>NC_092092.1:23405968-24018968 GCF_045679555.1 Salvelinus alpinus | reverse complement strand
GGTTAGTGGAGGTATGGGATGGAAGAAGAAGCGCGTGTGCGTTAAGGTTGAGAAGATGCTGGTGCCCACTGTAGAGCAGCTGAACAGCCCAAGCGAGGAATCTACAAAGTCTCGTATCGACAAGCGATGACGACTTTGCGGTAGCAGAGTATGGAGAAGATGAGTATTGGGAAAATGTTACGGAAAGGTGGATTTCTTAGAAGGATTGGAGGAAGAGGAAAAATAGGTTGAAGAGAATGAGGGAAGCAGAGGTTGATTTTAAATCTGATGGAGATGGTGATAGAGGGGGAGATGGTGTGTCGAAGAAGACTGTGGTCAAGTGCAAACATAGTGAGCTGGTTGCCAGACCGAGTTCTGGAGGTGAAATGGAAGTGAATGAGGGAGATTTAAGTGAGGTGGAAGGTGTGGTGAGGGGTTTGGAGCCCGAGTCTTGCATCGAGGGACATGGTTATGATGAAGAAGAATTGGTTCAGTGGTAGTGAGGCTTTTGGAGAAAGGGGATCCAGGCCTTTTGGCTGATCCATATGTGGTATTAGGTTGGATGGAAAAGATGGTTGGTGCTGTTGAGTCGGTGAAGGTACATGTGGACATGTGATGTTTGTTTGTGTTTCTTCCACCCAGAGGAAGTATGCGCTCCGTGCGACGCAACTTGGTTCAGGATCTGTATCTTGCTTTGGTCTTAGGAACAGGGTGCCATTGAGAGGAGTGATTTCTGGGGTAGCGTTAAGTGTAGAGTTGGAGAAATTGAAGTTGAAGATTCCTGGTGTTTGTGACGCCTGCCGTTTCGTGCGACGAAGACCTTGTGGGGAGCGTGAGTTTTGAATCAGTCTTTACCTGATAATGTCATGTTAGGATATATGAGTTATCCTGTTAGAGCTTCAGGCCGAACCCACTGCAGTGGGTCATGTCGCAGCAGTGTGTAGGAGGGAGATTCCAAATCTTGAGCGATCCATGTATGCAAAGCTAATAGAGACTAACTCAACAACATTCACAGCTGTAATCACTGTCAAAGGTATTGATTCAGGGGGTTGTATACTTATCTAATCAAGATATATTAGTATTATTTTTCATGAATTTCTTTAAAATCGTAGAATTGATCTTCCACTTTGACATCACAGAGTATTACGTGTCGATCATTGACAAAAAAAGGCAAATTAAATAAATTTCAATCCCACTTTGTAATATAAAAAGGGTGTGTGAATACTGCAGTGAGATACCCGACGGGTTAGACCGGGGGAGGTGGCAAAGTATGGCCCGCTGGCCACTTCTATCCGGCCCACAAGACATATATATATATATATATATATACTGTATATATATATAACATTTTTTTCTCCCCAATTTCGTGGTATCTAATTGTCCCATAGCTGAAACTCCCGTATGGACTCGGGAGAGGTAAAGGTCGAGAGCCGTGCGTCCTCCGAAACACGCCCCAGCCAAGCTGCACTGCTTCTTGAAAAAATGGCCGCTTAACCCGAAAGCCAGCCGCACCAATGTGCCGGAAGAAAAACCCTACATCTGGCGACCGTGTCAGCGTGCATGCACCTGGCCCGCCACAGGAGTCGCTAGAGCACAATGGGACAAGGAAATCTCGGCCTGCCAAACCCTCTCCTAACCCGGACGACGCTGGGCCAATTGTGCGCCGCCTCATGGGTCTCCCAGTCACGGCCAGCTGTGACACAGCCTGAGATCGAACCCAGGTCTGTAGTGACGCCTCAAGCACTGCAAGTACTGCGCCACTCGATGAGCCACTCCATTGAATTTCAAAATCCCGATATGGCCCTCAAGCCCAGAAATTTGCCCACCGCTGGATTAGACGATCCTTTTCTCGTCAATCCCGGTTATCATAACATCATGCCAGGGTAAGCCTACACAAAACACAACCCTTATTTTAAGAGTTTCTAAAATCCCCTATGGGAAAAGTGAATGGTGGAAAAATAATTGGAACCATTTCCCTTTTTGACCTCTAGGTTTTATGGGTATTATGACTCATACTGTGGTACTCTTTCGAGAACTTGTTAGCAAACTCCTGTGTGTAATTTATCTTAGAGATTATTCTAAACTGAAGACACGTGTAACCACGTGAAGGCCAGTGGCAGTCAGTGCCGTTTAAGATGGGGGAGGATGGTTTTCTTTTTTATGAGCATGTCCTTATTTCTATTACAGCATATTGGATGACCGTCATTCATATTCCATTCACCCAGCTCAATGTAACATCGCTAAGTTTAGGCTACTACATGATACTAAAATGTTCCCTACACCCATCATGAGGTTGCTACAACCTAGCCTATCAATTAAATGTTACAATGTAGGTGCACAGGTCGAGAGAAATTTTTGTAATAATGATGACAGATATTGGCACATTCAATACTGCCTTGCACACTCATGCCTGGACCTAGCTGATCTAGGGTGTAATAATTAGTCCAACAGTTTCAAACAAGAGTTTCTATTGGACAAATTCAAGTATATTCTTCCCCGTTTGCTTCCGTTTAAGAAATGTTTTTCAACAGAATCGGTAGAATGAATACACCCCTGATCACACGCAAACACAGTTCATTTTCATAGCAGCCACATACAAACAGCCTCATCACTTTGATCGTTGTATAATTCCTTCCCGCATCTACTCACTCTCCTCCTCTCACATTTTCTCTTCGCTTGTGGTCTTCAGTGCACAACACATCAGCTGTCTGTGACCAGGCAAAAACATCTTTCCAAGCCAAACCTTCATGTCATAACCGCTAACTGCTACAGACAGCCTACAACGTCATAATCAACATAGCTACTAGAACTAACGCACTAGTAAACCCGCTACAATGTATACTCAGCAAGTAGTTTAGCAGTTATACCGGCAATAAATTAATAAAATCAAAAGCTTACCTTGACTTGGAAGAGTTCAAGTGTTGGATAGCTATAGCAAGCTAGCTAACATAGCATCCCTCTTTGTTTGAGCCGGGTGTTTGTGTAGGCTAAACTAGCTACCTGCATTTGCTAGCTAAGTAAGTAAAAGTGAAAAAAAAGACAACAAAATATCTCACTCTCATTTTTGAAGAAATTAATTTGTTAAAAACTGTTCAACTATTGTCTTTCTCTCTCTTTGAGTCAACTACTCACCACATTGTATGCACTGCAGTGCTAGCTAGCTGTAGCTTATGCATTCAGTACTTTATTCATTCTCTGATCCTTTGATTGGGTGGACAGCATGTCAGTTCATGCTGCAAGAGCTCTGATAGGTTGGAGAACGTCCTCCGGAAGTTATCATAATTACTGTCTATGGAAGTGGGTGACAACCACAAGCCTTCTAGGTTTTTCTTATTGAAGTCAATGTACCCAGAAAAGGACAGAAAGGAGTTGTCCTCAGCTACACCATGGTGTTACCCTACAGAGTGCTGCTGTGGCTACTGTAGACCTTCATTGCAAAACAGTGTGTTGTAATCAGTTATTGCTGACATGTGAATATACTTAGTATCTTTTTTTCTGAAATTGATAACTTTTTAAATGTTTCACAATTTTTATGACATTTACTGAGGAGGATGGTCCTCCCCTTCCTCCTCTGAGGGGCCTCCACTGGTAAAGTCTTAGCCTATTGGTGAAAGTAATTTACTCTGTGTTATTATGTAATGCATCATGTATTTCATGTACACTGTAATTGTTTGAGTGTTAATTATTTTGTGACTAATAAGTCCTATTAGTTGAATTAAGTAAATGCATTCCTCATTTTACAGAGTATATCTTTTTTTAATCTTTATTTAACTAGGCAAGTCAGTTAAGAACAAATTCTTATTTACAATGACGGCCTACCCAGGCCAAACCCTAACCCGGATGACGCTGGGCCAATTGTGCGCTGCCTTATGCGACTCCCAATCAATGCCGGTTGTGATACAGCCTGGAATCAAACCAGGGTCTGTAGTGGCGCCTCTAGCACTGAGATGCAGTGCCTTAGACTGCTGCGCCACTCGCGAGCCACCTATGATTGACTATACATTCATCATTTAGTAGGTCTATTGGTAACTGTGGTAACTTACACATATCATATATGCTTAGCATCTAACTGTGCAGCTCTGAACTCAGGTTAACTCAATCACTTAATACTAGGACATTGATTGCAAGATATTGGCTCTTTGTCTTTCAGCCTCCTAATAATTGCATAACAGTTATCTTGGACACGTACTGTAACTTATAGTATTCCGAGTGGTGATGCAAGGCTAGCTACCTTGACTACATCCATCGGATACGCCTATGGGCCTATAGCATTCACATAATAATGGGGTCAGATTGATGAATGTAGTTTATTAATAAACACAATTTTAACCTCAACTACAGGTTCAAATGTGCTTACCTTTCAAAATCCTTATCTGCCTGCTTGAAGAGAATAACAAGTTTGAATTGGTTTAGAGAGATAATGTTCCATTATCAGAAAAGGTAATTTAAACACAAAGTATTCTGTTTTATTCATTTATGACAGCACTTCAGTTGTTAAAGCATTTCAGAAAAGGTCAAGACTGGTTTGGTATGGCACGGTATCTATGATCACTTGTAACCCACATATTGTAAACTAATTAAATATAAGGTTGTAAGCTGTTGTAACCTAATTAAATAAAACATTGCCCAATGACATAAATACAATCCAAGAGGATCCTAGATTATAACATTTTATGGCAGTGCCTAATCCACCAGCTGCAAATAGGACACAACGGCCTCAACCACTCTCTCCAAAAGATAGGAAAACACAACACAGCCTCATGACCCAACTGTCCAGCAGCAGAAACTACAGATCATGTCCTCATTCACTGTCAAACCTACGGACATCAAAGGCAAATGCTCAGAAGAACAATCACATCACTGGGAATAAGCCTGACCAGAACAAACTAATTCAGAGAGCAATCATTTCCTTCCTCCATTTATGTAGACTAGACCTGAATCTAGAACACCTCCATACTCCGAGTCGATATTCACATCATAACAAGGAATTCCCCTTGACCACATCCACAACTTGGGGACAACAAACATTCTTTCCCATTGACCCCCATACTAAAAGAGACAACTTCATTGACAATTTTTTAGTTATAAAGAAATAACAGAATCTGTTATGAACAGAGAGGGAAAAGTTTTGTAGACTTTACTCTTTTCCCCAATTTTGTTAAAGTGTGTTGTTTAGAAGGAGTGCAAGGGCAAACTGAGTTATTGCACATGCGCACTTTACAGAGTAGGCATTCCTTAATGGAAATATGCAAATACATGCTAGAACGCGCCAATAGATCTTGCTAGCTCATGCTCTGCTCTACCCACATCCTTGCTTGTTCTGCCCACTATGACTCATTTGCTCCCATTGGAAACACAGGCTGTGGCCGGGCTATTTTGGTTAGTTAAAACAATTTTTGACTATAATCTCCATCACACTCAAGCCCGGTAGGTGGCGGTAATGCACCTAATATTAGTATGCTCACCACCATAACGCCCCAATGAAGAAGAAGAAGAATGGTTTAATTGAGTACTTGTTAGCGTGCTCCTGTGTGTATCAGACACACAGTTTTTCTCTTAGAGATTATTCTGAACTGAAGACTTAGGCTATTGGTGATAGTAATTTACTCTGTGTTATTCTTTAATGTATCATGTACTTCATGTACACTGTAAATGTTTGAGTGTTAATTATTTTGTGACTAATCAATCTTATTAGTTGAATTGAGTAAATGGATTCTTCGTTTTACAGAGTAATTATTTGATTGACTATATGTTCGTAATTTAGTAGGTCTATTGATAACTGTTATTTACACTACACATATCATACAGTGCATTCGGAAAGTATTCAGAACCTTTGACTTTTTAAACATGTTGTTTCATTGCTGCCTTATTCTAAAATAGATTTTTTTTAAATCCTCATCAATCTACACACAATATCCCATAATGACAAAGCAAAAACAGGTTTTTAGAAATTTTAGCAAATTTATTACAAATAAAAACTGAAATAACACATTTAGATGAGTATTCAGACCCTTTACTCAGTATTTTGTTGGAGCCCTTTTGGCAGTGATTAAAACCTTGAGTCTCCTTGGGTAAGATGTTACAAGCTTGGCACACCTGTATTTGGGGAGTTTCTCCCATTATTCTCTGCAGATCCTCTCAAGCTCTGTCAGGTTGGATGGGGAGCATCACTGCCCAGTTATTTTCAGGTCTCTCCAGAGATGTCCGGGCTCTGGCTGGGCCACTCAAGGACATTCAGAGACTTGTCCCAAACCACTCCTGCGTTTTTCTTGGCTGTGTGATTAAGGTCGTTGTCCTGTTGGAAGGTCAAACTTCGCCACAGTCTGAGGTCCTGGGCGCTCTGGAGCAGGTTTTCATCAAGGATCTCTCTGTACTTTGCTCCGTTCATCTTTCCCTCGATCCTAACTAGGTTCCCAGTTTCTGCCACCGCAAAACATCCCCACAGCATGATGCTGCCACCACCATGCTTCACAGCAGGGATGATGCCAGATTTCCTCTAGATGTGACACTTGGCATTCAGGCCGAAGAGTTCCATCTTGGGCCTCCCGAGTGGCACAGTGGTCTGAGACACTGCATCGCAGTGCTAGAGGCGTCCCTACGGTTTCGATCCGGGGCTGTGTCGCAGCCGGCCGCGACCGGAAGACCCATGAGGAAGCACACAATTGGCCCAGCATCGTCCGAGTTAGGGGAGGGTTTGGCCGGCCGGGATGTCCTTGTCCGATCGCACTCTAGCGACTGTGGCGGGCCAGGCACATGCACGCTGACACGGTCGCCAGTTGGACAGTGTTTCCTCAAACATTTGTGTGACTGGCTTCCGGGTTAAGAGAGCAGTGGGTTAAGAGAGCAGTGTGTCAAGAAGCAGGACGCACGGCTCTCAACCTTCACCTCTCTCAAGTCCGTACGGGAGTTGCAGCTATGGGACAAGACTTTAACTACCAATTGGATATCACGAAAAAGGGGTAAAAGTAAAAAGAAGAAAAATATAAAAAATTGGTTTCATCAGACCAGAGAATCTTGTTTCTCATGGTCTGAGTCCTTTAGGTGCCTTTTGGCAAACCCCAAGCGGGCTGTCGTACTTTTTACTGAGCAGTGGCTTCTGTCTGGCCACTCTACCATAAAGGCCTGATTGGTGGAGTGCTGCAGAGATGGTTGTCCTTCTGGAAGGTTCTCCCATCTCCACAGAGGAACTCTGGAGCTCTGTCAGAGTGACTATCGGGTTCTTGGTCACGTCCCTGACCAAGGCCCTTCTCCACCCTCAAGTTCGAGTCTCATAGCAAAGTCTGAATACTTACGTAAATAAGTTATGTTTTTTATTTGTAATACATTTTCAAACATTTCCAAAAACCTGTTTTCGCTTTGTCATTATGGGGTTTTGTGTGTAGATTGATGAGGGGGAAAAAATGATTGAATAAATGTTAGAATAAGGCTGTAACATAACAAAATGTGGGAAAAGTAAGGGGGTCTGAATACTTTCCGAATGCGCTGTATATGCTTGGCCTTTAAACATGCAGCTCTGAGCTAAGGTTAACTCAATAATTTAATACTAGGACATTGATTGCAAGATATTAGCTCTTTGTCTCTCAGCTTCTTAATAATTGCCTAAAAGTTATCTTGGAGACATGTCATTTATAGTATTCCAAGTGGTGATGCAAGGCTAGCTACCTTCACTACACCCATCGGATACGCCTATGGGCCTATAGCATTCACATAATGAGTCAAATTGCTGAATGTACTTTATTATTTCCTCAAATACAGGTTCAAATGGTTTTACCTTTCTAAATGCTTATCTACCTGCTTGAAGAGAAGAATAAGTTGGAATTGGTTTAGGGAGATTCAGAAAAGATCAAGACTGGTTTGGTATGGCACAGTATCTGTGATAACTTGCAACCCACATATTGTAAACTAATTCAATATAAGGTTGTCACCTATTGTAACCTTATTACAACATTACCACTTGTAAACTTATTCATTAAAACTTTGGCCCAATGACATAAGTACGATCCAAGAGGATGCTAAATTGTAGCGCCTAATCCACCATATATAACGTTACAATAAAATACAGTATATCCTTTATTTTAACTTCAACAAGGATCGGACCCTTTAAAAAGTTTTTTTGCCTAAAATGACATACCAAATTCTAACTGCCTGTAGCTCAGGACCTGAAGCAAGGATATCAGATGTTCTGGGAATTTTTTTGTTTCTTACAACCTCATGCTAATCACATTAGCCTACGTTAGCTCAACCGTCCCGAGGTCGAGACACTGATCCTGTAGAGGTTTTAATAACTTAATTTTCCTCAGACAAAATTAGAGGAGAACAGATGGAATTAAACGCTCTCTGTGGGAAATAGAAATTAGCGGTACCAATGGAGCAGTTTCAAAAGCCAATATGGCATGTTTAATTATTTTTCTTCCTATGAATGGGCTCTACTGTTTGAACGGTTTGAGCTATAAAAAATATTACGTCCCTATTCCAAGAAGTGAGTGTGACAAAAAAAACGAAATTCGGCATTATCTGATTTGATAGACTCAAACACTCTATATGGGAAACAGAAGCTAGCTCATATCCCTAAGATAACATTTCCACTACTTATTAAATATTGCTCTTGTGACTGACTGGGTTTGAACCGGGTCACCTGTATGTCACAAGACCGTGTTAGCCCACTTAGCTAAATCCCTAGGGGATACATTTGGGGAGCACAAGTCTTCAAGTGTCTGGTAAGGTTACTCATTATACGGATGACATGTGACTGACTGGGTTCCTTCATAGTATAAAACTGTGTTAGCTTGCTGAGCAAGGTGCTGTGACATGGATCGTCTCTTGAAGGAAGAGGTCAAAGGGGGGGGTGAAGTGTAACACAGGTGGTTCAGTGACCACGCTCGCATGATGAGTAATTTGTCTGAGACCTAAAGAGTTCCCAGCAACTGGGTCAGGTGCTGTGCTCTCAAAGAAGTCTTGTTAAGTATTGATTGTGCACAGGTGTGGCTGATCAGGGTGTGGCAGCTTGCAGAGCTGTTACTATTATTTGTTGGTAATCACTTTGAACATCAATAACTAAAGAGTCAAGATGGAGCTCGCCCTGGATCCAGGTAAGTTTGTTGTCTTCTGGGGCAAGTGCATACAACACGGTCCACATGCTCTGACTTCTCAGGTAAACAAACACATTAAATCAGGTTACAGACCATTTAGCTAGGCCTAGGACCCCTAGACTTAGCGAGTGTAGCAGTATCTGAAGACTAGTGGTTTAGTAACAGGGCTAACACAGTCTTGTGACATGCAGGAGACCTAGTTAAACCCAGTCAGTCACAAGCGTAAGATTTCATCGATTGGAAAGGCTGGAGGGGCTATGAGATAAAGCTTCTGTTTACAACAGAGTGTTTGATAATGCCAAATTGGAAGGGATTGGGACAAAAATTGCATAGTCCTGTGAGCATCATGCGGCTTGTGAGCATAACAGAGGGAATGAACATGTTCCTTAGCTTTCAGAAATGGGGTCATAAAAGTATGGCTCCAACTGTTCAAATGCTAGAGCCAATTCATAGGGGGGGAAAACTATTAAACCTGTCACATTGGCTTTAGAAACCACTCCATTGGGATCACTAGCTTCTGTTTCCCAATTCTTCTCTACCTTTAGCTGAATTTAAAAACTACATCTGAACGCATCTGATAAGTTTAATATATGAATATACAGTTGAAGTCGGAAGTTTACATACACCTTAGCCAAGCACATTTAAACTCGGTTTTTCAAAATTCCTGACATTTAATCCTAGTAAAAATTCCCTGTCTTACCTCAGTTAGGATCACCACTTTATTTTAAGAATGTGAAATGTCAGAATAATAGTGACTTATTTCAGCTTTAATTTCTTTCATCACATTCCCAGTGGGTCAGAAGTTTAAATACACTCAATCAGTATTTGGTAGTATTGCCTTGAAATGTTTGACCCAAGTTAAACAATTTAGCCTTCCTCTTGCTTCCCACAATAAATTGGGTGGATTTTGGCCCATTCCTCCTGACAGAGCTGGTGTAACTGAGGCAGGTTTGTAGGCCTCCTTGCTCGCACACGCTTTTTCAGTTCTGCCCACAAATTTTCTATAGGACTGAGGTCAGGACTTTGTGATGGCCACTCCAATACCTTGACTTTGTTGTCCTTAGCCCATTTTGCCACAACGTTGGAAGTATGCTTGGGGTCATTGTCCATTTGGAAGACCCATTTGCTACCAAGCTTTAACTTCCTGACTGATGTCTTGAGATGTTGCTTCAATATATCCACATAATTTATCTTCCTCATGGTGCCATCTATTTTGTGAAGTGCACCAGTCCCTCCTGCAGCAAAGCACCCCCACAACATGATGCTGCCACCCCCGTGCTTCACAGTTGGGATGGTGTTCTTCGGCTTGCAAGCCTCCCCCTTTTTCCTCCAAACATAACTATGGTCAAACAATTCTTGTTTTGTTTTTTCAGACGAGGAAATTTCTCCAAAAAATATGATCTTTGTCCCCATGTGCAGTTGCAAAACCGTTTTTATGGCGGTTTTGGAGCAGTGGCTTCCTCCTTGCTGAGCGGCCTTTCAGGTTATGTCGATATAAGACTAATTTTACTGTGGATATAGATACTTTTGTACCTGTTTCCTCCAGCATCTTCACAAGGTCTTTTGCTGTTGTTCTGGGATTGATTTGCACTTTTCGCACCAAAATACGTTAATCTCTAGGAGACAGAACGCATCTCCTTCCTGAGCGGTTTGATGGCTGCGTGGTCTCATGGTGTTTATACTTGCGTACTATTGTTTGTACAGATGAACGTGGTACTTTCAGGCATTTGGAAATTGCTCCCAAGGATGAACCGGATTTCTTTTCTGAGGTCTTGGATGATTTATTTTGATTTTCCCATGATGTCAAGCAAAAGGCACTGAGTTTGAAGGTATGCTTTGAAATACATTCACAGGTACACCTCCAATTGACTCAAATTATGTCAATTGGCCTATCAGAAGCTTCTAAAGCCATGACATCATTTTCTGGAATTTTCCAAGCTCTTTAAAGGCACAGTCAACTTAGTGTATATACACTTCTGACCCACTGGAATTGTGATACAGTGAATGATATGTGAAATAATCCGTCTGTAAACAATTTTTGGAAGAATTACTTTTGTCATGCACAAAGTAGATGTCCTAACCAACTTGCCAAAACTATAGTTTGTTAACAAGAAATGTGTGGAGTGGTTGAAAAACGAGTTTTAATGACTCCAACCTAAGTGTATGTAAACTTCCGACATCAACTGTATACTTTGATAAATTTGAGATGATCATTTGTAAACATGATACACAGACAATGAATGAAATACCTACCATATTGAAACTGAATATATATATATATATATTCAATTTGAACATTCAATTAAAGTTGAATTTGAAAACTGAATGCAATATTCATTCAAGTTCAATTTATGAATTAAGTTGTTCAATTTAATGATTGCAACAAAGAAATTCTGAATTTTAAATACATTTTCAATTCAAAATGAGTAAATTCATATTCAATTTCTGGTGACACTAAAATCACTCATTGTCATTGTTATGTATTGAGGCCCACAAGCCTCCACTTATCCAACTGATAAGAAAATGCAAAGTGCTGATAATCTACTCATGGACTTTGAAGTCCTAAAACAAGTAGATGTTGACTTTGAACTATACTGTACATGGGTGATACAGAAATTGAACAACTACACATGACAATGTTTTCATACAGTTTATTATGCTTTAATAAGACAAGCAAATACAGAAAGGATGAACATTCAAATGTTTTCAACTGTAGCACCACCAAGGACCCTTCTCAGTTAATGTAGGAAATTTGCTCAGAATCTTTGACTATCCTATTTGGCTACTTGTATGTTTTAGCCCTTAAAAACAGCATTACAGTTTCAATATTTCTGGCCCAGAAAGTCAGATTCTTACAAGGTTAATAATCCTGGTTCAATTGGGTCTCCCACAGTTTTCTAAGAGGGTCTACGTCATCAGAATTGTCATCCTTTCTGTATATTTGCTTGTCTTAAAGCATAACTATATGAAAAGTAACTATAAATCCATCCATTCCACGGTCTAAGTGTTTGTTTGTTATTCCACTCAGTTTGAGAATTTCAGGATTTTGACCCAAATCTATTACTATTTCCATTATGCCCATTTTCACCAGACTTTAACTTTAACCTGTTGAAATTAGCCTTAAAAAAATCGCAATTTTACATGCAATGAGCCTAACTTTGTATATCACCCCATCATAGTTTGATCTAGCACTTTTTCCATGTTGGCTGGTCTGCTATAAGGCCTGTGTCTGCAGTGCAAGTACTAGAATACACTTTGACCCACTGCCACACACTAACAGAGGATTCACAGCTTACAGTAAGCTGTGTGTTTTGTTGCTGTTAAAGCAATTAGTCTGGTTGAGCTGAAGGTGCTGTCAGCTTCAGTAGTGAACCACTTGACCAATTACCCTTTTATATTATAACACTGACCTATAGGTTGAAGTATTGGTTCAATGGTTGTGTTTTGGAGTATATTGCAATGTGTTTGTACTGTGGTTTCCTATATTTTCAAGACAGTTTCTCTAAACTCTGACTGGTGCATTCCAAGATCTTCATGTGATGAGCTGCACATGTCATTGTTTAAGACAAATTATAATTTAAAGAGTGAAAAGGTGGACTTGCACACGTTTTGCATCAGTTACCTAGTTTCCAAATTCTTTATACCAGAATTGTAAAGCATCACAGCTTACACATGAGATATATATATTACTACTGTTCAAACGCTTGGGGTCACATAGAAATGTCCTTGTTTCTGAAAAAGCATTTTTTTGTCAATTTAAAATAACATCAAATTGATCAGAAATACAGTGTAGACATTGTTAATGTTGTAAATGACTATTGTAGCTGGAAACGGTTGATTTAAAAAAAATAATAATAATAATGGAATATCTACATAGGTGTACAGAGGCCCATTATCAGCAACCATCACTCCTGTGTTCCAATGGCACGTTGTGTTAGCTAATCCAAGTTTATCATTTTAAAAGGATAATTGATCATAAGAAAACCCTTTTGCAATTATGGTTAGCACAGCTGAAAATTGTTCTGATTAAAGAAGCAATAAAACTGGCCTCCTTTAGACTAGTTGAGTATCTGGAGCATCAGCATTTGTGGGTTCGATTACAGGCTCAAAATGGCCAGAAACAAAGACCTTTCTTCTGAAACTCATCAGTCTACTCTTGTTTTGAGAAATGAAGGCTATTCCATGTGAGAAATTGCCAAGAAACTGAAGATCTCATACAACGCTGTGTACTACTCCCTTCACAGAACAACACAAACTGGCTCAAACTAGAATAGAAAGAGGAGTGGGAGGCCCCGGTGCAGTTTTATGTTTTTTTTTAATCAGAACAGTTTTCAGCTGTGCTAACATAATTGCAAAATGGTTTTTTAATGATCAATTAGCCTTTTAAAATGATAGACTTGGATTAGCTAACACAACGTGCCATTGGAACACAGGAGTGATGGTTGCTGATAATGGGCCTCTGTACGCCTATGTAGATATTCCATAAAAAAATCTGCAGTTTCCAGCTACAATAGTCATTTACAACATTTAACAACGTCTACACTGTATTTCGGATCAATTTGATGTTATTTTAATGGACAAAATATGCTTTTCTTCAAAAGCAAGGACGTTTCTAAGTGACCCCAAACTTTTGAACGGGTGTGTGTGTGTACAGTTTTCAAGAGGGTGACATTTGGTCTAAGTAGATGAAAAACTTAAAATGTAGTACTGGTTATAAGCTAAGTACTTGGAGGTTAGGAGGCAGCTATAAAGTAGAGGCCCAGAAGGTCCCCTCCTTGTCCTGACTCATAGATCCTATTGTACATTAACTAAGAACTACTGAGATTACATTTACAACTGTCAGGTATCACAGAAGAAGGTGAAGGGCATGTTTAGTCACTTGTTTTAGTAAGGCGAAACAGTTTCTCCATGGTGTGACTGTTCGTGTGATATTCAATCGTCTCATCATGATACTGTCCCGACTCCCGTAGACTGTTCAAGTTTAAATGTGTATACTATACTTTCCATACATAGTATACATGTAAACTATTATACTTACTATACCCCAATATTTGTTATAGTTTCATCAAGCAGCAAGAAGACTAATCACAATGAAGGTGCTTTTAATTTAGCAGAGTAAAGTGAATAACACCACAAGATGAGCTAGGTAACAGCCTTACACAGCTAGATGTGTTTATTTACAATTTGACAGAGACACAATGATATCAACAGAAAATATCCAGAGATGGTGAAAAGGGAAATCTGGCATCTTGTAACAATACAACATCACCACAAATGTTGTAGTTGTCCTTTTGTCTCTGCGCTGTCTTTCTGTCTGTCCAAATATCAGATTACATATTTGTTTGAATGCCCTCCACTGTTTCTCATTAAATCAAAATGTGTGGCTTCTTTTCCCTGGGTTTGTGTATTCTAGGTTATAATGCAGCCGCCCTTGTCACCCTTGTAGGGGTTCTTGTCATCTGACACGCCCTTTATGAGTGGGTCGCCCTCTGTTTGGGCCTCCACCCATTCCATTGTCTCCTTGCAATTTACTGACACCTGGTGATGTGAAGAGCAAAATAATGAGAATACTTTTCTCATACAAGAGAATACTCCACGATATCTTTGCTTGTTTTGTGGTTACATAAAAAATGAAATGTTCATTCATCTGCAGTACAACAGGAAATACAAAATGCAGTATTTAACTGTACATTCTTACAAATGTTTCTTTCACTCCTTGTAACCATCTTTCTATGAAACTTATATTGATTTATTGCAATCTAAATCAAATAGAACACTGTTGCACTGCCATCTTTCATGATACATGTTCTATGATTTGGTAACATTTCACTTCAGATATGATGTAATATTGTAAAGAGATACTCACAGCTGTGCGTGTTGTGCTAACTTCAATCTTTAGCTGATCCAGCTCCATTTGCAGGATTTCCTTATCAGACATATCACGAGCCATCTTGCCTTTGAAAGGAAAATGTACCCAGAAAAAGGTTAGTAGGAAAACAGGAATAGATGTGGTATTTAGACAGCTAGAGCATCACTGGCAGATGAGTAATGTAGACTAATCAATTAATGGAGGCTCATCAATTCAAGTTTCTCTTTCTCAACATTTTCAATCCATATCCTTTTGTTTCTATTGTTGCTCTAATTGTTGCACATTCATCTGATAAAAATATTTATCTAACCAAAACGGACTACATCAACTCTAAACAGACAATGTTAATCAGAAATAAAAGGAATACACAAGAATTAAAGTAACCCAGCTCTTACCTGTTGAATGGTGGGGTATCCAACAGAGAGAGTCTTAGCTCCTAGGGGCTTGGCTATTGTAAGCTGCTTTATGATAGACAGTAACTGCATTGACTGACTCGCTGATGGGTCTCCACCTCACCCCTCTTCAGCTGCAAAGCTGATCCAGGTAGGCTTTGCTTTGGGGAGAGGTCGGTACAGGATTTTCACCAATCCTCTATGATCTAATTAAACAATCAAGGGGCTGTAAACCTACGAATCCTCAACACTAGCACCCTGAGCGGGATGCGACGAACACACATAAAATCAATGTGTATGTACCATCTTAGAGGATTCGGACACTGAGTGGGTGGTATTGTCATAACAAGCAATTGGGTCCTGTGCAGTTCAGGGGGGCGTCATAGGCTATCACGTAGAATGTCTGTATGTACATAAACTGTACATAACATGTATTCAACTGTGTATATACTGTACATACAGTACCAGCCAAAAGTTTGGATACCTACTCAATCCATGGTTTTTCTTTTTTTACTATGTTCTACATTGTAGAATAATAATGAATACATCAACACTATGAAATAACACGTATGGAATCATGTAGTAACCAAAAAAGTGTTAAACAAATCAAAATATATTTGAGAATCTTCAAAGTAGCCACCCTTTGTCTTGACAGCTTTGCACACTCTTGGCATTCTTTCAACCAGCTTCACCTGGAATGCTTTTCCAACAGTCTTGAAGGAGTTCCCACATATATTGAGCACTTGTTAGCTGCTTTTCCTTCACTCTGCGGTCCAACTCATCCCAAACCATCTCAATTGGGTTGAGGTCGGGTGATTGTGGAGGCCTGGTCATCTGATGCAGCGTTCCATCACTCTCCTTCTTGGTCAAATAGCCCTTACACAGCCTGGAGGTGTGTTGGGTCATTTTCCTGTTGAAAAACAAATGATAGTCCCACTAAGCGCAAACCAGGTGGGATGGCGTTTTGCTGCAGAATGCTGTGGTAGTCATGCTGGTTAAGTGTGCCTTGAATTCTAAATTAGACAGTGTCACCAGCAAAGCACCCCACACAATCACACCTCTTCCATGCTTCACGGTGGGAACTACAAATGCAGAGATCATCCGTTCACCTACTCTGCATCTCACAAAGTCATGGCGGTTGGAACCAAAAATTTCAAATTTGGACTCAACAGACCAAAGGACAGATTTCCACCGTTCTAATGTCCATTGCTCGTGTTTCTTGGTCCACGCAAGTTTCTTCTTCTTATTGGTGTCCTTTAGTAGTGGTTTCTTTGCAGCAATTTGATCATGAAGGCCTGATTCACGCAGTCTCCTCCGAACAGCTGATGTTGATGTCTGTTACTTGAACTCTGTGAAGCATTTATATGGGCTGCAATTTCTGAGGCTGGTAACTCGAATTAACTTATCCTCTGCAGCAGAGGTAACTCAGGGTCTTCCTTTCCTGTGGCGGTCCTCATGAGAGCCAGTTTCATCATAGCACTTGATGGTTTTTGTGACTGCACTTGAAGAAACTTTCAAAGTTCTTAATGTATCGTATTGACTGACCTTCATGTCTTAAAGTAATGATGGACTGTTGTTTCTCTTTACTTATTTGAGCTGTTCTTGCCATAATATGGACTTGGTCTTTTACCAAATAGGACTATCTTCTGTATACCACCACTACAAGACAACTGATTGGCTCAAATGCATTAGGAAGGAAATAAATTCCACATTAAACAACACAAACCTGTTAGTTGAAATGCATTCCAGATGATGAAGCTGGTTGAGAGAAGGCAAAAAGTGTGCAAAGCTGCCATCAAGGCAAAGGGTGGCTACTTTTGAAGAATGTAAAATATAAAATATATTTTGATTTTAAACACTTATGGTTACTTCATGATTCCATGTTATTTCATAGTGTTGATGTCTTCACTATTATTCTACAATGTAGGAAATAGTCAAAAGAAAGAAATCCTGGAATGAGTAGGTGTCAATTTTTGACTGGTACTGTATATAATTTCATGTTATCAGATGTCATTCTAATTCAGCAAACCAACATTTCAAATATGGTCCTACAATCACATAGGCTATAGCATATAGAATAATACTTTTTTTGTCAGTTTTCAGAGGGAAATTAAAAAGAAGTACCATAGAGCACGTCAACAATGGCAATCCCTGGCAGTCCCTGCGTCATTAGCCTCACTTAATGCCAAAGGCCCTTGGCATGCCACACATGGAGGTCAGCCCATGATTACACAAATTAGAGCACACTACAGTCTACATGAAGAGGATCTGATCTCATACACAATCTAATCCTTTCCCCGCATCTCTGTCATTCCAACCAAATGATGTCAGATCCCCCTGATGGAGCCTATAGTCTGCTATAATTAGTGTAATCATGGGCCCACCTCCATTAAGTCATATTCCAATCAAATGTAATACTGTTATGCAACAAGTATTGATCATACTGTATCTAGGGGTGAAAGTGAGCCAATTCGGTACGGCATTCCGGCAAAACAAATAGTGGCGGTACGCCACTATCGCAATAATTCCAACAAAATATCAAAAGAACTACACCATTATTTATCATTACCGCATGTCAGAGGCATAGTAAACAGGTGGTATATGCTCCAAAATACGATGTGGTTCGATGAGAACACTGATGCATAAATTGTGGCCAAATGTCATTACACTTTTTGATGTTTTGTGTAACAGATGTCTCTCTCCATTCACCAGTGTTTGGAGGCTGGAAATATGTTGCGAGTGGAGCCCTTTTTGAAGTGATTGTCAAACAATCAGATGAAATCATGAATGGTTGTGTTTATGCCACAATAACAAATAATAAAAGGGGCACATTTTTAAAGGTAAATGACAAATCTTTACAACTAGGTCCACAGAGATCCTATTGAATTAATAGGGATTCAATGATTTGGCCCATCCAAATCTTTGGGGCACATGCCCCCTGAGATTTGTCCTGTAAAAAAATGTTTTTTGTTGTTTCTCTAATACTACTAGCCACCTAGAATGTTTATGAAGTTGGCTTTAGCTAGCCCAGATTGGTTCCCAAACTCATAACTAGCTACCAGAATCAATTTCAGGCTATCAATCAAGTTAGAGCAGCTAGCCTGTCTAACTATCTTAGCTGGCATGCCTGGTAAGGTTGGTAGACTAGACTAGACTAGAATAGCAAGCAATTACTAAATAAGACTCAAAGGAATATATATTTTACCCAGATTTTAGCAGAGAAGCATATTAAGCTTTTAAAAAATGAACCACAGACAGCTCAAGAGGTATGCTAAGATGATAAACATATTTTGGACAGAATTAAGCATAATGATTATGGCTCCAGACTGCAGGAAAAAGCTGTTTCAGGTGTTTGAAAAATGCAAAATGGCCTTATGGCCATAGCTCCCCTCCGGACCACTCCCCAGCCACCCTTATGTACTTTGTGCCCCCTCAGATTTTTGGGGTGCATGACGCCCCTGAGAGGTCCTGTAACAGGAATAAATGAAATCTACTTCCAACCTGACTGTATCGGATAAATAGTGAGGAACAACTAACTGTAAAATGCAATACATAATTAAGCTGCATTGCCTTTCAAGAACAAATGTAACACAGAATCAATAGCCAATAGCCAATATCCAATCAGGCATGTTGTACATTCTAATGTTGACAGTCAACATATTACACTAGTCCGGTGTAGCCTGGTTTTGCTCGCTAGCTCTCTTTCTCTCACACTCTCTCACTCTGTGTGTCTGTCTCTCTTTCTCTACCATTGATCGCTGGAAAAGCCTTCACTGGCACTCGTTTCGCCCATATGACATTTCAGGATCTGGGTTAGTCAAATTTTCTCCCCCCCCCACCATAGATTAGGCAGTGAGACCGACGTCACTCTGGACTTAATGTACCACAGGTGGGTCTGTCTTTCGCAGACATTCACCTGATAAGCCACATGGTAAGAGTTGAACACTGGACAGAACCTGTGAGGCAAAAGATAGGCCTACCACTTAACTGACCACCTTTACTGTAAATTCAACATACGATTAGCTAGGACTGTGCTGCAGAGCCAGTTCTGAATTGGACTGTGTATTCCATTGTGCATTCCAGAGGAAGAATGTCTGTCTTAACCGAACAGCTGAACAATTTAAGTATGATATATTCTATTCATATGGATACCTCTGAATTGCTCTTCCACACAGTGTGTGAAATACAATAAACTATTCTGTTGCTTCAAAGGCAGCAGAGCTACAGTGAATTATAATTATAATTTATTACTGCCATAAGGCAATTAAAACTATCTATGTTGGCTGTAATTTAGTCACTTCTCAGGTTGATTGGTTAATAAAGTTAGAGCTTAATCCCTATCGTTTTGCCGGTGGTAGTGAAATCAGGTTGATTGGGAATATTTGGTAAGAAGTGTATTCTGGATACCCTCTCCTTCTGTTATGTCCTTGAGCAGGGAACTTAACCCTTAATCTGCTCCAGGGTAACTATGCCAAGGCTGACCCATGGGTCGTAGTTATTAGTGCACAGCGTAGCAAACTGTTCATGTCGCAAAACATTTTAACGTGACAAACGGTTTCCGTTGCAAACCGCTTTGCTACAGTTTGCTTTAGTGTGCATACGACCCTGGCCTCCAGGGGCACTCTGTTTTTTCTTCAAGTAGATCCTTCTTTGAACTTTGAATAGAACCATGATATTGGTTGCATGTTAACTGCCGCTCCAATTTCCGCAACAACTAAGAGCATTGAACAATGATGTATATAAACCCTGTACAGCCGTCTTCATCGACCTGACCAAGGCTTTCGACTCTGTCAATCACTACATTCTAACATGCTGACCAGACCGGACACATCACGTGTGCGAGCGTTGCAAAATCAATTTAGAAATCCATGTTATTCAATTATTGCACCCACACTGCTCGCGGGCGCCAACGAGCGTCTGCGTTGCCAAGGGCTAAAATAGAAGTCATTCCTATTTCTGACGCAGATCGCACTGCAAGTCCTGCCTCTCCCATCTCCTCATTGGTTTATAGAAGCAGGTACCCACGTGCCATCTCCTCATTGGTTATACCCACGTGGGTGATTGAAAGACGAACTGTTTTGCCGGTTGTCGTGGTAATACTATGAAAGTGTAGATGCCATCACCATATAAGTTCAAAGATGAAAACGCCTGGAAGGAGGAGAGATGATTAGAAACGCTCCGGTTGACCGTTTTATGTGTGGATTAATTGTCGGAGTAGAGGACCTTGTGCATTTCAGGTAAAATAACAACTCAATGTTTATACCCCAGGACAAATTAACTAGCAACAGCAAGCTAGCAAATTAGGACAAATTAGCTAGCAAGTGCAAGCTAACTAGCTAAATTGCCATACATGTTTAATGCTTTTCGACCTGTCTCCAAATTAATGTCATTGGTTCAGAGTTTGTTTTGATATTTTAACCTGCGTGTCGTGATCGCGTTTGGTGTAGGGGGACAAAATAAATGTATGCACGACAGCGCACGCGTGCAGCCGGTTTGGGTTCCATGTTATCGGCAGACTCAACAGCCTTGGTTTCTCAAATGACTGCCTCGCCTGGTTCACCAACTACTTCTCAGATAGAGTTCAGTGTGTCAAATCGGAGGGCCTGTTGTCCGGACCTCTGGCAGTCTATGGGGATGCCGCAGGGTTCAATTCTCTGACCGACTCTTTTCTCTGTATACATCAATGATGTTGGTGATTCTCTGATCCACCTCTATGCAGACGACACCATTCTGTATACTTCTGGCCCTTCTTTGGACACTGTGTTAACAAACCTCCAAACGAGCTTCAATGCCATACAACTCTCCTTCCGTGGCCTCCAACTGCTCTTAAATGCTAGTAAAACTAAATTTATGTTTTTCAACCGATCGCTGTCCGCACCCGCCCGCCCGTCTAGTATCACTACTCTGGACGGTTCTGACTTTAGAATATGTGGACAACTACAAATACCTAGGTGTCTGGTTAGACTGTAAACTCTCCTTCCAGACTCACATTAAGTAATTACAATTCTAAATTAAATCTAGAATCTGCTTCCTATTTCGCAACAAAGCCTCTTTCACTCATGCTGGTAAACACCCTCATAAAACTGACTATCCTACCGATCCTTGACTTCGGCGATGTCATTTACAAAATAGCCTCCAACACTCTACTCAGAAAGTTGGATGTAGTCTATCACAGTGCCATCCATTTTGTCACCAAAGCCCCATATACTACCCACCATATACTACCCACCACTGCGACCTGTATGCTCTCGTTGGCTGGCCCATATTCGTTGCCAAACCCACTGGTTCCAGGTCATCTATATAAGTCTTTGCTAGGTAAAGCCCCACCTTATCTCAGCTCACTGGTCACTATAGCAACACGCAGGCACGCGCTCCAGCAGGTTTATTTCACTGGTCATCCCCAAAGCCAACTCCTCTTTGGCCGCCTTTCCTTACAGTTCCTTCCAGTTCTCTGCTGCCAATGACTGGAACGAATTGCAAAAATGATTGAAGCTGGAGACTTCTCCATCACTAACTTTAAGCATCAGCTGTCAGAGCAGCTTACCGATCACTGCACCTGTACACAGCCCATCTGTAAATGGCCCACCCAACTACCGCATCCCAATATTGTTATTTAGTTTTGCTCTTTTGCACCCCAGTATCTCTACTTGCACATCTATCACTCCAGTGTTAATGCTAAATAGCAATTATTTCGCCAGTATGGCCTATTTATTGCCTTACCTCCCTAATCTTACTACATTTGGACACACTGTATATAGATTTTTGTATTGTGTTATTGACTGTACGTGTGTTTATCCTATGTGTAACTCTGTGTTGTTTTTGTCGCACTGCTTTGCTTTATCTTGGCCAGGTCGCAGTTGTAAATGAGAACTTGTTCTCAACTGGCCTGACTGGTTAAATAAAGGTTAAATAAATAAAAATTGCTGATGCTATGTATTGGCCAATGAGAGGGTTTGAAGCCACTTTAATATTGTGGCTTCCACCAATGTAATTGTCTGCATCATTTCCAATCCCCCATACATTTTTTGTTGTTGTAAATATACACCACTGGTCAAGTTTAGATCACCTACTCATTCAAGGGTTTTTCTTAATTTTTACTATTCTACATCGTAGAATAGTAAAAAGCCACTGAGCCACACGGTCCCGTGTGGCTCAGTTGGTAGAGCATGGCGCTTGCAATGCCAGGGTTGTGGGTTCATTCCCCACGGGGGGACCAGGATGAATATGTATGAACTTTCCAATTTGTAAGTCGCTCTGGATAAGAGCGTCTGCTAAATGACTTAAATGTAAATGTATTACACATTTTAAAAAACATATCACATTTACATTAGTATTCAGACTGTTTACTCGATACTTTCTTGAAGCACCTTTGGGAGCAATTTACAGCCTTGGGTATGACGCTACAAGCTTGGCACACCTGTATTTGGGGAGTTTCTCCCATTCTTCTCTGCAGATCCTCTTAAGCTCAGTCAGGTTGGTTGGGGAGCATCGCTGCACAGCTATTTTCAGGTCTCCAGAGATGTTTGATCGGGTTCAAGTCCGGGCTCTGGCTGGGCCACTCAAGGACATTCAGAGACTTGTCCCGAAGCCACTCCTGTGTTGTCTTGGCTGTGTGCTTAGGGTTGTTCTGTTGGAAGGTGAACCTTCGCCCCAGTCTGAGGTCCTGAGTGCTCTGGAGCAGGTTTTCATCAAGGATCTCTCTGTACTTTGTTCCGTTCATCTTTCCCTCGATCCTGACTAGTCTCCCAGTCCCTGCCACTAAAAAACGTCCTCACAGCATGATGCTGCCACCACCATGCTTCACCGTAGGGATGGTGCCAGGTTTCCTCCAAACGTGATGCTTAGCATTCAGACCAAAGATTTCATTCTTGGTTTCATCCGACCAGAGAATCTTGTTTCTTATGGTCAAAGTCCTTTAGGTCCCTTTTGGCAAACTCCAAGCGGCCTGTCATGTGCCTTTTACAGAGGAGTGGCTTCCATCTGGCCATTCTACCATAAAGGCCTGATTGGTGTAGTGCTGCAGAGATGGTTGCCCTTCTGGAAGGTTCTTCCATCTCCAAAGAGGAACTCTGGAGCTCTGTCGGAGTGACCATTGGGTTTTTGGTCACCTCCCTGACCAAGGCTCTTCTCCCCCCATTTGCTCAGTTTGGCCAGCTCTAGGAAGAGTCTTGGTGGTTCCAAACTTCCTCCACTTAAGAATGATGGAGGCCACTGTGTTCTTGGGGACCTTCAATGGTGCAGAAATGTCTTGGTACCCTTACCCTGATCTGTGCCTCGACACAATCCTGTCTCTGAGCTTTACGGACAATTGCTTCGACCTCATGGCTTGGTTTTGCACTGTCAACTGTGGGACCTTTTATATAGACAAGTGTGTGCTTTTCCAAATCATGTCCAATCAATTTAATTTATCACAGGTGTACTCCAATCAAGATGTAGAAACATCTCAAGGATGATCAATGGAACCAGGATGCACCTGAGCTCAATTTCGAGTCTCATAGCAAAGGGTCTGAATACTTACATTTTTAAATTTGCAAACATTTCTAAACCTTTTCACCTTGTCATTATGGGGTATTGTGTGTAGATTGATGGAAAACATGTATTTTATCCATTTTAGAATAAGGCTAATGTAATAAAATGTATAAAAGGGGAAGGGGTCGGCATACCTTCCGAATGCACTGTATATGAAGTAGTTCTAAAATATCCAGAAGCAAAAATTAATTGGGAAAACATTATTGGAACATTACCTACCGCTAAGTTTTATGGGTATTATGATGTGTCCACTGTGCCGTTTTTATAGAGCCTCCTACGATGCAGGAATTGCTGCAGGATGAATTTGGTGAAGAGCAACTGCAGAAACTTGCAGTCAACTTCATGACCTTTGACATGGTTTTTGTAAAGTTCATGCAGTCGACAAGCCAGACAATTTGTATCCCCATAATGCAACACACTTTGATAGGCGACAAAAGTGATCCGCTTGGACGTGCCCATGCGGTGCTGCTCGTGGAAATGTCGTTGCGCGGAGTCTATCCTTAATGTAATATGGTAAACTTTTATTTTGAAAATGATCGACAATTCTAGACAGGAAGTTGTGGCCCACTGCTGGTGTAACACTGTAGTAACAATAATGGCTGCCCCTAGCAGTAAGCAAGTTCTCCGGCGCCTCTGTCAATTTGGCGCCTTTATTTTGACACGATTTGGTTTCTGGAACTGCTTTACAATGCTGATGCTCTTTGCGGAGCGCGCGGATGTAAAAAGGTAAGCGTGGTGGATATGTATGTGAGTACTGGTCACGTTTCTGCAGACGTCGGCTAGCCGCTAATCGGCTAAACAGAGGGTTGGCTTTACAGCGTCACTTTGCTTGTTAGTTGAGCTACATTATTGACAGACATATTTACTACACTAGTGTGGCTTTTCTAAGCCAGGTACCGTTTTCTGGGTTATGAACGTGGTCATCTGGTTGTGTAAAAGAACATAAAACTACAGAAGCTACAACTTCCGGGATTGTGAGCCATCTGGCTCTAGTTATGGCAGGGTGATATTTCTGTCATCTTTAAATAGGAGTGCACCACCCTGTGTGGAGTCTCCAATTACCTTACTTTGATCAAGTCATATGGTCTACTACTGTAAATATATAGTAAGAGTGACTGCGTGGCATATCTTCTCACATGGCATATAAACCATTCATTCATGTATTATTGTTTTTTTAGAAGAATGCCAAGTTCTTAATATTTTAGTCACTAAGGAGATGCTTTATCCAGAGCGATTTACAGTTAGTGTATTCAGTTTAAAGTGGAACTGACAGCATTTTAACATTAAGTCGTATTAAAATCTGTTCATATACACCCCCAGGTGTAATAATATTACATGTTTTTTTTTTTTTTTCTGCACTATATGGTAATTTTCATAAATTCATAGAATGTTTGGGAATTACATATAGTACAGCATTTGTGAAAATTCTATAGCAATATAGAGTGGGAAGTGGCTGTTTTGTTTGGGCAATTTAACAGACACTGCAGTAAATAAAACATAATTAAAAACACCTGTCTTGTCCAGGACTGGAGTCTACACAGACCAGTGTGCCATATCCAATCAGAGCTACAGTAGGCCTATATGCAAATAAACCATTTGCCACATGGGCCTGCCATCATTAACTTTGAACTGGATTGTGTGTTTACATGAAGTAGCAACAGAGCAACTTTAGATCATTAGAACGCATTCACAAAATACACCTGAATAGATTTCTGCAAATATATAAATACCACAGGAGTCCTCTTATATTTGGGAACTTCAGTCCTATTGATCAAACAACCAGTTATGCACATCAACAAATCACATTTTATTGGCCACATACACATGGTTAGCAGATATTACTGCGAGTGTAGCGAAATGCTTGTGCTTCTAGTTCCGACAGTGCAGCGATATCTAACAATTCCACAACTACCTTACACACATCTAGGTAAACACACATCTAGGTAAAGGAATGGAATAAGAATATATACATATAAATATATGGTTGAGAAATTACAAAGCGGCATAGGCAAGATGCAATAGATGGTATAAAATACAATATATACAGTTGAAGTCGGAAGTTTACATTCACCTTAGCCAAATACATTTAAACTCAGTTTTTCACAATTCCTGACATAGTAAGAATTCCTTGTCTTCGGTCAGTTAGGATCACCACTTTTATTTAAAAAATGTGAAATGTCAGAATAATAGTAGAGATTTATTTCCACTTTTATTTCCTTCATCACGTTCCCAGTGGGTTAGAAGTTTACATACACTCAATTAGTATTTGGTAGCATTGCCTTTAAATTGTTTAACTTGGGTCAAACGTTTCAGGTAGCCTTCAACAAGCTTTCCACAATAAGTTGGGTGAATTTTGGCCTATTCCTCCTGACAGAGCTGGTGTAATTGAGTCAGGTTTGTAGGCCTCCTTGCTTGCACACGCTTTTTCAGTTCTGCCCACAATTTTTTTTCTTTCTTTTCTTTAATTTTTATTTTATTTTACCCCCTTTTCTCCACAATTTTTCGTGGTATCCAATCGCTAGTAATTACTATCTTGTCTCATCGGATATCCCTACCGGCCAAACCCTCCCTAACCCGGACGACGCTAGGCCAATTGTGCGTCGCCCCACGGACCTCCCGGTCGCGGCCGGCTGCGACAGAGCCTGGGCGCGAACCCAGAGACTCTGGTGGCACAGCTAGCGCTGCAATGCAGTGCCCTAGACCACTGCGCCACCCGGGAGGCCCCTGCCCACACATTTTCAATGGAATTGAGGTCAGGGCTTTGTGATGGCCACTCCAATACCTTGACTTTGTTGTCCTTGGACCATTTTGCCACAACTTTGGAAGTATGCTTGGGGTCATTGTCCATTTGGAAGACCAATTTGCGACCATACTTTAACTTCCTGACTGATGTCTTGAGATGTTGCTTCAATATATCCACATCATTTATCTTCCTCATGATGCCATCTATTTTGTGAAGTGCACCAGTCCCTCCTGCAGCAAAGCACCCCCACAACATGATGCTGCCACCCCGTGCTTCACAGTTGGGATGTTGTTCTTTGGCTTGCAAGCCTCCCCCTTTTTCCTCCAAACATAACGATGGTCATTATGGCCAAAGAACAGTTCTATTTTTGTTTCATCAGATCACAGAACATTTCTACAAAAAGTACAATCTTTGTCCCCATGTGCAGTTGCAAACCATAGTCTGGCTTTTTTTATGGCGGTTTTGGAGCAGTGGCTTCTTCCTTGCTGAGCAGCCTTTCAGGTTATTTCGATATAGGACTGGTTTTACTGTGGATATAGATACTTTTGTATCTGTTTCCCGCAGCATCTTCACAAGGTCCTTTGCTGTTGTTCTGGGATTGATATGCACTTTTCGCACCAAAATACGTTCATATCTAGGAGACAGAACGTGTCTCCTTCCTGAGCGGTATGACGGCTGCGTGGTCTCATGGTGTTTATACTTGCGTACTATTGTTTGTACAAATGAACGTGGTACCTTCTGGTGTTAGGAAATTGCTACCAAGGATGAGGTCTTGGCTGATTTCTTTTGATTTTCCCATGATGTCAAGCAAAGAGGCACTGAGTTTGAAGGTAGGCCTTGAAATACATCTGCAGATACACTTCCAATTGACTCAAATTATGTAAATGATCCTATCAGAAGTTTCTAAAGCCATGACATTTTCTGGAATTTTCCAAGCTGTTTAAAGGCACAGTCAACTTAGTGTATGTAAACTTCTGACCCACTGGAATTGTGATACAGTGAATATAAGTGAAAAAAATCTGTCTGTAAACAATTGTTGGAAAAATTACTTGTGTCACGCACGAAGTAGATGTCCTAACCGACTTGCCAAAACCTATAGTTTGTTAACACGAGATTTGTGGAGTGGTTGAAAAACGAGTTTTAATGACTCCAACCTAGGTGTATGTAAACTTCCAACTTCAACTGTACATATGAGATGAGTAATGCAAAAAATGTAAACATTGTTAAAGTGGCATTATTAAAGTGACTAGTGATCCATTTATTAAAGTGTCCAATGATTTCAAGTCTGTATTTAGGCAGCCTCTGTGGTAGTGATGGATGTTTAACAGTCTGATGGCCTTGAGAAAGCTGTTTCTCAGTCTCTTCTGGATGGTAGCGGGGTGAACAGGCAGTGGCTCGGATGGTTGTTGTCCTTGATGATCTTTTTGGCCTTCCTGTGACATCGGCTGCTGTAGGTGTCCTGGAGGGCAGGTAGTTTGCCCCTGGTGATGCGTTGTGAAGATCGCACCACCCTTTGGAGAGCCTTGTGGTTGAGGGCGGTGCAGTTGCCTTACCAGGCGGTGATGCAGCCCGGCAGGATGCTCTCAGTTGTGCTAATGCTAGCCAGAGCGAGATGAGTGAAAAATCTAACGAGCGAACATTAGATAAACCCTCTCAAACTCTAGTTGGCCTTTAAAATTGTTAGCCTTTAAAATTGCACCGATAAACGATTTGGAATAGTAGCCTGTTCGCCCTTCTGCAGCTTGCCTGCCCATGCATGACTGTCCCAACCCACATTTTTACAACTGAATGGGAACTTCTCTGCCTGCCCGCCCATTTGATCGATGCCAAAATACATTTGACTGACAACTAAGGGTGCGGTCGTAAATTGCCTTTAGTGTGTCAGTGCTCTCTGGTTCGTTCCTAAGTTCAGAGCGTCGTCAGTGTCTGTTCATAAATTCACACTGGACGCTCAACTTTAGCTAACTGGCTAAAGTTGGCTAGCTTGCGAGCTACAGTCCTTCCAGACACAAATGAGAGAACACCTCATTCTGGCCATTTCACTCGCCCTGGCAGAGCTGGTTAGACTGTTTACAGGTTATCAACAGCGTTAGTGACCAACTGCTGCTGGCAACAATTTAATAACGTTTTGTGCAGACTTTTACTGTTATTATAGGACTATTTCTCTCTATACCATTTGTATTTCATATACCTTTGACTATTGGATGTTCTAATAGGTACTTTAGTATTGCCAGCCTAATCTCGGGAGTTGATAGGCTTGAAGTCATAAACAGTGTAATGCTTGAAGCATTTCGAAGAGCTTCTGGCAAACGCAGTAAAGTGCTGTTTGAATGAATGCTTACGAGCCTGCTGCTGCCTACCACCGCTCAGTCAGACTGCTCTATCAAATCATAGACTTAATTATAATATAATAACACACAGAAATACGAGCCTTAGGTCATTTAATATGGTCAAATCCGGAAACTATCATTTAGAAAACAAAATGTTTATTCTTTCAGTGAAATACGGAACCGTTCTGTATTTTATCTAACGGGTGGCATCCATAAGTCTAAATATTGCTGTTACATTGCACAACCTTCAATATTATGTGATAATTACGTAAAAATCTGGCAAATTAGTTCGCAACGAGCCAGGCGGCCCAAACTGTTGCATATACCCTGATTCTGCGTGCAATGAACGCAAGAGAAGTGACACAATTTCCCTAGTTTAATATTGCCTGCTAACATGAATTTCTTTTAACTAAATATGCAGGTTTTAAAAATATATACTTATGTGCATTGATTTTAAGAAAGGCATTGACGTTTATGGTTAGGTACATTCGTGCAACGATTGTGTTTTTTTTCTCGCAAATGCGCTTTTGTTAAATCATCCCCCGTTTGGCGAAGTTGGCTGTCTTTGTTAGGAAGAAATAGTCTTCACACAGTTCGCAACGAGCAAGGCGGCCCAAACTGCTGCATATACCCTGACTCTGTTGCACACAATGCAAGAGAAGTGACACAATTTCCCTAGTTAAAAGAAATTCATGTTAGCAGGCAATATTAACCAAATATGCAGGTTTAAAAATATATACTTGTGTATTGATTTTAAGAAAGGCTTTGATGGTTATGGTTAGGTACACATTGGTGCATGTTGGTGCATCGTGAATGCGCTTGTTAAATTACCCGTTTGGCGAAGTAGGCAGTGATTCAATGATAAATTAACAGGCACCGCATCGATTATATGCAACACAGGACAAGCTAGATAAACTAGTAATATCATCAACCATGTGTAGTTAACTAGTGATTATGTTAAGATTGATTGTTTTTTATAAGATATGTTTAATGCTAGCTAGCACCTTACCTTGGCTCCTTGCTGCACTCGCATAACAGGTAGTCAGCCTGCCACGCAGTCTCCACGTGGAGTGCAATGTAATCGACAATGATCGGTGTCCAAAAATGCCGATTTACCGATTGTTATGAAAACTTTAAATCGGCCCTAATTAATCGGCCATTCCGATTAATCGGTCGACCTCTACTCATGATTACTGTTACCAAGCAAATTATTAAATTTGAAAGAACGTAAACACTTAACTGTCTAGCTACTAAATTAGCAAACCAAATGCACAACTGCAGAGCATTTAGCAAATTTTAGACAGTTAATTTAATAGTTATAAGATATGTAGCTGGCAAACAGTTGTGACTCAAGGCTCCGGTCTCTTATCGTGTGCTTGACTGGGGACTACAGTAAACTTCACAATGTGACAGCTGAAATTAAGAACGCATTGTTCTTTATCTCCTAACATATTGCACAAGTTGACTGCAGGTATTTACTTAAAGTAGCTACAATTATTCAAAATGTATTAAACTTGAAATAGTTTCAACGGTATTGAAAACTATCCCATGGCTTTTTCCAAATACCCCGGTGTGTGTATACACAGTAAACCACCCGAGACTACTGGCAACAATGCCTTACTGTACGTCATGGAATTGAGTCAAATATAACCTATTTTTATAACCTCTTATAAAGTTGGTTTTGTAGCATAAACTGATTGTATGTTTGTTTCATATCTGCAAAGTAGTTAAAACGCTGTCAGTTCCACTTTAAGGTAGCTAAGTGAGATATTCATTGTCTTTGGAGGTATGAAATCATAGCTATTGTTAACCATGAGTGTGATCAATTACTTGATTTGAACAATGATTTTTGAATATTTAACCATTTCAGTTTTGTAATATATGTGCTTTTTTCTTAATCTCCAGGAAACCTGACATCCAGGTTCCCTACTTGTACTTTGACATGGGGGCATCAGTTCTTTGTGCCAGCTTCATGTCCTTTGGGGTGAAGAGGAGGTGGTTTGCACTGGGGGCCGCCATACAGTTAGCTATCAGCACCTACGCTTCTTATATTGGTGAACAAGTGCACTATAGTGACTGGCTGAAGGTGAGTACTGCCTGTGAGGAGGAGTAGATAGTGTGACAACCACAGCTGAAGTATCCTGGGGGTAAGAAATGTTTTGTGGAGAGTGACAACTCTGTCTACATTGAGAACTGTGCATTGTGAAGGAATGACACCACCTGTCGAAAGACAATGAATAGTGGGCTCTATTTAGTCATAACTTATTATGGGTTAATACTGGGTGCTGGGCCCCAAAAAACTGACATGACTAAGATTGTCCTATTTTAGGATGAATTAAAACATTGTGTTGAAGAAATGTAGTAAGTGTTTGCATCCCCCCTTCACTACATCTCTAGGAATGCTCAACTGACCTTCTGTGTCTTGTGTGATCCTGTAGGTAAGGATGTACTCCAGAACCCTGGCTATCATCGGGGGTTTCCTGGTCCTAGCCAGTGGTGCGGGGGAGGTATACAGACAGAAACATCGCACCAGATCGCTGCAGTCCACCGGACAGGTCTTCATAGGGGTCTACCTCATCTGTATGGTAAGACAAACAACCTACTTCAGTGATTTAGCTACAGTGTTTGACCTAGAAAGAAGCACTGTGATGGGAATCCCCTTCCTCCATCCTTAAAATCAATTACTGCAGACCTAGAAACCCGGATAGCAAAAGGCCTAGATTTTCCCTGATTTAAATAGCCCAGTGTCAAGTTTGACATTTGTGTCCTAATCAGATATGAGAGCGAGAGAGATCAAATCATTGTACAAATAGGTGCAATAAACTGAATGGTGAGTCCAACAAATATACAGTAGCAGCCTAAATAACAACTCAATGCAGCGCTGTGTTCCCTCCACCAGGTGTACTCCCTCCAGCACAGTAAAGAGGACAGGATGGCCTACCTGAATCACATCCCTGGTGGGGAGATCACCCTAATGCTACTGGTGGTGCTGTTTGGAGTGCTGGCCCTGGCCTTCCTCTCTGGCTGTTATATCCGCCTAGCTTCACAGATCCTGGCCGTGGTCCTGCCCCTCATCCTGCTATTCATCGACGGTAACCTGGGCTACTGGCACAACACGCGCCATGTGGAGTTCTGGAACCAGTTGAAGCTGATGGGGCATAACGTGGGTATTTTCGGGGCTGTGCTGATTCTGGCTACAGACGGTTGAATGGAATGGACACCTTGGCAGACTATCAGAAGAGAGGCCACTACTTAACATGTGACTGAAGCTACATTTAGTGTTTCAAATGGCACCCCATTCCCTATATATTGCACTACTTTTGACCAAAGCTTTGGCCAAAGTAGTGCATTATATTGGGAATAGGGTGCCACCTGGTCAAAAGTAGTGCACTATATTGGGAATAAGGTGCCATGTGAGACTTATACAGTCTTTTTGGATCCTCAGATGAACTGATCCTCACTTACAGCAGGAGATAAATGGTGATTGGACGCGAATCCCTGCCTGACAGACAGCCATGTGGGTAGACCTTATCGTTAACTACCTGTCCAACTTTGTTTCTGCAAAAAAATAGTTTTTTTTAATACTGAACAAAAATATATAACGCAACAATTAACTATTTTACAGTTCATATAAGGAAATCAGTCAATTCAAATAAATAAATTAGGCCCTAACCTATGGATTTAACAGGGGGGGGCATAGGCCCACCCACTGTGGAGCCAGATGCAGCCAATCAGAATACGTTTTTCCCCACAAAAGGGCTTTATTACAGACAGAAATACTCAGTTTCAACAGCTGTCTGGGTGGCTGGTCTCAGACGATCCCACAGGTGAAGAAGCTGGATGTGGAGGTCCTGGGCTGGCATGGTTACACGTGGGTCTGCGGTTGTGTGGCCCATTGGACGTACAGCCAAATTCTCTAAAACGATGTTGGAGGTGGCTTATGGAAGGGAAATGAACATTAAATTATCTGGAAAGAGCTCTAGTGGACATTCCTGTAGTCAGCATGTCAATTGCACGCTCCCTCAACTTGAGACATTATGTTGTTTGACACAACTGCACATTTCAAAGTGGTCTTTTATTGTCCCCGGCACAAGGTGCACCTGTATAATGATAATGCTGTTTAATCAGCTTCTTGATATGCCACACCTGTTATGTGGATGGATTATCTCGGCAAAGGAGAAATGCTCACTAACAGGGATGTAAACAAATTGAGAGAAATTAGATTTGTGAGTATGGAACATTTCTGGGATCTCTTATTTCAGTTTTATATGTTGCATTTATATTTTTGTTTAGTATATTTAACTTATAGCTAGAATTATGTAAAAAATAAATTATGTTTTGAAACCTGGTATTTAGATATGGCTATAGCAGATTTCAGTTTGAGTATTTGGGGGGTTATTATATCGTGGTTTAGTTGTCAAATGTTTTACTGCAATTTATGGTAAGAAATTAGGGGTAACTTGACATTTTGCATATTTCCTATCAAATAATAGAACTACAGTGTACTCCTTTTGTACCTAATGCAATATGAATATAGGATCATATTTATTTTTGAATATTATTTGTTTCCATTCCTGATGACATTCCTGAGTGTAGGTTGTCATACAACTAAATAAACAACTACTGGTTTGGTTTTGTATATTGTGTATTCTGTGTATATTCACTTTTCACAATAGTATTTAATTATTTATCAAGCTGTATTTTTATGCACAACGAAATCAGAAAAGACCTGACGGTTGTCATTAGTTACCACAGTAACAAAGTCATAAACCCGGCCTATTTCTACAATGTCTCTTAAAATCAGATTTTAAACCTAAACTTAACCACACTGCTAAATTTATGACTAACCTTAAATTAAGACCAAAAAGCTCATTTTTACTACAGCCAATTTTAACTGTGTCAGTGGTAACTAGTGATTACCTGAATTCATGGCCAAATGGTAGAAATATCCAGGGGTGTCATGTACCTCAAAAATCTGAGGGGGCACAAAGTATGTGAGGATGGCTGGGGGACGGTCCAGGGGGGCTAGGCCCCCCCACCCTGTTGGGAAGTTGGATAAAATAAATGTAGTCCTGCTTTGTGGCATTTCGTGAAGGCTGTTATACTGATCACACTATGCGTTTTTGTGCGTGTAGATATGGTTGTCCTTGTTCGATAGAGCCATTGGATGTCTTTCAGCGAGGTTCCTATCAGAGGATGAATGGCTAAATATACAAGCTGACATTTTTTCCAGTCTCTGAAAGACTATAACTCGGGTGGGGCGGTGCTTCGTGCTCTGGCCACATCCCTCCCCCAAGGCTGGCTTTTTTGAAATGGACACAATCCTTTGGGCAAAACTGAAGGATCTGACCAGACGGCAATGACTTCAAGTAATTCCTTTCATCAACATGAATTTGACAAGGGAGCATTGTTTGATGTTCTATTAGCTACATGGTGACATTTAACCATGTTTCAACCAGATATAGTGAAGCGGATTGGAAATTGAAGACTTGGATTTAGCTAGAAGCTCATTTACAGCTGATGCCAGCACCAAGAGGGCAGATACAGTGGCTAAGTAAGTTTTCCTGCAAGCCACCTGCTAGCTAACTTTAGTTAATCTACTGACACCCATAGTGTGTATTGCTGGCTAACATACTACTGTGTAACAGTGGGGGGGAATCAAATACCTTTTCTGTTTGCTAACTTAGCTATCCTGCTAGACTAGCTAGCTACCTAAGTAACTAGAGGTAGTCATATGACAAAATAGAAGCGGTTTTACAAATTGGACATCTATTGTATCTGAATTGTAAAACCTCTTCTCTTTAGTCCTAGATATGGCTACTAATGGGGCTAAGCTGCCTTCCATCCAGGACCTTTACACTAGGCGGTGTCAGAGGAAGGCCCTAAAAATTGTCAAAGACCCCAGCCACCCCAGTCATGAACTGTTCTCTCTACTATCGCATGGCAAGCGGTACTGGAGTGCCAAGTCTAGGACAAATAGGCTTCTCAACAGTTTTTACCCCCAAGCCATAAGACTCCTGAACAGGTAATCAAATGGCTCCCCGGACTATTTGCATTGTGTGCCCTGTGAACGCTGCGTGTAACACATCCGGTGTCAGGATAAATAAAAAGCAAGGTCTACTAACTTTCTTTAATTATGTTTAATTACCGCAAACAATGAATGGCAAATGCAATTTTCGTATATACGGGTTCGCTGTATCACCGCGCAGGATGAACAGGGAACTGGCAAGAAGTACGTAAACAGCTGTTCTTATACCGTGATGACGTAGTTTCAACGCGTCTGTTAGCCTATCACAGTAGAGGCTGGGCTTGGTTTAGACTTTGCCCACCTTTGCTGGCCCTTTGTCCAAGCCCCTTGGCGCGTTCCTTTGTTCACATCTGGTTGCTGGGTAGATTAGCTCCGTCTTGGGTCTGTCGATTCTACACTAAAACATTTACATTTACATTTAAGTCATTTAGCAGACGCTCTTATCCAGAGCGACAGTTCCTAATATGGTATTGTCCAGTATTCTAACCTCCTGGTTGGTCTAGAGAGATGCACCCCTCCCCTCTCCAGACTGTCCACAACTTTTATGGCCTGTGTTGGTCAGTCCTTACACCTACACACACACCCCCCTCTGTATAGTTTGTGTATGTGTGTAACAAAACAATATTCCTCTTCAACCAATATGCTAACAGGCTATTATGCATAAACATAAATCCTAACAGCCCCCCAACCCCTCTTTTACACTGCTGCTACTCTCTGTTTATCATATATGCATAGTCACTTTAACTATACATTCATGTACATACTACCTCAATTGGCCCGACCAACCAGTGCTCCCGCACACTGGCTAACCGGGCTCTCTGCATTGTGTCCCACCACCCACCAACCCCTCTTTTACACTACTGCTACTCTCTGTTCATATATGCATAGTGACTTTAATCATATCTACATGTACATACTACCTCAATCAGCCTGACTAACCGGTGTCTGTATGTAGCCTCGCTACTTTTATAGCCTCGCTAATGTTATTTTTTACTGTTTTATTTCTTTACTTACTTAACACCTTTTTTGCACTATTGGTTAGAGCCTGTACGTTTTCACTGTTGTATTCGGCACGCGTGACAAATAAACTTTGATTTGATTAAACAGGAAGCTACTAAGTTACAACCAGACCCCTAAAGCTAGGTTTACCAGCAAACGTTACCACGACTGGAGTTGGCTAGCTAGTTATACTGATGCCTGCTAACTTATGCGCCATGCCTTGCGTTTGTAACTTGTTAGCAAACGTGTAACATCAGCAACTGTAAATCATTTTAGTAGCTAGTTATATAACAATTGTGTTGACATTGACATGCATCCACATTCATAATCATAACCAATCTCACAAAATGTATAGGTTTGACGCAAGATAGGGTTCCACACGGATGTAAATAACAATTATTGGCTATCCAGCTAGCTAAGTTTACTAGATAACAGTGAGAAGAAATAATACAATTTACTGTTGTATATCTCAAATTGAAACTGGTTTTACTATAAAAAAAAGACTAGCCTAAGCATGCCTGATAGACATGGCTGTGCATTTAGATACTGTCTGCCTACAGTACCTAGGTACATTTGTACGGACTGTTCACTGTGCAAAGGTTGAGGGTTATGCAATATTTCTTTCTATTAGCCTAGCTATTGTTCTAAATGTAACATGTATGCATGTTCAACTATTCTACGCTAATGTTAATGTTATGCTGGCACAGTTCAACTGTAATTCAAACTGTTCAATTGAGTACAATTTATTATTTTTTGTCTTGCAGACAATACCGTGTAGTGATTGGGCTTCTTCTTGGAGTGGATTCTATATGGAGAGAAACATAATTCCTTTGCCTGCATGTGTCATTGTAGCAGAACCGTATCTTGTGAACTTTATCCCTCTCGATGGATTGGACATTATGCTGGATTTCAAGCAGATGACGAGGAGCTGAATGGCAATTTGATCATAACACTCCCACAGCTGTACAAGCATTCCCTTAACTTTACTGCACTGATCATGCTTTATTTTCTTTGTGAAAGGCAATTTCATCATGACTACCTCTACCTTCATCTGCTGATCACCAGTTAGCTACAGACTATTAAACCAAATAATGTGATTTACCCAAATATTTTTGGTGTCCATTACTGGGAGTTACAGGATAGGTACTGTTTGATGTAGCAGAGAATTTTTGACCAACCTTGGTGATGTTGTCTTCGTCCTCGATTTGTGGAAATAGGAGTCTCAAAATGTGTGTCCAGTTGCAGGGAGTCCATTTGAATTTAGAAAATGATCCATTAAAATACTTTTTGCACCATGAAGTAACCCAACAATGTGTACACTGCGATCTTGCCTATTTCAAGTCTTCTGTCATGACATGCGGCACTTGAAATAGACAAGATGGTGGCGTAAACTTAGTTGGATTACTTCATGGAGCAAAAACAGTATTTATCTGTAAACCTCCCCCAGCCCATTAACTGACAGATCATTCTTGTCAATAGTAGCCCTTATCTGCAGAGAGAATGAGGTGGTTGTAGAATCTTGTGTTTTCCCTCCCTCATGCACCCCAAATTCTGCTGCTTTGGGGTATTTTTCAAGAAGGCACTGTGGAAGGTCTCCAGATGACCTTTTCTCTGTAAAACTCAAGTTAAAAGGGGTAGACTACATTTATTACATGGTCTAGAAGGTACACTGGTTCCATCTAACCACCTGTAACACAATTACACAAACATTACCTAATTCATGTTTGTGCCATGCTTACTATAAATTGAGCTCTTAGTTGTCAACTTGTAAATATTTTGGTCAACCTTATGCAGCGGCTGGAAGCAAATACTGGTGGAATACGTTTCTGTACCACCTACAACACACACCACTAATTGTATTGATCTCTATTAAACTGGCTAGCTTAGCACACCTAATGTGGACATTTCAATATTGTTAGCTTGCTGTTAGCTAGCATCACTAAAGTGGCAGCAAGGTTGCTAGTCTGCTGAGAACCAACAGTAAGACTATTTATACACATTCATCATTGTTACGCATGCCCCTAGGAAGAGGGAACTCAACTCCCTGTGGTGCGAAAGTGGTATGGGACCATAGGTGTGAGTAAGGATGACAAAAGGCAGAATTTACTAGGAATTTATTCCTTCACACAGTAATATGGGGAAAGGGGGCTGGACGGAACCAAAGCAAAGAAAGTGAATGTCAAAGGCCCCTCTATCTTACCAACCTACCCACAACTTATCTAACTTAGCACCACCTGGTGCGCTACCCAAAATACAGGGGGTGGTCCGCCCAGGTCTTACCTAGTGTGCATAGACAGTGAATACTACAGGTTATGTATGCCCACGGGCCTCTTTCCTAAGCACTCGCTAGGTGCCTTCCCCTTCCCCCCTGGGAACAAATGAAACAGAATATTACAAACAATTTCACAATCAAAAACAGTCCTTTTGTCATAGACATACCTTAGTAGGACCGGCCACAAAATACTGGCAACAAATTATACCTCTGCGCAACAACGAAAACAAAGGACATACTAATCATCTCCCTCTGAGAACAACATCAGCCTCCTCTCAGCAATCTCCTCACTGGGGTACTACAAAGTAGCACTTTAGCAGATTCAAAAGCATAGTTGCAGTCCTGGGACCACTTAAAATGGTACCTTGGGACTAAGCTGAGATGAAAGGGGAGCTACTACCGTCGAGAAATTCTTACAGAATGTACCCTACCATCCCCAGGAATCTGCGCAACTGGCGGCGAGTCGTGGGAGGAAAAGCAACAATTGCTTCCACTTTGCCAGATACTAGGCGCACTTTTTTTATTTATTTTTTATTTCACCTTTATTTAACCAGGTAGGCTAGTTGAGAACAAGTTCTCATTTGCAACTGCGACCTGGCCAAGATAAAGCATAGCAGTGTGAACAGACAACACAGAGTTACACATGGAGTAAACAATAAACAAGTCAATAACATGGTAGAAAAAAAAGAGAATCTATATACAATGTGTGCAAAAGGCATGAGGTAGGCAATAAATCGAATAATTACAATTTAGCAGATTAACACTGGAGTGATAAATCATCAGATGATCATGTGCAAGAAGAGATACTGGTGTGCAAAAGAGCAGAAAAGTAAATAAATAAAAGCAGTATGGGGGGTGAGGTAGGTAAATTGGGTGGGTAGTTTACAGATGGACTATGTACAGCTGCAGCGATCGGTTAGCTGCTCGGATAGCAGATTTTTAAAGTTGTTGAGGGAGATAAAAGTCTCCAACTTCAGAGATTTTTGCAATTCGTTCCAGTCGCAGGCAGCAGAGAACTGGAAGGAAAGGCGTCCAAATGAGGTTTTGGCTTTAGGGATGATCAGTGAGATACACCTGCTGGAGCGCGTGTTGCGGGTGGGTGTAGCCATCGTGACCAGTGAACTGAGATAAGGCGGCACTTTACCTAGCATAGCCTTGTAGATGACCTGGAGCCAGTGGGTCTGACGACGAACATGTAGCGAGGGCCAGCCGACTAGGGCATACAGGTCGCAGTGGTGGGTCGTATAAGGTGCTTTAGTAACAAAACGAATGGCACTGTGATAAACTGCATCCAGTTTGCTGAGTAGAGTATTGGAAGCTATTTTGTAGATGACATCGCCGAAGTCGAGGATCGGTAGGATAGTCAGTTTTACTAGGGTAAGTTTGGCGGCGTGAGTGGCACTTGACCTTGTCCCACTTGTTTCCCCAAGTAAGTCACAGTAGCCTTCCCAAACTCACACTTGGCCAAATTGAGGGTTAACTTCTCTAGGATAGGGGGCAGCATTTGGAATTTTGGATGAAAAGCGTGCCCAAATTAAACTGCCTGCTACTCATGTCTGGACGCTAAGATATGCATATTATTATTATTAGTAGAGTTGGATAGAGAACACTGAAGTTTCTAAAACTGTTTGAATCATGTCTGTGACTATAACAGAACTTATTTGGCATGCGAAACCCCGAGGACAAACCATTCAAACCATTTTTGTTGTTGTCACTCTTTAATGGATTTTCATTGGGAACACAGATTTCTAAGGGACCTTCTTGCAGTTCCTATCGCTTCCACTGGATGTCAGTCTTTAGAAATTGGTTGAGGTTTTTCCCTTTGAGAAATGAAGTAGCCATGTTCAGAATGACGCTCGAGGGAAGTGTACTCTGTTAGAGGCGCATGACCTGAAAGCTAGCTACACTTTGTTTTCCTCCGGTATTGAACACAGATCATCCCGTCTTCAATTTTATCAATTATTTACGTTAAAAAAATACCTAAAGTTGTATTACAAAAGTAGTTTGAAATGTTTGGACAAAGCTTACAGGTAACTTTTGAGATATTTTGTAGTCACGTTGCGCAAGTTGGAACCGGTGTTTTTCTGGATCAAACTCGCCAAATAAATGGACATTTATCGACGGAATTAATCGGACAAAAGGACCATTTGTGATGTTTATGGGACATATTGGAGTGCCAACAGAAGAAGCTCGTCAAAGGTAAGGCATGAATTATATCTTTATTTCTGCGTTTGTGTCGTGCCTGGAGGGTTGAAATATGATGGTCTGTGTTTGTTTACTGTGGTGCTATCAGATAGGATCGTTTGCTTTCGCCGTAAAGTATTTTTGAAATCTGACACGTTGGCTGGATTCACAACAAGTGTAGCTTTAATTTGGTATATTGAATGTGTGATTTCATGAAAGTTAAATTTTTATAGTAATTTATTTTAATTTGGCGCTCTGCATTTTCACTGGATGTTGGCCAGTTGGGACGCTAGCGTCCCACATATCCCAGGGAGGTTAAAGAAGCATTCTCCAACCGCTGAAACACACTTTTCAAAGTGGAGAGATGATCAGACCAAGTAGACGAATGAATCACCACATCGTCAAGGTAAGCAGTACAATTTGGCACATCTGCAAACACAATGTTAACTAGGCGCTGAAAAGTAGCAGGTGCATTACACATTCCAAAGGGCATTACAGTGTATTGTACGAAGTTATCAGGCGTAACGAAAGCTGAGATGTCCGAAGCTCGAGAGGTCAGAGGCACCTGCCAATAACCTTTTAGCAAATATAACTTACTACGTAAGCAGCAGAGCCAATTCTATCAATGCAGTCATCTAAGCGAGGTAGAGGAAAATAATCAAACTTTGTAACTGCATTTACGTGACGATAGTCCGTACATAAGCGGGACGTACCATCAGGCTTAGGAACAAGAATACACGGGGAACTCCAGGAGCTGTTACTGGGTTTTGCCATGTCATTCTGTATTAAATAAGCTACCTCACTTTTCATTATCTCCATTTTCTTTGCATTAACCCAGTACAGATGCTGACGTATAGGAGCAGCGTTCCCCACATCATGTTCCAAGATGGATGTAAGACTTGGAACGTCCTGAAACACATGGAGAAAACTGTTTATCAATAGGATAAGATCCTTAGTTTGATCGTTATCCAAATGTTCCATTTGAGAGGGTAACTTCAGCATCTCTGAATTACATAAGCGTTCACACTGCTGTAACGTATGGTGTAACTCCAACCCGTCCTCCTTATCCTCCTCTAGGTCCCAGCCAGGCTTCAGCACCACCGCAGCCACACTGGGGACGGCGGGCTGGACCGGCTTAGCTGAGGAACTGTTGGGAGAATCACGCACATAATATGTTTTCAGCATGTTAACATGACACACAGGAAGAACGCCTTCAATCTGGGGTCTTTATCACATAATTGTTGTCACTGAGTTTCTTTTCCACCAGATATGGTCCAGAAAAACGTGCCGACAGTGATGAGCCAGGGATTAGCAACAAAACTACAACTTGATCCCCTGGTGCAACAGAACGGCCAACAGCCTTTTTGCTATTCGGGAAACAATACAAGAGTCCTTAGGGTTCAGCCCTGCTGACCTTGTTTGGACACACCCCAAGGGGTCCGCTGAAAGTTGAAGGAGCATAACTTATCTCCTACACCCAGTAGCACCCCTAAAAATGTGTTAGATTATGTCAGTAAGCTGTGGGAGAGACTGCACGCCGCATGTGCGTTAGCCCAAAAGTCTCTCGTCTCAAACGCATGAAGTTGCATTATGACAAATAAGACAAAGGGCACCCCCTCATCCCAATCGGTACTGGTATCCATGCAATACTTGCGTAGCATTGCCTTCAGCGTCTGATGCCAGCGTTCGAGAGCCCCTTGACTCTCTGGATGATACGGACTGGAGACCTGATGGAAAATACACAATGTCTTTAACACATTTGAAAACAGTTTGGACATAAAGTTGGATCCCTGATCAGTTTGGATTACTTTAGGGAGTCCAAACGTAGAGAAGAACTTCACTAGTGCCTTCACCACAGTCTTAGCCGTTATACTACGGAGAGGAATAGCCTCTGGGTATTGAGTAGCACTGCACATTATTGTTAGTAGGAACTGGTTACCTGACCTGGTTTTCTGCAATGGACCTACACAATCAATTAACACTCTTTCAAACGATTCCCCCACCACAGGAATCGGGCAGAGCGGCGCACAAGGAACTGTTTGATTCGCTTTCCCAGTGAGTTGACATACGTGACATGTTTTACAAAATTGGACCACATCAGACTTCAAACCTGGCCCCCCCAAAAATTGGGGGGACCCGGTTGACAAATTGACAAAGGACCCGGTTATAAGTCTTCGTGATCCCCAAATGTCCGGACAACGCCTGGTCATGGGCGAGTGACAGCACCTGCTGTCGGAACGGTGTAGGAACAACCACTTGACACACTTACTCCAGTCACAAACGGTGTCATGAGCTGCCCATTTACGCATCAAAACTCCTGCTTCCATAAAGTAGACGGTCTCTCTAGTTTTAGCTTCCTCAATGGACATTATCAAAGCAAAACACTTGAAGACTGGGGTCTCCTTTTTGACATTAAATCACTTTCTCAGGGGTGACAGACAAAAGAATATCATGTAATTGGGGCGCGATTTCGCTTTCCCCTGCCTTAGTTTTTACAGGAATAAAAACTGTCGGCCTTGCAGAAGAAATACTCGGTGCATTGTCTTCTACCTCAACATTCTCAAAAATGGAACTAGCCAAATCCACCACATCTCCTAGCTTGTGAGATTGTGCCATCGTTAACACACAAGCAGGAAAAACATGGGGAAATGCTTGAACCAATTTCTCATCTGTAGTTCTGATTTCTGGGTTGTCGACTACCTCTAACACATGGAGTGACATTACCACCAGCAATATCATTCCCTAGTAGCAATGTGACTCCTTTTACTGGCAGTGTAGACACTACACCAACACGGAAACGTCCTGATACCAAGTCTGACACTAAGTGGACCCAGTGTAATGGTACAGGTACGGTTTTTGTCTCTATCCCCTGTAATATGACATGCGAGCCACAATACGTTTCAGGAGACCAGGGTAAAGCATCAGTAACGATTTCTGACTGCGCCGCCCCGGTGTCTCATAAGATTTGTATAGGCTTTTGATCAGCTTGTTCTCCAGTTAAGGAAACACAACCGGCAGAGATAAACGGAGCATAGACAGGATCCGGTTTCTCAAACGCTGAATCAATAACTCAGGCCAACGGACGAGCCAAAGACTTGACTAAACCCAAACTCTTTATTTTTGGGGACGGTGACTGGGACTGTTTCGGTATATTGTTCAAAACCAGGCAGTCCGCAATCACGTGACCCTTTTGGTGACAGTAAAAACATTAACGGATTTCATGAAAAGGCTTAGGGTGGTCAGAGGAAAAACCACCTGAACGAGACACTGATGACGTAATCGTTCGGCCTTCAAAACGAGGCGCACCAAAGACAGTCTTGTGTGTCAAAGCGTACTCGTCTGCCAACACTGCTGCCTGGGCCAATATCGCCACTTTCTGTTCATTTAGATGAACTACAATTCTATCAGGGAGTTTGCTTTTAAAATCCTCCAACAGAATCAACTCGCAAATATCAGCACCAGCGATTAAACAGAGACTCGTTGTCCCTAGCAAACTCAAAAGTACGGTGAGATGTTTTTTTGTGGTTTTTGGAAGCGCTGCCTATAAGCTTCAGGCACCAACTCATAAGCCCGCAACACGGTAGTTTTAACTGTATCATAGTGTAAACTATCTTCCAGGGAGTGAGCAGCTACTACTTCCTGGGCTTTCCCAGACAATTTACATTGTAACAGGAGCGGCCAGACCTCGAGTGGCCAATGCAGAGAAATAGAAATCAACTTCTGACTCTTGAAAAGGAGGGACTAGAGCTATATTTTTACTCACGTCGAAGTGGGCTTGATGATGAGCAGGTTGTGGAGTCGCACTGGAACCAGTGTATCTCCAGTTGTCGGATCCTCACCTTGTCGGCTTCTATTTTCCTAATTTCAAGATAAAAATTCATCGGTCTCTATCTTTTTGCTCCATTTCTAAACAAGCCAGCCTCACCTTCAGCCTAGCGGTCCAGTCTGAACGACCCGAAGCAGAAGATAAAGGGTCAAATCGGGGCAATGTAAAGGGGGTACGAGCAACCTCTTCCTCTGCCCTGTCCTCCGACTTGGCATCGGAAGGTCTACCTGTCTCCTCTCATTTAACCCTCCCTGACTAGCACCAAAAGCTCAGCCTTTAGGGCTTTCTCAGGTATGGAGAGTACATAATGGTCAGCTATAGCAAAAATGTCTATTTTCCGCAACTGCACCAAACGATCAACAGAGGGCGCTTCGATAAACTTGGAGATGGCAGCCATTTTGTACACTGCAGCTTTTGGAATATACGCAAACTAAACAAGTCATCCAACTCACAACCTACCATCACACCTCAATCACTAACCACAGAGAGCTCAGAGCAGCAGGGTCCGGTGGGTTTAATGGAATCCCGGATGAGCCCCCATTACGTTACGCACGCCTCTAGGAAGAGAGAATGCAACACCCTGCTACAACTCAACTCCCTGTGGTACGAAAGAGGTATGGGACCGTAGGTGCGAGTAAGGATGACAAAAGGCAAAGAATTTACCGTTTACTAGGAATTTATTCCTTCACACGGTAATATGGGGAAAAGGAGCTGGACGGAACCAAAGAAAAGAAAGTAAATGTCAAAGCCCCCTCTCCTACCTTACCTAACTTGCACCACCTGGTGCACTAACCAAAATACAGGGGGTGGTCCGCCCAGGTCTTACCTAGTGTGCATAGACAGTGAATACTGTCTGCGTGAACGTGCCTTAGGCATGCTGCAAGGAGGCATGAGGACTGCAGATGTGGTCAGGGCAATACATTTCAATGTCTGTACTGTGAGATGCCTAAGACAGCGCTACAGGGAGACAGGACGGGCAGCTGATCGTCCTCGCAGTGGCAGACCACGTGTAACACCACGTGCACAGGATCGGTACATCTGAACATCATACCTGTGGGACAGGTACAGGATGGCAACAACAACTAAGTTACACCAGGAACGCACAATCCGTCCATCAGTGCTCAGACTGTCCGCAATAGGCTGAGAGAGGCTGGACTGAGGGCTTGTAGGCCTGTTGTAAGGCAGGTCCTCACCAGACATCACCGGCAACAATGTCACCTATGGGCACAAACCCACCATCGCTGGACCAGACAGGACTGGCAAAAAGTGCTCTTCACTAATGAGTCATGGTTTTGTCTCACCAGGGGTGATGGTCAGATTTGCGTTTGTCTTCGAAGGAATGAGCGTTACACCGAGGCCTTGTACTCTGGAGCGGGTTTGATTTGGAGGTGGAGGGTCCGTCATGGTCTGGGGCGGTGTGTCACAGCATCATCGGACTGAGCTTGTTGTTATTGCAGGCAATCTCAACGCTGTGCGTTACAGGGAAGACATCCTCCTCTCTCATGTGGTAACCTTCCTGCAGGCTCATCCTGACATGACCCTCCAGCATGACAATGCCACCAGCCATACTGCTCGTTCTGTGCGTGATTTCCTGCAAGACAGGAATGTCAGTGTTCTGCCATGGCCAGCGAACTTGGTTCTATTTGTGTCTCATTGTTTTTTAGGAGCATATACCCACGTGAGTGATTGAAAGATGAACTGAGGTCCACACTCCAGTCCAGTTGGTGGTGGGAATGCACCTTAAAGTTGGTGACCAACCGCCATATAAAGTCCAAAGAAGAAGAAGAAGCCTGAAGGAGGAAAGATTACTAGAAACAAACTCTATTTACCCTTTTATCTGTGGACTAATTGTCGGAGTAGAGGACCTTGTGCATTCCAGGTAAAATAACAACCCTAAATTGCCATAAATGTTTGCTTTTTCGACCTGTCCTCAAATAATAGTTGTTTGAGTTCATCTTGATATTTTAACCTGCGTGTCCGGATCGCAAGCGGTCTGGTCAGCATGTCATTCTAAAATGTATTCAATACATTTTTTTCCTCATTCATCTACACAATACCCCATAATGACGATTTATTTATTGCAAATGTATTAAAAATAAAAAATAAATACCTTATTTATATAAGCATTGCTCGAAATTGAGCTCAGGTGCATCCTGTTTCCATTGATCATCCTTGAGATGTTTCTACAACTTGATTGGAGTCCACCTGTGGTAAAATCAATTGATTGGACATGATTTGGAAAGGCACACACCTGTCTATAAGCTCCCACAGTTGACAGTGCATGTCAGGGCAAAAACCAAGCCATGAGGTCGAAGGAATTGTCTGTAGAACTCCGAGACGGGATTGTGTCGAGGCACAGATCGGTGGATGGGTACCAAAAATTGCAGCATTGAAGGTCCCCAAGAACCCAGTGGCCTCCATCATTTTTAAATGGAAGAAGTTTGGAACCACCAAGACTCTTTTTAGAGCTGGCCGCCTGGCCAATCTGAGCAATCGGGGGAGAAGGGCCTTGGTCAGGGAGGTGACCAAGAACCCGATGGTCACTCTGACATTGCTCCAGAGTTCCTCTGTGGAGATGGGAGAACCTTCCAGAAGGACAGCCATCTCTGCAGCACTCCACCAATCAGGCCTTTATGGTAGAGTGCCCTCACGGAAGCCACTTCTCAGCGGCAGGGACAGGGAGACTAGTCAGGGTCGAGGGAAAGATGAATGGAGCGAAGTACAGAGAGATCCTTGAAGAAAACCTCCTCCAGAGCACTCAGGACCTCAGACTAGGGCCAAGGTTCACCTTCCAACAGGACAACAACCTTAAGCACACAGCCAAAACAACGCAGGAGTGGCTTTGGGACAAGTCTCTGAATGTTCTTGAGTGGCCCAGCCAGAGGCTGGACTTGAACCCGATCAAACATCTCTGGAGAGACCTGAAAATAGCTGTGCAGCGACGCTCCCCATCCAACCTGACAGAGCTTGAGAGGATCTGCAGAGAAGAATGGGTAAAACTCTCCAAATACAGGAGTGGCAAGCTTGTACCGTCATACCAAAGAAGACTCAAGGCTGTAATCGCTGCCAAAGGTGCTTCAATAAAGTACTGAGTAAAGGATCTGAATACTTATGTAAATGTGATATCAGTTTATTTTTATACATTTGCAAAAAAAATTACCTATTTTTGCTTTGTTATTATGAGGTATTGTGTGAAGATTGATGAGGGTTGGGGGGAAAAACTATTTAATCAATTTTAGAATAAGGCTAACGAATGCACTGTATGAGACATCTCACAGACACATGTTAGTTAGCTAGTTATACCGCACAAGTATAGTTATTCCAAGACTAATATGAGTCAAAGCCAAAGTCATTCCTTTTTTTTAATATATATTTTTTTATCCCATTTTCTCCCCAATTTTCGTGGTATCCAATCGCTAGTAATTACTATCTTGTCTCATCGCTACAACTCCCGTACGGGCTCGGGAGAGACGAAGGTCGAAAGCCATGCGTCCTCCGAAGCACAACCCAACCAAGCCGCACTGCTTCTTAACACAGTGTCGGAGGAAACACTGTGTACCTGGCCCCCTTGGTTAGCGCGCACTGCGCCCGGCCCGCCACAGGAGTCGCTGGAGCGCGATGAGACAAGGATATCCCTACCGGCCAAACCCTCCCTAACCCGGACGACGCTATGCCAATTGTGCGTCGCCCCACGGACCTCCTGGTCGCGGCCGGCTGCGACAGAGCCTGGGCGCGAACCCAGAGACTCTGGTGGCGCAGCTAGCACTGCGATGCAGTGCCCTAGACCACTGCGCCACCCGGGAGGCCCTCAAAGTCATTCCTTTACTCTCCCCCATCATCATCAAAACAATTCTACAGCTTTTCTTCTAAGAGGCACTGAGCCTAGTTAGCTATAACGTTAGACTACAGTACAGTTTAGGTATAGCAAACTTGGTTATCTTGGCTGGTAGTGGTACTAGCAAGCCCCGTTATGGCCGAATCAATCACCAAATGCTACTGTACTGAACAACACTGCCAGTGTCACAGTGACTTGTTTAAAAAGAGAGCTTATATTGCTAGCTAGCTACCGACCACAAAACAACTTACTCGTTTTTCATTTATCCTCCTGAGTCCTGGTCCAGCTGGTCTAGGCTGCCGCCGCTGCTTGCTGGTTTTGCAATTATTTTTCTCACTGTCTCAACTCCTCTAAAGTGTATTCCGGCTGTATGTTCCTATGTAACAGGACATCAAAAATAAAATGTGTCATCCAGCTCTTCTTGGAAAGAGGAATCATCAGAAGCAGCCATTGTAGCTATTTATTTAGCCATCTCGGATAGACAGTGAGTGCATGGTAATATAGCTCCTGTGAACCTGTAAACTAGTACTGCCCCCATTTTGAAAAACCTGCCCAAACTGTGGACCCAAACTGTTATAGACCTATATCCATCCTGCCCTGCCTTTCTAAAGACTTTGAAAGCCAAGTTAATAAACAGATCACTGACCATTTCAAATCCCACCCTACCTTCTCCACTGTGCAATCCGGTTTCCGAGCTGGTCATGGGTGCACCTCAGCCACGCTCAAGGTACTAAACAATATCATAAACGCCATCGATAAAAGATAGTACTGTGCAGCCGTCTTCATCGACCTGGCCAAGGCTTTCGACTCTGTCAATCACTGCATTCTTATCGGCAGACTCAATAGCCTTGGTTTCTCAAATAACTGCCTCGCTTGGTTCACCAACTACTTCGCAGACAGAGTTCAGTGTGTCAAGTCGGAGGGCCTGTTGTCCGGACCTCTGGCAGTCTCTATGGGGGTACCACAGGATTCAATTCTCGGGCCGACTCTTTTCTCTGTATATATCAACGATGTCGCTCCTGCTGCGGGTGATTCCCTGATCCACCTGTATGCAGACGACACCATTCTGTATACCTCTGGCCCTTCTTTGGACACTGTGTTAACTAACCTCCAAACGAGCTTCAATGCCATACAACACTCCTTCCGTGGCCTCCAACTGCTCTTAAACGCTAGTAAAACTAAATGCATGCTTTTCAACCGTTCGCTGCCCGCACCTGCCTGCCCGACTAGCATCACTACTCTGGACGGTTCTGACCTAGAATATGTGGACAACTACAAATACCTAGGTGTCTGGCTAGACCGTAAACTCTCCTTCCAGACTCATATCAAACATCTCCAATCCAAAATCAAATCTAGAATCGGCTTTCTATTTCGCAACAAAGCCTCCTTCACTCACGCCGCAAAACTTACCCTAGTAAAACGGACTGTCCTACCAATCCTCGACTTCGGCGATGTCATCTACAAAATAGCTTCCAATACTCTACTCAGTAAATTGGATGTAGTCTATCACAGTGCCATCCGTTTTGTTATCAAAGCGCCTTATACCACCCACCACTGCGACCTGTATGCTCTAGTCGGCTGGCCCTCACTACATATTCGTCGCCAGACCCACTGGCTCCAGTCATCTATAAGTCTATGCTAGGTAAAGCTCCGCCTTATCTCAGCTCACTGGTCACGAGATAACAACACCCACCTGTAGCACGCGCTCCAGCAGGTATATCTCACTGGTCATCCCCAAAGCCAACACCTCCTTTGGCCGCCTTTCCTTCCAGTTCTCTGCTGCCAGTGACTGGAACAAATTGCAAAAATCGCTGAAGCTGGAGACTTACATTTCCCTCACTAACTTTAAACATCAGCTATCTGAGCAGCTAACCGATCGCTGCAGTTGTACATATTCCATCTGTGAATTGCCCATCCGATCTACCTACCTCATCCCTATATTGTTTTTATTTACTTTGCTGCTCTTTTGCACACCAGTATCACTACTTACACACCATCATCTGCTCATCTATCACTCCAGTGTTAATCTGCTAAATTGTCATTACTTTGCTACTATGGCCTATTTATTGCCTTACCACCTCATGCCATTTGCACACACTGTATATAGACTCTCTTTTTTTCTATTGTGTTATTGACTGTACGCTTGTTTATTCCATGTGTAACTCTATGTTGTTTCTGTCGCACTGCTTTGCTTTATCTTGGCCAGGTCGCAGTTGTAAATGAGAACTTGTTCTCAACTAGCTTACCTGGTTAAATAAAGGCAAAATTAAAAGAAATATAAAACATGGCTCTATTGATCAAGGCCAACCATATCTACTTGCTGTTAGCGTGATGTGATCGTGCAATCAGCAAAACACAATAATTGCTCTAAAATATGACACCATTCATTTTTAGATCAGACAGCAGGCTCAATCAAATAGCCAATTGGTTGAACTCTCCCAGGGCGAAAATAAAAAAATACAGCTATAGTGCAGAATTATGTCTGAAACACCCTCTCATCACTCATAATTATGTCTGAAACACCCTCTCATCACTCATAATTATGTAGGGAGACTAGAAAAACACTCCAAAATGTCTAGCGGTGAAGTTTCCCTTTAAATAATTTATTTTATTATTTTGTTTTAGCTGGATAAGGTCATTTGAAGCTCAGTTGGTAGAGCTTGGTGCTTGTAACGCCAGGATAGTGGGTTCGATTCCTGGGATCACCCATACGTAAAATGTATGCACACATGATTAAGTCTTGGATAAAAGCGTCTGCTAAATGGCATATATTATAAGAGATTTTACTAAATGGCCAAAATATACACATAACAGGTTTTAATACCGCTAGACTTTGCTGCCTGGTCAGCAAACCCTCTTTCGGGACAGGGACCTGGTTCCCCTGCAGGTTATACAGTGATCCCTCGCCACTTCGCGGTTCACTTATCGCGGATTCGCTATTTCGCGGATTTTCATAATGCATTTTTTATTTTTTTTTGGTGCATTGTGCTCTGCATTCTGATTCGCTAAAAACTCACTCCCGCTTCTTGTATCAAAACATGCTACGAATTGTGCTATAATTTTGTCGTCTCGTGCAGTTATGTGTACGTACATAAAACAGCTTGGCAAATTTACATTAAGTTGGCCAGGAAGGAAGGAAGGACTAACGCTTGGTCGCTTAGCAACCATGGTGCGAATGGCCACTGAACTTAAGCGAGTAGCTGAGGAATGGGACCCTTTGATGAGCCGTTCATTACAGTTCTCCAACGTAATCGATGGTGGCATGTCGGTGTACAAGGATCTTTTTGCAAAGAAGAAAAAAAGAGCGACAACAGCTGCCTATCACTATGTTCTTCTCCCGAACAAACACACCTGCACCGCGGGCTTCAGAAGAAGAGAACACTGCAGAGCGCAGTCAGGATGCAGCGGCCCAGTCTGAAGAGCAGTGAAACGGCCTACACGTGAGTCACTGTATTTGTATACATGTAATAGTTGCTAATTGTAAAAAAAAAAAAAAAAATTCTATTTCGCGGATTTCACTTATCGCGGGTCATTTTCGGAACGTAACCCCCGCGATAAACGAGGGATTACTGTATATTTTTTCAATATTTCATTTTTTATTGTTTCAGGACAACACAATAATCAAATTGCACATATTCTGAACTGAAGACAAACAAGATGACATGAAATATCAACCTGGAGGTTGAGGTGGCAGAGGCGGGATAGGTCCCTCAGGGCCCCGAGCGCCATCATCCAGGAGGTGGTTGTGGCTGAGGTGCAGTTTCCTGAGGTTTTCAAACTTCTCCATGCCCAGAACGTCCAGCTGTTTTAGTCTACGCAGAGCTCCAGAAGAGAGGACAGGCTGTGGGAGAAGTCAGGCAGGAGCCACTGAAGCTGGTTGTAGCTCAGGTCCAACCTCTCCAGGAAAGAAAGGGATGATAGGGCCTGGAAAATAAAGATTTTCTTAATGATATGCTGTATGAGAAATTATTCAACAAAAGGTAACAATATGACAAAGTGAAAATATATAAGACAAAATGTTATAAAATGGTAACAAATAATCCAAAAAAGGTAAAGAATGACTCACGTTGGTCACACATGCCTTTTTATTTTTAAAGTAGGGGCGTGGATCCAAAAACCAGTCAGTATCTGGTGTGACCACCATTTGCCTCATACAGCGCGATATCTCCCTCGCATAGAGTTTGTCTGACTGTTGATCGTGGCCTGTGGAATATTGTCCCACTCCTCTGCAATGGCTGTGCGAAGTTGCTGGATATTGGCGAGAACTGGAACACACGTTGATCAAGAGCATTCCAAACATGCTCAATGGATGACATGTCTGGTGAGCATGCAGGCCATGGAAGAAATGGGACATTTTCAGCTTCCAGGAATGGTGTACATATCCTTGTGATATGTGCTGTCTGGTCTCAGACGATCCCGCAGGTGAATACGCCAGATGTGAAGGTCCTGTGCTGGAGTGGTTACACGTGGTCCGCGGTTGTGAGGCTGGTTGGACGTACTGCCAAATTCTCTAGAACTACGTTGGAGGCTGCTTATGGTAGAGAAATTAACATGCAATTATTTGGCAACAGCTCTGGTGGACATTACTGCAGTCCGCATGCCAATTTCACACTCCCTCAAAACTTGAGACAACAAATCAAATTGTATTTGTCACATGCGCCAAATACAACAGGAGTCGACCTTACCATGAAATGCTTACTTACAAGCCCTTAACCAACAATGGAGTTAAGAAAATATTTACTAAATAAACCAAAGTACATTTTTTTTTAAATAAAGAAAATTACATAACGAGGCTATATACAGGGTGTACCGGTACCGACTCAATGTGCGGGGTACAGGTTAGTCGAGGTAATTTGTAAAGTGACTATGTATAGATAATAGACAGCGAGTAGTCGCAGAGTAAAAACAAAGGGGGGGGGGGGGGGGTCAATGTAAATAGTCCGGGTGGTCATTTGATACATTTTTCAGCAGTCTTATGGCTTGGGGGTAGAAGCTGTTAAGGAGCCTTTTGGTCCTAGACTTGGCGCTCTGGTACCGATTGACGTGCTGTAACAGATAGACTATTCTATGACAGGAGTGACTGGAGTCTTTGTCCATTTTTTGGACCTTCCTCTGACACTGCCTGGTATATAGGTCCTGGATGGCAGGAAGCTTGGCCACAGTGATGTACTGGGCAGTACGCACTACCATCTGTAGCGCCTTACGGGCAGATGCCGAGCAGGGAACCCAGGTTCCAGTTGCAGAGGGGGGTGTTTAGTCCCAGGGTCCTTAGCTTAGTGATGAGCTTTATGGGCACTATGATGTTCAACGCTGAGCTGTAGTGAATGAACAGCATTCTAACATAGGTGGTCCTTTTGTCCAGGTGGGAAAGGGCAGTGTGGAGTGCGACTGAGATTGCATCATTTGTGGATCTGTTGGGGCGGTGTGCGAATTGGAGTAGGTCTAGGGTTTCTGGGATAATGGTGTTGATGTGAGCCATGACCAGCCTTTCAAAGCACGTGAGTGCTACGGGGCGGTAATCATTTTAGGCAGGTTACCTTCACTTTGAAACATGTAGGTATTACAGACTCGGTCTGGGAGAGGTTGAAAATGTCAGTGAAGACACTTGCCATTTGGTCCGAGCATGCATTGAGTACACGTCCTGATAATCCGTCTGGCCCCACGGCTTTGTGAATGTTGACCTGTTTAAAGGTCTTGCTCACATCGGCTCCGGAGAGCGTGATCACACAGTCGTCCTGAACAGCTGTTGCTCTCATGCATGCTTTAGTTGTGCTTGCCTCGAAGGGAGCATAAAAGGCATTTAGCTCGTCTGGTAGGCTCGCGTCACTGGGCAGCTCGTTGCTGGGTTTCCCTTTGTAGTCTGTAATATTTTTCAAGCCCTAATTCATCCGATGAGCGTCAGAGCCGGTGTAGTAGGATTCAATCTTAGTCCTGTATTGACGCTTTGTTTGATGGTTCGGCTGAGGGGATAGCGGGAATTCTTATAAGCGTCCGGATTAGTTCATTTTTTCTTGAAAGCAGGAATCAGGAGGATAGAATTATGGTCAGATCTGCCAAATGGAGGGCGAGCTTTGTACACATCTCTGTGTGTGCAGTAAAGGTGGTCTAGAGTTTTTTTTCTCCTCTGGTTGCACATGTGACATGCTGGCAGAAATTAGGTCAAACGGATTTGAGTTTGCCTGCATTAAAGTCCCCGGCCACTAGGAGCGCCACTTCTGGATGAGCATTTTCTTGTTTGCTTATGGCCTTATACAGCTCGTTGAGTGCAGTCTTCAGCTTGTGGTGGTAAATAGACAGCTACGAATAATATAGATGAGAACTCTCCTGGTAGATAGTGTAGTCTACAGCTTATCACAAGGTATTCTACCTCAGGCGAGCAATACCTCGAGACTTCTTTAATATTAGACATTGCGCACCAGCAGTTATTGACAAATAGATACACACCCCCGCCCCTCGTCCTACCAGAGGTAGCTGCTCTGTCCTGCCGATGCACGGAGAAACCAGCCAGCTCTATATTATCCATGTCGTCTTTCAGCCACGTCTCGGTGAAACATAAGATATTACAGTTTTTAATGTCCCGTTGGTAGGATAGTCTTAATCGTAGATCGTCCAGTTTTGTTTTCCAATGATTGCACCTTGGCCAATAATACGTAGGGTAGTGGTGGTTTACCTACTCGTCAGCGAATTCTTACAAGGCACCCCGCCCTCCTCACCCTTTTTCCCCAGTCTTTTCTTCATGCTGATCTGTGGCATTGTGTTGTGTGAGAAGACTACATATTTTAGGGTGGCCTTTTATTGTCCACAAGGTGCACCTGTGTAATGATCATGCTGTTTAATCAGCTTCTTGATATGCCACATCTGTCAGGCGGATGGATTATCTTGTTAAAGGAAAAATACTCACTAACAGAGATGTAAACAAATTTGTGCACAAAATGAGAGAAATAAGCTTTTTGTGGATATGGAACATTTCTGTGATCTTTTATTTCAGTTCATGAAACATGGGACCAACACTTTACATTTTATGATTATATACTTTAGCACTTAATAATGAAGCTGGTGACTGATGTGGTAAACTCTTCAATGCCATCGGATGAATCCCAGAACATATTCCAGTCCTGTTATGGTCAGATTTGCCAAATGGAGGGCAAGGGATAGCTTTGTATGCATTTCTGTGTATGGAGTAAAGGTTTTTCACCTCTAGTTGCACACGTGACATGCTGGTAGAAATTAGGTGAAACGGATTCAGTTTTCCTACATTAAAATCACCGGCCACTGGGAGTGCAGCATCTGGAATAATTATTTATATTACATTTTTTTTTTAATCTTCAGTTTATTTTTGTAAATACTTTAACAGTTTTTTTTCTCCTTTTCTTACAACTGCATTGTTGATTAAGGGCTTGTAAGTAAGCATTTCACTGTTGTATTCAGCACGTGACAAATAAAATGTTATTTGAGTCTGCAGATCATTCTGTGAGGTCAGGAGGATGCGAAGCGACCAGAACCCAGTGAAGGAGTCACTCTAGCTCAGTCAGCTTTTTATTACTCAGGTCCAGCAGCCACACTGTGAGGGATGTGGGTGAAGGCACGAAACTTAGTCCACCAGGTATGAGGCTTCGTAGCACAGGAATTAGTGGGGACATCTTGAAAATGAAGTCTAAAAGGGACTCAACTGACATTAAAGTAAGGGTTAAGTTTAGGTATGGGTTAATGTTAGGATTAGGTTAGGGACGTCCCAAGGTTTCTGGATAGCGCTAACTATCTTGCTGACCCCGGGCATAGTGATTATGTCAGACAGGTCTAGTATAGTAGATACACTGTGTCGTACATGTAGAGGTCTCATTTATGAATCTGGAGGATGTATCAGTCACTGTTTGCAAGTGGTATTCACAACCTGGCTCCCCCAAGATGTTGTTGGTCTAAGATACTGTTGATTCTGTTTTTCTAATGGGAAAAATACACACTCTGTAGCTGTTATGGGGAAAAAATTGTCATGTGTACAGTTCAGTTGATGCCGTTGGTGAACATTGAACATTCCTGATTAGATTGAACATCAAGCATGCAATGTCAGATATGGTCAGTTTTGAGTGGATCCCCAAAATAGGAATGTTTTCCACAATATAAAACCCATGACTTCCAGAACATTGATGAGATTATCACTTTTGTCCATAGGTAATTTGCCAACAGAAAAAGTTTATATAGATTAATTAACAAGTACTTAGTCCTGTAAATCTATATCAACATTTTGCAATCAAAATATACAATATAAAGAGTTATTCTTACCTCAACAGGACTTCCTGGATAAATAAGGTACCCTAGTCCAATCGTATCTCCACCACAGTCCGTGAATCGGTCTTCTCCACTATTAGACTTCAGATTAGACCAGCAGGTACCCAGTGGAATGTAATGACATTACCTGCAGATTCTCACTTCCTACTTTACCATCACAGACACCAAAATTACCTGTAAATTAGTCCATTTGAATGACAACTTGGCTTCCCTTCACTTATTTTGTTCATCATCCGTCCGGAGTTCTCTGAAGCAGCAAGCACAGCAGCGTGTAATATTTGACTACCGGGCAGCGTGAGAGAAACAATAATCCTTTACCCATTTGAATAATTAATTGAATGTCCAGGTAATCAAGGGATTCTGTGAGGACAGTTCTCTAATCAAATCTATTCCAAAATAGAGAAAATAACCAGAGAAATTCTAATTGCAGTGTTGTCAAATTATAGCAAATGGGAATGATTGAACAATTTATGTGATAATTTTACTTATATGCCACCAATGCCACCAAGGCCAGGTATGACTATGCACATTGAATAGTCATGATTAAACGGTAGCCTACTGCAGCCTTGTGAAACCAGACCGATCTCGTGATAGCTCACATCCGGTTTCACTCCACGTGAAATTAAATGTGAGCGCAGTGGTCAGTCTGGTTTCACGAGGCTAGGCCTACTGCACTATTGAGTGACCATTCTTTTGCAGAGACAATTTGTGATATTCTACAATGTTCCATATACACCAAGTCATAGCAAAAATTAAAGTCATACCAACAGAAAATAAATGATTTGTTTCCTTTTCTCGCAAAAAGCGATTCAAATTACAGTATTAGTCAGATTTTTGTTACTTTTATTTTAGAAAATGTATTTTTAAAGTGTGGCAGTTCAAGTCACATTTTGTTTAAAATACAGAAAACAGACAATTGTAGAACATGGATACAGCAAAAAGGAAATGACAGAAAATAAAGCTAACAAGCCTTTCTGACTGCTCTATTTTCTCTTTCTGAAGAAATGAAATTGAGGAGGGTGGATGGGGAGGACAATGAATGGATGGGGGGGGGGTGAGACGATGATGAAGTTAGTTAAAGGAAACTATGGTTGCTTCATGGTTTAAATTATTTATAAAGTCTAATTTAAGATTAACTCTTTTCCTCTTTATTTTTTTGTTGTCTTTTTCATAAATGGTTTGATCTTCTGGAATACCAGGGCCCCTCAGCGCTGTATCTTCCTGGTCTCTGACACCGAGGGCAAGTAATGCCAACCTTGTCCGGCAGTGGGGACACACTGCCAGCCGTGCAGCCTTCCTGTCCCCCGCCGTGTTGCCTACCCTGGCTGGCCGGACCCACGCTGCCCTGTACTGACTCAAGAAGATAAAGTGGTGTCCTTCTGTGTTTGCTGTGCTTGTGAACGTTGCACGGACTTCTGCCTTTCCACGTCTCTAAAATGTTTCTCAACCTACAGAGGAACAACAGGGGAAGAACACTTGATGCATGATCCAATTCTATATGCCATTGTATCAAAAGTTATTTGTAAGAAATAAAAGGGCAAATTACATTTAAACTGTATCATAATTCCACAACAATGACAGATGAAGTAGTAGTAGGTATGTGATACTCACTATTTTGCGTACATGACTTAAAGCGCTTCCCTCTTTGCCTTTGCAGTTATCAGCCTGGTATGGTGGCGAAATTACAACATCGTCCATGACCAGTATGTTCTTCTCCTGCCATTTACAGTCTTTGATGCTACAGAACACATCATTAGATTAACATCTGGAAACATTTAACTGGTAAAACAGTCCTTGACCTTGAGCTGAGGAGTCAAGTCTATTTAAACAATGTGTTCTATTCTGATGTTTCTAAATAAAGCATGAAATCTCAATTGTAATAATTGTATTTATTTATGGTTGACCAATCACACCGGTATAAATTCTGCATCTGCATTGCGGCGAAAAAACTGAGGTGTCGGATTAGATTGTTGTTCCCGCTTCTTGCCAATTTAAACTAAGCTTAAGAGCCAAATCAGGTCAAGACCTCAAACGTCACCTGCCTAAACGTAGCCAGTATGACTGAAAAAAGGCGATTCAGTAGGCCCATTTCCATGTACAATGAGGAAAATGGATCAATAAACTATTTTTTCCCTACTAGTTCAATTTCGTCCTCAAATCAACTGCCCATATTAGTTAGCCAGTAATACTTAATCGTATCCTATTCCACCCACCGATTCTCTGCCCCTCAGGAATTAATCAAGTTCATTGAATTTTTTTTTTTTAAAGGCACTTACGTTTTGTGAATAGTCTGGAATAGCAGCTGGCCCTCCGCAGAAACCCCAGCACTGATTGCATAGGCTTGGGACAGCTTGTCCTCCTTCTCTGACCGTGCCCGATTGGCAAGCTGGGAAGAAGATGGCAGAGAGGAGAAAGTTAGGAGGGGATCTGGAGTAAAAGGCACTCAACCAACGTGCGTCGAGGTGCAATCACAAACTATAAGAGCATTTGAAGGGAATAGGCGTGAAACGCAACTCTCGCCCTCAATTGAAAACACAATTGACAACCTTGACCAGAAACATCAAATACAATTTTATTGGTCACATACACATGGTTAGCAGATGTTAATGCGAGTGTAGCGAAATGCTTGTGAGATGAGAAAGTTGACAAGGAAGATTTAACAATGACTGACACAGATGGGTGGTTATTTGAGACGGGTGACAAATGTAGCTCATGTCATCATCATAAGTAAACCCACACTGGGCCAGTTAATATTTAGTTTTCCAGACAAATAGACTAATCATACGCACTTTAAGAAGACTGAAGCATAGTCTACACAAATAGAAATTTAGCAGACTACAAAAACTGTTCTGTTCTACCTGATAATGAATTGCATCAACCTGGTATCCCAGGTCTAAATCAGTCCTTGATTAGTGGGGAAGAATGTAAAAAAAAGCAGTGGAACTGGCTGAATGAGGGACCTAAAGTATGACAGCAGATGAGGGCCTACCTTGCTAACATTCAGTGACGCTAGAGGAGGAAGAGTTTCAGTGCGGTCATTTATTATATCCACTTCAGAAACATAGGCTAAATTGATCAGGATGACGTCGTTGAGGTTTGGCTTCCCACTGGAGGGAGCACATTCTGGGAGGAACTCAAGTCAAGGTAAACAAATTGTAAAGGTAGTAACATGCACACATGACAGTTGGTGTACTAGACTAGAGCATCAGTGACATTCAAAGAATCTCAAGACATGGATAAATATAGAGTTCACACTCTAGGTCTATACAAAAACACCCCATTATATCAAAGTTCCAGACTGCATACATCCATATACTGCTATAAAACTACCTGCGCAAGTATAAATTATAATGTGCAGGCGCATACAGATGTCATGACATTTTAAGTTCATTGCTTTGAGCAGAGTAGGTATGCATAAAAAATAAAACATATTTCTAGAACTAACATTCGCACTCAACTTTTTTCTTACTAGCTCTGACTTTGCTGATAGCTACTTTGAGGAACAATGTACATGTGGTATGTGGTTGTCTCACCTAGCCATCTTATTAAGATGAATTCACTAACTGTAAGTCGCTCTGGGTAAGATTGTCTGCTAAATGACAAAAATGTAAGTGTAAAATGAAAATTGCACAACTGAACATTTGGAAGGAATAGGCATGTCGCTCAAGTGAGAGTCATGCCTATTCCTTCCAAATGCGCTTATGATTTTTTTGGGTTGCACCTCATCTCACGTTGGTTGAGCGCCTTCTACTCCTCTACAGGTATTTGACTGAGCAAGTATGACATCACCATCAATAGCGTTAGAATCTTTAACAATGAAATATGATGGCCTATTATCCCTATTAAAATGTCAAATATATCAGACAACATCAAAGCTCACTGTAATAGAGTGGTAGACTGAGGAAGTCTCACTTGCCAGACGTATGGCACTCCACCAGCGGCTGTAGTAAGACACTGAGGTAAGGTTGGGGCAGGCCTATCAGTCAGTGGCAGTACTGTCAGTCAGCTGAAATGACAACCAAGGGCAATGCTGCCACCTGTAGTAGCCTGGATCAACATACACAAGTTGTAGCATGGCAATGAATGGCAGCAAGCATCCCAAAGAAGGTTGAGTCATGAATGGAACAGAATAAAAGAATGCACAACATAAGGCACTAAATTCAGAGATGGTGTGTCCTTCCACAACATAGGACCTAGCTTAGTATTGAACGTCTAGGCCTAAATACTGACAATACACACATTCTCCTGAAGGTATATCTACACCTCTGGATAGCTTGTAAAAATTGCCAGGAAACATGGCAAGATGCTGGACATCCCTCATCAGCGGTGTGGACTGGTCACTTCAATCATGACATCTAAACAAAACACAGATGCTATTCTACTCAGCTCTTCATCCACAAAACATTCAATCACATACTACAACAATGGCTTTAACCAAAAGGAATGAATTGCAACTGTGGTTAAATTTTTACTTGCTTTGTTCCTGATGGGGTCTTTATAGTCTGCCACTATTTGACACCAACCGGTTCTCTCCTACTCAATTCAAATGCTCTGTGGGTGCTAAATTACAGATCCAGTCTCAGTGGACTGATATAGCTAGCAGAAAAAATATAGTTGAATGGCTAGCAATAGAAGCACGCATGTGACAACCTGTCACTGGAGCCCATGCAAGGTGGTCCCACGCCCACCCCGAGGAGTGTGGATTGAGAAGAGAAATATCCATAGCTTTTTCAGCTAGCTACTTGGGCCAAGGTGTAATGAGAAACCATAGTCGGCCAACATGATTCGCTTGTAAGTTAGCTAGCGTTATGCCGTTTCTGTCAGAATATGTAACGTCACTGACTTTGACAAATCAATCATGCCGTGATAGTTAGATTTGATGACTGACACTTACAAATATCAAACATAAAGACCGCGCCAAATGGTCCCGTAATATGTTGGCTATCTAAATCTAGCTAGCTAACATGCGCTACCTAGCTGCTAGTTAGCATAGAGGTGCAATGAAATTCAGTGTTGCCATTTTTTATTTATATGTATGCAATCAGTTTGGTGGTCTGTTTAAAAAAGCCTCTGCGATGATCAGTTGGCTAGCTAAGTTAACTATCTAGTAAGACTGTCACGCTAGCCAATATCAATTATCCCATTTACAGTTAGTGAATCTGCCATGATGCCATGCCATACTGGATTCTGCCAAATAGTGATCCTAGTCGAGGATCAGCAGTTCTACCATGGATCACAACACATGTAAAAATAGCTAAGCACTCAGAGCAAAAAAACATCAACATTAACCAAATGTAATACAGATGCAGGAGTGTACGACTCGGACAAACCTAATGAATTGTATTACAATTTTTCATGGGGTACAAAGCTAGCTAAGCAATTCGGCTAACTACGGTACTACTAATTACGCCTGCGCGGATCACTATTTGACACATGCCCTTGCAGGCAAACAGGCCAATGATACAATGGCATCCTAAAATTGAGAAAGGATACTCAAAGTCAACATCTTGGACTGGTAGTCGAAGGCCACCACCTCTCCTTGCAGACGCTGGCCCAAGCAAGTGAGACAAGAGACATGGCTTCCGACGCTAAAATACTCCCCCGGTCCAGGAGCCGCCATCTTCTCCGCCAGGAAACCGGAGCGCTAGTCGTACGTCAAATTAGTACGTGATGTCGTCACTTGGACGACTTCGGGGCGTGTCAAATCACGCAGTTACGTCCCATCTCACGATTGTTATTAATTCCACCGTTCTGTAGCTAGCTGGTATTTTAGCATTACATTAAGCATTTTACCAAGAATAGTATATTATAGGGTTTGCTCTCTAGAGTAAAAAAAAAAAAAAAAGGAGAGGCACTCTCTTTCTGATTGGGAGGCATTGACTGATACCGAAGGAACAGTTCCATGCAGTTACCATTCCAATAGTTCGATGCCTACCATCAGAACATCAACATGCACCTGCAAAGTTTGTCCCATTCCTCCCCCTGTTGTCAGGATTCAGAAATGCTTCTGCTGCAAAATATTTCCGTCCCGACTATAACGCCATTAACCAGAATATCGTCACAATATCATCTTATTTGGATCCTTGATATTGTGTATTCACTTTAATTATGGAGGCCATACACACCCAAGGTATTTGGATGGCTGAAGCACTTCAGCAAAGAACGAAGAGCCAAGACAAACTTTGGTTGATTGCCACTCACATTGGGGATCCCAAAGCTGCCTTCCTTCTCGTGTTCCCCTTGACTTACTTTCTCAACCGACGGACTGGATTTGCAGTTGTCTGGGTGGCTGCTATTTCGGAGTGGCTTAATCTAGTGTTCAAATGGTAAGAGTAACGTCTATTTGGTCCATTATGCTTTTAAACATGTTCAATTAACTTACCGGAAGTCTCGGCCCTATAGCTCTACTGTCCGATGAATGCTTGATAAACTCTAAGAAAATCAACTATTTTGATCTAAAGTCATTATTTAAAAAATCCAATGTTTCACTTACATTCTTTAACGCATAAACATTTATTTATGGTGAGCATATTACAAATACATCTCTGATATTTTATGCAACACGTTTGGATTCGTGGCATGTCCTTTTCTATTATCGGTCCGACGGTAAAACAAACCTCGGAACCTTAAAGAGTTGGAGGATGTTAGTATAAAGTCAAACATATTTTGACCTTCTGTGGTGTACATTTTGAATTTAGAATTTTAATTCCAATGCAGGATGCTCTTTGGTGAGAGGCCATTCTGGTGGATTGGAGAATCCCGTTTATTTGAGAAAAACCCTCCCAAACTCCAACAGTTTGCCTCAACTTGTGAAACAGGTCCAGGTTAGTTTGATTTAATACATTATTCCAAAAGCTTGTAATTCTCGTACATTTACAGCAACAAATCATCCAAATATTGTGCACATCATTTACTTGACCAGACAAACTGACTGTGAACTTACAACCATCGGTAATAATGTAATACCACAGTAATAGCACCCTATTTGACCAGTGGTGTTATTACTCTCCATCTCTCAGGCAGTCCATCTGGTCATGCAATGGTAACAGCAGCAGTGTGGTGGGTGATGGCCTCATCCCTGGGTTCTCTTCTATACTCCTACACACGCAGGTCTGACCATTCGTCAAATATATTTTCTATTTGTATTTTAAATGCAATCATTTTTTATTGACTAAGGCAATCTATATTGCAAAATCTGTGTGAGCATGTTTGACATGGTTTTTAAATAACCATTTTCATTGTCCATATTTCTTTTTACCCCCCCAATCTATTTCAGCATGTTGCTATCAGCGGTTCCGTACGTGCTGTATCTGCTGGGGTTAGTGGCAGTTGGCTTCTCTCGCATCTTCATCCTGGCACACTTCCCCCATCAGGTCATAGCTGGCTCTTTGACAGGTCAGAATCTACCTGTACTGTCTTGCCGAACTTTATTCAGGGGGATGTAATCATTTGTTTTTTGTAGTGGGAGTTATGTATGTACAATACTGTACTTGATGTATATAACCTACTGTATCTAACTTATTCTAAGGTTAACAAAGTTTTGTTAGAATATTCTAGAATTCTAGAACATCATCTTCATTCTGAAGTGAGTGTCCCCAACTCTTTTCTTCAGGCTTCATTCTTGGGGTAGTTCTGAGCCGCCAGGTTCCAGAAGGTCGCCCTCTGGTGTTTTTTGTGAGTTCCAGCATTGGGCTACTCCTCAGTGCTTTCCTAATCCATTCAGGACTGACAAGGCTGGGCTTCGACTTGTCCTGGTGAGTCTAGTCTACCCAATGTTTTCCCATATCATAAAGAAAATAGGGAATGTGATTACGTCTATTTTAAAAGCAGCTTGCCTCATAATAGCTATAGCTCTAATTGCATTTAATATATTTTTTTACATTTTCAATTTCCAAGGTCCATTGCATTGGCTAAGAAGTGGTGCTCCCATTCAGAGTGGATTCGGCTGGACACAGCCCCGTTTTCCTCACTCACACGGGACTGTGGTGCTATCCTGGGCCTGGGGCTGGCCCAGTACTGGAAACCAGGTGGGTACACTCTCCCCTGTGCTCCACGTGCCCTGTGTCTGGCCCTCTGCTCCATGGCTCTCTACCATGTCCACCGACTGCCTCTACCAATCCAACCACAGCCCCTCTTCTACTTCCTCTTCTTTATCAAGTTTACCATCGTGCCCCAGGTGGTCATGATCTATGTACCTGGCTTTGTACACCTCCTTACACACAAAAAGAAAAATGATTAAAATGACACATTCCTCGGAAGTTCAACTCTGGACACTGAGAGAAAAGTTTCTTTAGGTACTTTTCTTTTCATACACACTCCTGTATAAATGGGGAAATTGATGGCAATATGGGTGTTGACTTCTAAGGAAGTTGTCAGACAAATGCTGAATGGCAATTTTTCTGCTGATGATTGAAGATTGTATCATGCCCATTTGCAGGATATACAGTTGAAGTTGGAAGTTTACATATACCTTAGCCAAATACATTTAAACTCGGTTTTTCACAATTCCTGACATTTAATCCTAGCACTTTATTTCACCACTTTATTTTATGAATGTGAAATGTCAGAATAATAATGACAAATAATGATTATAAATAATGATTTATTTCAGCTTTTATTTCTTTCATCACATTCCCAGTGGGTCAGACGTTTACATACACTCAATTAGTATTTGGTAGCATTGCCTTTAAATTGTTTAACTTGGGTCAAACGTTTCGGGTTAGCCTTCCACAAGCTTCCCACAATAAGTTGGGTGAATTTTGTCCCATTCCCCCTGATAGAGCTGGTGTAACTGAGTTGGGTTTTTAGGCCTCCTTGCTCACACACGCTTTTTCAGTTCTGCCCATACATTTTCTATAGGATTGAGGGGGGGGGGGGGCTTTGTGATGGCCACTCCAATACCTTGACTTTGTTGTCCTTAAGCCATTTTGCCAAGCATACTTCCAAAGTTGTGGCGTCATTGTCCATTTGGAAGACCCATTTGCGACCAAGCTTTAACTTCCTGACTGATGTCTTGAGATGTTGCTTCAATATATCCACATAATTTTCCTGCCTCATGATGCCATCTATTTTGTGAAGTGCACCAGTCCCTCCTACAGCAAAGCACCCCCACAACATGACGCTGCCACCCCCGTGCTTCAGTTGGGATGGTGTTCTTCGGCTTGCAAGCCTCCCCCTTTTTTCCTCCAAACATAATGATGGTCATTATGGCCAAACAGTTCTATTTTTGTTTCATCAGACCAGAGGACATTTCTCCAAAAAGTACGATCTTTGTCCCCATGTGCAGTTGCAAACCGTAGTCTGGCTTTTTTATGGTGGTTTTGGAGCAGTGGCTTCTTCCTTGCTGAGCGGCCTTTCAGGTTATGTCGATATAGGACTCGTTTTACTGTGGATATAGATACCTTTGTACCTGTTTTCTCCAGCATCTTCACAAGGTCCTTTGCTGTTGCTCTGGGATTGATTTGCACTTTTCGCACCAAAGTACATTCATCTCTAGGAGACAGAACGTGTCTCCTTCCTGAGTGGTATGACGGCTGCGTGGTCCCATGGTGTTTATACTTGCGTACTGTTGTTTGTACAGATGAACGTGGTACCTTCAGGCATTTGGAAATTGCTCCCAAGGATGAACCAGACTTGTGGAGGTCTACAATATTTTTTCTGAGGTCTTGGCTGATTTCTTTTGATTTCCCCATGATGTCAAGCAAAGAGGCACTGAGTTTGAAGGTAGGCCTTGAAATACATCCACAGGTACACCTCCAAATGACTCAAATGATGTCATTTGGCCTATCAGAAGCTTCTAAAGCCATGACATCATTTTCTGGTATTTTCCAAGCTGTTTAAAGACACAGTGAACTTAATGTATGTTAACTTCTGACCAACTGGAATTGTGATAGTGAATTATAAGTGAAATAATCTGTCTGTAAACAATTGTTGGGAAAATTACTTGTCATGCACAAAGTAGATGTCCTAACCGACTTGCCAAAACTATAGTTTTTTAACAAGACATTTGTGGAGTGGTTGAAAAACGAGTTTTAATGACTCCAACCTAAGTGTATGTAAACTTCCGACTTCAAATGTTTTTGGTGTTATTTTGTCTCAGCTTTTACTATGTGTCTGTTATTTCAAGCTATGTAAATAGCAGTGTAACCTTCTTCCTCCCTAGCTATGTAACCAGCAGTGTAACCTTCTCCTTCACATATGTATGCAATATCTCACTTTGCTTAGTTACAATTTGATTGACAAATGATCTGTAAGTAAAGGTAAATGGTACCACATTATGGTTAAACCTAATCAATTAATGACTGTTACAATCAAGTAGGCTATTGTGCTGTTCCCTCAGGCGGGAGTTGATGTTATGCTTGGCATGTAACATTAAAGAAATAAAAAATGACCTGACAATGAAAATGTAAGGATTACTGTATGCTACATAAGCAGCTATTCATATCATTCACCTGAAAGATCAAAGCAAATAAATGACATGCATGCAGGATGTTTTTCAGTTGGTAACCATTTATAAATGTTATTCTTCAATACATAGGTTTGACTGTACATATTACAATCAGTTATCATGAGATAAAAACACACAATTTTTATTATTTTTTAATTCAACTTATCACAGCGCTCTTAAAGCTCACATTTACAGACAAAAGAACTCTGCTCAGCAAGCAAATACAATAAAATAATAAAAATAGAACGCTTCAGAGTTTTGCGTTGTGTCTGGTTGGAGGGAAAGGAAAAGGATATTCAGGCATAACAGCTTCATTACTCTTATCCCAAATCACGAATGTATAACACAGGCCAGATTCAGGACACTATATGTGTTTCTGTTTGAGATCATGATTGGCGAAATAATCAAACATGCATCTGAATATTTACAACCAACTAATTTACATAAAAAGTTGAAAAACAAAGTCTGTCAAAGTCCTTTTTGAAAGAATAGTACAATTCCTCTTACATACAGTAGGGTCTTAAATTTGTCCAAATGAGCTATACTGTGGGTTGGGAACCATTTGAATGGCAGACAAGACCCAAATGGAAGCTGTCCATGAAGCAGTGGCAACTGACTGAGCATTCAATCTGACTGAAGTACTTTCACACACCCATTGTTTTTATACTCTAACATGGCAAGTATAAAAATACGTTAGTCATGAATACAACCTTTACATTTTTCTTTCCAGGACTTTCCCTTGACACTGAAGTTAGGTGCTTTGTCACTGGATTTGGGGCCATTTGATTGACTTTGTCAGTCAATAGGTTACACACACACACTATAATTGAATTGAACAGTAGCTATAAGGAAACTGCTAAATAGAAACATTTCCACTTGTGGTACGGATAAAAAAAAGTAAAAAAAAGCCATTTGTGTACGAGACCTGTATGTCTATGAAGGGATCTGGGGTTGGGTTGAAGGGGATATACACATATTTATTCTTCATGTTGTCATTCATTACTTTGCAGATCAGAGTTCCTATGACGATGAGTCATCAGTAATAATCCATTATCACTGGTCAGAAGAAGTTCCACCTGACCTGACCTCCATTCATCCAAATTCAGTAACAATCACAACTAAAATAAAGTAATTAAAATACATAAAGTGCACCCTTAGTTAAGAACTTTACAGGCATTTAGTGCAGACATTTATGAATGAAAACTCAGTAAAAAAAATAAAAGAAAATATGATGCAGATACAAAAGAAAAATGTCTTTTAACAGTGGTTTCAAATCAAATTTTATTTGTCACATGCTTCGTAAACAACAGGTGTAGACTAACCGTGAAATGCTTACTTACGGGCCCTTCCCAACAATGCAGAGAGAAAAAATAGAAATAATAGAAATGTAATAACACGAGGAATAAATACACAATGACTAACGATAACTTGGCTATATACACAGGGTACCAGTACCGAGTCGGTTTGTGTGTCTGCGTTCAATCGTTTTTAATTGCAAAGAAAACTTCAAATATTCCTCACATTATTATATTCTGTATATGATTTATGTTTTTTATATATACTTCTATTACCAGGAACTTCAGAAGGGGGACATCTCCAAACTTTGGTATTTGTATGACTTTCTCTGTCCTCAAACCAATGACAATGACCTATGCATAATAACAATGGATCAATGAAAAAATAAATATATTTCACAAAACTAAACCTCTTATACCCCTTTAAAACACTGCAAAGTTATCCTAGTTGGAAGAAAGATGAATAACATTCAACGAGTACAACGCAGCGTAATTATTAGGAGTAATTTATTGGTTGAACTATTCTCTAGAGCACAGGTGTCAAACTCATTCCACGGGGGGCCGAGTGTCTGCGGGTTTTCGCTCCTCCCTTGTACTTGATTGATGAATTAACATCACTAATTAGTTAGGAACTCCCCACACCTGGTTGTCTAGGGCTTTATTGAAAGGAAAAACCAAAAACCTGCAGACACTAGGCCCTCCGTGGAATGAGTTTGACACCCCTGCTCTAGAGGATGTTTGTAGAAGGCCATGGCAGTAACAATTGAACTTCAAATGAAAGGCAACGTTATGTGGTATGGTTGAGTGAAAATACCACAAATATAACATAACAAGCCCAATATTTCGAAAATACGAAAATAACATTTGACATTGAGTAATTTAAAGTTTGTAAATGTCCCTCATCCCCTGCCGTAGTTGTGGGTGTTCATGTGCTTGTCGGGACTTCCTATTTCAGAGTTGAAATTATCATAAGTTATATGTGTAGAGCTTCATCTCGGATGATTCTGACACTTTCCAAGTTGGAAACGTATCATTTTTCTACAATGAGTTTCCAAGTCGGAAATATGAGAGTTTCCCTGGCCGACATTCTCATGAGTGCAGCGTAAATCTTCAAAACCTGTCGTTGCATGACTAGTAGGACGAAAGGCTAACAACAGGGCAAAACAGAAATAATACAATCCAAATGCAAGCTATGTTATGTTTTTATACGTATATACATTATATAGCTTAATAATAAATATTATACTTTTTTTCTCTAAGCACTGTCAAGTTGTAATTTCCATTTACAGTATTGAACATATTAGTATTGTATTACGGAGTCTAGCAACCTTGAATAAGAGCACACTTTGTATTTTAAGGATAAAAGATGGTAGATGGTTAGAGTCCACAGGTACAGTAAGGTAAGGGCCCCCAATTTCACTCTCACCACCCCACACAAGACCTCCCCAAAGGTCTTGGGGAGGAAGTTGTGCCACAGCCCACCCCTATAAAAGTGTCAGGACCTCTGACCCTGGGTGTGATCAGCACTGGCCCTGTCATCACCTTTCAATGTCATATCTTTCTATTTCGATGTGTGCAGAGTTGAAGTTTAACAACAAAATAGTACAATCTCTCACGTATTAGTATTTAGTATCTATGTACTGTATGACTAGACCTCTACCGCCAGTGTGTGCCTATTGTAGACACTGCTTTCTGTGTGAGTGGGGCTGTACTCTGTCTTTTTATTATGTGCTCCTCATCAATGTCAGACCAGCCCAACTCAACTTCCCCCCTCCCCCTTTCCTCCCCTCCCACTCACACGCCCAGTTCGGCCGTGGACTGGACATTCACACATTTGACTCCACAAAAGGTCTCTTTGGTTTGATGGGGGAGGTGGGGCCCTGCCTAGAGTCACGGGAGATATCACGGGAGAGCTGTCGGTACATGTTGTCCTGGTAGGCCTGAGCTACGGGCAGAGTCCTGGCCACTTTCACGTCTGGATAGGTGGGCACCTGGCTCACCCTCTCCAGGATGTCCCCTCCTCCGCCCCGGGAGCCACCGTTGGCCAGCTTGCCCAGGGAGGACTGCTGCTGCTGGGGGTAGTAGTCCTCCTCCAGGAGTTGTCCGTTCTGGGCGTTGTTAGTCTTGTTGTAGTAGGCGATATTCCCCAGCGAGGTCGGGGGGCTGTAGGACGAGCCCTGCTGGATCAGCTGGCCAGGCGACGTGGGGCTGATGCCAGAGTCCATGGAGGTCATGGCCCAGGGCCGCTGGGACGAGGGCTGCTGCAGGTACTGAGTCTGGTGAGTCCGCGCTGTCTTGTCTATGATACCCATGAAGGGCGTGGTCCGTGAGCGGGTGCCCTCGCCCTGGTACAGACCCCCACCACCTCCCTGGGCCGGCGAGATTGGGGAGATGTCATCATTACAGGAGTGCTCGTACCCCTCGTAGCCCTCGTAGGCCACCTGCAGCGGGATCTCCATCCCCTGGATGGAAGAGGAAGGCCTGAAGCCTGGGGCTAGATTACAGCTGGAGCCCCCCGTGGAGATGTTGTTGCTGGACGGGGAGAAGCGGAGGCCCACACTCTGGGAGTGGATGAGGGGCCGCGGAGTGGACATGTGCGGTTTGATCTCCGGGGTAGTGGCACTGATGGGCCGCCTCACCATGTGGCCGATCTCTGGCGATCCCAGCTGGCACTGAGGCATGGCACTGTTCTGACGCTCCAGCTCGTGCTTGGCGACAGGGTAGTAGGCGGCCGACTGGCTGCGGATAATCTGGGGAGTCTGGCTATAGCGGACACCCCCCTGGAGCTGGCCCCCTTGTCCCCCCCCACTGCTGGCACGGTAGGCAGAGGAGGGGCGCTGGGTTAGCTCGTCCTTCATCAGGCCCTCTATGACCCCTCCTCGGCCCCCATGCTGACAGAGGGCCCCAGCTGAGAGGCTGGACTGGGGCATGGAGCGACCATCCAGGGAGGGCTGGTACATCAACCGGCTCTGGCTCTCCATCGGCACGTCCATGGAGCCCCCCTGGTAGCGCATGGGGTGGCCCATCTGGCCGTATGCGTTGCTGGGCTGGTTGGTGCGAACAATCTGGGCCATGGAGGGCTGGAGACGCAGGCCCTGGTGGTGCAGGGAGTCCTGGTGGTGCAGGGAGACCTGGTGGTGTAGCTGGGCCTGGTGGTGCTGTTGGGAGACCTGGTGGTGCAGTTGGGCCTGGTGGTGCTGGTGTGTCTGGAGGGTGTCATGGTGCTGGGAGGCCTGGTGGTGCAGGGAGGCCTGGTGGTGCAGGGAGGGCTGTGAGCTCAGCTGGAAGGACCTCTGGCTGCTCATCTTGGACAGGGGAGGCTGCTCCTGCTGGTAGCGCACCGGAGAGCCTGACTGGGACCTGTACAGACACACACTCTCCACCGGGGGGCTGGCTCTGTACTGGCTCTGTACCCCACCTCGACGCAGGGGGGAGAGCGGGGGGCTCTGGTATCCGTGATCCATCCCCTGCCCCACTCCTCCATTGCCTCCCATGGGCGGGGGGCTGAAGTGGTAGGTGGTCTGGTGGACCGGGGAGGTCTGCGGAGGGCTGTGTCGATAGTGGGAGTTGTGGTGCGTGGGGGAGAGGGAGGGGGGCGACGGTGGCTGGTAGTTCTGGCTGCCAGGGGAGGACATGGAGGTGGGGCTGGGGTGGCCATAGTCGTAAGCCTGGCCCATGGGGGAGCCCCCTGACAGGTAGGTCTGGTCCTGGTGATGGTAGGGGTGCTGGTGGTTCGTCGGAGAGAGAGGTGGGCTCTGGATGATAGGCAGACTGGAGGGGTTGGAGCGGGGCTCCCTCTCGAGGGCCAGACCCATAGAACCCATACTCCCCATAGACATGGCCTCCAGCTCCTGCTCCAGATAGTCCTCGTCCTCAAACAGATCCTGGACCGGCTCCATGTCCTCCAGCCGAGGCTCCGGGGGAGGGGGGAGCTCCAGGGGGAGGGGGAGGGAGGACAGGGACATCTCCTCCTCCTCTCCCTCCTCTGGGGGAGGCGATGGGGGAGGAGATGGGGGAGGCTCCAGCTTCTGTGCATCCTCCTCCTCCTGGGTGAGCTGTCGACACTCCTCCTCTACTCGCTGCAGGAGGCGCTGGATCTCACAGTGGTTGGGGCTCTGCTTCATGGCTTCATTCAGGTCCTCCAAGGCCTCAGGGAACTGTCTACAAATCCAGACAAGAAGGAAAGATACGACAGGGTTGGAAATGAGGGAAGGTTTTTAAAACACTGCTGTGAAAATGAACACATTTGAATTAATTGGTCAAAAAAGAAGGAAAACTTTTATGAGAGGCTGAAGAAGATAAGAGGGTGAAGCGGAGTATGTCAACTATTCTACAGTAGATGGATATCAGGGATGTGCAGGGGAAATAAATACCTGCTACTACGCTTGGCACGTGCTCTGGCATAGTATGCTTCGTATGATTTTGGTTTCAATTCAAGCGCCTTTGTAGCAAACTCCTCAGCCATTCCAAAGTCCTGAGAGCAATAACATGTGATCCATGAGTCAGATACTTACAGAATATTACTGGGGTAAAACAGAGGTAATGTTATAGGTACAGTACTATAATGCTTATCACCTATACTTTTACCATACTTTACACTATTACATATAGATAATATACTATAGATGGCCCATGGGGTTCTTGTCAAAAGTAGGGCACAAGGGTGCCATTTGTGATGCATCCATGGTCAGAGCCCGCCAACTCACGTTCATTTTTCTCCGACATCGGGACAGATTGAGGAAGATGGACACTTTGAGCTCCCTGAAAGTCTTGAGGTCCTCACTGAAGCCTTCACGGGGGAACTTTTTGAGGGCGTACTGATACCGCTGTGCTGCCTCCTTCACTTTCCCTTTCTTTTGAACACACCGACACACACAACATGTTATTCATACAAGACAGGCAACATATAGGTCTTATTGATCATTAAAACAAAAAAAGTTGTATAGCACTTGAGGGTAAATACATCTGTAAAAGTGTAAAAAAAATATATAATAATCACAGTTTAATTAGATAACATTTTATTTCTTTGATGTATAGATATATTTTCTTTCTTATACAGTATGTATTAATATTTTTCATCAATAGTTGACTGTCCTTCCTCAGATTCGGATAGGGCCTCCTGATCTCACTTTATAGAAGCTGTCTCCCTCCTCAATCAGCTTGCTCAGTAGGATGATCATGATGTCGGGTTTGGAGGTAGCCATGGCCCACGTGGCTGGACCTGAAGAACACAGGATAAGAAAGAAAGGAGTGAGAGAAGCAGGGAAAGATAAAAGAAAAGGAATGTATGAGTTGTTTTTGAGTCACAGTAAACACACAACAACTGACAAGAACAACAAACAAAATGGCAGGAATGACAGAGATAGGCAGACGTCTGTCCGCTGCAGAGAAAATTAAGCTATTCTCTTTCTAAAGTCTATTGCTCTAGGTAGAGGAGTACACTGTAGGGACAATATCCCAGCCAAAAGGGTAGAAATATGAAAGATAGCAAAATACAAAAATTATGCGGCTGGTAAAGACTGAGTCACTCCCAATCTAATTGTCTTACATCAGGTGGCTTCTCTCCTACGCGACGCTCGTCCCTCAACCGCCAGTCAGTGCAGGCGGAATCATCGCGCTATCTGACGCAAGACAATTAACCTAACTAGGATAGCTCTCTGCAGAAAGCAACACTTGAAACTCATTTACACAGAGACTAGAGAGATGAGTACAAGGTTGGTGGGTTTCTTGCATGACGAAAAGACTCATAGCAGCTAGGCAAGCAGGACACAGCAGAGCTCTGCAGACCAGGGCAAGGGTGTGGCAACGGTAGAGGAAGTAGTTAGGAACAGGACTTCTGACTGGCCTAGCTGACACTGAGGAACGTTTCAGAAGGATGAACAATGCACAGTGGAATCATCTGAACTGTGGATAGTGGAGAAAAGGCATTACAGACGCATGCAGTTCCCCTGGTGATCATTACCAAGTGAAGGTATAGGAGGGGTTCATCATGCATCTGTGAGATGGAAATAAGAAAACACCTTGATACAATGTAGTATGCTGGAGGCTGGGCATGCTGTCATATGATAACCAACAGGAATATGAACATCTACCTCTAAATAAAACCAGTCCAAGTAATAGTTAGGACGGGATTCAATCTGATCGCGGATTATAGGCATTGCAGCTTTTAAAGGCAAATTATGACTGAGCCACCATATGCAGTGTTTACAGTGAATGGGATCTCCACGAACGCGGGAACATTGCCTTTAAAAGCTGTAATGCCTATAATCCACAATCGGATTGAAAACCGGCCTCAGTGATAATAGTAATACCTGAGTGTTAATTCTCAGTATGGGGTTTGCAGCTAAGCTGGCCTGCTGACACTTAGACCATAACGACACAGAGACAACACAGAAAGAGGAGATAGGGCTGTCAAAATGCCTGCTGGGGTGAGATGTCGACAGCCTTGGGATTACCTCTGGGCCGACTGGGCAGCGTCTGACATCCTGGTACCGCAGAGAGATCAAGGGGGAGGGGGAGAGGTCATGAGCGAGGGAGGAAGTGAGTGTTGGGGGGGGGGGCGGAGAGCAGCGGGCCAGAGTAATCAAAGAAGAAAAAACAGAAAAAGGTGCGTGGGAGAGAGAGGACAAGTGGAAAAAAACAGAAAGAGAAAAAGGAGGTGGTGGAAGATGAACAGTGAGAGAAGGAACAGAAAAAAGCAGCAGTGAGAAGCAGGGGCTAAGTGCCCCAGCAGAAAGAAAGAGACACAGGAAGAAAAAAAACATACTGCCAGTGCTAACCACCTGTCGAGAGAGAGAAAGAACGAGAGAGTAGAGAGAGAGATAGAAAGAAAGAACTATAGATAAAGAAAGAACAAGGGAGAAAGAAAGAACCAGAGAGCTGAGAGAGAGGAAGAGACCGAGCGACAACATGAAAGAGAAAGAATACAGGAGACACGGTAACAGTAGAACAACAAAGACAGATATAAAGACCTGAGGAGTGACTAGCCAGAGAGAACAGAGAAAAGCTGCAGTACGGTACAGCAGCAGGGTGGGGGGGGGACATACAGTAGCAGTGGGGGTTTAGCTGTTAGCTCAGCTCCAAAGAGACTTCTGGTCAAAAGTACTATAGTACCAGTCAAAGGTTTGGACACACCCACTCATTCAAGGGTTTTTCTTTATTTTAAATATTTTCTACATTGTAGAATAATAGCGAAGACACCAAAACTATGAAATAATACATATGGAATCATGTAGTAACCAAAAAAGAGTTAAACAAATCAAAATATTTTATATTCTTCAAAGTAGCCACCCTTTGCCTTGATGACAGCTTTGCACACTCTTGGCATTCTTTCAACCAGCTTAACCTGGAATGCTTTTCCAACAGTCTTGAAGGAGTTCCCACATATGTTGAGCACTTGTTGTCTGCTTTTCCTTCACTCTGCGGTCCAACTCATCCCAAACCATTTCACTTGGGTTGAGGTCGGATGATTGTGGAGGCCAGGTCATCTGATGCAGCACTCCATCACTCTCCTTCTTGGTCAAATCGCCCTTACACAGCCTGGAGGTGTGTTGGGTCATTGTCCTGTTGAAAAACAAATGATAGTCCCACTAAGTGCAAACCAGATGGGATGGTGTATCGCTGCAGAATGCTGTGGAAGCCATGCTGGTTAAGTGTGCCTTGAATTCTAAATAAATCACAGACAGTGTCACCAGCAATGCACCCCCACACCAGCACACCTCCTCCTCCAAGCTTCACGGTGGGAACCACATATTTGGAGATCGTCCGTTCGCCTACTCTGCGTCTCTCAAAGACACGGCGGTTGGAACCAAAAATCTCACGTTTGGACTCATCAGACCAAAGGACAGATTTCTACCGCTCTAATGTCCATTGCTCGTGTTTCTTGGCCCAAGCAAGTCTCTTCTTCTTATTGGTGTCCTTTAGTAGTGGTTTCTTTGCAGAAATTCGACCACGAAGGCCTGATTCACACAGTCTCCTCTGAACAGTTGATGTTGAGATGTGTCTGTTACTTGAACTCTGTGAAGCATTTATTTGGGCTGCAATCTGAGGTGCAGTTAACGCCAATGAACTTATCTTTTGCAGCAGAGGTAACTCTGGGTCTTCCTTTCCTGTGGCGGTCCTCATCAGAGCCAGTTTCATCATAGCGCTTGATGGTTTTTGCGACTGCACTTGAAGAAACTTTAAAAGTTCTTGAAATTCTCCATATTGACTGACCTTCATGTCTTAATGTAATGATGGAATGTCGTTTGCTCTTTGCTTATTTGAGCTGTTCTTGCCATAATATGGACTTGGTCTTTTACCAAATAGGGCTATCGTCTGTAAACCTTGTCACAACACAACTGATTGGCTGGCTCAAATGCATTAAGGATGAAAGAAATTCCACAAATTAACTTTTAACAAGGCACACCTGTTAATTGAAGCTGGTTGAGAGAATGCTAAGAGTGTGCAAAGCTGTCATCAAGGCAAAGGGTGGCTACTTTGAAGAATCTCAAATATCAAATATATTTTGATTTGTTTAACACTTTTTTGGTTACAACATGATTCCATATGTGTTATTTCATAGTTTGATGTCTTCACTATTATTCTACAATGTAGAACATAGTAAAAATAAAGAAAAACCCTGGAATGAATATGTGTGTCCAAACTTTTGACTGGTACTGTATATAAGAAATAGGTTGCCATTTAAGATGCATATTCTGTATTTCTGTGTCATCCTACTGTATGCATGAATAGTCTTTGTATTGTGTATCAATATCAGATAGTCAAGTGTAAAATAATAAATAAAACTGTCAACAGTCAAAATATCCTGTTGCACTGTGGAGAGAAATGGGTTATTTTCCAGTAGAGGTATTTCATTCACTGTCTACATACAAGTCCTGTCTGTGTCTCAAATGGCACCATATTCCCCACATAGTGCACTACCTTTGACCAGGGCCAATTGGGTGCAATTTGGGACAGCCCCTGCCCAAAATCTATTGGCCTTCAGTCTAACACTAAGTCCATTCTCCATACCTATCTTGGCTCCCTTCTTGAGCAGGGCAACCACCACGGAGGTGTTCCTGCAGCCCACGGCCCGGTCCAGAGGACGCATCCCACTGTAGTCCACATGCTCTATCATCGCCCCCTGGTCCACTAGAAACTGGACCTGAGAGGACAGACAGCAGAAGAAGGGAACAGGGGCGAGGAGGGAGAAATGTAGTGATTCAAATTATATTCATTAGAGTAGAATCATAGGAGGGTTCTACAATTTGGGAGAGTTACTGCTCGCAAAATATACACAAATATAATTATACTTGAACACATCGGGATAGACCAAAGACCTACAATACAAGTGTGTCTCTTTTGTTCCTAATGTTGTTCATCCAAATCAGAATTAAACTTTATTTGTCACATGCGCCCGAATAAAACAAGTGTAGACCTTACCGTGAAATGCTTATTAACAATCCCTTAACCAACAGTGCAGTTCAAGAGTAGTTAAGAAAATATTTACCAAATAAACTAAAGTAAAAAATTACAAAAAGTAACACAATAACATAACAATATTGAGGCTATTTACAGGGGGTACCGGTACCAAGACAGTGTGCAGGGGTACAGGTTAGAGGTAATTTGTACATGTAGGTAGGGGTGAAGTGACTATGCATAGATAATAAACAGTGAGTAGCAGCAGTGTACAAAACAAATGGGGGGGTCAATGTAATAGTCCGATGGCCATTTTATTAATTGTTCAGCAGTCTTATGGCTTGGGGGTAGAAGCTGTTAAGGAGCCTTTTGGTCCTAGACTTGGCGCTCCGGTACCACTTGCCGTGTGGAAGCATTGGAAAGAGTCTATCACTTGGGTGACTGGAGTGTGTGACAATTTTATGGGCTTTCCTCTGACACCGCCTATTATATAGGTCCTGGATTGCAGGAAACCTGGCCCCAGTGATGTACTGGGCTGTACGCACTACCCTCTGTAGCACCATACAGTCAGATGCCGAGCAGTTGCCATACCAGGCGGTGATGCAACTGGTCAGGATGCTTTATGGTGCAGCTGTAGAACGTTTTGAGGATCTGGGGACCCATGCCAAATATGTTCAGTCTCCTGAGGGGAAAAAGGTGTTGTCGTGCCCTCTTGATGACTGTCTAGGTGTGTTTGAACCATGATAGATCATTGGTGATGTGGACACCAAGGAATTTGAAACTCTCGACCAGCTCCATTACACCCCCGTTGATGTTAATGGGGGCCTGTTCAACCTGCCTTTTTCTGCAGTCCACGATCAGCTCCTTTGTCTTGTTCACATTGAGGGAGAGGTTGTTATTCTGGCACCATACTGCCAGGTCTCTAACCTCCTCCCTATAGGCTGTCTCATCGTTGTCGGTGATCAGGCCTACCACTGTTGTCGTCAGCAAACTTAATGATGGTGTTAGAGTCGTTGGTGAACAGGGAGTACAGGAGGGGACTAAGTACACACCCCTGAGGGGCCCCAGTGTTGAGGATCAGCGTGGCAGACATATTGTTGCCTACCCTTACCACCTGGGGGCAGCCCGTCAGGAAGTCCAGGATCCAGTTGCAGAGGGAGGTGTTTAGTCCCAGGGTCCTTAGCTTTGTGGGCACTATGGTGTTGAACGCTGAGCTGTAGTCAATGAACAGCACTCTCACAAAGGTGCTCCTTTTGTCCAGGTGGGAAAGGGCAGTGTGGAGTGCGATTGAGGTTGCATCATCTGTGGATCTGTTGGGGCGGTATGCGAATTGGAGTGGGTCTAGGGTATCCGGGAGGATGCTGTTGATGTGAGCCATGACCAGCCTTTCAAAGCACTTCATGGCTACTGACGTGAGTGCTATAGGGCAGTAATCATTTAGGCAGGTTACCATCACTTCCTTGGGCAAAGGGACGATGGTGGTCCATCTGGTGGTCCATCCATCTGGCCCCGCGGCTTTGTGAATGTTGACCTGTTGAAAGGTCTTGCTCACATTGGCTACCGAGAGCATTAGCACACAGTCATCCTGAACAGCTGTTGCTCTTGTGCATGCTTCAGTGTTGCTTGCCTCGAAGCAAGCATAAAAGGCATTTAGCTCGTCTGGTAGGCTCGCGTCACTGGGCAGCTCGCGTCTGGGTTTCCCGTGTAGTCTGTAATAGTTTTCAAGCCCTGCCACATCCGACGAGCATCAGCGCCGGTGTAGTAGGATTCAATCTTAATCCTGTATTGACGCTTTGCTTGTTTGATGGTTCGTCTGAGGGCATAGCGGGATTTCTTATAGGCGTCCGGATTAGTGTCCCGCTCCTAGAAAGTGGCAGCTCTAGCCTTTAGCTCGACGCGGATGTTACCTGTAATCCATGGCTTCTGGTTGGGATATGTACGTATGGTCACTGTGGGGGCGACGTCGTCGATGCACTTTTTGATGAAGCCGATGACTGAGGTGATATACTCCTCAATGCCATTGGATGAATCCCGGAACATATTCCAGTCTGTGCTAGTAAAAGAGTCCTGTAGCTTAGCATCCGCGTCATCTGACCACTTCCGTATTGAGTGAGTCACTGGTACTTCTTGCTTTAGTTTTTGCTTGTAAGCCGGAATCAGGAGGATAAAATTATGGTAAGATTTGTCAAATGGAGGGCAGGTGAGAGCTTTGTATGCGTCTCTGTGTGTGGAGTAAAAGTGGTCGAGTTTCTTTCCTCTGGTTGCACATGTGAAATGCTGGTAAAAATTTGGTAAAACTGATTTCAGTTTGCCTGCATTAAAGTCCCCGGCCACTAGGAGCGCCGCCTCTGGGTGAGCATTTTCTTGTTTGCTTATGGCCTAGAGTTGGTTGAGTGCAGTCTTAGTGCCAGCATCGGTCTGTGGTGGTAAATAGACGGCTACGAATAATATAGTTGAGAACTCTCTTGGTAGATTGTGTGGTCTACAGCTTATCATAGGGTACTCTACCTCAGGCGAGCAATACCTTGAGACTTCTTTAATATTAGACATCGCTCACCAGCTGTTATTGACAAAAAGACACACACCTCCACCCCTCGTCTTACCAGACGTAGCTTCTCTGTTCTGCCAGTGCATTGAAAATCTCTCCAGCTCTATATTATCAGTGTCGTCATTCAGCCACGACTCGGTAAAACATAAGATATTACTGTTCTTAATGTCCCGTTGGTAGGATAATCATAATCGTAGGTCATCAATTTTATTTTCCAATGATAGCATGTTAGCAAGTAGAATTGATGGCAGTGGGAGTTTACTCGCTTGCCTATGGATTCTCAAAAGGCAGCCCGTTCTGCGTCCTCTTTTCCTCCGTCTTTTATTCACGCAAATTACGGGGATCTGGGCCTGTTCCCGGGAGAGCATTATAAACTCACCACCTCTGAGTCCCCGTAGAAGGCAGCCAGGTCGAGGGGCGTGCGTCCGTTCTTATCAGCGTGGTGCGTAGCAGCCCCCCTCTCCACCAGACAGCGCACCACTGGCAGGTGTCCCTTCAGACATGCCCAGCTCAGAGCCGTTAACCCTTCCTTGTCCATTAGAGGTAGGGATGCACCTGGCAGAGGGGTCAGGGGGATCAGAGGGGTCAGGGATTAGAGGTCAGCATTGGGAGTCAAAGGTCAATTGGTAAAATAAAGTACCATCAATGCTTTGGTGATTGTATTTAACAAAGTAATGATGAAAAAAAGTAATTGAGAGTTATATAATTCAAAGGATGAAAGCACAGCAGGTCAAAGACAATGTAAATGACAAGGACATGAGTGGATGTTTTCTTCCTCCTGACCCTCACCCTGTGCCAGTAGGAACTCCACAGTGCCCAGGTGACCCTCTGAGGCAGCCATCATCAGAGGGGTTCGGCTTTGCTTGTCAGCCAGGTTCACGTCTGCTCCGTGAGTAAGGAGCAGGTCCACGATCTGAGAAGGGACAACACTATCATTACCATCCAGTACACAACTGTTTGTTTTTGTCAACATTGCCGTTCGATCTCTCTTCGTCTGATTTGACTGTTTTACCCATTTCATATGTTCTACATTGTGGAATAATAGTGAAGACATCAAAACTATGAAATAACACATATGGAATCATGTAGTAACCAAAAAAGTGTTAAACAAATCAAAACATATTTATATTTGAGATTCTTCAAAGTAGCCACCCTTTGCCTTGATGACAGCTTTGCACGCTCTTGGCATTCTTTAAACCAGCTTCATGAGGTAGTCACCTGGAATGCATTTCAATTAACAGATGGGCCTTGTTAATTTGTGGAATTTATTTCCTTCTTATTAATGCATTTGAGCCAATCAGTTTTGTTGTGACAAGGTAGGGGTGGTATACAGAAGATAGGCCTATTTGGTTAAAAACAAAGTCCATATTATGGCAAGAACAGCTCAAATGAGCAAAGAGAAACGACAGTCCATCATTACTTTAAGACATGGGGCGGCAGGTAGCCTAGTGGTTAGAGCATTAACAGAAAGGTTGCTAGATCAAATCCCAGAGGTGACAAGGTAAAAATCTGTTGTTCTGCCCCTGAAAAAGCCCGTTAACTCACTGTTCCTAGGCCGTCATTGTAAATAATCATTTGTTCTTTAACTGATTTGCCTGGTTAAATAAAAATAAAAATGAAGGTCAGGTGACTACCTCATGAAGCTGATTGAGATAATGCAAAGTTGTCATCAAGGCAAAGTGTGGCTACTTTGAAGAATCTCAAATATATTTTGATTTGTTTAACACTTTTTTGGTTACTACATGATTCCATATGTGTTATTTCATAGTTTTGATGTCTTTGACTATTATTGTACAATGTAGAAAATATTTAAAATAATGAAAAACACTTGAATGAGTAAGTGTGTCCTAACTTTTGACACACACACACACACACACACACACACACACACACACACACACACACACACACACACACACACACACACACACACACACACACACACACACACACACACACACACACACACACACACACACACACAAATTGCTCATCCTAATATTTCTATATTTCTTAATTCTATTATTTTAGATTTGTGTGTATTGTTAGATATTACTGCACTGTTAGAGCTAGGAACACAAGCATTTACCTACACCAGCAATAACATCTGCTAAATATGTATATGCGACCAATACAATTTGATTTGATTTGCGATATGACATGGGTGCACAAAGTAAACAGAATAGTGAGTCAATTTCCACAACAACTAAGAGCGTTGAAGCGCGAGGCTAAACTTCTCAGCTGTTTTGGTCTCATACCTACCACGCTCTAACAGCGTGAAGCGAACCCATGCACATGCGCAGATACTGTGTGTGACTGTGTGAGAGCGAAGTCTTGCATCTCGCTCATCGCAATATCTGCGGTGCTGCTCGTAGAAACTTCATTTTTCTGAGTCTACAGTACCTTTAATATTAAATGTTCTGTGTTATGGGCCCTGGTCAAAAGTAGTGCACCTCACCTGCCAGTTTCCCTGTCGGACAGCACTGAACAGGGGCACGATGCCTCGTCTGTTGGGCTGAGCCACCGCTGCTCCCTGCTCCAGCAGTAGTCTGCAGACGTCTAGCTTCCCACGGCCAGCCGCTGCCGTCAGAGCTTCAGGGAGAGGAGTAGGACACACAGGGATCAGTCATGTTATACAACACAAGTATTTTACATTTTTTACACTTGATCATTCTAAGACTGACAGTTATTGTGTGTGAGTCATGTGTTAGTATGCAGATTATATGGTAAGTGGATGCTAAATGGAGAGTGGGGACACACAGGGCAGGGATGAGTAACACACAACACAGATACAGGGAGTTATATAGGAGTTATATGTGTTATATATACCACAACATACTCCCCCATAAAGGTATGGGACATGTTAGACATCAAAACAGTGTTTTATAACTCTGACCTCACTACATTTGAACACAAGAGAAGTAGCGAAAGATGGAGGAGAGAAAGGAGAGAACATGTGTTGTGGGAGTAGACAGTCGTGTGCATTTATGCATTTAACTGATTGAGTCATACAAGTATTGTTCCCAACAGGACAGAGAGAGTAAAGGGTCACACAGGGATCAGCCATTTAAAAAAATACTTTATCATTATAAGACTCACAGTCATTATATATGTAATTTGTTAGTATGCAGACAGAGTGGAGGGTGGGAGTAGACAGACAGACTGTAGACATTGGTAGACAGACACACAGTAACATCTATGGATTTAACTGACAGTCATATTAGTATTGAGAGAGAGAGAGAGAGAGAGTCATATTAGTATTGAGAGAGAGAATCATATTACTATTGAGAGAGAGAGCGAGAGTCATATTAGTATTGAGAGAGAGAGTCATATTAGTATTGAGAGAGAGAATCATATTACTATTGAGAGAGAGAGAGAGAGAGTCATATTAGTGTTGAGCGAGAGAGTCATTAGTATTGAGAGAGAGAGTCATAAGTATTGAGAGAGAGCGAGAGTCATATTAGTATTGAGAGAGTCATATTAGTATTGAGAGAGAGAGAGCGAGAGTCATATTAGTATTGAGAGAGAGAGCGAGAGTCATATTAGTATTGAGAGAGTCATATTAGTATTGAGAGAGAGAGTCATTAATATTGAGAGAGAGCGAGAGTCATATTACTATTGAGAGAGAGAGCGAGAGTCATATTAGTATTGAGAGAGAGAGTCATTAATATTGAGAGAGAGCGAGAGTCATATTAGTATTGAGAGAGAGAGAGCGAGAGTTATATTAGTATTGAGAGAGAGAGTCATTAATATTGAGAGAGAGCGAGAGTCATATTAGTATTGAGAGAGAGAGAGCGAGTCATATTAGTATTGAGAGAGTCATATTAGTATTGAGAGAGAGAGTCATTAATATTGAGAGAGAGCGAGAGTCATATTAGTATTGAGAGAGAGAGAGCGAGAGTCATATTAGTATTGAGAGAGAGAGTCATTAATATTGAGAGAGAGCGAGAGTCATATTAGTATTGAGAGAGAGAGAGCGAGAGTTATATTAGTATTGAGAGAGAGAGTCATTAATATTGAGAGAGAGCGAGAGTCATATTAGTATTGAGAGAGAGAGAGCGAGTCATATTAGTATTGAGAGAGAGAGCGAGAGTCATATTAGTATTGAGAGAGAGAGTCATATTAGTATTGAGAGAGAGAGAGCGAGAGTCATATTAGTATTGAGAGAGAGAGAGCGAGAGTCATATTAGTATTGAGAGAGAGAGTCATTAATATTGAGAGAGAGCGAGAGTCATATTAGTATTGAGAGAGAGAGCGAGAGTCATATTAGTATTGAGAGAGAGAGAGCGAGAGTCATATTAGTATTGAGAGAGAGAGAGCGAGAGTCATATTAGTATTGAGAGAGTCATATTAGTATTGAGAGAGAGAGTCATTAATATTGAGAGAGAGCGAGAGTCATATTAGTATTGAGAGAGAGAGCGCGAGAGTCGTATTAGTATTGAGAGAGAGAGCGAGAGTCATATTATTATTGAGAGAGAGTCATTAGTATTGAGAGAGAGAGAGAGTCATATTCGTATTGAGAGAGAAAGAGTCATATTAGTATTGAGAGAGAGCGAGAGTCATATTCGTATTGAGAGAGAAAGAGTCATATTAGTATTGAGAGAGAGCGAGAGTCATATTAGTATTGAGAGAGAGAGAGCGAGAGTCATATTAGTATTGAGAGAGAGAGAGAGCGAGTCATATTAGTATTGAGAGAGAGAGCGAGAGTCATATTAGTATTGAGAGAGAGAGTCATATTAGTATTGAGAGAGAGAGAGCGAGAGTCATATTAGTATTGAGAGAGTCATATTAGTATAGAGAGAGAGAGCGAGAGTCATGTTAGTATTGAGAGAGAGAGCGAGAGTCATATCAGTATTGAGAGAGAGAGTCATATTAGTATTGAGAGAGAGAGAGCGAGAGTCATATTAGTATTGAGAGAGAGAGCGAGAGTCATATTAGTATTGAGAGAGAGAGTCATATTAGTATTGAGAGAGAGAGAGCGAGAGTCATATTAGTATTGAGAGAGAGAGTCATTAGTATTGAGAGAGAGTGCGAGAGAGAATCGGCTCTGACAATAATAGCTTGATTTTTCTCAATCTTTCCAATCCTCAGGTGGGAACCATATAGTCATTGTTGAGCAGACCCCCCCCCCCCCACTCTCTCTCTAAGACTAGCTCTGAGCTCTGCCCTGCCTTGTCTGTCTATGCTCCAATGACACCACTGCACTGTCTGTCTGACATCAGCCAGTGTCTGTTTGGCGCAGCAGCAGCAGAAACAGCAGAGCAAATCTCTCTCTTTCATATCCGCACTGCAGCTCTGGCTCTATGGGTCTGCTCAAAACCCTCTGTCATGACTTGTCTGATTTAAGACAATTTATTAACATGTTTTATCTAAGTGTAGTGATCTAAAACCCTGTGATAAACAAGTACAACAAGACAGTAAGCACCACTTCCTATGTCTAAGCAAGCAATCATGACATCCATCCACGTTTTGGTGGCCGCTACAACTCATCTTTAGCCCAGACTAAGCATCGGCTTAGAATTCAAGTGTCAAACCTAAAGCCACTGACACCTAATGATTCTACCTAAGGAAACAGCACTGTAAAAATGGACAGGGTAAAACAAAATAGTTTCCTGGGTTGAAAACAATCTCCACAAGGCTGCGGACTATATCTGAAGACCTTTTAAAAAAGCATATGACGAGAGGCCTAAGCATACCTGTCTCTCCCCACAGGGTGTCGAAGTTGTTAATCTGAGCACGTTCCACCTCCTCCTCATCCTTCTCTGGCAGGTCCAGCAGGTAGGACACAATCTGGTGGAAATAATGATACATATTACACCTCCAAAAAAAATCACTAGTGTGAGTGGCATGCAATACTAGTAGGACCACATAGGGATAAACAATGAATTGCTGTCCAGTCCACACACTGCAGGGAAATTACCCAGACTAAAAAATCTAATATATATTCTTAGCTCTACAAAACTGTCAGCTGAGTAAGTGAGGTCTACAGTATACCCGGGTAATCTATTTCACAAAATATCCCAGGTAAGGAGATTTTCCGGGAGCCCTACCTCTGTGTATCCCATGCGGGAGGCCTACCTCTGTGTATCCCATGCGGGAGGCCTACCTCTGTGTATCCCATGCGGGAGGCCTACCTCTGTGTATCCCATGCGGGAGGCCTACCTCTGTGTATCCCATGCTAGCTGCAGCGATGAGGGCTTGCTGGATGGCGTGGCTCTTGCTGAAGGCTCCTTGCTGCTGCTGTTGTGGTTGTCCCATGGCCCAGTCCCACTGGATAAGGAACTTGACCATCTCCATGTGGCCCCTGAGAGCTGCATGCACCACGGCACACTGACCATTCTTATCCAGGTGGTCCACCTGTTGATGGACACACACACACACACACACACACACACACACACACACACACACACACACACACACACACACACACACACACACACACACACACACACACACACACACACACACACACACACACACACACACACACACACACACACACACACACATGGTCAATCCCCATTCATCCATAGAACATATCCATAGATAGAGATGAATCTACAAACACACACTGCACCCTCTCTCCCCCTCTCACCTTGGCTCTCCTGCGACACAGTGTGTTGACTATAGCCATGTGTCCCCCAGAGGCAGCGTAGCCCAGTGGGGTGAGACCGCTCTCTGAGGGCTGGTCTACAGAGGCTCCGTATTCCAACAGCAGCCCCACCATGTCAATGTAACCCAGGTGGGCATGCACACACAGCACCGGGGCGTTGTTCAAAACCTCTGTACGGTAGTTCACGTTGGCACCACCGAGCATCAGCAACCGGCTCACCTGGACACAGATAGATTTCACACAGTGTTAGACACAGAGAAAAACAACTGTAGCAAAAGTAGAGTTATCAGTAGTAATTTATCAGTAGGAACAGCCTCTCAGGTGAGTTGGTTGGCCCCCTGTCAAAGGGAGAGCTGAAACCCTGATGAAGGCAGCATAGCTGTCCAAACGCTGGTATCTACGGAGCCATGAGTGTGAGGCTTTTGTTTTCAAATGGAAAGCAGTACCTTGATGTTAAGAGGGAAAAGCAGCAGTGTTATAGTACTCAAGTCCGGTCTCGAGACCACATATTCAGTGTATCGGTCTTGTCTCGGTGTCGGTTACATTCGTACTCGGTCGTGACTCTGTCTCGGACAGTGAGGACTCGTAATTTCTTCCCGAGACCAGCGGAGTAAAAAACATATAATTATCAGCTTCCATTCAGTCAGCCCTAAAACTGCTTCGCCAGGCCAAATATATACACTCCTTTCTTAAAACATTAATACAGTATCTTAACAGCCTTTATATCTATTATAGACATGTAGACATGTTTTCTCATGTTTTCTCAGTGGAGTACCTATAGGACTTCAGTGTGTGAACCTATAGGTCTTCAGTGTGACAGGTTAGTACAGTGGTAAACCAACCTATAGGTCTTCAGTGTGTAACAGGTTAGTACAGTGGTAAACCAACCTATAGACCTTCAGTGTGTGACAGGTTAGTACAGTGGTAAACCTATAGGCCTTCAGTGTGTGACAGGTTAGTACAGTGGTGAACCTATAGGTCTTCAGTGTGTGACATGTTAGTACAGTGGTGAACCTATAGGTCTTCAGTGTGTGACAGGTTAGTACAGTGGTGAACCTATAGACCTTCAGTGTGTGACAGGTTAGTACAGTGGTGAACCTATAGACCTTCAGTGTGTGACAGGTTAGTACAGTGGTGAACCTATAGGCCTTCAGTGTGTGACAGGTTAGTACAGTGGTGAACCTATAGGCCTTCAGTGTGTGACAGGTTAGTACAGTGGTGAACCTATAGGCCTTCAGTGTGTGACAGGTTAGTACAGTGGTGAACCTATAGACCTTCAGTGTGTGACAGGTTCGTGATTCTGAAAGGACAGCAACCATAATACCAGCGCACTCATGTAGGAGGGTGCACTTCTTGTAAAACACAAAGGGCCAGTAGTGTACTGGAGGCTATACGCAGGTATAAGCCGTATACCCAGGTTTTTTTCAGTGGGCATTGTGTGACTTCTTAGTGACTTCTTAATCCATACTGATGTGTATCAAAGTAGTGTAGTGGAGGTATACGATTTATGTATTACAATAGAGAAATCATGCACAATGTAGCCTACACAATCGCAAAGCACGTGAAATATATTCACATGCGCGCTGCACACAACCTAGTTTCAGAAGAATATCATCTGCAGGCAGCAAGAGTGTGCAGTTCTCAGCTGGTTTTGGCATGGAGCAGCTCACAGAAGAATGACGTTGGTCGCCGGTAGAGTAGGGAAGACATTTCAACTTATGATATCTAACAGTAAATGCTAACTAAGACAACAATGGGTATGCAAACCAGGTATTGAAAAAGTTTAGTCCGAAGTGTTGGTTAGTAGGCTATTTGTGATATGCAATTGTCATCATGCACTGTTTGCATCAGGGGCGTAGACATGGATGGGCCTGTGTGGACAGAGGCCAACCCACTGGGGAGCCAGGCCCTGTCAGGCCCACCCAATCAGATTGATGTGGTTTAAACATTGTTGTGGACTTAGACCATCACATTTTTGTATTTTTTCTATAAAAATTTTAAAAAGTATGATTTTGAGAGTGAAAATCAAAAAAATCTATAGGAAAACGAATTTTAAAAAACTGGAAAACATAGGATTTTTCACACAGGGTGACTTTCCTTCGCTGGGCGGGTCGTTTGGGAACTTTTGGGGAAAATTAGAGTATACCCACTTCTCCAGGCACCACTACACCACTGTATTGGGCTGATGGAAAGACAATCACACACAGCATGATGTTAAATCACCACTACACCACTGCATAGGGCTGATGGAAAGACAATCACACACAGCATGATGTTAAATCACCACTACACCACTGCATAGGGCCGAGGGAAAGACAATCACACACAGCATGATGTTAAATCACCACTACACCACTGCATAGGGCCGAGGGAAAGACAATCACACACAGCATGATGTTAAATCACCACTACACCACTGCATAGGGCCGAGGGAAAGACAATCACACACAGCATGATGTTAAATCACCACTACACCACTGCATAGGGCCGAGGGAAAGACAATCACACACAGCATGATGTTAAATCACCACTACACCACTGCATAGAGCCGAGGGAAAGACAATCACACACAGCATGATGTTAAATCACCACAATACCACTGCATAGGGCCGATGGAAAGATAATCACACACAGCATGATGTTAAATCACCACTACACCACTGCATAGGGCTGATGGAAAGACAATCACACACAGCATGATGTTAAATCACCACTACACCACTGCATAGGGCCGAGGGAAAGACAATCACACACAGCATGATGTTAAATCACCACTACACCACTGCATAGGGCCGAGGGAAAGACAATCACACACAGCATGATGTTAAATCACCACTACACCACTGCATAGGGCCGAGGGAAAGACAATCACACACAGCATGATGTTAAATCACCACTACACCACTGCATAGGGCCGAGGGAAAGACAATCACACACAGCATGATGTTAAATCACCACTACACCACTGCATAGGGCCGAGGGAAAGACAATCACACACAGCATGATGTTAAATCACCACTACACCACTGTATTGGGCTGATGGAAAGACAATCACACACAGCATGATGTTAAAGGATAAGCGATCCATAAACTCAGACATAATAAGCCAGTAGGTTCCAATCATAAGAATACAAAAACACAACCATTAAGCATTTACCAATCAAATACAACTATTACTTCCCATTGCAAAAAAACGTTTCAAGTTTAGCACACAAAGTAACCAGTGACCTAAAGTTTAAAGTGGAACTGACAGCGTTTTAACTACTTTGCAGATATGAAACACACAGAAAATCATGTCAGACAAAATTATCAAATTCCCAGTTTATGCTACAAGACCAAATTTATAAGAAGTTATAAAAATAAGTTATATTTGACTCAACGTTCCATGACGTACACTAAATACTTTTTGGCAGAATAGATGGATGCAGTTCAATGCATGATTAATATAATTCACCAAAACATGATCCAAAAAATATTGCTATCAGGTTGTAAATCCCAGCTGGCCTGGTACATTGTTTGCTGCCTCCATTTGGGATGCACTGTTTCAGTTTCAATGACTCAATATTCTGGACAAAAACTGACAAATGTAACTAATGCTGGGAAGGTCAATACAATCAAACTAGTAAGGGCAATGATCACAAGTCAGTCATAACGTGGCTAATAGGCTAGAGTATTTATTTACACTACAGTTCAAAAGTTTGGGGTCACTTAGAAATGTCCTTGTTTTTGAAAGAAAAGCACATTTTTTGTACGTTAAAATAACATCAAATTGATCAGAAATACAGTGTTGACATTGTTAATGTTTTGAATGACTATTGTAGCTGGAAACGGCTGATTTTTAATGGAATATCTACATAGGCGTACATAGGCCCATTATCAGCAACCATCACTCCTGTGTTCCAATGGCACATTGTGTTAACTAATCCAAGTTTATCATAAAAGGCTAATTGATCATTAGAAACCCCTTTTGCAATTATGTTAGCACAGTTGAAAACTGTTGTGCTGATTAAAGAAGCAATACAACTGGCCTTCTTTAGACTAATTGAGTATCTGGGGCATCAGCATTTGTGGGTTTGATTACAGGCTCAAAATGGCCAGAAACAAATAACTTTCTCCTGAAACTCATCAGTCTATTCTTGTTCTGAGAAATGAAGGCTATTCCATGCAAGAAATTGCCAAGAAACTGAAGATCTCGTACAATGCTGTGTACTACTCCCTTCACAGAACAGCGCAAACTGTCTCTAACCAGAATAGAAAGAGGAGTGAGAGGCCCCGGTGCACAACTGAGCAAATGGACAAGTACATTAGACTGTCTAGTTTGAGAAATAGACGTCTCACAAGTCCTCAACTGGCAGCTTCATTAAATACTACCTGCAAAACACCAGTCTCAACGTCAACAGTGAAGAGGCAACTCCGGGATGCTGGCCTTCTAGGCAGAGTTGCAAAGAAAAAGCCATATCTCAGACTGACCAATAAAAATAAAAGATTAAGATGGGCAAAAGAACACAGACACTGGACAGAGCAAGTCTGCCTAGAAGGCCAGCATCCCAGAGTCACCTCTTCACTGTTACAACATTAACAATATCTACATTGTATTTCTGATCAATTTGATGTTATTTTAATGGACAAAAAATTATATTTTCTTTTGAAAACAAGGACATTTCTAAGTGACCCCAAACTTTTGAACGGTAGTGTATGTAGCAGGTTAAAAACACGGAGCCTAACGCTAGCTAGATAACTAGCTAGCTAGCTGCTAGGAGGATGTCACGCCATTGGAGGAGTGGGTAAGTGATTGACTTTTTCCCCTCATATCGTTTTTCGATGGCTATACACAGCTAGAGATGCAGGTGTCATTTGGTTAGCTAGCAAGAACTTCAACAACTGTTATCCAGTTAGCATATCTCTTGTGCATGCAAAATTCGCAGAACAACTGATGAATTTACAAAAGCACAACACCTGCTGAATATGACCGGTGTCAGCAAACATGGACAAAAAAAAGTGCTCTAGATAACATGTAAACAGTCTAACCTGCTCTGCTACGGCAAGTAAAATGGTCAGAGTGAAGTGTTCTCTCATTTGTGTCTGGAAGTAGCTAGCCAGCTAGCTTGGGTGCTTGGTTGGGACAAGCATGCATTGGCAGGCAAGGTGCAGAAGGACAAAGAGGCTACAAATCCCCATCGTTTATCAGTGCAATTTTGACAGTCAACTAGCAGAAAAAGTTTGAGAGGGTTTATCTGATGTTCCTTCATTAGATTTTAGCTAATCTTGCTCTGGCTAGCAATAATTGTTGATATTGTTGTTGTTGATGTAAATAACTGAGGGAGAGAGAGCCTTTTGTCACATTCTGACCTTAGTTCCTTTTTTATGTCTTTATTTTGGTTTGGTCAGGGCGTGAGTTGGGGTGGGCATTCTATGTCTGGTGTTCTATGTTGTCTATTTCTTTGTGTTTGGCCGTGTGTGATTCTCAATCAGAGGCAGCTGTCTATCGTTGTCTCTGATTGAGAACCATACTTAGGTAGCCTGTTCCCACCTGAGTTTGTGGGTAGTTGTTTTCTGTTTTGTGTGTCGTCACCTTTCAGAACTGTTCGTTTGTCGTTTTTGTTGTTTTGTCAAGTGTTTCATATTTTATTAAAGTAATATGAACACTTACCATGCTGCACCTTGGTCCTCTTCTCCTTCTCCCGACGACATTCATTACACCTTTTCATGGTTGTTTGATTAATAGGACTGTAAGTTCCCAAATGTAAGAGGACTCCAGTGGTGTTTGCATATTTGCAGAAATCTATTCAGGTGTATTTTGTGGCTTTGGCGAATGTGTTCTATGGCTTGTTTGTATAAAAGCCTACTGTAGCTCTGATTGGCTATAGCGCACCAGTCTGTGTCGACTCCGGTTCTGGACAAGACAGATGTTTTTATTCGGTTTAATTTACTGCAGTGTCTATTCATTGTCCAAATACATTGCTCCTTTCCGACACTATATTGCTATAGATTTTTCACAAATGCCTTAGTATATATAATTCCCAAACATTCTAAGAATTTGTGAAAATGTGGTAGCTTGTCAGAATTTTTTTTTAAAGTGTCATTCTTCCTGGGTGTGTATATGAACAGATTCTAATAAGATTTAGCAACAACATCCTCTTTGATAACACCTGCTGCAGCCGCTGAAAACTAGCCAACAATAAAAGCTAGCTAGCTAGACAGTGGGAAAATTACTGCTCGCTATTGCGCAGTGAGTGACCTGTTGGCCTTCAAGAAGGCAGAAGTTTCCATAAGTGTTTGTAAAATCGGTCCCACCCAATAAGTAAAAATGTGATTGGTTGATTCCATTGTCACTCCAAAATGTTGCCCTAATACAGTTGAATGGCAGATGCCTTAATCTAGCTTCTGATGACCTAGCCAATAGCTGACTTAGCTAGCTAGATTTATCTCCCCAGAGACTAGCAAAGAAAAATCCTGATAGGATATTTTTTTCTCTTCAGTATTAACCCTTTCGTTTCCAAATCAGATCATTATTATAATCATTATTTTATAAATCCTTAGCCCTTCTCTGAAGGTGTAGAAGGCTCATTGTGCTCCACTGTGTTTGGGTTTGTAATAATTTGTATAGTGGCTCTATTTGCCCTCAGCCTGCATTTATTCACTATTCTGAATGTCTAAAGAATCCATATGTTGTTCTGAAATATGAACACAGAAATACTGGACATTTTTAACTCTTATTATGGTGGGGATTTGACAAAATTACAATCATGATCTTGAATTGGACTCGCATTTTTCTGATCTCAGTCTTGACTCTGTCTCTGACCCCTTTTCCCCCGCCCGGTCTCGGTCTTGACTCGGTCTCGGCCTCCCTCCAGTCTTGGTCTAGACTCGGACTCGATTTGCTCCGGTCTTGAATCGGTCTCGCTTTAGGTGGTCTTGAAGACAACACTGAAAAGCAGTACGTTATCTTGATGATAGGAGTTAAAAGGGAAAGGCAGTAAGTTACATTGATGTTAAGAGTTAAGAAAGAAAAGCAGTAAGTTACCCTGAAGTTAAGAGTTAAGAAGGAAAAGCAGTAAGTTACCCTGAAGTTAAGAGTTAAGAAGGAAAAGCAGTAAGTTACTCTGAAGTTAAGAGTTAAGAAGGAAAAGCAGTAAGTTACCCTGAAGTTAAGAGTTAAGAAGAAAAAGCAGTAAGTTACCTTGATGTTAAGAGTGTAGAGTTTAAAGCAGTAAGTTACCCTGATGTTAAGAGTGTAGAGGTTAAAGCAGTACCTTGATGTTAGGAGTGTACAAGTTTCTGAGTGAGGACAGAGCAGTGGACAGGCCCTCTGTGCTGTAGGAAACCCACAGCCCCTGGAGGATGGACGAGGAAACTCCAACCTTCTTGCTTAGGCCCTGAAATATAAACATAATTTTAGCTGTCACTGCTTTGAGTTGTGCTGTGTGCATACGAAAGTGTGTGTGTGTGTGTGTGTGTGTGTGTGTGTGTGTGTGTGTGTGTGTGTGTGTGTGTGTGTGTGTGTGTGTGTGTGTGTGTGTGTGTGTGTGTGTGTGTGTGTGTGTGTGTGTGTGTGTGTGTGCGTCTGTGTGTGCGTCTGTGTGTGCGTCTGTGTGTGCGTGTCTGTAGGCAGTGTGGTTAGGTGAACCTTGAAGATGTGTGCTTTGAGGATGTGGTGTCCCAGTTCAATGGTCTGCTGTCGGTTCAGCTTGGTCTCCTGGCGAGAGAACCAGAAGGCTAGCAGGGTGTGGCCACTCCTACAGGGAGACAGGGAGGAACATAAACCATGAGCTTCTGCACAAATAGTTAGGGTTAGTAGAGAGTTAGATGCAATTTTGTTGACAGTTAGTTGAACATGCTTATTCCTGCTTATCTAACTGTGATTTCTGGAAAAGCTAGGAATTTGGGGAACTTTTTGCAACTCTATCCAAGACTACATCAGTCTCTCATATAGTACCCACCCCCCACACACCAGGAGGGCCATCCACCCACTGACCTGGGGTCACACAGGAACTTGGTTTTCTCCCCCTCCTCCCTCCAGATCAGCCACTCCCTGAATGACGGGTGAACAAACATCCTGGTCCCGTCCCTCCTCTTGACCAGGAACATGGCTAGGTTGTCTACGCGCTGTGTGAAGTCCTCCCAGTCCAGCGTACCCTGCAGCAAAGAGGGTGAAACCAAGAAACTTAGCTTCTTAGCTGTGCACATGCCCAGGAGCTTTTCTAAGTCTGTTCTTTTTCACGGGCACTATCATTGCTATCCGGTATACAACTGCACATGCCCAGGTAGTGTTAGCATGGTGGCTAAGTGTGACATGTTTTCCTATGGGAAATGCAAACGGTTTCCCGTCAGTGCAATAAGTGTATTTGCCTGCAGGGAGCCGGCATTGATAGCCTGGTAGATCTGTTCGTCAGTGAGGGGGTGGAGGGATGCCACGGCCACGTTGAGTAGGGGGAGGGCCCGTTCGAAGGACGACTGGGTAGGGAAACGCATGTTGCACTGCAGCAGGTACACCTCGGCCAGGTTGACGGGCACCACCTGGGATCAATGAATCAATCAGATATTTTCTATCAATAAATAAATCAATCAGTCAGTCAATCATTATTATAGCATATTTCTTAGATAGGGAGTGCAATACAATGTTCTGTATATAAAAAATTAAATGGCACATGAGGCCTTGACTATTTCCACATTTGTTTACTTTACAGCCTTATTCTAAAATTGATAAAATAAAACATTTTCCTCATCAATCTACACACAATACCCCATAGTTAAAAAATCGAAAACAGGTTTTTAAACATTTTTGCAAATTTCTTAAAAATAAAAAACAGAAATACCCTATTTACATAAATATTCAGACCCTTTCATATGAGACTTGAAGTGAGAACCCAAGTGCATCCTGTTTCCATTGATCATCCTTGAGATGTTTCTACATTGTAGCCCACCTGTGGTAAATTTAACTGATTGGACATGATTTGGAAAGCCACACACCTGTCTATAAGGTCTTACAGTTGACAGTGTATGTCAGAGCAAAAACCAAGCCATGAGGAAGAAACAAATTGTCCTTAGAGCTCCGAGACAGGATTGTGTCGAGGAACAGATCTGGAGAAGGATCCCCCAAAAAGTCTGCAGCATTGAAGGTCCCCAAGAACACAGTGGCCTCCATCTTTCTTAAATGGAAAACATTTGGAACCACCAACACTAGCTAGCCTCCCGGTCAAACTGAGCAATCGGGGAGAAGGGCCTTGGTCAGGGAGATGACCAAGAACCCACTGGTCACTCAGACAGAGCTTCAGCGTTCCTCTGTAGAGATGGGAGAACCTTCCAGAAGGACAACCATCTCTGCAACACTCCACCAATCAGGCCTTTATGACAGAGTGATCAGACGGAAGCAAATGCTCAGTAAAAGGCACATGACAGCCCGCTTGGAGTTGGTCAAAAGGCACCTAAAGGACTCTCAGACCATAAGAAGCAAGATTCGCTGGTCTGATGAAAACAAGATTGAACTCTTTGGCCTGAATGCCAAGCGTCACGTCTGAAGGAAGCCTTGCACCATCCCTACGGTGAAGAATGTTGGTGGCAGCATCATGCTGTGGGGATGTTTTTCAGTGGCAGGGACTGGGAGAATAGTTAGGATCGAGGGAAAGATGAAGTACGGAGAAATCCTTGATGAAAACCTCCAGAGCACTCAGGACTTCAGACTGGGGCGAAGGTTCACCTTCCAACAGGACAACGACCCAAAGTACATAGCCAAAAACATGCAGGAGTGGCTTCGGGACAAGTCTCTGAATGTCCTTGAGTGGCCCAGCCAGAGCCTGGACTTGAACCCGATCAAACATCTTTGCACCTGAAAATATCTGTGCAGCAACGCTCCCCATCCAACCTGACAGAGCTTGAGAGGATCTGCAGAGAAGAATGGGAGAAACTCCCCAAATACAGGTGTGCCAAGCTTGTATCGTTATACGCAAGAAGACCCGAGGCTGTAATCGCTGCTTCTACAAAGTACTGAGTAAAAACCTATTTTTTCTTTATCATTATGGGGTATTGTGTGTAGATTGATGAGGGGAAAAAACGATTTAATCAATTTTAGAATAAGGCTGTAACGTAACAAAAACTCAAGGGGTCTGAATACTTTCCGAATGCATTGTATATCCTGAACAAAAATATAAACGCAACATGTAAAGTGTTGGTCCCATGTTTCATGAGCTGAAATAAAAGATCCCAGAAATCTTCCAGACGTACAAAAAGCTTATTTCTCTCATATTTTCTTCACAAATTTGTTTACATCCCTGTTAGTTAGCATTTCTTATTTGCCAAGATAATCCATCCACCTGACAGGTGTGGCATATCAAGAAGCTGATTAAACAGCATGATCATTACACAGGTGCACCTTACAATAAAGGCCACTCTAAAATGTGAAGTTTTGTCACACAACACAATGCCAAAGATGTCTCAAGTTTTGAGGGAGCGTACAATTGGCATGCTGACTGCAGGAATGTCCACCAGAGCTGTTGCCAGAGATTGTAATGTTCATAAGCTGCCTCTCCAATGTCATTTTAGAGAATTTGGCAATACGTCCAACTGGCATCACAATCGCAGACCACGTGTAACAATGCCAGCCCAGGACCTCCACATCCGGCTTCTTCATCTGCGGGATCGTCTGAGACCAGCCACCCAGACAGCTGTTGAAACTGAGGAGTATTTCTGTCTGCAATAAAGCCCTTTTGTGTGGAAAAACTCATTCTGATTGGCTGGGCCTGTTTCCCCAGTGGATGGGCCTGGCTCCCCAGTGGATGGGCCTACTGATCGCTGCATCATGTGAAATCCATAAATTAGGGCCTAATGATTTTAGTTCAATTGACTGATTACCTTATTTGAGCTGTAACTCCGTAAAATCATTGAAATTGTTACATGTTGCTTTTATATTTTTGTTTGGTGTAATTAAAAGTAGGATAAAGAAAATAATAAAGACGAGAATAAAACTAAGGCAATAATGCATACTGTAAAGTATTCCCCCCCAGGCAGGCTTACCTTGTAGCTGGAGCTCTTGAGGACCAGGTACCCCTTCTCTATAAGGTCAAAGGTGAGTTTTAGGTACAGGTAGGATCCCTGGCTGAGGGCCTTGAGGTGGGCGGAGAGCTTGCCGAAGGTGGTGTTGTCCATCTTGCCGTTTAGAGAGATGTTGCTCTGTATCTCAGGACTGCTGTGGATGCGGTGCAGGATATAACCCTGTAAATCCTGGTCTATAGCATCATTTTCCTCCAGACCATCCAGAGAGATATGGTGGAATGGGAGCAGCTTGGTGATCTCCTATAGGAGGGAAGTAAGGGAGGGGAGAGGGGAGGATGAAGGGAGAAGGAGGAAGAGGGGGGAATGATGGATGAAGGAGGGGAGGAAAGAGGAGGAGGAGGAGGAGGAGAGAGGAGGATGAAGATGGATGGAAGAAGAAAGTGGGAGGAAGGGAGAAATGGAGGAAGGAGAGAGGAGGATGAAGGGGGTTGGAAGAAGAAAAGTGGGGGAGGGAAAGAGATGCGTGGGCAGTGTAACAAGCTGTACAAGCAATCTTCCACTGATGTCAATCTATTGACAAACTCTATCAAAAGACAATTATCCTTGTTTGGTGTTAACAGTGTTAATCTTGTATGTTTTTAATGGCCACACGCTTACTGGAGGGGTAGAGGACTGTAATGCGTATAATATGTCTACCTGTAATGTGGTCCTAACAGTGACCACCAGTTTGAGCCAGGGGGGAAACTTGCTGATGGTTTTGCTGAGGAATGAGACGATGGTGTCTCCGTAGTCAGGCTTGTGGAACTCTGCCTCATTTAGCCCATCTATCAGGATGACCAGGTCATCTTCAGAGGCGATCTTCCTCTCTGAAAAACACACAGAGAAAAGAGTCAATATGGACCAAAAAACCTGATTGCAAATGATCTGCCTAATGTACTCTTGCTAAAATCAAGAATACTGTACATATGTGTTGAGGATCACGCCCGCTGACAGAGTCACTAGGAGTAGAGACAGTTTTATCACCTTTGTAGAGAGCGTCCAGGGGTTCTAGGGGTGTCCCCCAAATGTCACCCTATTCCCTATATAGTGCACTACTTTTGACCAGAGATTCCCTATATAGTGTACTTCTTCTAACCAGGGCTTATAGCACACTATTTTTAACCAGGCCCTATAGGGCTCTACGTTTAACCAGGGCTCTGGTCAAAAAAGTGCACTATATAGGGAATAGGGTGACATTTGGGGGACACCCCTAGAAGCCCTGGACGCTCTCTACAAAGGTGATAAAACTGTCTCTACTCCTAGTAAGCTACCATTTGCGATGCAGACCAGAATTCACCTTTGTAGAAAGCATCCAGGAGTTCTACAACAGCTAGTAGAGTTTTCTATGATTAAGCTATCTAGGGGTGTATAATAGGAGCAGAGAGTTGTATCACCTTTGTAGAGGGCATCCAGGGGTTCTAGAACTCCTCTTCTGAAGGAGGCCAGGGGATCCTGAACGCAGGAGCGCAGACTGAGCATGCTCTGTAGCTGTGGCTCCCTGAGCAGCAGCTCTCTGTAGGCGATGAGCTGTGGCGAGCGACACAGCAACGCTGCCACGTTGTGGACAAACTCTGGCACCAGGCACGTGTAGGCGTTGTCCGCCTGGCAGTAGTGGTACGCCACCACCTGGGGGCGATAGAGAGGGGGGAGACATGGTAGGTCAGTAAAAGGGGGTGGAAAATACAAGACTGGGTTATGGTCATTAGGTCACACTGTAGCAAAAACTTTTTTTTTTTTATTAAAAATAAAATGTGCATTTCTTATTGGACCAAGTCCTGGTCATTCTTCAGATTGGTGCTTAATGAACACGATCCTGTTTTCTATGTTTTGACATTAAGAATTAGAAACTGGCGCTGCTACAATTGATTTGGGAGTAAGTCAACTAGTTCATGGTGGATGATTGCAGTGTAATGAACATATTACGTCTCGTTTCTCTTTTCGGTTTTCAGCGAATAAATAATTCAGAGCTCCCTGCCATTGAGAAAATATGAATGTGAATGAGTGTGTGTTTAATTGCATGTTTAGACGGACACCCAGAGGAGTCAAAAGTCTAAATGATTATCAGCACAACACAGATGAGTAATCTCAGTGTGTTTCTCTATAATAATACATTCTCAGCACGGTGAGCACAAAGCTTTAGAAACTGCCACGAGCAGATAACACAAAGAACAGATGGGCGTGAAAGAGGAAAGGAGAGAAAAATAAAATGAAAAAGATGAGGAGAGAGGTGAAGTGAAACAATTAGAAAGCTGCAAGGTGTGTCCAGCTCGGGGACTATGACAGTTGACGTGGACCCAGCGCCAGCCTCTGTTCCTCTGTTTCATCAAGGAAACCGCAGGGATGAAATAACAAATCAGGATAAAATGCTAATTGAGTCACAGAGGAATAAAACAGGGCTTAAAACAAAGGGAGAAAAGTGGGAGCGGGCTCAATTATTAATGCATCGAGTTAACAAGATATAATAGCTTGGCTGGGAAATGGCTTTCTGCAGGTATACATATTTCATAAGGCTCCCTGGCAAAGTTGTTTTTTCTCTTTTAAACACATCTGCATAATGCAGCAGGCTGGGGAGAGGAATGGGGCTGGGCAGGGGCTACAGATGGCAAGGCGCGTCTGTCACCCCCATTTAGGGGATAGGGGAAGCTGGGGCTATGGTATGATGTGAGTGGTGTGGGGATTTAGGGAAGCAACTAAGCACCGCCTCACACATCATTCATATTTATCTTCAGACTAGACAGGTTCATAAATGTTAACACGTTTACTCCACTGAAAGAGAAAGAGTTGTTAGAAAGAATGTTTCTAGGCCAAACTGGATGTTTGCAATTAAAACAGCTAGCCTTGTGTACTGATGTCTCAAATATGCTGTGAAACTGGTCCAAAATCCAGACTAGCATGTCACTTAGTATGAAGACGTGTTGGGCATGCATTCTAACTGGTCTGCTAGCTTGGCAATGAGGGTATAATTGTTATTGGAGTCATCTTTTTTTACCTGAGATGCCAGTCTCCTCATGGCCTCCTCCTGGCGTCGTCTCATCTCAGGGGTCCCGGGACAGCTGCCCCCTCCCAGAGTACCCGTGCTATAGGCCGGCTGGGGCTGAGTAAGGGGGAGCTCTCCATCTGAAAAGAAGCATAGAAGGAAGAGGATTTAACCAATGGCATGTTTGTCAAACCATTTTTATATCACCTTAAAGGGTCAAACTGCCGTTCCAACAATAGCAAAGCATGCACTCCACCTCTGTTTTGTTCAACATAAATGTTTTTTAGAAACTTTATTGAAAGCTGACTTGTTGGTTGTGGCCATTTTAATAGCACTCTCTATTCATGAGTATCTGAGCCTACGTTTGGGAGAGGCCTGCGGAGAGTCAGAGGCGATCTGTCTCATGCGCGTTCCGTGGCAGCTCAGCGCCACCAGACGAGAGATGATGGCTGTCTTGCCGTAGCCAATGTTGCCCACGACAACTACGCCAAGGTTGGTGATGTTGTTGCCTCTGTTGAGATGGGCATCGACCTCCTGGAACAGCCAATCACGGCCGGTGAAGACGGAGTCCATGGTAATGCTGGGCACCTCGAAGAGGAGGGGCTTCAGGGAGATGTCAGGTGGCCGGTATGGGGCAAACCGCACTGGAGGGGCAGGGGGGCGAGAGAGAGAGGATGGACAGTTACAATGATTGCTCTTTATTTTACAGAGAAATGCTGCCACTACATTAAGATAATGAGTGTGTATGGCCTATAGTAAGTCCTGACTGTCATGGGACTTCCTTCTACTGCTGTAATCACTACTGTAATCACTGCTGTAATCACTGCTGTAATCATGTTTGACAGAGAAGGGATTCAAGGGAAATATTAATTTGTTACACAATTGAAACCTGTATGTCCTAGCACAAATACTATTATTTTTCCTCACTAGGGGGAGTCATTAGATAAATGTGTGGTCTTTCAAAGACTGTCTGGGCATCCGTTCATCTGAACAAGAGTAGTATTAAAAAATGAATGGATGTAAACTATGTTTGGACTAAAATATATGTCTGGAGATGAGAGAAGGACCAAATCTAAACAGGAGTCCTGCTTCCTACTTCTCTTAATTTTACAGTTAGCTGTATTATCTGAAACAACATCAGTGGAAATATGGACAAAATGCATGTTACCAGACATGTAACCAGATTAAAGTAAAGTAAACTTACGTGATTGGGATTGCCAGGCATGGTTGTTAGCAGAAGCTGAGACAAACAGAAGTGAGAGAAAAGAGAAGGCAATGAAAGAACAGACAGGGTCATGGGAAGCATAACAGAATGGACGCTGGCAGCCGTGTGCAGTATGCTAATGGTGCAGAGCAGGGTTGGTGGTCAAAGGTCAATTACATTTCAATTCAGGAAATAACTGAAATTCCAATTCTAATTCCAATGAAGAACTGGAATATGGAACCGGCCCCCAACACTGATACAGAGAGACGCGATAGGAGATGGAGACTGCAGCATCAGATATCAACTAATATGATATAATAACATCTCCAGATCCATCTATTGTAAGGCAGTACACTCCCAGAAAGAAATATCCTGTGGTCAAGTGATATCTATCTATTGGTTTAGGGCAGGCGACACAGTACAACATAAATGCAATAGACAGACCATGAGTCAGGGCTGGGGAGAACACGTGTGATGAATGGTGGGTGTGTTACATAAGGAGCATCAGAATATAATGAGCTCCAATTGCTGTTATTTATATAATACATTCCTTCCCAAAATGTACAAAGTGCTGGGCTAAGCATGTTTTACAGCTAAGCCAATAATAATAATAATAATAAGATGGGGAAAATGGTTGCTGACTGCACAGTAGTGCAGTAGTATAGATATACCTGGGGAAAAAGCTACTTTCAATCTGTCAATTTAGCCTGACATCAGCAGCACCATATATTATGTATATAAGCAGTCTAACACAACTTCATAAACTCAATTTCGCTGAATCACCACAATCAAAAACGGACAATACACAAGCATGGACACACAGACAGAGACACACACACTGAGCCTTGTCATCTCAAATATTTTCTGCATTGCTATCCTTCAATTGATCCTAAAACTGATTAATAAAATCTCAGACTATGAAAGAGTGTCGTAGATATCAGTAATGGAAAAAACGAACACACCCAACACTTTCTCTTCACTGTGTGTTAGACCGGGCACCGGCCATAGCAGATGTCAATTAATACGGTGTCCTGCATTAAGTGGTGCTAATCTCATTAAGTGACTAAATGCCAGCGCCAATACAGGGCTGGCATTTAGTCTCCTCTCCCACTGTAATCACCGCACACAAGATACTACTCAGCACTAGCAGTTGTCTATGGCAAAGACCATTAAGCATTAGGCCTATTAGCTAAGTCATAGCGCCTCTGCTGGTCTGCTGCAAGGTGATAAAATCCTAGAAACATGGCTGCCATGTTGTGAGCAGGAAGGAGGGAGCATGGAGCGGGTCTGTGGGGGGTGCTGTATCTGGAGCTGCATCACTTCCCCGTTAGACAAGGCTGTGAGAGGTATAAGCCTAGGGATCACTCTGCTCCTCTCCTCTCCCCCTGACCAGCTAGACAGAGTGGTATCACTGTGTGTGTATGTGTCCAGACGGAAAGGCTCACTCAGACACTTTAATTATTCACTAGGTGAGGATGACTCAGAGCAGGGGAGGCTGAAAGAATGGAGGGAGGTGAGGAGGAGTGGTACTTCAGTCTGCTCCATATGAAGGACCAGGGTTACATTAGGCCCAGACAGCTCTACTCCACAGATGTGCGTGTGTGTGTCTGCCTTCGTGCGTACGTGCATACATTTGCATGCATGGATTTTTGTGCCTGCATATGTGTGTCTAGAATGAGTGTATTAGGTGGGCGGCAATCTAAGAAACTTCATCTGCCTGATTCACCAGGTCTATCACCATCTCTTGCTAAGCTACTGTACCATGTCCGTTTCCCAAATGGCACCCTATTCCCTATCTAGTGCACTACTTTTGACCAGACCCCTATGGGCCCTGTTCAAAAGTAGTTCACTAAATAGGGAGCCATTTGGTACACATGATCTCTTCTCCCTGCTATCTTCACTCTGACTCACTCACTGGGCTTAAAACAGCATCACTGAGCTAGTCTCTTGATTTCCCTGACAGCATCAAACAACATAAAACAAAGGAAGTGAAGCAGTGCCAACCAAGGAGGACGCTTCAGCATTTGGTTACCATCTGACTAGCACAACAACCCGCTCATACATACTCACTATAATATAGCAGCAAAGTGTTGCTTTCTTTGCGACCGTACCTACTTTTATAGCAGACAACTTGTTCTCCTTTAAAACTCTCTGTGCGGCCATACCAACTAGTTAAGTAAGTCTCTCTCTCTGAAGTAAGGAGGTGTAGTTTACTCAGGAAGGTTGCTAACACTGATCGGAAGAGGCAAGGAGCATGCCTGGATGCAGTGGGCCGGCTTGCAAACACACTTGGCTGCGCTTAGGAGAGGAGAAAAACAAGTGGCTGTAGAGCTCGGAGAGTACCAGGCCTAGATCCCTCTACTCTGCAGCTGGCTAGGGGGAGCCCACACACACATGCAGAAGCACGCACGCTCATGTGATATAATTATTATTTTGTAGATGTGTTATGGAGACACACAGCTAAGTGTGAACTTTAAAAGCACTTGAGGCAGCAGCTTGCTGTATCCCTATACTGTATGACTGGATGGCAGAAGACTGTGATGAGTTCATTAGTGGCTAAATAAGTAAAGAAGGAAGAATGGCGAGGGGAGAACATTATGGTTGTCCCAAATGTCAGCCTATTCCCTATATAGTGCACATTTGACCAAAGCCCTATATATAGAGAATAGGGTGTCATTTGGGAAGCAACCTGTCTCTTCTGAAGGGCTATAGTGCTCCTGTCTTACCTCTGAGGTCGGTCTGGGCGTGGCCTGGCCCGGTGTGTGTGTTCTGTCGATTCATACGCATCGACGTGCGCAGCGGAGTGTGTCTCTGATCATCCAGATAGGTCAGGTCCTCCAGGTGAGCCGAGCTGGTGGCTGAGGGAGTGAGTGAGTGAGTGAGTGAGTGAGTGAGTGAGTGAGTGAGTGAGTGAGTGAGTGAGTGAGTGAGTGAGTGAGTGAGTGAGTGAGTGAGTGAGTGAGTGAGTGAGTGAGTGAGTGAGTGAGTGAGTGAGTGAGTGAGTGAGTGAGTGAGTGAGTGAGTGTGTGTGTGTGTGTGTGTGTGTGTGTGTGTGTGTGTGTGTGTGTGTGTGTGTAGGACAGGTGGGGACAGAAGAGGAGAGAAAGAAACCGTTAGCTTTGATTCACATACAATATTATGCTAGCTCATGCCAGCATCCTGAGGCGGTTTGGTCGTCAAGACTGAGTAAGTTCACAGTAAAGTTTAGAGAGGAAGGCAGGAGGGAGGGATGCAATATGGCTGTTACATGGACCTGTCCCCCACCCCCCTCTGAACGGCTGTTCCATGGGCTTGTGAGAGGAGGCAGATGCCACCCAGACCCTGTGGATTAATTAACTCTGCAGACAAATGTCTTATTCATGGAGAAAAATCCTTCACACTGACACTGCTGCTTGTTCACACCATGCTGTGTCTGCAGACCAGCTCTACTCTGGGGGCCACTGCATTGTCAATGAGATTACAGAGGCTGGTGTGTGTGTGCGAGGGGGGGGGTCAGTTCCCTCAACCCGCCAATCCACCACATCAGTGGGAGCTGCAGCCTCAAAGCCAGTCGGAGTCAGAGGAGGACATATGTATGACTAAGTGCACTATCAGTTATAAGGTATGTCTACAGCAATGTCAGACCACAGCTTTGAGAGAGAGAGAGAGAGAGAGAGAGAGAGAGAGAGAGAGAGAGAGAGAGAGAGAGAGAGAGAGAGAGAGAGAGAGAGAGAGAGAGAGAGAGAGAGAGAGAGAGAGAGAGAGAGAGAGAGAGAGAGATCACACATTGAGGCACTGTCTTCTTTGAAACTCTACCTGAATAGATCCACAGATGCATCATGGAGTGAGGAAGGAGAGGAAGGGGGTCGAGCATGACTTTCTATTGACTCCCTCTCAGATCAGCCCTAACTCGTCAGTAGCATCTATCCAGGCAAACTGCACCCAGGTTGGAAGTACAATATAATCCACGGGGAGAGATCTAGAGAGGTATACTGGGATCAGATCAGTCTAACACTGGTCTCTTCCTCCTCTCCGTCTCTCTGTCTCAGAGGGTTCACCTCCCAGCAGCTTGTGTGCATCACCAGCTTAGTGTTAATGCTCCAGTAGCATGTGTGTCTGTGTTGTTGATTGCAGTGAGTCACTACAGCAAATTGGCCATGGAGTCAACCAATGATGAAGCTCACAGCACAGCTTTCCCAAAATGGAGGGAAGACAGCAGCTGGGAATGCTGGGGGCTTGGCCCTGGACCTTACTGGAATGGGGGTGGCCATGGTCATGGAACTGGGTGATGTAAGTCCCAAACTGCACCATATTCCCTATATAGTGCACTACTTTTGATCAGAGCCCTATGGGCCCTGGTAAAAAGAAATATATTGCACTAAATAGGAAATAGGGTGTCATTTGGGACACAGACTGGTTTGTTCAGATAAGAAATGCCACTCCTACTACCACTACGCTAGCCTGGTCCATTTGTGATGTATAGCCTACATGTTTGGCATGACAATGACCATAGGAGTTGGCAAGACAGCACAAACAGATCTGGGTACAGGTTACCACTAAACTAAGACAAAAGGTCAAAGATAATGTTTGGGTTTAGGAATACAGTCAGGAGCTAAATTCAAATTCTCCCTTTCCCTTTCTTCAACTCGGTTTTAATCTGAGGAGGACTGACTTGAGAGTTGAGTTCACTATCTATCAGCAATGCAGTGTCTGTGCCAATGCAGCTAAGATAGCACAACTAGTGTGCTCAATGGAAATGGAGGGGGAAAAGTGTGAGAGAGAGAGAGAGAGAGAGAGAGAGAGAGAGAGAGAGAGAGAGAGAGAGAGAGAGGAGAGAGACATCCTGATGAAATGACTCCTGGCGCTGAATAGCATGGTGGAGACCTCACCCAGCTGTGTGCGTGAATGCGCATGTTCCTGCTTTAACAACCAAGTGATAAAGCACATGTCCAGGAACATTGCTGCTCTCTGATATACTTCCAGGCTGGGCAGTAGGCCTGAGACTTCAACAGTCCAGCCAGTTATCCCACAACACATTTCAGAAATAAACTAAATGCTATTGTCTCCTCTAAAATGTGATGCAGCCCAATCTCCCTCTCCCTTTACAAGGGGAAATAGAGGTATTGACATTTCTAGTGTAATATTTCCACAATACAGGTTGCATACCAAATTGGACCCTATTGCTATTTAGTGCACTCATTTTGACCAGGGCCCATATGGCTCCATTATGGACGCACCCTAAATTATTAATATCTACAGAGGTGAAAATTCTAAAGAATGGCATGGTGCAAAACCTGATGGGTTACTGACTATGTTTTATTAGTCTGGTCTTCAAGGCCAAAGAGTTTGAAGAGAATGTACATTTTTCAATGAGAGGTTTCTATTCATTTCTGTTCTATTCCACTTAAAATAGTACTGAGATGACTGTGAACGAGACAGAAAAGATATCCTCCATTAAGATGATATATTTCCTCCCTCCTTCACCCTCTCTCTTTTCTCTCCATCCTTCTCCTCCCTCCATCCCTCTCATACTCTCCCAACAAGCTTCTCTCTCATTAGGTAATAAAGTATCCCCCTCCCCCTCTCCTCATTTTCCACCTCTGCAGCCTCCCTTTTCTCTCACTCCATGGTCTCAGCTAGTTCTCTCCTCCTGCACTTCAAAGCAGTGTCTCTCTCCCTCTCAGTGACTCAGGGGGATAGAAACGGTTAATGCCTGAAGCTCTGATGTTCCTCTGCCGTGGGAGACCAGCCAATCCACGGCCTCCTCTCCTCCCTCCTTTCTTCCATCCTTCGCTCTTCTTCCCCTTTGTGGAGGAGATAGCTCTCCCTCTTTCCCTACCTCCTAATGCATCCACTTCTCTCCTCCTTCTCAGTCCCATTCCACCACTCACAATGATCATTCTACTGTAGGCCTGGATAAAATAAATAATCTCTCCTTCTTTCGCTCCTCTCCCTCCCTCGTTGTCGCTCTCACCTCATCTCATGTAATGTTACTTCTCGAGCAGCTCTTGAGCCCACTCCTCCTAAATGCTCTGTCTTTTTTCAAGGACTCATTATTGAAGCAGGAGAATAGATTGAAGCTCATTCTCTCTAAACCACTGTCTGTACACCCACTACCTGGCTGTCAGACAGACAGTTAGATATTAGAACATGGCTAACATAGAGAGCAGGTCAGAACTGATATGTGTGAGGTATATTACTCCTTATAGTGAAACTGTTCCATTATCTACTCTAGCACACTACTAAGAATGAAACAATACACTGGGAGTTCATTCTGAACGGTATGTTAGTACTGACATTGTCGGAACCCCACTGCATCTTCGCAATACTGTAACGTCTGAAGGGAAGGCTCAGTAATACAGCTCATCTCCAATGAATGTCTCGGCTCTGAATAGCAGGACAATAATACAATAAGATCCATCAGGAATGGCAGCCTGTTATGTAACTTCACATTTTAAGATGCATTTAGCCATACTTTGGGGAATAAGCTATTTGAGGCATGCTATAAGTGTCATAACTAGACACACATATACATTTTCTATGTAACGTTCCCCTCAACATTCAGATACAATTGACAGAATGTGCTAAATATATATTTATTTTCCTGGAATCAAACAATAGAGCTCTATGCTGAGAATGAGACGGTCATCATTATCTTGCGCCGTTTAGATAAAAAGGGGAAGGAAGGACACTGCATAAGGTCGCAGTCAAGGTTAAGCTGTAGGTCAACGTCAAAGGTCAAAGGTTAGGATATAGGTGTGTACAGTAGGAACAGACCAAGCAGGAAGAGCGAGGAAGAGGGTGGGACTCACCTGCGACGGAGTTAGGGCGAGGCATGAGGTACAGAGGGATGGAGTGAGCGGAGTGGGAGGACATGCTGTCCAGGTGTCTCTCTGGGATCTTGTTGAGGCTGTAGGTTGAGGCAGCCATGTTCTCATCCACACGGTACAGGAATGAGTCAGTGCCAGACTTCTGGCTCTGCCACAGCTTCAGGTTACTGCCACGCGAGAAACCCCCCTCACCGTATTTACCCCCCCGCTCAGCGTTCTCCGAGTAGCTGGTCAGGGTGGCTGGAAGGAAGGAAGGAGCAACGGGAGTAGAGGAGAGGTTGCCTCTGCTACGACCAAGCTTGATGAACCAACGTCACAACCAATCATATACAGTCGTGGCCAAAAGTTTTGAGAATGATACAAATATTAATTTTCACAAAGTCTGCTGCCTCAGTTTGTATGATGGCAATTTGCATATACTCCAGAATGTTATGAAGAGTGATCAGATGAATTGCAATTAATTGCAAAGTCCCTATTTGCCATGCAAATGAAATGAATCCCCAAAAAACATTTCCACTGCATTTCAGCCCTGCCACAAAAGGACCAGCTGACATCATGTCAGTGATTCTCTCGTTAACACAGGTGTGAGTGATGACGAGGACAAGGCTGGAGATCACTCTGTCATGCTGATTGAGTTGAAATAACAGACTGGAAGCTTCAAAAGGAGGGTGGTGCTTGGAATCATTGTTCTTCCTCTGTCAACCACGGTTACCTGCAAGGAAACATGTGCCGTCATTGCTTTGCAGGGCTTCACAGGCAAGGATATTGCTGCCAGTAAGATTGCACTTAAATCAACCATTTATCGGATCATCAAGAACTTCAAGGAGAGCGGTTCAATTGTTGTGAAAAAGGCTTCAGGGCGCCCAAGAAAGTCCAGCAAGCGCCAGGACCGTCTCCTAAAGTTGATTCAGCTGCGGGATCGAGGCACCACCAGTACAGAGCTTGCTCAGGAATGGCAGCAGGCAAGTGTGAGTGCATCTGCACGCACAGTGAGGCGAATACGTTTGGAGGATGGCCTGGTGTCAAAAAGGGCAGCAAAGAAGCCACTTCTCTTCAGGAAAAACATCAGGGACAGACTGATATTCTGAAAAAGGTACAGGGATTGGACTGCTGAGGACTGGGGTAAAGTCATTTTCTCTGATGAATCCCCTTTCCGATTGTTTGGGGAATCCGTAAAAAAGCTTGTCCGGAGAAGACAAGGTGAGCGCTACTATCAGTCCTGTGTCATGCTAACAGTAAAGCATTCTGAGACCATTCATGAGTGGGGTTGCTTCTCAGCCAAGGGAGTGGGCTCACTCTCAATTTTGCCTAAGAACACAGCCATGAATAAAGAATGGTACCAACACATCCTCCGAGAGCAACTTCTTCCAACCGTCCAGGAAAAGTTTGGTGACAAACAATGCAAGTGGCTCGGGGAACAAAACATCGATATTTTGGGTCCATGGCCAGGAAACTCCCCAGACCTTAATCCCATTGAGAACTTGTGGTCAATCCTCAAGAGGCGGGTGGACAAACAAAAACCCACAAATTCTGACAAACTCCAAGCATTGATTATGCAAGAATGGGCTGAATCAGTCAGGATGTGGCCCAGAAGTTAATTGACAGCATGCCAGGGCGGATTGCAGAGGTCTTGAAAAAAAAAGGGTCAACACTGCAAATATTGACTCTTTGCATCAACTTCATGTAATTGTCAATAAAAGCCTTTGACACTTATGAAATGCTTGTAATTATACTTCAGTATTCCATAGTAACATCTGACAAAAATATCTAAAGACACTGAAGCAGCAAACTTTCTGGAAATTAATATTTGTGTCATTCTCAAAACTTTTGGCCACGACTGTACAGTGCATTCGGAAAGTATTCAGACCCCTTGACTTTTTCCACATTGTGTTACGTTACAGCCTTATTCTAAAATTGATTAAATTGTATGTTTTTCTCATCTACACACAATACCCCATAATGACAAAGCGAAAACACATTTTTTGAAATGTTTGCAAATGTATTCAAAATAAAAAACTGACATAAGTAGTCAGACCCTTTATTCAGCACTTTGTTGAAGCACCTTTGGCAGCGATTACATCCTCGAGTCTTCTTGGGTATGATGCTACAAGCTTGGCACACCTGTGTTAGGGGAGTTTCTCCCATTCTTCTCTGCTGATCCTCTCAAGCTCTGTCAGATTGGATGGGGAGCGTCCTGTCCTGTTGGAAGGTGAACCTTGCCCCAGTCTGAGGTCCTGCGCGCTCTGGAGCAGGTTTTCATCAAGGTTCTCTTTGTACTTTACTCTGTTCATCTTTCCCTCGATCCTGACTAGTCTACCAGTCCCTGCAGCTGAAAAACATCCCCACAGCATGATGCTGCCACCACCATGCTTCACCGTAGGGATGGTGCCAGGTTTCCTCCAGATGTGACACTTGGCATTCAGGCCAAAGAGATCAATATTGGTTTCATCAGACCAGACCATTGTTTCTCATGGTCAGAGTCCTTTAGTGCCTTATGAGGAGTGGCTTCCGTCTGGCCACTCTACTATAAAGCCCTGATGGTTGGAGTGGTGCAGAGATGTTTGTCCTTCTGGAAGGTTCTCCCATCTCCACAGAGGAACTCTGGAGCTCTGTCAGAATGACCATCGGGTTCTTGGCCACCTCCCTGACCAAGGCCCTTCTCCCCCGATTGCTCAGTTTGGCCGGACGGCCAGCTCTAAGAAAAGTCTTGGTGGTTCCTAACTACTTCTATTTAAGAATGATAGAGGCCACTGTGTTCTTGGGGATGTTCAATGCTGCAAAAAAAAATTGTACCCTTCCCCGGATCTGTGCCTCGACACAATCCTGTCTCAGAGCTCTACGGACAATTCCTTCGACCTCTTGGCTTGGTTTTTGCTCTGACATGTACTGTCAAATGTGGGATCGTATAAAGACAGGTGTGTGCCATTCCAAATCATATCCAATCAATTTAATTTACCACAGGTGGACTCCAATCAAGTTGTAGAAACATCTCAAGGATGATCAATGGAAACAGGATGCACCTGAGCTCAATTTCGAGTCTCATAGAAAAGGGTCTGAAAACGTATGTAAATAAGGTTCAGTTTATTACCAAAATTTAGAAAATCCTGTTTTCACTTTGTCATTATAGGGTATTGGTCTGACTATGTGTATGCGTGTGTGTTTTTGCATGTGGGCATATATAGCACATCCCCCTCACCGATGATGCCGCTGTCCCGGCTCTCCAGGGTGGAGGTGGGGCTGGTGACAGATCCGTAGGCGTGGTCCTTGTTGCCCTGGTTACCCCCGGGCATGGCACCATCGGTGCCGGGCGGCAGGGTGGAGCAGGGGGAGCCAGCCGGGGGGGATGCTGTGCTGCTGGTCAGGGTGGAGCACGGACTGATCCTCTGGTTACCAGCCAGGTCCTGGAGGAGAAATACACACAGTCAGTGCCCAAGCCCGTGCCCACACACACACCCCAGAAAACCAAGACGATTGAGCCCACCATCAATAGGAGAGGAGCAAATCACCACCACAAGGTAATGGAGGAAGTAATCACATGTTGAGTTCCTCGGTTTCAAACATCTCTGGCTCTAGTAAGCACTGAGCCTGGTCGTGGAAACTGGAAACCATGCTACTGTCTTCCATTGCGTTCTGTGTAGGTGTATAATTATCTGGGACCAATAGTACTGAAGCTTCCGATTGATCTCTAGAAGCAGAATGATTCCACAGGCTTGCTGAGAGAGAGAGAGCTTTAAACAGTTCCTGACCCTTCCCCCATTGGATGTTACCTGTCAGATGTTACTACCCCCTGCTGTGCCCCTCCCTGATGTCAGCTCAGGTTAGGATGAGAGTGCACGACAGGGAGAGGCATTCTGGCATGGCTAATCTACACACTCACACACTCACTCACACACTCACACACACACACACAGACACACACACACAGTCATTATTTGTAAGGTAAAGGACTCTGTTCACGTAGCTGCCTAGTGCTTAAAAAAACAGGTTTATTGTGCAAATATACTGTGTAAATATCCTACTGTAAATGAGTTGGAGTGCCTTCCTTGTATTTAAATGTATGCTATTTGTACTCTATTTTTATTCCATTGAGCTTATTTTTTTATTATGCTTAACTTAATCTTATTGTTATTATGTCGCATTGTTGAGAGGTGAACCTGCAAGAAAGCATTTCAATGTACTGTGTACCATGTGCATATGACATATACACTTGATCTACTGTAGAAGACCATGGCTCCCCCTCACACGCCCTCCCATAGCCTCAACTCAACCCCAAGCCTCAACTGCTTAGCCCCCTTTGTATCCAGTCTATGTAACAGTCAGACTGCCCCTGGTCTTCCTGGTCAGTGTGAGTCAGTCAGAGCTGTAATGACAGGACAGCAAAGAGCCAGGTCAGGTCGCATGCTGTCTGTTACGTGTTCCCTCTCATCTCTGTCCGTCCGTCCCCCCCCCCCCCCCCCCACACTCCTGGGGCCTACGGGGGTTGGGGCCTGTACAGTCAATGAGTTGGGCAGGCGCAGTAAGAGCTGTCCCCTGTACTCAGGGTTTGGAAGAGAGCAGTCAATCGGCACATTTACAGGGTCAGTCTGTGAGAAGCTAGCAGAAAACGAACACACACAGCACCTCTATTCAGCAAGCAGCATAACCTCCATCTGCTGGGCTAGTGCACTCTGGTTTGCATCCCAAATGGCCCCCTATTCCATATATAGTACACTACTTCAAATGTATAGCACTACATAGGCAATAGGATGCCATTTGGGACATCTCCTCTGTGTATTAGTCTGACCATCTGACCTTAAAATGTGCGGTAGAATTGGATTGAATGCTTGGATCTTTGCCTTGCTGAGGCAGAGACGTGGAGAGGCAGAGGGGTGTAGAGGGGTCAGGCAATTAATGGCCGGCTTTTTGGAGGTTGAGAAGGTCACCTTCCTTCCTAAGCCAATAGGCTTTAGCGATCATGCAGCGATCCCAGCTACTGTAACAATCCTACCTACTGTAGCCCAACTGAAAGTTTATTGTATATTGATTTTAACAGTAAAAGGAAACGTATCCTTTAATATCCTCATATTGCCGCCCTTGAGAGGTTCAATGTATTTTCATGGATAAAAAAAAAGATACTTAGGGCAGGCTATATTTGTGAAGAAAATATTGTAAAATGTGACTTTGTAGAGGGAGCGCACACGGCAGGGGTCCACGATGAGTCACCGGTTGCATCCCAAATGGCACCCTATTCCCTACATTGTGCAGTACTTTTCACCAGGGCCCTATGGCCCTTCTCTCTAGAGTGAGAAGCCACTTGAATGAACCTCTCTCACATACCTCTCTATACACCCCCACCACTACAGCGTAACAGCACTAACATCTAGCATGCGCTATCAGTCTAATCGGTTAGCCACACTGCGTCAGCCCATACCTATACAGTCCATAACACACCTAGCCGAAGCAACAGCTAACGCCGTCCGTCCCTCTCCCTCCCTCCCTCACTCCCTCAATTCAAGGGCTTTATTGGCATGGGAAACATATGTTAACATTGCCAAAGCAAGTGAAATAGATAATAAACAAAAGTGAATTAAACAATAAAAATTAACAGTAAACATTACACTCACAGAAGTTCCAAAAGAATAAAGACATTTCAAATGTCATATTATGTCTATATACAGTGTTGTAGCGATGTGCAAATAGTTCAAGTACAAAAGGGAAAGTATTTACAATGGTGTTTGTTCTTCACTGGTTGCCCTTTTCTTGTGGCAACAGGTCACAAATCTTGCTGCTGTGATGGCACACTGTGGTATTTCACCCAGTAGATTTGGGAGTTTATCAAAATTGTTTTTTGTTTTCGAATTGTCTGTCTGTCTCTCTCTCTCCCTCTCTCCCTCCCCTGTAAAACGTAGACGTGTCAAATTGTCACACCCTGGCCTTAGTATTCTTTGTTTTCTTTATTATTTTAGTTAGGTCAGGGTGTGACATGGGGAATGTATGTGTTTTTGTAGTGTCTAGGGTGGTTGTATGGTTTAGGGGGTTAAATAGAGTAGATGGGTTTGTGTTTAGTATAGGTGTCTAGCTGTCTCTATGGTTGCCTGAATGGTTCTCAATCAGAGACAGATGTCATTAATTGTCTCTGATTGGGAGCCATATTTAAGGCAGCCATAGGCACTAGGTTAATGTGGGTAATTGTCTATGTTGTACGTTTGTAGCCTGTGTGTGCACTTACGTCATTAGCTTCACGATTCGTTTGTTGTTTTGTTTCAGTTTGTTATAGTGTTTGTTGCGTGTTTTTTTCCTTTCTCTACAATAAAAGAGAATGTATTTTGCACACGCTGTGCCTTGGTCCCCTTTCTCTCAGCAAGACGATCGTGACAGTATTACCCACCAAACCCGGACCAAGCAGCGTGTAAAGCGGCAACAGGATTTATGGCAATGGGAGCAGGATCTGGGCTACACTACGTGGGAGGAGATCGACAGGTGGGCGATCGACCCAGGGCGAGTGCCGGAGCCCGCCTGGGATTCTCTGGCGCAGTGCGAGGAGGGATACCGGCGAATGGAGGCAGCACGACGACGCGGTAGGAAGCCTGTGAGTCAACCCAAAAAATGTCTTGGGGGTGGGCTAAAAGGGAGTGTGGCGAAGTCAGGTAGGAAACCTGCGCATACTCCCTGTACTTACCGTGGAGAGCGAGAGTACGGGCATACACCGTGTTACGCAGTAGAGCGCATGGTGTCTCCTGTACGTGTGCATAGCCCGGTGCAGTACATACCAGCTCCTCGTATCTGCCGGACTAGATTGAGTATTGAGCCAGGTGTCATGAAGCCGGCTCAACACGTCTGGTCTCCAGTGCGTCTCCTCGGGCCGGCATACATGGCACCAGCCTTACGCATGGTGTCCCCGGTAAGCCTACATAGCCCGGTGCGGGTTATTCCACCTCCCCGCACTGGTCGGGCGACGGGGAGCATACAACCAGGTAAGGTTGGGCAGGCTCAAGGGAGCCAGTACGCCTGCACGGTCCGGTATTTCCGGCACCACCTCCCCGCCCCAGCCCAGTACCACCAGTGCCTACACCACGCACCAAGCCTCCTGTGTGTCCCCAGAGTCCTGTGCGTCCTGTTGCTGCTCCCCGCACTAGCCCTGAGATGCGTGTCCCCAGCCCGGTACCACCAGTGCCGGCACCACGCACTAGGCCTAATGTGCGTCTCCAGGGTCCAGTATGCCCTGTTCCTTCTCCCCGCACTAGCCTGAAGGTGCGTGTCCTTAGCCCGGTACCTCCAGTTCCGGCACCACGCACCTCAGCCGGCCAGAACTGCCCGTCTGCCAAGCACCGTCAGAGCTGCCCGTCTGCCAAGCACCGTCAGAGCTGCCCGTCTGCCAAGCGCCGTCAGAGCTGCCCGTCTGCCAAGCGCCGTCAGAGCTGCCCGTCTGCCAAGCGCCGTCTGAGCCGCCCGTCTGCCCAGCGCCATCTGAGCCGTCCGTCTGCCCAGCGCCATCTGAGCCGTCCGTCTGCCCAGCGCCATCTGAGCCGTCCGTCTGCCCAGCGCCATCTGAGCCGTCCGTCTGCCCAGCGCCATCTGAGCCGTCCGTCTGCCCAGCGCCATCTGAGCCGTCCGTCTGCCCAGCGCCATCTGAGCCGTCCGTCTGCCCAGCGCCATCTGAGCCGTCCGTCTGCCCAGCGCCATCTGAGCCGTCCGTCTGCCCAGCGCCATCAGAGCCGCCCGTCTGCCCCGAGCCATTAGAGCCGCCCGTCTGTCCCGAGCCGTCAGAGCCGTTCGTCAGTCAGGAGCCGCTAGAGCAGCCAGTCAGCCAGGATCCGCCAGAGCCGCCAACCAGCCAGGATCCGCCAGAGCCGCCAACCAGCCAGGATCCGCCAGAGCCGCCAACCAGCCAGGATCCGCCAGAGCCGCCAACCAGCCAGGATCCGCCAGAGCCGCCAACCAGCCAGGATCCGTCAGCCAGCCATGAGCAGCCATATCCGTCAGCCAGCCATGAACAGCCAGATCCGCCAGCCAGCCATGAGCAGCCAGATCCGCCAGCCAGCCATGAGCAGCCAGATCCGCCAGCCAGCCATGAGCAGCCAGATCCGTCAGCCAGCCATGAGCAGCCAGATCCGTCAGCCAGCCATGAGCAGCCATATCCGTCAGCCAGCCATGAACAGCCAGATCCGTCAGCCAGCCATGAGCAGCCAGATCCGTCAGCCAGCCATGAGCAGCCAGATCCGTCAGCCAGCCATGAGCAGCCAGATCCGTCAGCCAGCCATGAGCAGCCAGATCCGTCAGCCAGACATGAGCAGCCAGATCCGTCAGCCAGCCATGAGCAGCCAGATCCGTCAGCCAGCCATGAGCAGCCAGATCCGTCAGCCAGCCATGAGCTGCCGTCCCTCAGTCCGGAGCTGCCGTCCCTCAGTCCGGAGCTGCCGTCCCTCAGTCCGGAGCTGCCGTCCCTCAGTCCGGAGCTACCCCTCAGTCCGGAGCTACCCCTCAGTCCGGAGCTACCCCTCAGTCCGGAGCTACCCCTCAGTCCGGAGCTACCCCTCAGTCCGGAGCTACCCCTCAGTCTGGAGCTACCCCTCCGTCCGGTGGCGCCCTCTGGGATGGTCTTCAGTCCAGGACTTGCTACAAGGGTCGCCGCTCCAGAGGCGCCACCAAAGCGGGTATTGACAATGGTGGAGTGGGGGCCTCGTCCCGCGCCCGAGCCGCCGCCATGATGGGGGCCACCCCGGACCCTCCCCTTCTGTTTCAGGTTCTGTGGCCGGAGTCCGCACCTTTGGGGGGGGGGGTACTGTCACACCCTGGCCTTAGTATTCTTTGTTTTCTTTATTATTTTAGTTAGGTCAGGGTGTGACATGGGGAATGTATGTGTTTTTGTAGTGTCTAGGGTGGTTGTATGGTTTAGGGAGTTAAATAGAGTAGATGGGTTTGTGTTTAGTATAGGTGTCTAGCTGTGTCTATGGTTGCCTGAATGGTTCTCAATCAGAGACAGATGTCATTAATTGTCTCTGATTGGGAGCCATATTTAAGGCAGCCATAGGCACTAGGTTAATGTGGGTAATTGTCTATGTTGTACGTTTGTAGCCTGTGTGTGCACTTACGTCATTAGCTTCACGATTCGTTTGTTGTTTTGTTTCAGTTTGTTATAGTGTTTGTTGCGTGTTTTTTTCCTTTCTCTACAATAAAAGAGAATGTATTTTGCACACGCTGCGCCTTGGTCCCCTTTCTCTCAGCAAGACGATCGTGACACAAATAAGGTTTGAGGTACAGAAAGCAGGTCATCTGCTGTAGTGCTTAAAAACAGACTTATTCTGGCAAGATATACAGTGCCATCGCAAACTATTCTTAATTAAATTGATTAAATAGTTTTTTCCCCCTCATCAATCTACACACAATACCCCATAATGACAAAGCAAAAACAGGTTTTTATACATTTTTGCAAATGTATAATATGTTTTTGTTGTTTAAATATCACATTCACATAAGTATTCAGACCCTTTAGTCACACCTTTGCCAGCATTTACAGCATTGAGTCTTCTTGGGTATGACGCTACAAGCTTGGCACATCTATATTTGGGGAGTTTCTCCCATTCTTCTCTGTAGATCCTCTCAAGCTCTGTCAGGAAGGATGGGGAGCAGTACATCCAACCAGCCTCACAACCGCACGCCACGTATAACCATGCCAACCCAGGACCTCCACATCTGGCTTCTTCCCCTGCGGGATCATCTGAAGAGGGGGAGGGGGGTGCTGAGGAGAATTTATGTCTGAAATAAACCCCTTTTGTGGAGAAAAACTCATTCTGATTGGCTTGGCCTGGCACTCCAGTGTGTGGCCCTGTCTCCCCTGTGGGTTGGCCTATGCCCTCCCAGGCCCATGGCTGCGCCCCTGCCCAGTCATGTGAAATCCATAGATTAGGGCCTAATGAATTGATTTCAATTGACTGATTTCCTTATATGAACTGTTATTCAGTAAAATCTTTGAAATTGTTTGCTGTGTGGGCGTAGCGCATAACATTAGTCTGTCCTCGGTTGCACTCACTACAGAGTTCCAAACTGCCTCTGGAAGCAACGTCACCACAATAACTGTTCGTCGGGAGCTTCATGAAATGGGTTTCCATGGCCGAGCAGCCACACACAACCCTAAGATCACCACGCACAATGTCAAGCGTTGGCTGTAGTGGTGTAAGCTCGCCGCCATTGGACTCTGGAGCAGTGGAAGCATGTTCTCTGGAGTGGTGAATCAAGCTTCACCATCTGGCAGTCCGATGGACGAATCTGGGTTTGGCGGACGCCAGGAGAATGCTACCTGCCCGAATGCATAGTGCCAACTGTAAAGTTTGGTGGAGGAGGAATAAAGGTCTGAGGCTGTTTTTCATGGTTTGGACTAGGCCCCTTAGTTCCAATGACATTCTAGACGATCTGTGCTTCCAACTTTGTGGCAACAGTTTGAGGAAGGCCCTTTCCTGTTTCAGCATGACAGTGCCCCCGTGCACAAAGCGAGGTCCACACAGAAATGGTTTGTCGAGATCGGTGTGGAAGAATTTCTTTATAAAAAAATAAATAATAATAAATGTAATTTTACCCTCTTTTCGTGGTATCCAATTGCTAGTAATTACTATCTTGTCTCATCGCTACAACTCCCGTACGGGCTCGGGAGAGACGAAGGTCGAAAGCCATGCGTCCTCCGAAACACAACCCAACCGCTTCTTAACACAGCGCGCCTCCAACCCGGAAGCCAGCCGCACCAATGTGTCGGAGGAAACACTGTGCACCCGGCTCCCTTGGTTAGCGCGCACTGCGCCCGGCCCGCCACAGGAGTCGCTGGTGCACGATGAGACAAGGATATCCCTACCGGCCAAACCCTCCCTAACCCGGACGACGCTAGGCCAATTGTGCGTCGCCCCACGGACCTCCCGGTCGCGGCCAGCTGCGACAGAGCCTGGGCGCGAACCCAGAGTCTCTGGTGGCGCAGCTAGCGCTGCGATGCAGTGCCCTAGACCACTGCGCCACCCGGTGTGGAAGAACTTGACTGGCCTGCACAGAGCCATCACCTCAACCCCTTCGAACACCCTTTGGGATTAATTGGTCAACTGCGATCCAGGTCTAATCGCCAAACATCAGTACCCGACCTCACTAATGCTCTTGCGGCTGAATGGCAGCAAGTCCCCGCAGCAAATGCCACTTAGCAGCCCAGGTTCAGTCAGTGGTAAGAGAAATATTAGGCTTAGTCAACCTGCTGGATATCAGCACACCAAAGTGGCAGAATATATTAATGAACGACGACTGAAGTTGAGACACCAAGAGAAAGGAATAATTTAAGAACTTTGTTATATAATGACCTTATTAGGGAGGTAGACAGTTTATGCTCAGTGGAGAAACTGAAAAACTGGAAAAGTAAAATACCTTGATGGAGGACAATTTAGTGAGTTTCCTTTGATGTGTTGTGTCCTGGCTTATATATGTGTATCAACATACTGTAAACAAGAGGGTGGTGCGGTCTGCACAACGCATCACCTGGGGCAAACTACCTGCCCTCCAGGACACCTACAGCACCTGATGTCACAGAAAGGACAAAAAGATCATCAAGGACAACAACCACCCACCCATGTTTACAGATTCAGGGTTGTACCTGGTAGGTTCCTTGATAATTTGTGTGAGATTGAGGGCATCTGTCTTATATTGTAGGATAGCCGGGGTGTTAAGCAAATCCCAGTTTAGGTCACCTAACAGAATGAACTCTGAAGATAGATGGGGGGCAATCAATTCACATATGGTGTCCAGGGCACAGCTGGAGGCTGAGGGGGGTCTATAACAAGCGGCAACAGTGAGAGACTTATTTCTGGAAAGGTGGATTTTTAAAAGTAGAAGCTCGCACTGTTTGGGCACAGACCTGGATAGTATGCAAGAACTCTGCAGGCTCTCTGCAGTAGATTGCAACTTCGCCCCCTTTGGCAGTTCTATCTTGTCAGAAAATGTTGTAGTTGGGGATGGAAATTTAGGGAATTTTTGGTGGCCTTCCTAAGCCAGGATTCAGACACGGCTAGGACATCAGGGTTAGCGGAGTGTGCTAAAGCATTGAATAAAAAAAACTTAGGGAGGACGCCTCTGATGTTAACATGCATGAAACCAAGGCTTTTACGGTTACCGAAGTCAATAAATGAGAGCGCCTGGGGAATGGGTGTAGTGCCGGGGGCTACAGTGCCTGGGTTAACCTCTACATCACCAGAGGAACAGAGGAGGAGTAGGATAAGGGTACGGCTAAAGGCTATAAGAACTGGTCGTCTTGTGCATTGGGAACAAATCAAATCAAATCAAATGCATTTATATTGTCCTTCTTACATCAGCTGATATCTCAAAGTGCTGTACAGAAACCCAGCCTAAAACTCCAAACAGCAAGCAATGCAGGTGTAGAAGCACGGTGGCTAGGAAAAACATATGGGAACAGAGAATAAAAGAAGCAGATATCTGGGCGTGGTAGAATAGATTCAGGGCATAATGTACAGACAAGGGGATGTGAGTACAGTGGAGGTAAACCTTGGCATTGAGTGATGATTAGAGAGGTTGTGTCTCTGGAGGCACCAGTTAAGCCAGGTGAGGTCTCCGCATGTGTGGGGGGTGGGACAAAAGAGCTATCTAAGGCATTTTGAGCGGGACTGGGGGCTCTACAGTGAAATAAAACAATAATAACTAACCGAAACAGCAGGTGCACCAAGGTGCATCAAAGCTGGGACCGAGAGACTGAAAAATAGCTTCTATCTCAAGGCCATCAGACTGTTAAACATCCATCCTTAACACAGTGAGACTGCTGCCTACATACAGAGTTGAAATCATTGGCCACTTTAATAAATGGATCACTCGTCACTTCAATAATGCCACTTTAACAATGTTTAAATATCTTGCATTACTCATCCCATATGTACAGTATATACTGTATTTTATACCATCTATTGCATCTTGCCTATGCTGCTCGGTCATCGCTCATCCATATACAGTGGGCTCCAAAATTACTGGCACACCTGACTGGCAATGCACAAACAATACTTAAACGGCAGGTAGCTTAATGGTTAGAGCGTTGGACTAGTAACCGGAAGGTTGCTAGATCGAATCCCCGAACTGACAAGGTAAACATCTGTTGTTCTGCCCTTGAACAAGGCAGTTACCCCACTGTTCGTAGGCCGTCAATGTAAATAAGAATTTGTTCTCAACTGACTTGCCTAGTTAAATAAAGGTGAAACAAAAAATATATATACATATATTTGAGATGAACTCAAAATACCAACGTGAGAAATACTGTACTTTATTAATGTTTCAATGGATCCATCAAAATAATTTATTGATTTAATAAAAAATCCTCCAAATCAAGGTTTCACAATTAATGGCACCCTTAAATATTATTCAATTCCACTTATTTAAGTTTATCTAAGTGTTAAGGAAATATATTGAGCCATTACATCACTTCCTGTTTCACTAGGGTATCAAAATGAGGTAACACAAGGTAAAGGTAAAGGTAAACAAGGTAAAGGTATCCCTTTGTCATCCAACACCATGAAGAAAAGAAAAGAACTGGCAGTTCAAAAGAGACAGATGGTCGTAGACCTTCATAAATCTGATAATGGCTACAAGAAGATCCACAGACGATTGAATATACCGCTGAGCACTGTCAGGGCAATTATTAAAAAATTCTAAAGATATAGAACAGTTGAAAACCTCAAGGGTAGAGGACGCAAATACATTTTGCCCCCCAGGATAGGGAGGAGGATCGTGAGAGAAGCAACAAAATCCCCAAGAATCACTGTGAAAGAATTGCAGGCCTTGGTGGCGTCTTGGGGTCACCAGGTTTAAAAAAGCACCATCAGACGCCACCTCCACAACCACAGGCTCTTTGGAAGGGTTGCCAGAAGAAAGCCTTTTCTGACCCCAAGACACAGACGCAAGCGCTTGGAGTTTGCCAAACGTCATTTAAATTATGACTGGAAGAAGGTGCTCTGGTCAGATGAGACCAAAATTGAACGTTTTGGTCAGATAAGGCATCGGCATGTTTGGCGTCGAAACAGAGATGCATACAAGGAGAGGCACCTCATACCCATGGAGAAATATGGTGGTGGGTCAGTGATGTTTTGGTTCTGTTTTAATTCCAGATATCCAGGGGCACTGGTTAAGATTGATGGCATAATGAATTCCACCAAGTATCAGGTAATTTTGTCTGACAATCTGATTGCCTCTGCCAGAAGGCTGGGACTTGGCCATATGTGGACTTTCCAACAAGACAATGACCCAAAACATACCTTAAGATCCACACAGAAATGGTTCTGTGACAACAAAATCAATGTTCTGCCATGGCCATCTAAGTCGCCGGACCTCAATCCAATTGATATCCTGTGGGCTGAGTGGAAGAGGGCAGTTGATAAGCGCAAACCCAAGAATGTGAAGGATCTTGAAAGGATCTGCATAGAGGAATGGTCCAAAATCCCTCCAAATATGTTCCTTAACCTTGTCAAACATTACAGGAAAAGACCATGCTGTTATCCCTGTCAGAGGTGGTGGCACTAAGTACTAAATGAGGAGTGCCAATAATTATGAAGCCTTGATTTTGGTCAAATTTATTTTGTATTAAATAATTGTATAATTTTGGTGGGTTCCATTGAAACATTAATAAAGTACAGTATTTCTCACATGTTGGTATTTTGAGTTTCTCTATAATTATATTGTTTCTATTTTTTAAAGTATTGTTTGTGCATTGCCAGTCAGGGGTGCCAGTAATTTTGGAGCCCACTGTATTTATATGTATATATTCTTATATTCCATTTGTTTACTTAGATTTGTGTGTATTAGGTAGTTGTTGTGGAATAGTTAGAATACTTATAACAGTGCCTTGCAAAAGTATTCATCCCCCTTGGCGTTTTTCCTATTTTGTTGCATTACAACCTGTAATTTAAATTGATTTTTATTTGGATTTCATGTAATGGACATACACAAAATAGTCCAAATTGGTTGAGTGAAATGAAAAAAATAACATGTTTCAAAAAATTATACAAAATTAAAAACGGAAAAGTAGTGCGTGTATATGTATTCACCCCCTTTGCTATGAAGCCCCTAAATAAGATCTGGTGCAACCAATTACCTTCAGAAGTCACATAATTTGTTAAATAAAGTCCACCTGTGTGCAATCTAAGTGTCACATGAACTGTCACATGGTCTCAGTATATATGCACCTGTTCTGAAAGGCCCCAGAGTCTGCAACACCACTAAGCAAGGGGCACCACCAAACAGGGACAAAGTTGTGGAGAAGTACAGATCAGGGTTGGGTTATAAAAAATATCTGAAACTTTGAACATCCCACGGAGCACCATTAAATCCATTATTAAAAAATGGAAGAATATGGCACCACAACAAACCAGCCAAGAGACTCACAGACCAGTTAAGGAGGGCATTAATCAGGAGCTGCAAAGCTCCACAGCGGAGATTGGCGTGTCTGTCCATAGGACCACTTTAAGCCGTACACTCCACAGAGCTGGTCTTTACGGGAGAGTGGCCAGAAAAAGACATTGCTTAAAGAAAAATATTATCTAACACGTTTTGTTGTTTGCCAAAAGGCATGTGGGAGACTCCCAAAACATATGGAAGAAGGTACTCTGGTCAGATGAGACTAAAATGTAGCTTTTTGGCCATCAAGGAAAACGCTATGTCTGGAGCAAACCCAACACCTCTCATCACCCCAAGAACATCATCCCCACAGTGAAGCATGGTGGTGACAGCATCATGCTGTGGGGATGTTTTTCATCGGCAGGGACTGGGAAACTGGTCAGAATTGAAGAAATTCTTGAGGGAAACCTGTTTCAGTCTTCCAGAGATTTGAGACTGTGACGGAGGTTCACCTTCCAGCAGGACAATGACTCTAAGCATACTGCTAAAGCAACACTCGAGTGGTTTAATGGGAAACATTTAAATGTCTTGGAATGGCCTAGTCAAAGCCAATTGAGAATCTGTGGTATGACTTAAAGATTGCTGTACACCAGAGGAACTCATCCAACTTGAAGGAGCTGGAGCAGTTTTGCCTTGAAGAATGGGCAAAAATCCCAGTGGCTAGATGTGCCAAGCTTATAGAGACATACCCCAAGAGACTCGCAGCTGTAATTGCTGCAAAAGGTGGCTCTACAACAGGGGTGTCAAACTCATTTCGCATCGTGGGCCACATACGGCCTAGGGAGATGTCAAGTGGGCCGGACCATTAAAATTATACCATACTCTGCTATAAATAACCAAAATATCATGTCTTTCCTTTGTTTTGGTGTAAAGAAGCACAAGAACATTAGGAAAATATTGAAATTTAATGAACTATCCTTTTACAAAACATTTAATGAAACACCTCATATTTCCTTAGACAAATGTGCAATTTACTTTTATCATTCACAAATATGCATTGCAACTGATCCCACTGATTGTACAAAGGCACAAAACTTTAATTGGTACTGAAAAATATAGTAATGCACTTTAAGATTAAATGAGACTTTTAAAGAAAGGAATTTTTAAACCACTTACACATACGCATATAAAATCTAAATGTAATCCCTGCGTACACCTTACAAACTAAGGAGAGTGATTTTAAATGTGTAATGAAGAAAGTGTTCGCCTGTCCTGTAAATCTGTAAACTTCATACATGAAACATACATACACATACAATACATACTGAAAATTTATGGAGTTGTATGAACAGTAGAATTCCATCACACAACTTTTGTTTTGAAGCTGCTGACTAACATTAAAGTGCAATTTTTTTTAAATCACCACAGTAAGGATTCATCTTCACAGAGCTGTATTCTTTCAATGCAAACAGTATCTAAGGCAGCATTTTAAAGGTGTTAGTCTAGTCTGGACTTGTATTTGTTCCTGAAACTTGGCATCTTTTGGCCTGTACAAGTGCATCAACACCAGGTGTCATGTCCTGACTAGCTGTCACTTTCAGAATGTCATTTAAGTGCTTGTTTGTGAGCCTTGAACGCATTTTTGTTTTATTGATATTCATCACTGAGAAAAAATTTTCACAAAGGTAGGTTGTCCCAAACATGCACAAAATTTTAGCAGCCAGGGCTGTTAATTTGGGGTACCCTGGTAGTAGATACTGATAAAATCTGTCCAGACCTACAGAGGCAAATTTGCCCTTCAAATCTGCATCACACTGCAAATCAATTATCTCTAGCTGAATTTCGACCGGCAGATCAGAAGCTTTAACTGTGAAAGGTGAGCGAAAAACTGAAAATTCTGTCTCAAGTTCACCAAATACCTGAAAACGTTTCTCAAACTCCCGCAGTAGTCCTGCAATTTTGTCTTTGTACCGTTTCATGTCCGCATCAGGTCTGGTCACACACACATCTCTCAGACAGGGGAAATGAGCAGGGTTGCCATTTGCCAGTTGCATCTCCCACAAAGTCAGCTTCAACTTAAATGCATGTATGTTGTCAGAAAACTGTGTGACAACTTTTTTGCGGCCTTGCAACATTTTGTTCAGATTGTTCAAGTGTTCAGTAATATCAACCAAGAATGCAAGGTCCCGTAGCCATTCCTGAGATTGTAATTCCAACACCGGTTTTCCTTTTTTCTCCATGAACTGTCCGATTTCCTCTCGTAGATCAAAGAAATGCCTCAGCACAGCGCCTCGGCTTAACCATCTCACTTCAGTGTGGTATGGCAGGCTGTGGGTAATGTTGCTGTCGCTGAGAAGTTTGTCAAACTGACGATGGTTCAGACCTCTGGACCGGATGAAATTTACAGTGCGAACAACCACCTCCATGACGTGGTCCATTTTCAGCGACTTGCAACACAATGCCTCCTGGTGCAAAATACAGTGAAATGTCCAGAAACGATCTCCTCCATTAAGGGCTTGAACTTTGTCTTTGAACTTTGTCGCGACACCTGCTTTCTTTCCGACCATGGATGGCGCGCCGTCTGTAGCCAGGCTGACAGCGCGGGACCAGTCCACTCCAACTCTGTCCAATGCAGCAACGACAGAGCCGAAAATGTCCACGGCTGTTGTGGTGTCCATCATTGGCACCAACTCAAGAAACTCTTCAGTAACAGTCAATGTCTCATCAACTCCTCGAATAAATATGGCCAGTTGGGCCACGTCTGTGATGTCAGTGCTCTCGTCAATTGCCACGGAAAATGCAATAAATGACTTGACTCTCTGTTTCAATTGACTGTCTAAATCTGCCGATAGTTCCGAAATCCTCTCTGCTATAGTATTCCTCGTCAGGCTAATATTGGCAAAAGCTTGTCGCTTCTCGGCACATACAAGTTCAGCCGCCTTCATCATGCATCGTTTAACAAAGTCACCGTCGGAATACGGCTTCGATGCTAATGCTATTTCGCTAGCAATTAGGTAGCTGGCTTTTACCGCTGCTTCACTGACTTCTCGGCTCTGGATGAAAGTTGACTGCTGTTTCCTCAGACCCGCCAGCAATTCGTTAATCTTATCTCTTCTCAGTTGTCCTTGCAAGCCGTCATATTTTTCGCTGTGATGAGTCTCGTAGTGGCGTCGAATATTATATTCCTTCAATACCGAAACTTGTTGCAAACACACCAAGCACGAAGGTTTTCCGTGCATCTCTGTAAATAAATAGGACGTGGTCCATTTTTCTTTGAAAATTCTACACTCCTTATCTACTTTTCTCCGTTTGGATAACGACATTTTGGCTAATGAGGTATTAAGGTATTAACAACGTCGTAACAAGCAGCAGATGGCGCATTGATACCGTCTGCTGTTTTCAGTCTGTCTCAGTGATGCAGCTTGTCTTCTACTCTGATGGAAAGAGTGCGCCCCTTAGCGGATAATCCATGAATTGCAGCGAATTAAAAATATTAATTCCATGTCTTTTATGCATTTTTTCCACTTTCAAATTATCCTGCGGGCCTGATCGAACCTCCTTGGGGGCCGGTTCCGGCCCGCGGGCCGTATGTTTGACACCCCTGCTCTACAAAGTATTGACTTTGGGGCGGGGGAGGGGGGATGAATAGTTATGAACGCTCAAGTTTTCTGTTTTTTTGTCTTATTTCTTGTTTGTTTCACAATAAAAAAAAATGTGCATCCTCAAAGTGGTATATCCTCATGTTGTGTAAATTAAATGATACAATCCCCCCAAAAATACATTTTAATTCCAGGTTGTAAGGCAACAAAATAGGAAAAATGCCAAGGGCTCCACTCCACTATTGCTCCACTGTTGGAAGTAGAAGCACAAGCATTTCACTATACTCGCAATAACATCTGCTAAACATGTGTATGTGACCAATAAAATTTGATTTGATTTGACAAGGAGCTCATCAAACTGTCAGATAGAAGGGAAGTTATCACATCCCAGGTATGTGTTTTTCTCAAATTGAATCAGAAATACAGAAACACCAAATGGATTCTCAAGATATCACAAATAGGGAGAGAGGTTTTCCTCTCAGAGCGGAAGTAGTAGAGAGAGGAGAGGTTAGCATTGTGGGATGGCCAAACACACACCTGTCTGTCGTCTGGTTCGTCCATGCTGTAATGTTCTCCGTCTGGCCCCTCACTAGTTTCGTCTCCCAACAGGAAGCCCAGGCGCGTCATTAATGTATTGGCTGCCTCATCCACCGACGGAGGGGGCCCCAGCTCCCCGCTTGACTCCCCTACAGAGAGAGAGGAGGGAGAGAGTTGGGGGGGAAAAGAAAGAGAGTATTGGGGAAAGTGACAAAGAGAGAGAGAGGGGGCGGGGGAAGAGAGAGAAATACAGAGAGAGGGAGTGGAGAAAGAAGGAGTGTGTTTGTGAGTGTAAAACAAGGAAAACAGAGTCAACCAACTCTCTTGACCTGGAAGGCAACCACACCTTGGATAGACTATAGAAGGAGCAGTCTAGCACATGAAAATGAAAAGATTCACATCAAAGCGGAGGAACAAACTGATGGATAAATGTTCCTAACCTGTTCAAGCCCCAACTCAGAAAAATGTGCAACACCTGAACATGTTAGCTTCATATTCTCCTGCTGAAAAATGTTCAGTACAAATCACAAAATCACAAAGAGAATACAAATGCAAGAAGGCATATAGTAGAGTAGAGTAGAAACCTAGTAGAGTAGAAAAAAGAAACAGTCTCTACCTGAACCACCCCTGAGAGCAGAGCTTTGCATCAGCTCCCCTGAGATTGAGACTGAACTGGACACACTGGCGTTGAGACAGCCAACCCCTTCTAGCCATGACATGACATGCCTGTAAAGATTCCTCCACACACACAACTGTTCCCATCCCACACAGTCAGCGTTGTGTTTGGATGAGGTAAGTGAATACGCCCCTCACCTGTGTGAGGACAGGGTGTGTGTATGTGTACGTGTCTGTGTGTCTGTTTCTAAGAGAGAGAGCAATAGAGGGAGAGAGAGAGAGATAGAGAGATAGATAGAGGGAGAAAGAAAGCGATAGAGGGAGAGCAAGAGAGAAATAGTATATGTGAATCACTCTACTCACACTGTCTACTGGCATGTACACACCTATATTGGAGAGGGACTGAATATCCTCTGAAACTACAGTAATATCATATGATGATAATATAGAAGACACTTCTAGCAATGCTGGAGGTTTCACTGTCCTCATTACTGTTTATATTTCTTTAGATCCTGCTCTGGTCTGGTCATGAGGGCACAATACCAGGATGTTGTTATTAAACTAATACCTGATACTGCAGCTGGTGGACTACTTTGTTATGGGTGGGGTGTTGCTGGGTAACATGTTGATCTCAGCTGAAGAGCTGGTTTCTCTCTGCTGTGTGTGGTGTATGGGTGTTTGATGTGGTCGTGGGAACGTCAAAGAAAGACAGCTGACAGAAGGTGATGGTGTTCAACTAAACAGTGGTGAGACACTGTAGATTAGAACAGCTGCTTTCTTTGGGTGTATTCAAAAGGAACCAAACGGAAGCAAACGGGCTGAAACAGGGACCTACCTACCTCAACTTGTCCAATAAGAAAAACTTGTTTTCATTACTAAATAATTGCACTAATGAATACAACCCAGGTCTCCCACCCTCTCTCCCTGCCATCCCTCCCCTCCCCTCTCTCTGACTGACTGGTCAGACCAGACCGACAGGTAAACAGACCTGAGAGGTTTAGACCATTAGACCAAGGTGAAAGGGTGCCATTGGGATGGTGTTTACTATGTAATTCATGCATTCTACATAAACAACAATGCACTCACAGTCGACTGCAGTAATCACACTACACATTATATGACCCTCAGAACTCAGACACAGTAAAGTGGTCCTTACAAACATGCCCTTAGCCCTCAGTGGAACTCCAAGCATTCCTCCTTGTCTGTAAGACATCAATCAGTCTACACTCCTCCTACAGAATTTGAATATATAGCGAGTGCTTGTGTGTTTGCCCCCTCTCCCTCTCTTAGTCCCCTTCGCTCAGATTCCTGGGGAGAGACAGATGGTTGACATGGCAACTATCTGGCGGCGTGGCGGACAGCGAGAAGGAATGTGTTCCTGTGCAGACGGCCAGACGCATCGGTTTCTCCCCCGGCCGTCCGTGGAATTAACGTGGTCCACACACACCAACACAGTCGTGAAGAAAGTACAACAATGCCTCTTCCCCCCAGGAGGCTTAAAAGGTTTGGCATGGGCCCTCAGATCCTCAAAAAGTTCTACAGCTGCACCATTGACAGCATCTTGACTGGCTGGATCACCGCTTGGTATGGCAACTGCTTGGCATCTGACTGCACGGCGCTACAGAGGGTAGTCCGTATGGCCCAGTGCATCACTGGGGACGAGCTCCCTGCCATCCAGGACCTCTATACCAGGCAGTGTCAGAGGAAGGCCCTAAAATTTGTCAAAAGACTCCATCCACCCAAGATATATACTGTTCTCTCCGCTACGGTACCAGTGCAACAAGGAATCCTGGTAGGAAACCTGGAACCATCCCTACGGTGAAGCATGGTGGTGGCAGCATCATGCTGTGGGGATGTTTTTCAGTGGCAGGGACTGGGAAACTAGTCAGGATCGAGGGAAAGATGAACAGAGCAAAGTACAGAGAGATCCTTGATGAAAACCTGCTCCAGACCGCTCAGTACCTCAGACTGGTGTGAAGGTTCTTCACGCATCGCGACGACAGAAACAAGCATCTTTCTGGTAAGAAGAGGGGCGGGGGGGTATGCCTTATGATTAACGAGACGTGGTGTGATCAGAACAACATACAGGAACTCAAGTCCTTCTGCTCACCTGACTTAGAATTCCTCACAATCAAATGTCGACCGCATTATCAACCAAGGGAATTCTCTTCGATTATAATCACAGCCGTATATATTCCCCCCGAAGCAGACACATCGATGGCCCTGAACGAACTTAATTTGACTCTATGTAAACTGGAAACCACATATCCTGAGGCTGCATTCATTGTAGCTGGGGACTTTAACAAGGCTAATCTGAAAACAAGACTCCCTAAATTCTATCAGCATATCGATTGCGCAACCAGGGCTGGTAAAACCCTGGATCATTGTTATTCTAACTTCCGCGACGCATATAAGGCCCTCCCCCACCCTCCTTTCGGAAAAGCTGACCACGACTCCATTTTGTTGCTTCCAGCCTACAGACAGAAACTAATACAAGAAGCTCCCGCGCTCAGGTCTGTTCAACGCTGGTCCGACCAATCTGATTCCACGCTTCAAGACTGCTTCGATCACGTGGATTGGGATATGTTCCGCATTGCGTCCAACAACAACATTGACGAATACGCTGATTCGGTGAGCGAGTTCATTAGAAAGTGCATCGGCGATGTCGTACCCACAACAACTATTAAAACATTCCCAAACCAGAAACCGTGGATTGATGGCAGCATTCGCGCGAAACTGAAAGCACGAACCACTGCTTTTAACCAGGGCAAGGTGACCGGAAACATGACCAAATACAAACAGTGTAGCTATTCCCTCCGCAAGGCAATCAAACAAGCTAAGCGTCAGTATAGAGACAAAGTAGAGTTGCAATTCAACGGCTCAGACACAAGAGGTACGTGGCAGGGTCTACAGTCAATCACGGATTACAAAAAGAAAATCAGCCCCGTCGCGGACCAGGATGTCTTGCTCCCAGACAGACTAAATAACTTCTTTGCTCGCTTTGAGGACAATACAGTGCCACTGACACGGCCCGCTACCAAAACCTGCGGACTCTCCTTCACTGCAGACGGCATCCCCAGCCGCGTCCTCAGAGCATGCGCAAACCAGCTGGCTGGTGTGTTTACGGACATGTTCAATCAATCCTTATCCCAGTCTGCTGTTCCCACATGCTTCAAGAGGGCCACCATTGTTCCTGTTCCCAAGAAAGCTAAGGTAACTGAGCTAAACGACTACCGCCACGTAGCACTCACTTCCGTCATCATGAAGTGCTTTGAGAGACTAGTCAAGGACCATATCACCTCCACCCTACCTGACACCCTAGACCCACTCCAATTTGCTTACCGCCCCAATAGGTCCACAGACGACGCTATCGCAACCACTCTGCACACTGCCCTAACCCATCTGGACAAGAGGAATACCTATGTGAGAATGCTGTTCATCGACTACAGCTCAGCATTTAACACCATAGTACCCTCCAAACTCGCCATCAAGCTCGAGACCCTGGTTCTCGACCCCGCCCTGTGCAACTGGGTACTGGACTTCCTGACGGGCCGCCCCCAGGTGGTGAGGGTAGGTAACAACATCTCCACCCCGCTGATCCTCAACACTGTGGCCCCACAAGGGTGCGTTCTGAGCCCTCTCCTGTACTCCCTGTTCACCCACGACTGAGTGGCCATGCACGCCTCCAACTCAATCATCAAGTTTGCGGACGACAATACAGTGGTAGGCTTGACTACCAACAACGACAAGACGGCCTACAGGGAGGAGGTGAGGGCCCTCGGAGTGTGGTGTCAGGAAAATAACGTCAACAAAACAAAGGAGATGATTGTGGACTTCAGGAAACAGCAGAGGGAGCACCCCCCTATCCACATCGACGGGACAGTAGTGGAGAGGGTAGTAAGTTTTAAGTTCCTCGGCGTACACATCACGGACAAACTGAATTGGTCCACCCACACAGACAGCGTTATGAAGAAGGCGCAGTCACCAAAAGCACTCACAAACTTCTACAGATGCACAATCGAGAGCATCCTGTCAGGCTGTATCACCGTCTGGTAGGGCAACTGCTCCGCCAACAACCGTAAGGCTCTCCAGAGGGTAGTGAGGTCTGCACAACGCATCACTGGGGGCAAACTACCTGCCCTCCGGGACACCTACAGCACCCGATGTCACAGGAAGGCCATAAAGATCATCAAGGACAACAACCACCTGAGCCACTGCTTGTTCACCCCGCTATCATCCAGAAGGCGAGGTCAGTACAGGTGCATCAAAGCAGGGACCGAGAGACTGAAAAACGGACGGCTCAGGCGGCTCAGGACAGACGGACGGCTCAGGCGGCTCAGGACAGACGGGTGGCTCAGGCGGCTCAGGACAGACGGGCGGCTCAGGCGGCGCTAGACAGGAGGGCGGCTCAGGGCTGCCGAGGCGCACTGTAGGCCTGGTGCGTGGTGCCGGAACTGGTGGTACCGGGCTGGGAACACACACCTCAGGGCGAGTGCGGGGAGGAGGAACAGGGCATACTGGATCCTGGAGGCGCACTGTAGGCCTGGTGCGTGGTGGCGGAACTGGTGGTACCGGGCTGGGAACACGCACCTCAAGGTGAGTGCGGGGAGGAGGAACAGGGCATACTGGACCCTGGAGGCCCACTGTAGGTCTCGTGCGTGGTGCTGGAACTGGAGGCCTGGTACGTGGAGGAGGCACCGGATAGACCGGACCGTGGAGGCGCACTGCAGGTCTCGAGCACCGAGCCTGCCCAACCCTACCTGGCTGAATGCTCCCCGTAGCCATGCCAGTGCGGCGAGGTGGAATAGGCCGCACTGGGCTGTGCTGGCGAACCGGGGACACCATGCGTAGGGCTGGTGCCATGTACCCCGGCCCGAGGAGACGCACTGGAGACCAGATGCGTAGAGCCGGCTTCATGGCACCTGGCTCGATGCCCACTCTAGCCCGGCCGATACGAGGCGCTGCTATGTACCGCACCGGGCTATGCACACGTACTGGAGACACCGTGCGTATCTCCGCATAACACGGTGCCTGCCCGGACCATCTCTCTCCACGGTAAGCACGGGAAGTTGGCTCAGGTCTCCTACCTGACTTAGCTACACTCCCCGTGTGCCCCCCCAATACATTTGTGGGGCTGCCTCTCTGGCTTCCAGCCGCGCTTTCGTGCTGCTTCCTCATACCACCGCCTCTCGGCTTTAGCTGCCTCCAGCTCTTCACGAGGGCGGCGATATTCTCCAGCCTGTGCCCAGGGTCCCTTGCCGTCCAGAATCTCCTCCCAGGTCCAGGAGTCCTGCGATTTCGGCCGCTGATGCTGCTGCTGCTGCTGTTGCTGCCCGTTACCACGCTGCTTGGTCCTTTGGTGGTGGTTAGTGATTCTGTAACGCTCGTCTTCTTCCTCTTCTGAGGAGGAGTAGTAGGAAGGATCGGAGGACCAATGCGCAGCGTGGTAAGTGTCCATATTTTAATAAAGCAAAATGAACACTGAACAAAACAACAAAGTGAAACGAACGAAAACGAAACAGTTCCGTATGGTTAGGCACAGACACAGGAACAGGAACAATCACCCACAACCCACAATGACAAAACAGGCTACCTAAATATGGCTCCCAATCAGAGACATCGACTGACACCTGCCTCTGATTGAGAACCATATCAGGCCAAACACATAGAAACAGACAAACTAGACATCCAACATAGAATGCCCACTCATATCACACCCTGACCAAACAAAACATAGAAACATACAACGCAAACTATGGTCAGGGTGTGACAATTTTAGAATAAGGCTGTAATGTAACAATATGTGGAAAAAGTCAAGGGGTCTGAATACTTTCCGTTTACACTGTATATGTCTACCTAAATTACCTCATACTCCTGCACATCAACTCGGTACTGGTCAGGGTCAATTCCCGTCAATTCAGGAAGTACACTGAAATTCCAATGGCAATTATCCTCAATGCTTTTCAATTAGGAAAATGTGTCATTGGAATTTGGTTTACTTTCTGAATTGACTGGAATTTAAATGGAATTGACTCCGGCCCTGGTACCCCATGAATATAGCCAAATTATCACTACTCATTGTGTATTGATTCCTTGTGTAATTATTTTTCTCTCTGCATTGTTGGGAAGGGCCCATAAGTAAGCATTTCACTCTTAGTCTACAACTGTTGTTTACGAAGCATGTGACAAATACAATTTGACTTGATTTTTGGATCTCCTTCGTGCCGAAGGAGGAAAGAGGAGCTGTCCATGTGTGGAGCAGGCATGGGAGCCCCAGCCCTGTACCCCCATACCACAGCAGATCAGGGGTTACAGGTGAGGTGAGACAGGAGGGTTAAGCCAAGTAAGCCCCCACATTCCCCCACACATCTACACATACCACCAGTTGCCACAGCAGAGGAGGGCCGCTGGAATACTATTACATGGCTACTACCATAGAATTAGGAATTAGAATAATTTAATCAGATCTCTATGGCTACTGCCTTCAAAGAGGACTTGTTCACATACGGTACATTGAATCCAAGATGGCTTAGCAGTTCAGACGTCATTTCTGTTTCGTATTGTCGTGTCCTGTATATATATATATTTACACCTTTCTTCGCATATCTTTTATATATTTTATTATCCAAGAACTCAACTACAAAAGCTTCCCTGCAAAAGCTTTCCTGCAACCCGCTTCACCAATTACAAAAAAGTATTATTTACCTAAAATCTGAAAAACCACCGTGGAAGCTAGCCAGGGGCTAATTCAGAAGCTAGCCAGAAAGCTAACCAGAAGCTATCCGATAGCTAGCCAGAAGCTAATCTGTAGCTGCCCAGAAATTAGCCGGTCTGCTGGCTAGCGTTGGTGTTTCAGCTGCCCACGTTTTGTGGTCATCAGCTATTCCTTTAGCTCGATAATCTACCGGCACTTTTGTGCAACGCGACTCGGACCGGAGCATTCCGGGACTTTTTTTCTCTCAGTTTCCCCGGATTTCAGCCGCAGACTCTGGACATTTGCAGCTAGTTAGCTGCAAACCGTGTGACTACTGGCTTACGTCGATCCCGGAGCAAACTCAAATCATTCCGGAGCTAGCCAGCTGAGGAGTTCCATCAGCCATTCCTGGGCTACAGTCACCTATCCGGACCCGTTTTTTTGCTGTTTTGTTGTTGCTGCAGATACGGAGCCCCACCGGGCCTTCACGACTGACTGCCGACGTTATCTGCCCGAGGGAGTTATCCAACTGGCACCTCCGTCCCGACGTTACCTGAACGCTCATCTGGGGCCCGCTAACCGTTAGCTGTCTTATCGGCTGCTATCTGAATAAGTATATCGGACAATTATTATTATATATATATTTTTTATTTTTTTTATTTTTATTGGGTCACTATATCTATTTTTGCCAATTTGGATTGATCCCCTCTACCACACGGAACCCCACTAACCTACCGACGGAAACGCACGAGGTATCTACAAATAGACTTCCATACTATGCTATCTTGCTACCGATAGCCATCTACCCGGCCAGCTGTCTGGATCGCCGTGACCCCAACCAACCTCTACTCACTGGACCCTTATTGATCACTCGATTAAGCATGCCTCTCCTTAATGTAAATATGCCTTGTCCATTGCTGTTCTGGTTAGTGTTTATTGGCTTATTTCACTGTAGAGCCTCTAGCCCTGACCACTATACCATATCCAACCTCACAGTTCCACCACCCACATATGCGATGACATCACCTGGTTTCAATGATGTTTCTAGAGACAATATCTCTCTCATCATCACTCAATACCTAGGTTTACCTCCACTGTATTCACATCCTACCATACCTTTGTCTGTACATTATTCCTTTAAGCTATTTTATCGCCCCCAGAAACTTCCTTTTACTCTCTGCTCTAGAAGTTCTAGACGACCAATTCTCATAGCTTTTAGCCGTACCCTTATCCTACTCCTCCTCTGTTCCTCTGGTGATGTAGAGGTGAATCCAGGCCCTGCAGTACCTAGCTCCACTCCTATTCCCCAGGCGCTCTCTTTTGATGACTTCTGTAACCGTAATAGCCTTGGCTTCATGCATGTTAACATTAGAAGCCTCCTCCCTAAGTTTGTTTTGTTCACTGCTTTAGCACACTCTGCCAACCCGGATGTTTTAGCCGTGTCTGAATCCTGGCTTAGAAAGACCACCAAAAATTCCCCAACTACAAGATTTTCAGACAAGATAGAACGGCCAAAGGGGGCGGTGTTGCAATCTATTGCAAAGATTGCCTGCAGAGTTCTGTTTTACTATCCAGGTCTGTTCCCAAACAATTTGAACTTCTACTTTTAAAAATCCACCTCTCTAAAAACAAGTCTCTCACCGTTGCCGCCTGCTATAGACCACCCTCTGCCCCCAGCTGTGCTCTGGACACTATATGTGAACTGATTGCCCCCCATCTATCTTCAGAGCTCGTGCTGCTAGGCGACCTAAATTTTAACATGCTTAACACCCCAGCCACCCTACAATCTAAGCTTGATGCCCTCAATCTCACACAAATTATCAATGAACCTACCAGGTACCACCCCAATTCCGTAAACACGGGTACCCTCATAGATATCATCCTAACAAACTTGCCCTCCAAATACACCTCTGCTGTTTTCAACCAAGATCTCAGCGATCACTGCCTCATTGCCTGCATCCGTAATGGGTCAGCGGTCAAACGACCTCCACTCATCACTGTCAAACGCTCCCTGAAACACTTCAGCGAGCAGGCCTTTCTAATCGACCTGGCCGAGGTATCCTGGAAGGATATTGATCTCATCCCGTCAGTAGAGGATGCCTGGACATTTTAAAAAAATGCCTTCCTCACCATCTTGAATAAGCATGCCCCATTCAAGAAATTTAGAACCAGGAACAGATATAGCCCTTGGTTCTCTCCTGACCTGACTGCCCTTAACCAACAGAAAAACATCCTATGGCGTTCTGCATTAGCATCGAACAGCCCCCGTGATATGCAACTTTTCAGGGAAGCTAGAAACCAGTATACACAGGCAGTTAGAAAAGCCAAGGCTAGCTTTTTCAAGCAGAAATTTGCTTCCTGCAACACAAATTCAAAAAAGTTCTGGGACACTGTAAAGTCCATGGAGAATAAGAACACCTCCTCCCAGCTTCCAACTGCTCTGAAGATAGGAAACACTGTCATCACCGACAAATCCACTATAATTGAGAATTTCAATAAGCATTTTTCTACGGCTGGCCATGCTTTCCACCTGGCTACCCCTACCCCGGACAACAGCACTGCCCTCCCCTCTGCTACTCGCCCAAGCCTTCCCCATTTCTCTTTCTCCCAAATACAGTCAGCTGATGTTCTAAAAGAGCTGCAAAATCTGGACCCTTACAAATCAGCCGGGCTAGATAATCTGGACCCTTTCTTTCTAAAACTATCTGCTGAAATTGTTGCCACCCCTATTACTAGCCTTTTCAACCTCTCTTTCGTGTCGTCTGAGATTCCCAAAGATTGGAAAGCAGCTGCGGTTATCCCCCTCTTCAAAGGGGGGGGACACTCTTGACCCTAACAGCTACAGACCTATATCTATCCTACCCTGCCTTTCTAAGGTCTTCGAAAGCCAAGTCAACAAACAGATTACCGACCATTTCGAATCCCACCATACCTTCTCCGCTATGCAATCTGGTTTCAGAGCTGGTCATGGGTGCACCTCAGCCACGCTCAAGGTCATAAACGATATCTTAACCGCCATCGATAGGAAACAATACTGTGCAGCCGTATTCATTGACCTGGCCAAGGCTTTTGACTCTGTCAATCACCACATCCTCATCGGCAGACTCGACAGCCTTGGTTTCTCTAATGATTGCCTCGCCTGGTTCACCAACTACTTCTCTGATCGAGTTCAGTGTGTCAAATCGGAGGGTCTGTTGTCCGGGCCTCTGGCAGTCTCCATGGGGGTGCCACAGGGTTCAATTCTTGGACCGACTCTCTTCTCTGTATACATCAATGATGTCGCTCTTGCTGCTGGTGATTCTCTGATCCACCTCTACGCAGACGACACTATTCTGTATACTTCTGGCCCTTCTTTTGACACTGTGTTAACAACCCTCCAGGCGAGCTTCAATGCCATACAACTCTCCTTCCGTGGCCTCCAATTGCTCTTAAATACAAGTAAAACTAAATGCATGCTCTTCAACCGATCGCTGCCTGCACCTGCCCGCCTGTCCAACATCACTACTCTGGACGGCTCTGACCTAGAATATGTGGACAACTACAAATACCTAGGTGTCTGGTTAGACTGTAAACTCTCCTTCCAGACTCACATCAAACATCTCCAATCCAAAGTTAAATCTAGAATTGGCTTCCTATTCCGCAACAAAGCATCCTTCACTCATGCTGCCAAACATACCCTTGTAAAACTGACCATCCTACCAATCCTCGACTTCGGTGATGTCATTTACAAAATAGCCTCCAAAACCCTACTCAATAAATTGGATGCAGTCTATCACAGTGCCATCCGTTTTGTCACCAAAGCCCCATATACTACCCACCACTGCGACCTGTACACTCTCGTTGGCTGGCCCTCGCTTCATACTCGTCGCCAAACCCACTGGTTCCAGGTCATCTACAAGACCCTGCTAGGTAAAGTCCCCCCTTATCTCAGCTCGCTGGTCACCATAGCAACACCTACCTGTAGCACGCGCTCCAGCAGGTTTATCTCTCTGGTCACCCCCAAAACCAATTCTTCCTTTGGCCGCCTCTCCTTCCAGTTCTCTGCTGCCAATGACTGGAACGAACTACAAAAATCTCTGAAACTGGAAACACTTATCTCCCTCACTAGCTTTAAGCACCAGCTGTCAGAGCAGCTCATAGATTACTGCACCTGTACATAGCCCATCTATAATTTAGCCCAAACAACTACCTCTTTACCTACTGTATTTATTTATTTATTTTGCTCCTTTGCACCCCATTATTTCTGTCTCTACTTTGCGCTTTCTTCCACTGCAAACCAACCATTCCAGTGTTTTTAAGTTTTATTTTACTTGCTGTGTTGTATTTACTTCGCCACCATGGCCTTTTTATATTTTTATTTATTTATACATATATTTGTTTGCCTTCACCTCCCTTATCTCACCTCACTTGCTCACATTGTATATAGACTTATTTTTTTTTCACTGTATCATTGACTATATGTTTGTTTTACTCCATGTGTAACTATGTGTTGTTGTATGTGTCGAACTGCTTTGCTTTATCTTGGCCAGGTCGCAATTGTAAATGAGAACGTGTTCTCAATTTGCCTACCTGGTTAAATAAAGGTTAAATAAAATAAACAGTAGAATGGGTTGTACACTGTACAGTAAAAGAACAGTGGAGGCTATGCCGATTGGTCGTCCACACACACACACACACACACACACACACACACACACACACACACACACACACACACACACACACACACACACACACACACACACACACACACACACACACACACACAAGGCAGAGCGGGAACTATGGTCTGGTATTCTGTCCTAAGTTCAGATGTTAAACTCATAATCAGGCTGTTACACGTTCCCTAAGACCTCTTGATAAAAGCTAACGCGTCTGCCATTCGTTCCATGTGGGAGGCCAAAGCTCATCTTTTCTTGGCTTTTCCCTACTGAGCAGAATTCCTGTTCAAATCAAGCCATACTACTCTCACACAGTACTAACAGCAGACAGTACTAACAGCATGCCTTCATCACATTTAACTGACTACTACCAGACAGTCTTTTCTTGTTGATACAGATTATGTTGCAGATTCAACGCAACATCAAGCTCTTCACTACAACATTAGAGTGCAGATATCAGAATATACTTAACACACGCATAAAGCGAAGGATGGAGACGGTGTGAAGTGCTCTGTCTGTCATAGTGAGATGACTATCGAACTTTTCTTCATGTCTTCATCCATTGATTAGTGTTCATCTGAGTCAAATCCATATAGGCAGATTGTACCCCGAACACAAATGTCAGGAGATATTACCAAGCTATATGGCGCTATTCTCAGTGACTGCACTTACAGACCAGATTGCAGGAAAGATGAAAAAATCGATACAGAAAAAAACACATTTTAATTTATTTGCTCTATCCTTGATTGACCCAAGTTTATGATTTCCTCCCGTGGTGGGAAAGAGGGGGATGGATTGGGGAGGGATGGAGAGAGGGAACTGGACTCTCTGCAGGGCTACAGAGGAAAGGTCCGCTGTGATCTAAACAGAAGCCAAAGACGAGGTGTGGGAGAGGAGTGAGGGAGCGAGCGAGGGAGAGAGGTAGAGAGAGGGAGCGAGGGGGAGTGGTAGACGTAGAGAGAGAGGTAAAGAGAGAGGAAGCGAGGGAGTTTGGTAGACGTAGGGAGAGAGGTAAAGAGAGAGGAAGCGAGGGAGAGGATTAGATAGTGACAGCGAACTAGAAAGGCTGAACGGGGAGCGTAAGGAAAGCAATTCAACTAATGACCTTAGCTATGTGCAGTGCCTCTAAAATATGCAGTGAAAGACAGAACCGAACACTGCTTAGCTCTGACACACACATTCAACCTGCACTCACTCACATGCAGATAGACGGACTGACGGACAGACACACACACAGAGATGGACAGATCGTACTATAAAACATACCAAAGTAAAAACATTGAAAAACAAACAAGGCCATAGCTGTGGGGACTTGAGGAGCATAGCAGACTTACCGGGACAGTATGTATCCAGGCCGTGGTTCTTGGCAGTGCAGGAGTTGTGTATAGGGGAGCCAAGCTCTGATTGTGGAATGCGAGGGCTCTCCACAAATTTTGCTTTCCGCAGGGGGGCTGGGAGCAGAATGCACACGCACACACACACACACACACACACACATATATAGAAGGAGACAACACACACACACAGTGACACAGAACACCCAAATTATAGAAAAGAGAGGGGGAGACAGACAGAGAGAGCTTATGAGATTGCGTCGGCACATTGAAATGACTAACACGCAGCAAAGCTTATCCAAGTAGCTCATTTGAGTTTGGTCACAGGTACAACTTTAGCTCAAGAGAAACAGGATTGTTACAGTGTCATATAGTATACAGAACACCAAGCCAACACTTCCTATACATTAGTCCTATACATTACGATACCAAATCCACTAACCACATTCCTTGGGCATTTAAAACTATCGGGAGTTAAAGATGATACTTACAGTATAACATAGAACAGAATGCCAAACATCCTCATAGACTTCTATTGAATAATCATCCTCTCTAAACTTAACAGCACTGACAAATGCAAATGTCTGTCAGCATGCCTAGTGACGCAATCACAGCAAAAATGCAAATGACATACATCCATTTTGGGAATGTATTCACACCCGACTCCGACAGCCAACCTGTCAACAGATCACTTCCACATAACAGGAAAGGTGTCGAGAATGTTAGAATGTTACAAATTTGGGGGCGGCGGATGTGACAAATCTGTTTGGCTTAGAATAAAATAGAATGTCATAGAATAAAATACAACAGAAAATAATGGAATAACAGGGGACTTCCTCAAGTCAGGTGTACACTGGATCAGTTTTATAGACGAATGTAATGGCGACACATTCTGAACTTGAATGTTATGCCAGTGTAAAGGACGTCACGCTGCTTGCTTAGCCAGTACCAATTCCTCCCGATTCGGCGCATACCTGCCGCAAACTCAGAACCTCTGCCTCACAAACACACGTGACCGCCCTCCTCAAGCGTCTTACCCGATCACGTCACCTCAAAAGCTAGCTAATGAGGCGACACAAGCGGGACACTTTAGGCTGAGGAGGAAGTTTCACACATCCCCATGTGCTGCACAAGCAATGTTATGATGCAATATTACGCTAGCCAGGGATGTACACGTCATAGGATAACCACTACAGAGATGTCTATCTGTTACACAAATGTATGACAAACTGAACAGTTCGGTTGAGAGACGCCATCTGACGTAAGACAATGCAGTTCAAGAGGAAACTGATCCCCATTCTAAACAGGTGTTAATTTAATAGGCTAGCTTAGCTGGAATCCCATGACATATTCTAAGCAGCTTTTCGCTCGCTCCACTGAGTGTGGGCTCTCACTCCCCTAAAGGGCTGGTGTTGGACAATTATGCAAAATAACTCCACCATTCTCAGCCACATATACCTAGCTTATCACATTGTCTGTCTATTACCCAATACTGAAGACTTGGTTCAACAGAAACATGTAGGAAAATAGAACTATGTGGCATGCCCTTAAGATACTGTGACTGTTCACCCTTTTCTCTGTCATGATAGGTTGAAGCTACTGTCTGTAGTGTACATACAGACAGAGAACTGGGCCAGGCTGCATGTCAAGAGGCGGTTGAAACATCTGCCCCTCTGACGATGCCTCACAACAACTGGAGTACAGCAAGAACAACTCAGCACTGTTGAGTTGGCTCAGGGTTCAAGTCAGGCGAACACAGAGGGCTGAGGAGTGATACGAGATACAGTATACCAGTCTACTGAATGCCACTGTCAGTGTACAGTACAGTATGGAAGAGGAAGTTTACTAACCCGACTCAGTTCCCCAGCCAAACAGAGGAAGTAACAGAGCCAATCAGCACAGAGCCAGGTAGCACAGAGCCAGGCAGCACAGAGCTAGGCAGCACAGAGCCAGGCAGCAGAGGCCACAGTGACAAGAAGCCCTACTGAGTCACAGCCAGGAGAGGAGTGGGAGAGGACTCAATCACAGAGAAGCCCCACCAGCACCATGATATACAGTACTATACTATTGAGAACAGTCCTGCATGTAGGGTAGTGTTTAGAGCAATTAATGACTCAGCATTGGGTAAGAGACACACACACCACACACACACACAGTAGTTTTAAGTTCCTCATTGTCCAGATCACTGAGGACTTGACATGGACCAACACCACCACCACCACCATTGTCAAGAGGGAGCAACAGTGTCTCTACTTCCTAAGGCGGCTGAAGAACTTCGCCTCAGGGCCTCCCCAAATACTACCTCTGCATCATCGAGAGTGTCCAGACCGGTTGCATCATGGCCTGGTACGGGAATTGTTCCGTTCATGACCGCAAGGCCCTCCAGCGGGTGGTGAAGACAGCCCAGTACATCACTAGGGCCGTGTTCCCACCCATCCAGGACATCTACTCGATATCGTGCCTGAGGAAGGCCTGCAGCATAATCAGGGATCCCACACAGCCCAGCCACGAGCTGTTCTCTCCCTTACTGTCAGACAGTATCGGCGCATGAAGTCTGATACCATCAGACCACTGAACACTTGAACTGGACTGACCAACTGCACTGACACTCCGCACCTTAGCATACATGCACTCACTCACTCACACACACACCCACAGAGATACAGTTGAAGTTGGAAGTTTACATACATCTTAGCCAAATACAGTTAAACTCAGTTTTTTTCACAATTCCCAACATTTAATCCTAGTAAAAAATCTCTGTCTTAGGTCAGAAAGGATCACCACTTTAAGAATGTGAAATGTCAGAATAATAGTAGAGAGAATTATTTATTTCATCTTTTATTTATTGACGAAATAATTCCCAGTGGGTCAGAAGTTTACATACACTCAATTAGTATTTGGTAGCGTTGCCTATAAACTGTTTAACTTGGGTCAAACGTTTTGGGTAGCCTTCCACAAGCTTCCCACAATAAGTTGGGTGAATTTTGGCCCATTCCTCCTGACAGAGCTGGTGGAACTGAGTCAGGTTTGTAGGCCTCCTTGCTCACACACTTTTTCAGTTCTGCCCACACATTTTCTATAGGGTTGAGGTCAGGGCTTTGTGATGGCCACTCCAATACCTTGATTTTGTTGTCCTTGGCCATTTTGCCACAACTTTGGAAGTATGCTTGGGGTCATTGTCCATTTGGAAGACCCATTTGCGACCAAGCTTTAACTTCCTGACTGATGTCTTGAGATGTTGCTTCAATATATCCACAAGCTTTTCCCTTCTCATGATGCCATCCTGCAGTAAAGCACCCCCACAACATGATGCTGAGGGAAATAGAATCCCCCGTGCTTCACGGTTGGGATGGTGTTCTTTGGCTTGCAAGCCCCCCCTTTTTCCTCCAAACATAACCATGGTCATTATGGCCAAACAGTTTTCTTTTTGTTTCATCAGACCAGAGGACATTTCTACAAAAAGTACGATCTTTGTCCCCATGTGCAGTTGCAAACCGTAGTCTGGTTAATTTATGGCGGTTTTGGAGCAGTGGCTTCTTCCTTGCTGAGCGGCCTTTCAGGTTATGTCGATATAGGACTCGTTTTACTGTGGATATAGATACTTTTGTACCTGTTTCCTCCAGCATCTTCATAAGGTCCTTTACTGTTGTTCTGGGATTGATTTGCACTTTTCGCACCAAAGTACGTTCATCTCTAGGAGACAGAACGCGTCTCCTTCCTGAGCGGTATGACGGCTGCGTGGTCCCATGGTGTTTATACTTGCGTACTATTGTTTGTACAGATGAACATGGTACCTTCAGGTGTTTGGAAATTGCTCTTAAGGATGAACCAGACTTGTGGAGGTCTACAATTTTCTTTCTGAGGTCTTGGCTGATTTCTTTTGATTTTCCCATGATGTCAAGCAAAGAGGCACTGAGTTTGAAGGTAGGCCTTGAAATACATCCACAGGTACACCTCCAATTGACTCAAATGATGTCAATTAGCCTATCAGAAGCTTCTAAAACCATTACATAATTTTCTGGAATCTTCCAAGCTGTTTAAAGGCATAGTCAACTTAATGTATGTAAACTTCTGACCAACTGGAATTGTGATACAGTGAATTATAAGTGAAATAATCTGTTTGCAAACAATTGTTGAAAAATGTATTTGTGTCATGCACATGGATGGATGTCCTAACCGACATGCCAAAACTATAGTTTGTTAACAAGAGATTTGTGGAGTGGTTGAAAAATGAGTTTTAATGACTCCAACCTAAGTGTATGTAAACACTTGCCCCCCAATCACCCCTTCCCCAAAACAAGTATAAATATTGGACAATAAATTGTACTTTCCTGTAATATAATTATGCTAAAATGTTTATTCTATTCTACTGAGTCATTTATCTTTTGTTCGTATTCTTATATTTTATTATTTCTTATTGTTGTTGCATTGTCCAGAAGGAACCTTCAAGCAATCATTTCATTGGACGGTGTATACCATGTGTATCCTGTATATACGACTAATAAAACTTGAAACACGCACAAACACACACAGTCTACATTGAGGATAACCAGATACTAGTAAAAAGATATACAGTGTGGGAAACCTACACTAGCAGCAGTGTAATCCCTGGGACTGCAGCTCTCCTACAGTACAGCAGTACAGGCTCCGTGTGGCAGCTAGGAAGGCCCTTACCAGCCAGGCAGAGTGACGGCATGATGGATGGCAGTAGGCAAATCCACTCGGCAAATGAGCTTATAAATAAATATCTATATGCGGATGCAGGTAGTTGTGCACTATATATTTGAGACAGTCTCCGTGAGTAGTGTGTGTGTGTGTGTGAGAATGTGGTAGTGTGGTAGTGTGTGTGTGTGAGAATGTGGTAGTGTGGTAGTGTGTAGTGTGTAGTGTGTGTGTGAGAATGTGGTAGTGTGGTAGTGTGTGTGTGAGAATGTGGTAGTGTGTGTGTGTGAGAATGTGGTAGTGTGGTAGTGTGTAGTGTGTGTGTGAGAATGTGGTAGTGTGGTAGTGTGTGTGTGAGAATGTGGTAGTGTGTAGTGTGTGTGTGAGAATGTGGTAGTGTGTAGTGTGTGTGTGTGTGTGTGTGTGTGTGTGTGTGTGTGTGTGTGTGTGTGTGTGTGTGTGTGTGTGTGTGTGTGTGTGTGTGTGTGTGTGTGTGTGTGTGTGTGTGTGAGAATGTGGTAGTGTGGTAGTGTGTAGTGTGTGTGTGAGAATGTGGTAGTGTGTAGTGTGTGTGTGTGTGTGTGTGTGTGTGAGAATGTGGTAGTGTGGTAGTGTGTAGTGTGTGTGTGAGAATGTGGTAGTGTGTAGTGTGTGTGTGAGAATGTGGTAGTGTAGTGTGTGTGTGAGAGTGTGGTAGTGTGTGTGTGAGAGTGTGGTAGTGTGTGTGTGTGTGTGAGAATGTGGTAGTGTGGTTGTGTGTAGTGTGTGTGTGAGAATGTGGTAGTGTGTAGTGTAAGAATGTGGTAGTGTGTGTGTGGTAGTGTGTAGTGTGTGTGTGAGAGTGTGGTAGTGTGGTAGTGTGTAGTGTGTGTGTGAGAATGTGGTAGTGTGGTAGTGTGTGTGTGAGAATGTGGTAGTGTGGTAGTGTGTAGTGTGTGTGTGAGAATGTGGTAGTGTGTAGTGTGTGTGTGTGTGTGAGAGAAGGTGGTAGTGTGGTAGTGTGTAGTGTGTGTGTGAGAATGTGGTAGTGTGTAGTGTGTGTGTGTGTGTGTGTGTGTGAGAATGTGGTAGTGTGGTAGTGTGTAGTGTGTGTGTGAGAATGTGGTAGTGTGTAGTGTGTGTGTGAGAATGTGGTAGTGTGGTAGTGTGTAGTGTGTAGTGTAAGAATGTGGTAGTGTGTGTGTGGTAGTGTGTAGTGTGTGTGTGTGAGAATGTGGTAGTGTGGTAGTGTGTAGTGTGTGTGTGAGAATGTGGTAGTGTGGTAGTGTGGTAGTGTGTAGTGTGTGGTAGTGTGTAGTGTGTGTGAGAATGTGGTAGTGTGGTGGTGTGTAGTGTGTGTGAGAATGTGGTAGTGTGGTAGTGTGGTAGTGTGTCTGTGAGAATGTGGTAGTGTGTAGTGTGTGTGAGAATCTGATAGTGTGGTAGTGTGTAGTGTGGTATTGTGGTAGTGTGTGTGAAACAGACCAAGACATTAATCAAAGACGTCATTTCTATTCCCCTCAGACAGTCTTTGTAAAGCCAGGGCTTTAGAAACATTATCAAAAAGAAAATTTCTTGCAAAATGTATTAATTTAGATTCTAATTCAATGTGTGCATATGAAAGAGAAAGGCTCATTTTAAATATGACAGTCCATTCAGACACAAGCTAGGCTTTGTGCAAACAGATGAGATGTAAATATGAAATTAATATCCATACCGATGCTCATCTTAATTAGGTACATGAACGATACATGAATGATAAACAATGAGAAAAGGTGTTGATAGCAGGGTGTTACAATAATGTCTATCAGTCATTCACACTCACCTGTATAAACCCTCCCCCCCCCCCCCTGTTGCTGTGTTTGAATTCAATGGCATGCCCTTTGAGTTGTGCAATGCGCCAGTACATTTCAGTAATGCTTGTTCCATGGAGTGCAAGTTTGGAGACTGTCGCTATAAATCACACATTTACACCGAAGGCCCTGCACTTGCAGAGACACCTTGCGAAGCCCTCAAGGTCGCTACGACAACAAGCATTCCCCTTTACTGTAAACACACCATTGTCATCTACAGTATTCACCTTTATTGATTCAAGGTTACACAGTATTCACGTTGTATTCACAGTTGTATTCACAGAATTCACATTGTATTCACAGAATTCCCATTGTATTCACAGAATTAACATTGTATTCACATAATTCACATTGTATTCACATAATTCACATTGTATTCACAAAATTCACATTGTATTCACAGAATTCACATTGTATTCACAGAATTCACATTGCCATGAACCAAGCAGCACAAGATCTCTCTGTCCCCTCAATGGGACTTCCTGGATAAATAAACGTTTAAAAAGAATGAGCATTTTATATTGTAATGGTATTAGTTCTGCAACATGCTATGGATGAAGGACAAAAAAACAACTCTTTATTCACTTGGGCACACTAGTGGACAAAAGAGTATGCCCACTACAGTAACTTCTGCAGTACCTTACTAAGCCTACTGCAGTACTGCTCCAGTACCTTACTGGGCCTACTGCAGTACTTTACTAGACTTACTGCAGTACCACTACAGTATCTACTGCAGTACCTTACTAAGCCTACTGCAGTACCGCTCCAATACCTTACTAGGCCTACTGCAGTACTTTACTAGACTTACTGCAGTACCACTACAGTAACTACTGCTGTACCTAACTAGGCCTACTGCAGTACCCCTACAGTAACTACTGCTATACCTTACTAGGTCTACTGCAGTACTTTACTAGGCTTACTGCAGTACCGCTACAGTAACTACTGCAGTACCTTACTAGGCCTATTGTAGTACTTTACTAGGCTTACTGCAGTACTTTACTAGACTTACTGCAGTACCACTACGGTAACTACTGCAGTACCTTACTAGGCCTACTGCAGTACCACTACAGTAACTACTGCAGTACCTTACTAGGCTTACTGCAGTACCGCTACAGTAACTACTGCAGTACCTTACTAGGCCTACTGCAGTACTTTACTAGGCTTACTGCAGTACTGCTACAGTAACTCCTGCAGTACCTTACTAGGCCTACTGCAGTACTTTACTAGGCTTACTGCAGTACTTTACTAGACTTACTGCAGTACCGCTACAGTAACTACTGCAGTACCTTACTAGGCTTACTGCAGTACTTTACTAGACTTACTGCAGTACTGCTACAGTAACTCCTGCAGTACCTTACTAGGCTTACTGCAGTACCGCTACAATAACTACTGCAGTACCTTACTAGGCTTACTGCAGTACCGCTACAGTAACTACTACAGTACCACTTAAAGCCTGTCTGGTTGGATGGTTGTCTAAACAACACTGCCCAGATGTGAGTGTGAAACACTGGGAGGTGTTGTGTTCATTCAGCTCAGACTGAAAATAGAGGCTGCTGACAGCAGCACCGTACAAGCTCCATTAACTCAGCCGCTTGTGTGTGTGTGTGCGTGTGTGCGTGCGTGCGTGGGTGGGTGCGTGCGTGTGTGTGTGTGTCATTACACCCATAGGGGGATTAGCCCACTAAGGTAACACACAGAGGGAGGAGCTGATCTTCTAAGAACACTCATTAGCCTATGGTTCTCTCATTCTCCACTCTGCCCCAAATGCTGTTTATTTTGTGCCTCAGATAACCTTTGTGTGCCAGCAGGATTACAGCTTAAAGCAACTCCAATAGTATTAATAATGTTAAAGCTACGGTCCGGTTTATGGAAGGTTTACAAGCTCTTTCATGCCAGACTCTCACATAGCAATACTTACAGGAATTATTATTTATATATTAAAGCTACAGGCCGGTTTATGGAAGGTTACATTGAGTCTTTATCACACAACTTTCATTCTACATATACAGTAGCTAGCACGAGACTTCCAATACAGTTTAAGACTACATCCAAAGCTTACATGCTAGTATTATTCATGTTATAGCTATGGGCTGGTTCATGTAAGGTTAGCCTATAGTCCATCCAACCAATGCTTACATAAGATAAGATAATTACTTTATTATTCCCATGTCGACATTTTGTGTGTGGCTCTGTGTACATTAACACATACAGTATCATTAAGCATACAAAAGACAATACAAATACAGACAAATAGAAAGAGAATTAAACAACACATGAAGACGAACAATACAATCGAAAACAAAACGGCAGAACGCAAACACATACGCTGCAGGTCATCACAGTGTAGCTCCCTGAAATTAGAATCAAGCTTCTATAGCCAACAGCCTTGGTTAACATGGACGATAACGGTCTGGTGATAACTAAGCGATTACAGAGAGGAGGAACTACAGTACAGGCCTCTACTGTAGGGCTCTTGCTTCAACTGCCGCCCACATTACTAGTCATTCCCTAAGGACTTGTACTCCATGTATGCATCCCAAATGTTACCCTATTCCCTATAGAGTGCACTACTAGTGCAATAACCTGGTCAAAAGTTGTGCACTATATAGGGGATAGGGTGCCATTTGGGACGCACTGCATGACGAAAGGTTGCTGGTTCGAATTCCCAAGCGGACTAGGTGAAAAATTGGTCGATGTGCCCTTGAGCAAGGCACTTAACCCTAATTGCTCCTGTAAGTCGTTGTGGATAAGAGCATCTGCTAAATGACTAAAATGTCAAATCCAATGACTCAGCAGAAAGGGGTAGAGAAAAGCTAATGGTCAGTACGTCCGACACCCTGACCTTTCATTCACAATATTATTTCTCTCACGTCCACCCCCGGACCACCTGCTGCAGTCAGGGTCAATGTAGAGGCAGGGCCACTTGCTCTTCAGACAACCACAGCTGGGGAAGAGAGGAAATGAATACAGGGCAAAGAAGACTGAGAATGGCACATCAACACCAGTATAGAGTTACGTGATACTGTTATACTGCATTGAGGAGGCACTCTTCAGATAACTATAGTGAAGGACAGACTACAGGGTGAGGGTATATTTGAGACAGGCTGAGAATGACATACCAGTAACACATTTAGGAGGTACTCTTCTGTTAAATATAGTGGAGGAAGAGAGAGAGAGAGACTTGAGCTGAGAGAGGATGAGAATGACATACCAGTAACACATTTAGGAGGTACTCTTCTGTTAAATATAGTGGAGGAAGAGAGAGAGAGACTTGAGCTGAGAGAGGATGAGAATGACACGCCATCAGTGAAGAGTTATGTGACACTGTGATAGTGCATCGAAGAGGACCGGTGATATACTAGAGTTCAATGTGATACTGTGTTATTGCATTGAGAATGACACACCATCAGTGGAGAGTTATGTGACATCAATTGAGGAGTGCATTTATGAGGTGAGAGTATAGTATAATTACCTAAGACCCAATGTGGATGGATGATGGAGCAAACACTAATAAAAGCCAGCATGCCTTGACCCTTAACCCCTGACCCCAGTCCCAACTGAGCTCTAACCCCTAGTAAGGTTATAGGCCCTTGCCTATGCAAGTATGCATACAGTATGGTCTAGGTCCTCCTACCTCTGTCGTTAGACAGTGCCTTCAGAAAGTATTCACACCCCTTGATTTTTTCCACACTTTGTTGTGTTAAAAAGTGGGATACAAATATATTTAATTGTAATTTTTTTCAACGACCTACACAAAGTAATGTCAAAGTGGAAGAACAATTCAAACATTTGAAATTTGTATTAATAGAAAAAAATATATATATATCTTGATTAGATAAGTATTCAACCCCCTGAGTCAATATGCTAGAATCTCCTTTGAGTCATTCTGGGTAAGTCTATAAGAGCTTTGCACACCTGGATTGTACAATATTTGCCCATTATTATTATTTTTTAATTCCTTAAACACTGTCAAGTTGGTTGTTGATCATTGCTAGACAGACATTTTCAAGTTATTCAAGTTATGCCATAGATTTTCAAGTCGATTTAAGACAAAACTGTAACTAGGCCACACAGGAATATTCAATGTTGTCTTGGTAAGCAACTCCAGTGTATATTTGGTCTTGCTAAATTTGGTGTATTTGTCCTGCTAAAAGGTGAATTTGTCTCACAGTGTCTGTATGAAAGCAGACTGAACCAGGTTTTCCGCTACAATTTTGCCTGTCCTTAGCTCTATTCCATTTCTTTTTATCCCCCCAAAATTCCCTACTCCTTGCCGATGACGAGCATACTGATAACATGATGCAGCCACCACCATGCTTGAAAATGTGAAAATATGAAGCTTGGTACTCAGTGATGTGTTGTGTTGTTAAACAGCCACCACTAACATTGAGTGGCTGCTGCCAACATACTGACTCAACTCCAGCCACTTTAATAATGGAAAAATTGATGTAAAAAATGTATCACTAGCCACTTTAAACAATGCCACTTAATATAATGTTTACATACCCTACATTACTCATCTCATATGTATATACTGTACTCTATTCCATCTACTGCATCTTGCCATCTTTATGTAATACATGTATCACTAGCCACTTTAAACAATGCCACTTTTATATGTTTACATACCCTACATTACTCATCTCATATGTATATACTGTACTCTATACCATCTACTGCATCTTGCCTATGGCGTTCGGTACCATCACTCATTCATATATTTTTATGTACATATTCTTCATCCCTTTACACTGTGTGTATAAATAAGGTAGTTGTTGTGAAATTGTTAGGTTAGATTGGTTATTACTGCATTGTCGGAACTAGAAGCACAAGCATTTCGCTACGCTCGCATTAACATCTGCTAACCATGTGTATGTGACACATGATTTGATGGATTTGCCCCAAACATAGCACTTTGCATTTAGGACAAAAAGTACATTTCCTTGCCACATTATTTTGCAGTATTACATTAGTGCCTTAATGCAAACAGAATACATGTTTTGGAATGTTTTTTTTTCTTCTGTACAGGCTTCCTTCTTTTCCCTCACTCATGAAGTTAGTATTGTAGAGTCACTACAATGTTGTTGATCAATTCCTCAGTTTTCTCCTAGCACAGGCATTAAACTCTGTAACTGTTTCAAAATCACCATTGGCCTCATGGTGAATTCCCTGAGTGGTTTCCTTCCTCTCTGGCAACTGAGTTAGGAAGAATGCCTGTATTTCTGTAGTGACTGCGTGTATTGGGACACCATCCGAAGCATAATTAATAACTTCACCATGCTCAAAGGGATATTCAATGTTTGCTTTTTTTTGTTGCCCATCTACCAATAGGTGCCCTTCTTTGCATTGGAAAACCTCCCAAGGTCAATGTGCTCGAATATGTGCTTGAAATTCACTGCTCGACTGAGGGAACTTACAAGATAGTTGTATGTGTGGTGTACAGAGATGGGGTAGTCATTCAAAAATTATGTTAAAAAATATTATTGCACACAGAGTGAGTCCATGTAACTTATTATGTGACTTGTCATGCAAATGTTTATTCTTGAACTTATTTAGGCTTGAAAATAACAAAGGGGTTGAATACTTATTGACTCAAGACATTTCAGCTTTTTTATTACATTTGTAAAAATGTCTAAAAACATAATTCTAATTTGATAAGTATGGGCTATTATGTGTAGATCAGTGACACAATATCTCAATTTAATCAGGCTTAAATTCAGGCTGGAACACAACAAAATGTGGAAAAGGTCAAGGGGTGTAAATACTTTCTGAAGGCATTGTATATACAATTGATATATACATCATTTTATCCCCCCTTTTTTCCCACCAATTTTGTGATATCCAATTGCGATCCAATTACGATCTTGTCTCATCGCTAAAACTCCCCAACGGGCTCGGGAGAGGTGAAGGTCGAGTCATGCCTCCTCTGAAACATGACCCGCCAAACCGCTCTTCTTAACACCCGCCCGCTTAACCCGGCAGCCAGCAGCACCAACGTGTTCGGAGGAAACACTGTTCAACTGATGACCGAAGTCAGCCTGCAGGTGCCCGGCACGCCACAAGGAGTCGCTAGAGCGCGATGAGCCAAGTAAAGCTCCCCCGGCCAAACCCTCCCCTAACCAGGACGATGCTGGGCCAATTGTGCACCGCCCTATGGGACTCCCGGTCACGGACTAGGATCGAACCCGGATCTGTAGTGATGCCTCAAGCACTGCGATGCAGTGCCTTAGACCTCTGCGCCACTCGGGAGGCCAATAAAATGTATTTATAAAGCCTTTTTAACATTAGCAGTTTGTCACAAAGTGATTTACAGTAACCTGACCTAGACTCCAAAGAGCAAGCAGAAGCACAGTGGCATTGGGGAAATAAAACATCCTACTGTGAATAACCTCACCTACTGTAGATCCCTTAAATTAAAATCTGGATCTCAAAGCCAGTTTCACTGAGTTTCTTCATTCTTCCCCTCTAAATCAGGGACGGATTTAGACCTGGGACACCAGGTGGGTGCATTTAATTATCAGGTAGAAGAAAAACCAGCAGACTCTGGACCTCGTAGGGTGAGACCGGAATACCCCTGCTGTAGATGGATACCTCTGGCTGACACTAAGTCAAATAGAAGGTTAATAATAATGCAAAGGATTTGTATTTCTAAAAGTAAAAAACAAACACTTATTGACTTCTTTCAGGCAAGATGTCTTTGAGAAGAGTGGAGGTGATTTAAGCACAACCGAGCAAAGAAAAACAGTGAAAATGCTTTAAAGTCACTAATGTTAGTGAAGGCAATTTTCCTGTAAAGATAACGAGGATGAGAAAAGAGAAAAGAGCGAAGCTTAATTGAGACAGACCATCCATTCACCTAATTGCAGTTATAGCAATAGTATCATCAATGGAAAACACTGGCGTGGTGACCTGAATCCTAAAATTGGTGACCTGAATCCACTGTCAATGGATACATTCCTCCAAAACCTAGCCTAGATAACAGTCCTCTCCTCCCACTGCCAAGATACATGATTTTGTACTGAAAGGCAGGTATTAAAGGGGTTTTGGGAGATTGGTGTTATCGCAATGCTGTAATGTTGTGCAGTGGACTATGACGTCTGTGACAGCCCTAGTGACACACAAACACCCAACTGCGTTTACCTGTAACAGGAGTGTTTGCTCATTTTGGTAGTGTCAACATTAGCAGAGGAGTGGAGGGGTAGTCAGTGTATGTAACGCATGGTAATCCCACTGCTGTGTTTTGTAAGCAAATCATTATCAAGCCTATTAATAGCACACTGCGGGTTTCTCATTCTAACACAGCTTCTTGTAGAACAGTCTTTGTGTGCGTCCCAAATGGCACCATATTCCCTTTATAATGCACTGCTATGGGCCCTGGTCAAAAACGTACGCTGTATAGGAAATGAGGTATGATTTGGGCCGCAGCCTTTCATTGTATAAGAACCCAATGATAACCCAATGAAACAAAAAAGTCATACATATTGACAATAAATCCACTTATACATATACTGACTACTACAAACGGGCTAAATTGACTCCATTGCTCCTTCTAGACAAGTCCTGCACTGTTTAATCACCCTGTATAAAACCAATAACAAAGTCATTCTAAATAAATGATTTTACTTTGCAACTTAACTCGTACTAAAGGCACAAAAATATACAAATTTACAATACATGAATGTACTTTCTGACCTACATTAACCTGCATTAACTCATAGCGAAGGTTTAGTTGTAGCAACACAATTGCGGATGAGTTGTGTTTCGACGGTGATGCTGCAGTGACACGGAGGTGATGGATGGACTTGAAAGGCTCCAAGTACTTTCAACAGCCTCCACCTCTCCACCAACCAGACAGTCAACATAATGAGATTCCTGTTCCAACCTTTCACTCTGAGAGACAAAGTAGGGGTTTTTACAAGAGAGTGGTGTCATCAACACTTGATTTATTGCTTGAACGTCACCATGCAGAGTACAGACTTTGACTACTTTCTATGGAGACAGTGTCTGCATCCCAAATGTTTCCTGGTCAAAAGTAGTGCACTACATAGGAAAATAGCGTGCCATTTGCGACACATCCAGTCTTTCTCTCAGTGGGCTGGCTGGCTTTCTGATAAGCATTGAGTGGTGAAAAGGGTCTGTACGAAGCTCCAACATGCAGGAACCAACCCAGAGGCTGTTGCTTTTTCAAGAGAATAGAATACACGTTATGCTCCACTGGTTATCCTTTGATAACCAAATTAACCTTAAATTAATTTGTAACAGGCTATTATTACTAATGTGCAACCGTTCTCCGGGTGAATGTAGCTAGCTGTAGCTGACTGTTTATCAGAATTGATGTAGAAAACGCCTCAGGAGATTGGATGTTTCGCTTTTCAGATTTATTCCCCCAACTTCGCTCGGGTATCTAAACCCAATTGTCTGATGCAGGGTCAGGGGATTGCTGTGCGGAAATAGCGGAGAAATTGAGCAATTACATACAGAACATTGATATCCCCTATAGTAGAATGGGTTCAGAGGTTTTAAGATTTGGATTTGCAGGTGAGTGAACTGTGTAACAACTGGGATTCCCTCACTCATACATAGGTTTCTACCGAAAAACTAAAACATCAAACCCTCAGCTCCTCATAGAAAGGGTTTTATTCAACCTTCAGCAAAGTGAAGTAAATATATCAATTGAGTTCAGTACTCTGTATAGTATTTAGTTGGTTTCTGATAAAACACACTATAATCAGTGTTGACTGTCAAACAAGGTCAGACGATCCAACATGTCTGACAGATAGAGGTACAGGTAACTGCCAAAATAATGGAAACACTTGAGTAAATGAGGAACACAAAGTATATTGAAAGCAGGTGCTTCCACACAGTTGTGGCTCCTAAGTTAATTAAGCAATTAACATTCCATACTGCTTAGGGTCATGTATAAAAATGCTGGGCAGGCCATTATTTTGTCTACCATGGCTATGCCCCTATAGGATGACAATGCTTCCATCCACAGGGTACGAGTGGTCACTGAATGGTTTGATGAGCATGAAAACAGTGCAAACCATATGCCATGGCCTTCTCAGTCACCAGATCTCAACTCAATGTAATACTTATGGGAGGTTCTGGAGCAACAGCGTTTTCCACCACCATCAACAAAACACCAAATTATGGAATTTCTCAAGGAAGAATATTGTCACATCCATCCAATAGAGTTCCAGACACTTGTAGAATCTATGCTAAGGTGCACTGAAGCTTTTCTGGCTCGTGGTGGCACAAGGCCCTATTAAGATGCTTTATGTTGGTGTTTCCTTTATTTTGGCAGTTACCTGTAGATCAAGAAACAAATAATTGACAATTCAACATGAAGAAATAATACTGAGTGACTAACGCTCCCTCATTTCAACAGAGATCTGGCTTAACTATGAAATGGGGGACACCAACTAACGCACGGAAATAGCAACATTTGATTAACGGCACATGCTACTTCCATAGACTTTCAAGTTCCATCATTGTCTTAGGCAATACTCTAAAGGAGCATATACCGGTAGATGAATCCTATCTGTATTTGTCTATCTCTTCCCAACATGACCTTCAGCTCAATAGGGGTAATGCCTTGTGACAGATTCACATCCTTCAACATCATCTCATCCAAGATGGCAGCCGGAGAGGCTGAATGTACACATGTCATCATCAAGCCCTGTGATGTAATCATGTCACAGACACAGCGAGGCGAGCTGCCCCCTGCCTGAAAGCACACACACACACCATTACAGACTGATTGTTTGTGTCTAAGTCTGTCAAGAGGGACAGAGTGTCGTTGTTTAATGCTAATATCCTTTCTAACTGAGACTGACCGACAACAAGGAGCCTTATCACAGCTCTCTGTAGGAAGTGACGCTAGCAGCTAACTCCTCTGGAATTTGTCGATGGTGAGTGCGTGTATCCTTCTCCTCATCAAATGCCTTCATTCACCTGAGACCACCAGCAGTAGCAGCTACTGATGAGGTTCATTTTGTTATGTGGTTTATACCAGCTAGATGGCTATCCCAGAGAGACACAGAGAGAGACAGAGAGACAGACAGAGAGAGAGAGAGAGTGAGAGAGCGAGAGAGTGATAGGCAAGCAGCTCTGATGGAGGTATGGAGCCGATAGCGGGAAGGAAGACATGACGTCTCTCAAATTGTGATACATAACAACAACAACCTGATGACACAATGCGGGTCGGGAACAACCTACCTAACATACTATTTCCACCTCTTAACAGACATATAAACTCAGATATATATGGACATAACAAATGGATGCGCACACATAATCAGAAGTACAGGTGGATCCTACAGCGTGAGCACCAGAAGCCGCCCACCAGTAGCCAGTTAGTGCTTTGACACACACACACTTGCACTCAGAGACGATTCAATGTCTACCCACGCTGACGCATGAAACAAGACAAACTCGCCGCAAAAACAGTATCAGTATGGCACTCCTGTTGATTCACTCTTCCTTGAACCTACATTCTGATTACAGCCGAAAAGACCTTAGCCTACCTCCTCTTTCTCCTTATAAGCCCAGCTTGCTGTACCAAGAAAAGCATTCAAGCCTATGATGAATCCATCCACTCCTACACACTGACCCCCCATGGAGCTTTCTCACCTGGGCCAGGCCTGGCGCAGATCAGGTGAGGTATAGCAGAAGTGGTATGGTATATCCTACATTATTTTAAGCTTTGTCATTGTTAAAATAGGCCTACAAATTTTCTCTACAAAATGAACACTCACACAAGTGATAGGACACTAACGTCCATTCAGATATTCAGCTATTCTAATAACCGTGCCCATCCCTAGTTCGGAGTGGCTCACCATTCTCAAACCAGATCCCGCATGATTGTGGAAGGCTGGAATATGTCACCAGATCCCCTCCTTCTCCGTCCAGTGACACAAACAGACCTTCCTCCCTGAACGATGACCAGTTCATCCAAAACAGCCTCTGGTTGGTAGCCACACGGCAAGCGGCACTGCAAGCCAAACGGGAGGAAAAATAAGAAGCTTTCTCCTCCTCTCTTTTTTCAAAGTAATCCTCCACAGGTCTCAGTGCTGCTGACGCTGTTCAGTCCGCTCGATTCAGCCGCGGTAAATGATATGGGGGCAAGAGGCAGATATGGCTGGGTGACAGGAGGAGTGAGAGGAGGAAGAGGAAGAGGGGAAGGAGGTGGAGGAGGAAGGCACCCAGGCAGCAGTCACTGTGTCACTAGGGAAAGAGAAAGGGACACCGAGGTGACATTCCCTCGGATGACTTCATGCATCCTCAGACAGTTGGCCAGCTTTCTCTTTCCAAAAAAAGAAGACCTTTCCTAAGCAGCAGAGGCGAAGATGGACCATTAGATGGATTGCGAGCTCATTCGTGTCCGTGACTAGCGCTTAGAGGTGTTATGTATGGATGTGAGAGGCGCTGATAGTTCCATGGTAGCAGGGAGCCCAGGTCTCCTCTCTACACCAGCAGATGAATGGCGCAGTGCTGCTGTTGTCATGGCAACCACCAGGGAGGACGGGGAGGGAGGAGGAGGGTATGGATAGATGGAAAGAGAGAAAAAAATGTAATAAAAGAGGAGAAGGGAGTGAGGGAGGGTCGTATTAAAGGGACCCTTTCACAGTTTATAGTGGTGAGAAGCTTTGGGGACAGATCTGGGTAAAAACAAAAGCAGGATCATCTGCAGGGAGATAGGGTCTCTCTGTGAAAATATTACTCAACCTCCTTTTGGGCCCGAGCCTCCCTGCACCCGCCTGTCTGTCCTTGTCTTACCCTTGAAACTCATGGCCCTTCAAGTGCAGCCATTTTTATAGATATTCTCTATTTTCTCCTTCTTCTCATGTTTCCTTGGTCTCAGTTACTTCCTTCCTTTCTCCCTCTCTGGCTGGTGTGATTACATGGGATTGAAATAGATTAAATTATGGGATGGGGATGCTCTGTTGTTGGCGTAAAGATGTGCAGGAAACTTAGACCGATATGTTGATTGGATCTGGTCCTCCGTGACAGTCAACATTTTGTGATTTCAATTCTAGTTGTGTCTCCCCCTACCCTTCTCTATCTGTCTCCCCCTACCCTTCTCTATCTGTCTCCCCCTACCCTTCTCTATCTGTTTCCCCCTACCCTTCTCTATCTGTCTCCCCCTACCCTTCTCTATCTGTCTCACCCTACCCTTCTCTATCTGTCTCCCCCTACCCTTCTCTCTGTCTCTCAATAAGCCATAATCATTATTATGTTTTCTGTTCTCGTCATACGTAGCAGCAAAGTTCTAATAGAGAATTGGGAAGCGAAATTCAGAACCTTTTCTGAAAATGTGTATTTTGTATTTAATATAGATCCCCATTAGCTGCTGCCAAGGCATCAGCTACTCTTCCTGACGTCCGGCAAAATTAACGCAGTTATACAATTTAAAAAACATTACAATATATTCATAACAGATTTCACAACACACTAAGTGAGTGCCCTCAGGCCCCTAATCCACTATCACATATATACAACACAAAATACATATGTACATGTGTGTATAGTGTGTATGTTATCATGTGTATGTGTGCATGTGTCTGTGCCTATGTTTGTGTTGCTTCACAGTCCTCACTGTTCCAAAAGGTGCATTTTTTTTAAACAATATGTTTATTGATTTTCTTCTTTAACAAGACATACAGTGGGGCAAAAAAGTATTTAGTCAGCCACCAATTGTGCAAGTTCTCCCACTTAAAAAGATGAGAGAGGCCTGTAATTTTCATCATAGGTACACTTCAACTATGACAGACAAAATGAGAAAAAAAATCCAGAAAATCACATTGTAGGATTTTTTATGAATTTCTTTGCAAATTATGGTGGAAAATAAGTATTTGGTCACCTACAAACAAGCAAGATTTCTGGCTCTCACAGACCTGTAACTTATTCTTTAAGAGGCTCCTCTGTCCTCCACTCGTTTACTGTATTAATGGCACCTGTTTGAACTTGTTATCAGTATAAAGGACACCTGTCCACAACCTCAAACAGTCACACTCCAAACTCCACTATGGCCAAGAACAAAGAGCTGTCAAAGGACACCAGAAACAAAATTGTAGACCTGCACCAGGCTGGTAAGACTGAATCTGCAATAGGTAAGCAGCTTGGTTTGAAGAAATCAACTGTGGGAGCAATTATTAGGAAATGGAAGACATACAAGACCACTGATAATCTCCCTCGATCTGGGGCTCCACGCAAGATCTCACCCCGTGGGGTCAAAATGATCACAAGAACGGTGAGCAAAAATCCCAGAACCACACGGGGCGACCTAGTGAATGACCTGCAGAGAGCTGGGACCAAAGTAACAAAGCCTACCATCAGTAACACACTACGCCGCCAGGGACTCAAATCCTGCAGTGCCAGACGTGTCCCCCTGCTTAAGCCAGTACATGTCCAGGCCCGTCTGAAGTTTGCTAGAGAGCATTTGGATGATCCAGAAGAAGATTGGGAGAATGTCATATGGTCAGATGAAACCAAAATAGAACTTTTTGGTAAAAACTCAACTCATCGTGTTTGGAGGACAAAGAATGCTGAGTTGCATCCAAAGAACACCATACCTACTGTGAAGCATGGGGGTGGAAACATCATGCTTTGGGGCTGTTTTTCTGCAAAGGGACCAGGACGACTGATCCGTGTAAAGGACAGAATGAATGGGGCCATGTATCGTGAGATTTTGAGTGAAAACCTCCTTCCATCAGCAAGGGCATTGAAGATGAAACGTGGCTGGGTCTTTCAGCATGACAATGATCCCAAACACACCGCCTGGGCAACGAAGGAGTGGCTTCGTAAGAAGCATTTCAAGGTCCTGGAGTGGCCTAGCCAGTCTCCAGATCTCAACCCCATAGAAAATCTTTGGAGGGAGTTGAAAGTCCGTGTTGCCCAGCAACAGCCCCAAAACATCACTGCTCTAGAGGAGATCTGCATGGAGGAATGGGCCAAAATACCAGCAACAGTGTGTGAAAACCTTGTGAAGACTTACAGAAAACGTTTGACCTCTGTCATTGCCAACAAAGGGTATATAACAAAGTATTGAGATAAACTTTTGTTATTGACCAAATACTTATTTTCCACCATAATTTGCAAATAAATTCATAAAAAATCCTACAATGTGATTTTCTGGATTTTTTTTCAAATTTTGTCTGTCATAGTTGAAGTGTACCTATGATGAAAATTACAGGCCTCTCTCATCTTTTTAAGTGGGAAAACTTGCACAATTGGTGGCTGACTAAATACTTTTTTGCCCCACTGTATATAAGCTGAAAAATTACATGAAAAAAAAGAAACAGCAAAAAACACATCAAAAGTTAACAGCAACAAAAAATTTAAATAAATAAATGATGAAACTATTAAGACAAAACAGTGTTACAGAAGCATAAAACCACCAAAACGACATTTTACAGTGGTCTGATCCAATAAGAGAGGACATCATTGGGACAAATTTCAGATGAAACAGCGCCACAAGGCAATCGGATATCTTTCACCACCACCCCACATGCACACAAAGCATAGTACACTACCCAGAGTTCCCTTCATTAGTCAATATTTCACCCACATCGCTCTGCTCAACAAAATCCAGAAATGGTCCCCAAACCTTTTCAAAAGTGTCTTGTTAAACCTTAACCATATATGTTTTCTTTTCCATTGTTAGGCAATACGACATTTCCCTAAGCCTTTGGGCAATACTAGGCCTGTTGGAAGTTTACATACACTTAGGTTGGAGTCATTAAAACTCGTTTTTCAACCACTCCACAAATTTCTTGTTAACAAACTATAGTTTTGGCAAGTCGGTTAGGACATGTGCTTTGTGCATGACACAAGTAATTTTCCCAACAATTGTTTACAAACTGATTATTTCACTTATAATTCCCTGTATCACAATTCCAGTGGGTCAGAAGTTTCCATACACTAAGTTGACTGTGCCTTTAAACAGCTTGGAAAATTCCAGAAAATTATGTCATGGCTTTAGAAAATTCTGATAGGCTAATTGACATCATTTGAGTCGTTTTGAGGTGTACCTGTGGATATATTTCAAGGCCTACCTTCAAACTCAGTGCCTCTTTGCTTGACATCATGGGAAAATCAAAAGAAATCAGCCAAGACCTCAGAAAAAAAATTGTAGACCTCCACAAGTCTGGTTCATCCATGAGAGCAATTTACAAAAGCCTGAAGGTACCACGTTCATTTGTACAAACAATAGTACGCAAGTATAAACACCATGGGACCACGCAGCCATCATACCGATCAGGAAGGAGACGGGTTCTGTTTCCTAGAGATCAACGTACCTTGGTGCGAAAAGTGCAAATCAATCCCAGAACAACAGCGAAGGACCTTGTGAAGACGCTGGAGGAAACAGGTACAAAAATATCTATATCCACAGTTCTATATCGACACCGCTCAGCAAGGAAGAAGTCAGTGGTCCAAAACCGCCATAAAAAAGCCAGACTACGGTTTGCAACTGCACATGGGGACAAAGATAGTATTTTTTGGAGAAATGTCCGCTGGTCTGATGAAACAAAAATAGAACTGTTTGGCTATAATGACCATCGTTATGTTTGGAGGAAAAAGGGGGACGCTTGCAAGCCGAAGAACACCATCCCAACCGTGAAGCACGGGGGTGGCAGCATCATGTTGTGGGGGTGCTTTGCTGCAGGAGGGACTGGTGCACTTCACAAAATATATTGCATCATGCGGCAGGAAAATGATGTGGATATATTGAAGAAAGATCTCCAGACATCAGTCAGGAAGTTAAAGCTTGGTCGCAAATGGGTCTTCCAAATGGACAATGACCCAAAGCATACTTCCAAAGTTGTGGCAAAATGGCTTAAGGACAACAAAGTCAAGGTATTGGAGTGGCCATCACAAAGCCCTGACCTCAATCCTATAGAACATTTGTGGGCAGAACTGAAAAAGCGTGTGCGAGCAAGGAAGCCTACAAACCTGACTCAGTTACACCAGCTCTGTCAGGAGGAATGGGCCAAAATTCACCCAACCATTTGTGGGAAGCTTGTGGAAGGCTACCCAAAACGTTTGACCCAAGTTAAACAATTTAAAGGCAATGGGACCAAATACTAATTGAGTGTATGTAAACTTCTGACCCACTGGGAATGTGATGAAAGAAATAAAAGCTGAAATAAACCATTCTCTCTACTATTATTCTGACATTTCACATTCTTAAAATAAAGTGGTGATCCTAACTGGCCTAAGACAGGGAATTTTTACTGGTATTAAATGTTGGGAAAAACTGAGTTTAAATGTATTTGGCTAAGGTGTATGTAAACTTCCGACTTCAACTGTATGTTCGCATCAACCAATTGTATTGCAATAGTTTTAGCCGAGTATTCACAGTCTGTGTCCAAGTTTATGTCCTCCCGAATATCTTCCTTCCAAAAGTTCAGTTTGTGCACAGAGGATTTGGTTGAGCCAGACTCTAGCATATTGTATTGAGCTGTAATTCTACCCTTACCACTACAATAGGTTGAGATCGTATTTTCTTAAGTGGACAGAAGGGGTTCTGTTAGGTTTTGGGCAGCCGTGAGGAAGCTCCTTAGCTGTAAATATATATTTTTTAAACTAATTCTAGGAATGTCATATTTTGCTATGAGTTCTTCAAATGACATAAAAATACATTCTTTATACAGGTCTCAAACTTTCCGTAAACCCTTGCTGGAAACCCAGATCAGCTCTCCCAGGAGGGAAACTGTGGTTTCCCCAGATAGTACTAAAACATGACAAAGAATGCGTTTCATCGAGGAACTTCCACACCTCATACCAAACATTGATCATATTAAAAACATGTTTTTTTGTGTGTCTTGATATCAGCTGAGTAAATGTAGAGGTTAAGGGGTAATTTGGGTACAACTGAAGACATTTCAATCTTCATCCACGAAGGGAGAGACTCCGAGGTAAAATAGTACATAGCAGGGCGAAGTTGAGCTGCCCAGTAGTACCACTGGATATTAATGCAAATGGAGCCCCCCTTTGTCATACGGTAGGTACAATAAGGACAAGCGAACTCTGGGAAGTCTGCTGTTTCAGATAAATATAGTGAACATCTTTTTAAGCCTTGTAAAGAGGGATGGTGGCTGCGGCAAGGGAATGTTCTGAAATAGATACAACAGTTTTGGGAGGACATTCATTTTCAGAATGTTAATCCGGCCAATTAAAGATATAGGTAAAGATGACCATCTATCTATCATTTGAGTTACTGAATCTAAGACAGGGTCATAGTTAGTTGAGACTATGCAGTCAATCTTTGGCATAATACGAATCCCGAGATATGTAAAGCATTCCGTTGCGTTCAAAAAAGAAGTCAGAGGTGTAGGCCTACGTCTTTCCTCCTCTAGCATCATAACTGAGGATTTTACATTATTTATTTTGTATCCCGAGAACACACCAAACTCTTTGATTAGGTCCAGAAGTGCGGGTATGGAATTGCACAAGTCTGTAAGAAACAAAATGACATCTTCTGCAGTGAGACAGAAAATAAGACCACCGTGATCTAGTCTCCTATAGGCCTAAATAGAACAAACCCGCACCAGGATGCTGCGATGCGTAAAAAGAGAAGTTTCCTGGTACATAAAGTTATAATAAGGCTAGGCCTACTTGTAAACTGGCCCTGTTATTATAGTTCAATAGACAGTGCTACTATGTCACTAGATAAATTACAACACGGTGAACTGGCTCAAACGTTAAATACCTGTTCAGACAAAACCATGAGGTGCATTTTTATCTTTAAAAATAATAATCTAATTTCACTGCTTGCATCAGTTACTTGATGTGGAATAGAGTTCCAAGTAGTCGTGGCTCTATGTTTTACTGTGCGCCTCCCATAGTCTGTTCTGGACTTGGGCACTGTGACGAGACCTCTGGTGGTATGTCTTGTGGGGTATGCATTGGTGTCTGAACTGTGTGCTAGTCGATTAAACAGACAGCTTGGTGCTTCAACATGTCAATACCTCTCACAAATACAAGTAGTGATGAAGTCAATCTTTCCTCCACTTTGAGCCAGTAGAAATTGACATGCATATTATCCATGTTAGCTCTCTGTGTATATCTAAGGGCCAGCGGTGCTACTTAAGAATGTTAAAGTTTAATCTTAAACATACTCTCTAAAGACAAACTAGCAGACCAAAACATTTCGCTAAGCAGGCTAATTTATAATCTGTAAAACTCATAGACCTATTATATCTAGCTGGTCCCAGCTAAATCTGGAATACGACTAGCAGACAATGACTTGTTAGTCTATTTACAACCACTGAGTTATCTTGGTAATCTGGCGGCCAATAAAAGCTCCCTTGTCTACGAATTATAAAATTATGTTTGTTTGCTATGTATAGTCTATCTGCACCTCAATAGACTTCCATCTTCCAGTCATTGATATTTTGGTATTCCAAAAGACAAACAAATCAAAATCACAAAAAAATATATTTGTCACATGCGCCAAATACAACATAGACCTTACTTAGGAGCCACTATTGACAAACCCTTTGAGCTTACTGAAGTAGACACAATGGGTGGCATGGTCTGAAAACCACAGGTTTATTAGATTGGTATCTGCTAAACGATAACCACTGAGTGAGTCTGACATGGCACCCTTTATGAAGCAATACTATTAATCAGAGCCTTATAGTTGAAAAACAAAAGTATTGCACTATATAGGGATGAAGGTGCCAATCCAGACACATGCACTGATTTCCTCATTCAGTATTGATGCGTTCAGGTCCACTGGTTGTTATGACATTATATTTTTCCTTTTCAATTACCTTCTCAATCATTTAGCCTTTTCTCAATTTCTTTCCAACTGTGAAAAGTCAGAGGAGCTGAACATGTCATATTTCCATTTTGCGGAACAAATGACTGTACGTGTCCGGGACAGAGGGGGGAGGGGGAAGGGTTATAGTGGGACACGCAGATTGTGCATAAACGTGCATAAAGATGGCAGAATTCAGATCTGACGTCATTATTTTAGCACTATCCACTGAGGTTTTAAACTATGGCGCACGTATGGTTCAATGTGCCAATAAATCAGTACAATCTACTTTTTCAGGTTTTAAAATTGCCGGCTTCTTGAAGCTAAAATTCGGATTGTGTGTACTCTGCTAATGACCATACAAAAAAGAGTAATGGAGCGCAATGTACAATACGGCGAACTAAGCAAAACAAGGAATTTGTGGTAAGCACATGGGGGTAAGTGCATCTTTATGCACCTCCGCTATTGGAGAACGATGGGCCCTGGGCTGAGTGGGTAAAGAGATTTGGAGAGAAGGAGGAGATTGAAATGTATAAATGTCAGTCTTCATCTCAGCATTAGCCACACAGAGATGACTATATTTTTCACACACTCCTAGGCCCAAGCTAGGCCTGTAGTACAGCACAATACAGTAATTTAACACATGCTTTACCTTACCACACACTTCTACACTGGGCTCAATGTACAGCATGGGTGGATTTCCCAAAGCCGAAACCCACTCCTGTACAATAATATATCTTTAAACGTAAAACTGCAATACAATACAGTGGAGGCAGGGTGAGTAGAACAGACAATGGAATTCAGATACACTAATAATAGCATTATAATTGCAGTGAGGGTGGAAGAGCAGTGAGGTTTGAAGGGCAAATGCACTAATTTTCCATCTTATGTGGAAATCCATGTGAAAGTAAAAAGGAAACAGTAATCAACACTAATCGTTTTGATCTCTAGCTGTTATAAATTAGGGGGAAGCAGTCAGATGCAAAAAGAGAGATGTTGAAATAATGCCTTTAAAAGTTTCACAGTTGAGTAATCAGCTTGCTGTGGCTCTACAGTGCATCCCAAATTGGCAACCTATTCCCTATAAAGTGCATTACTTTTGGCCAGAGCACTATAGGAAATAGGGTGCTATTTGGGATGCAACCAACATCTCAGTAGAGACAGCCAGACACTTCAGTTTATTAACCAACAAACAGCCAGACACTTCAGCTTATTAACCAACAAACAGCCAGACACTTCAGCTTATTAACCAACAAACAGCCAGACACTTCAGCTTATTAACCAACAAACAGCCAGACAGACACTTCAGCTTATTAACCAACAAACAGCCAGACAGACACTTCAGCTTATTAACCAACAAACAGCCAGACACTTCAGCTTATTAACCAACAAACAGCCAGACACTTCAGCTTATTAACCAACAAACAGCCAGACAGACACTTCAGCTTATTAACCAACAAACAGCCAGACACTTCAGTTTATTAACCAACAAACAGCCAGACACTTCAACTTATTAACCAACAAACAGCCAGACACTTCAGCTTATTAACCAACAAACAGCCAGACAGACACTTCAGCTTATTAACCAACAAACAGCCAGCCACTTCAGCTTATTAACCAACAAACAGCCAGACACTTCAGCTTATTAACCAACAAACAGCCAGACACTTCAGCTTATTAACCAACAAACAGACAGACACTTCAGCTTATTAACCAACAAACAGCCAGACAGACACTTCAGCTTATTAACCAAAAAACAGCCAGACAGACACTTCAGCTTATTAACCAACAAACAGCCAGACACTTCAGCTTATTAACCAACAAACAGCCAGACACTTCAGCTTGTTAACCAACAAACAGCCAGACACTTCAGCTTATTAACCAACAAACAGCCAGACAGACACTTCAGCTTATTAACCAACAAACAGCCAGACACTTCAGCTTATTAACCAACCAACCAACAAACAGCCAGACAGACACTTCAGCTTATTAACCAACAAACAGCCAGACAAAAACTTCAGCTTATTAACCAACAAACAGCCAGACAGACACTTCAGCTTATTAACCAACAAACAGCCAGACAGACACTTCAGCTTATTAACCAACAAACAGCCAGACAGACACTTCAAATCAAATCAAATTGTATTAGTCGCATGCGCCGAATAAAATAGGTGTAGACCTTACAGTGAAATGCTTACTTACGAGCCCCTCCCTAACCAACAATGCAGTTTACAATTTTTTTAATAATAATAATAAATAAATACAGATAAGAATAAGAAATAAAATAAACAAATAATTAAAGAGTAGCAGTAAAATAACAATAGACTATATACAGTGGCGTACTGGTACAGAGTCAATGTGTGGGGGCACCGGTTAGTTGAGATAATATGTACATGTGGGTAGAGTTATTAAAGTGACTATGCATAGATGATAACAACAGAGAGTAGCAGCGGTGTAAAAGAGGGGGGGGGGCAATGCAATTAGTCTGGGTAGCCATTTGATTAGGTGTTCAGGAGCCTTATGGCTTGGGGGTAGAAGCTGTTAAGAAGCCTCTTGGACCTAGACTTGGCGCTCCGGTACCGCATGCCGTGTGGTAGCAGAGAGAACAGTCTATTTCTAGGGTGGCTGGAGTCTTTGACAATTTTTACAGCCTTCCTCTGACACCGCCTGGTATAGAGGTCCTGGATGGCTGTGAGCTTGGCCCCAGTGATGTACTGGGCCGTTCGAACTACCCTCTGTAGTGCCTTGCTGTCGGAGGCTTAGCAGTTGCCATACCAGGCAGTGATGCAACCAGTCAGGGTGCTCTCGATGTTGCAGCTGTAGACACTTTTGAGGATCTAAGGACCCATGACAGATCTTTTCAGTCTCCTGAGGGGGACTAGGTTTTGTCGTGCCCTCTTCATGACTGTCTTGGTGTGCTTGGACCATGTTAGTTTGTTGATGATGTGGACACCAAGGAACTTGAAGCTCTCAACCTGCTCCACTGCAGCCCCGTCGATGAGAATGGGGGCATGCTAGGTCCTCTTTTTCCTGTAGTCCACAATCATCTCCTTAGTCTTGATCACGTTGAGGGAGAGGTTGTTGTCCTTGCACCACACGGCCAGGCCTTTGACCTCCTCCGTATAGGCTGTCTCGTCATTGTCGGTGATCAGGCCTACCACTGTTGTGTCATCGGCAAACTTAATGATGGTGTTGGAGTCGTGCCTGGCCGTGCAGTCATGAGTGAACAGGGAGTACAGGAGGGGGCTGAGCACGCACCCCTGAGGGGCCCCTGTGTTGAGGATCAGCGTGTGGGACGTGTTGTTATCTACCCTTACCACCTGGGGTCGGCCCGTCAGGAAGTTCAGGATCCAGATGCAGAGGGAGGTGTGTAGTCCCAGGGTCCTTAGATTATTGATTAGCTTTGAGGGCACTATGGTGTTGAACGCTGAGCTGTAGTCAATGAATAGCATTCTCACATAGGTGTTCCTTTTGTGCTGGTGGGAAAGGGCAGTGTGGAGTGCAATAGAGATTGCATCATCTGTGGATCTGTTGGGGCGGTTTGCAAATTGGAGTGGGTCTAGGGTTTCTGGGATAATGGTGTTGATGTGAGCCATGACCAGCCTTTCAAAGCAGTTCATGGCTACAGACGTGAGTGCTACGGGTCGGTAGTCTTTTAGGCAGGTTACCTTAGTGTTCTTGGGCACAGGGATATGGGGGTCTGCTTAAAACATGTTGGTATTACAGACTCGGACAGGGAGAAGTTGAAAATATCAGTGAAGACACTTGCCAGTTGGTCAGAGCATGCTCGCAGTACAGGTCCTGGTAATCCGTCTGTCCCAGCGGCCTTGTGAATGTTGACCTGTTTAAAGGTCTTACTCACATCGGCTGCGGAGAGCGTGATCACACAGTCTTCCGGAACAGCTGGTGCTCTCATGCATGTTCCAGTGCCATTTGCCGCGAAGCGAGCATAGAAGTAGTTTAGCTCGTCTGGTAAGCTCGTGTCACTGGGCAGCTCTCGGCTGTGCTTCCCTTTGTAGTCAGTAATGATTTGCAAGCCCTGCCACATCCGACGTGCGTCAGAGCATATGTAGTACGATTCAATCTTAGTCCTGTATTGATGCTTTGCCTGTTTGATGGTTCGTCGGAGGGCATAGTGAGATTTCTTATTAGCTTCCGGGGTTAAAGTCCCGCTCCTTGAAAGCAGCAGCTCAGTGCGGATGTTGCCGGGCTTCTGGTTGGGGTATGTACGTACAGTCACTGTGGGGACGACGTCATCGATGCACTTATTGATGAAGCCAATGACTGATGTGGTGTACTCCTCAATGCCATCAGAGGAATCCCGGAACATATTCCAGTCTGTCCTAGCAAAACAGTCCTATAGCTTAGCATCTGCTTCATCTGACCACTTTTTTTATTGATCTAGTCACTGGTGCTTCCTGCTTTAATTTTTGCTTGTAAGCAGAAATCAGGAGATTAGAATTTTGGTCAGATTTGGCAAATGGAGGGCGAGGGAGAGCTCTGTGTGTGGAGTAAAGGTGGTTCAGAGTATTTTTTCCTCTGGTTGCACATTTAACAGAAATTTGGTAAAACGGATTTAAGTTTCCCTGCATTAAAGTCCCCGGCTACTAGGACCTCTGGTTGAACATTTTCTTGTTTGCTTATGGCGGAATACAGCTCATTCAATGCTGTCTTAGTGCCAGCCTCTGACTGTGGTGGTATGGAAACAGCTACGAAAAATACAGATGAAAACTCTCTCGGTAGATAGTGTGGTCTACAGCTTATCATGATACTCTACCTCAGGCGAGCAATAGCTCGAGACTTCCTTAGATATCGTGCACCAGCTGTTATTTACAAAAATACATAGCCCGCCGCCCCATGTCTTACCAGACGTCGCTGTTCTGTCCTGCAGGTCCAGAGCATAACCAGCCAGCTGTATGTTTATAGTATCTTCGTTCAGCCACAGCTCCGTGAAGCATAAGATATTACAGTTTTGAATGTCCCGTTGGTAGTTTAATCTTACGCGTCGGTCATCTATTTTATTCTCCAAAGATTGCACATTTGCTAGCAGAATGGAAGAAAGTGGGGGTTTATTCGATCGCCTATGAATTCTCAGAAGGCAGCCTGCCCTTTGGCCCCTTTTTCTCCGCCTCCTCTTCACGCAAATCACGGGGATCTGGGCCTGTTCCCGAGAAAGCAGTATATCGTTGGCATCAGGCTCGACAGACTCGCAAATTTAAAAAAAGGATTCTGCCAGTCCATGGTGAGTAATCGCAGTCCTGATGTCCAGAAGTTATTTTCGGTCATAAGAGATGGTACCGGCAAAATTATGTACAATATAAGTAAAAATAATATGTTACAAAAAATGCAAATAAACAAACAAAAAAATCACAATCGGTTGGGAACATGTAAAACGTCTGCCTTCTTCTCCGGTGCTATTATTACTTATTAACCAACAAACAGCCAGACAGACACTTCAGCTTATTAACCAACAAACAGCCAGACAGACACTTCAGCTTATTAACCAACAAACAGCCAGACAGACACTTCAGCTTATTAACCAACAAACAGCCAGACAGACACTTCAGCTTATTAACCAACAAACAGCCAGACAGACACTTCAGCTTATTAACCAACAAACAGCCAGACAGACACTTCAGCTTATTAACCAACAAACAGCCAGACAGACACTTCAGCTTATTAACCAACAAACAACCAGACAGACACTTCAGCTTATTAACCAACAAACAGTCAGTCAGTGATTACAAGTCATAAACCAGACTAATATATCACTGAGCGTGTGTATCGACTATTGTTAAAAAGGTCTCCTGGACTACTGCACCCAAACACTAATTTAAGCCAGAAAACTCAGTAGGATATGAGCACGTCTTCTTGGGCATTTCATGTGTATTGCAAGTATTATCCATTTCATGTGTATTGCAAGTATTATCCATGTCATGTGTATTGCATGTGTTATCCATTTCATGTGTATTGCATGTGTTATCCATGTCATGTGTATTGCATGTGTTATCCATTTAATGTGTATTGCATGTGTCATCCATTTAATGTGTATTGTATGTGTTGTCCATGTCATGTGTATTGCATGTGATATCCATGTCATGTGTATTGCATGTGTTATCCATTTCATGTGTATTGCATGTGTTATCCATTTCATGTGTATTGCATGTGTTATCCATTTCATGTGTATTGCATGTGTTATCCATTTCATGTGTATTGCATGTGTTATCCAATTCATGTGTATTGCATGTGTTATCCATTTCATGTGTATTGCATGTGTTATCCATTTCATGTGTATTGCATGTGTTATCCATTTCATGTGTATTGCATGTGTTATCCATTTCATGTGTATTGCATGTGTTATCCATTTCATGTGTATTGCATGTGTTATCCATTTCATGTGTATTGCATGTGTTATCCATTTCATGTGTATTGCATGTGTTATCCATTTCATGTGTATTGCATGTGTTATCAATTTAATGTGTATTGCATGTGATATCCATGTCATGTGTATTGCATGTGTTATCCATTTCATGTGTATTGCATGTGTTATCCATTTCATGTGTATTGCATGTGATATCCATGTCATGTGTATTGCATGTGTTAACCATTTCATGTGTATTGCATGTGTTATCCATTTCATGTGTATTGCATGTGTTATCCATTTCATGTGTATTGCATGTGTTATCCATTTCATGTGTATTGCATGTGTTATCCATTTCATGTGTATTGCATGTGTTATCCATTTCATGTGTATTGCATGTGTTATCCATTTCATGTGTATTGCATGTGTTATCCATTTCATGTGTATTGCATGTGTTATCCATTTCATGTGTATTGCATGTGTTATCCATTTCATGTGTATTGCATGTGTTATCCATTTCATGTGTATTGCATGTGTTATCAATTTAATGTGTATTGCATGTGATATCCATGTCATGTGTATTGCATGTGTTATCCATTTCATGTGTATTGCATGTGTTATCCATTTCATGTGTATTGCATGTGATATCCATGTCATGTGTATTGCATGTGTTAACCATTTCATGTGTATTGCATGTGTTATCCATTTCATGTGTATTGCATGTGTTATCCATTTCATGTGTATTGCATGTGTTATCCATTTCATGTGTATTGCATGTGTTATCCATTTCATGTGTATTGCATGTGTTATCCATTTCATGTGTATCAACTCCTCAGCCGTTCCAGACTAAACCCAGACGCACATCACAGTGGACTAGCAGCAGTGGTGGGAGAGATCCAAGAACACAATAGCATAGCAGTGGAATGGAATCAATGCTGAGTGGTTGAAGCCCAAACAGACAGGTCACGACTCTAATCCGCTATAGTTAATGGATGTTGCTGTCTGCTGCCCAGTGTTCAGAACCCACCACCAGAGAGAACAGACAGGTCAGGATGTTGCTGTCTGCTGCCCAGTGTTCAGAACCCACCACCAGAGAGAACAGACAGGTCAGGATGTTGCTGTCTGCTGCCCAGTGTTTAGAACCCACCACCAGAGAGAACAGACAGGTCAGGATGTTGCCGTCTGCTGCCCAGTGTTCAGAACCCACCACCAGAGACAACAGGCTGCTCTTGTGATCCTCTGGACCAAAGGCAGTGTGACATTTCCACACCAGCCGGAGGAATTGTGGCACCATGGTTGCCTTCCGAATGACACCCTATTCCCTTTATAGCGCACTACTTTTTACCAGGGCCCATAGGGAATAGGGTGGCATTTGGGATGCAGGCCATGACACTGCCGGCTCTGTAAAGGGGTAAAGCCTTAGGCACCCTCTGGCAGCTCCCGCCCTCCTGCCTGCCTCTCCAATCCATTTCACAGGTTGGGTTCAGGGCAGCTGGGACCCCCTGGGTGAAACCTCCACGCAGGCAGAGAGAGTGGAGTGAGGAGAAGAGATTAAATCAGAAACTCATTGATTTCCTAAAAAGGTCAGCACTGCTTTCAGAGCATTGTCATTCTATCTGGAACAGTGAGGTTGAATAAGCCAATAAAACAGCTCTACTGCCTGCCAGCTCCCTACCAGCTCCCAGCTCCCTGAGGCCAATCAAGGCAGAGCAGGAGGGCTGGTGGTAGGGCTGAGGAGGAGGATGCTGCTGCGGAGGGCTGGGGATAGCAGGGGAGGTCTGGGGAGGGCAAGGGAGGGAAGGGGGAGCACGGGGGAAAGAAAATGAGGGCTGGGGAATACTAGGTGTGCAGGGGAGGGCTGGGTAAGACTGGTGAGAGCTGGGGAGGATGGGGGAGGAAAGGCGAAAGGGAGGCCCTCCATGAGGGGATCAAAGTGCATCCAGCCAGGCTGAAGACTTGCTCTGATTGTGCCTGCTGCTGAAGCCTGCTGGTCCTTGCTGGGTGCTGGGAGGTGGAGAGGCTTTGATATGCATCCCAAATGGCACCCTATTGCCTGTATAGTGCACTACGGACCCTGTTCGAAAGTATTGCACTATAAAGGGAATAGGGTGCCTTTTGGGATGAAGCCAATGCCCATATTGTAACTTGGCACTGGCAGGCGGTGTAAGGAGTGGCACTGGGTTGGATTAATTAAAGAGTGGGAAGAAGGCTGGGGTGCTCGGGACCATGCCCAATCTGGTGTTGTGGCTATGGACGCCCACCTCTGACTTCGAGGCAGATTAAAAGGCAGAGAAAGACTATTTATTTATATTTTGCAAAACACATGAACAGGTGCGTAAGCTACACTCCAGAGGTGGTACATCTTTGCACTGGCACACGTGCTGCATGCTGATGCAGTTGGACTCATTGTGCAGAGGTAAAATAAAACGCATGAAAGTAGCAATGCAGCAGAGTTAGCACACAGCGGAGTATCAAATTAAAAGTAATGAGGATCTCTTATTCCCATGTTACCTCCCAAAATACACCACAGCAGCAACTGCATCTGCATCACTATCAGCATCTAACTGGCATACATTAACCAGGCAAATTCTGATTATATTGCATTAACAAGGCAAAATATAATTATGATTATATTGCATTAACAAGGCATATTATAATTATGATTATATTGCATTAACAAGGCAAATTGTAAATCATAAATTGAATGACTGTGCATGTATCCACAGTCACAGTGTTCACAACCAAACTGTGAAATGAGGACTTGCATAACAAAGAGAGAACGAGACCCGTTTCTGTGTTATTAATCAAGCTATTCTTAAAACAACAACGCTCCTCTCTACGACAACAGTCATCAAGATAACAGCAAGCACAATGAAACTCCCAGAATTCCTTTTGATTCACGCAGATGAAAGTGTTAGTAAATTAGGCTGAATGTTCTACAGACACGAAAGAGGAAAGGAGAGAGGGAAGAAAAGTGGAATAAACAGACAAAGGGGGCTGTAAGCAGTGTGGTGTGGTGTGGAGTGGAGAGAGAGAGAGAGAGAGAGAGAGAGAGAGAGAGAGAGAGAGAGAGAGAGAGAGAGAGAGAGAGAGAGAGAGAGAGAGAGAGAGAGAGAGACAGAGACAGAGACAGAGACAGAGAGAGAGAGATTGGCTCGCTATGAGATGTAATTTTCAGGCCCCATTCCCTCCGATCCGAACCCCACCTCTCCTGGCTCCTGTCACCAACAACACAAAGCCTTCTCTTCCAGCAGTAGGAAGCAGCACCCCCGGTTAAGATAACAGGGCTTTTAAAAAGTCCAGTTTAGAGAAATAAATAATTCTGTATGGTGTACAAACACACAACAGAATATACAGTGCCTTCAGAAAGTATTCATACCCCTTGACTTATTCCACATTTTGTTGTGTTACAGCCTGAATTGATTTGAACATGTTCTCACCACCTACACACAATACCCCGTAATGACAAAGTGGAAAACATGTTTGTCGGAATTTTAGCAAATTTATTGAAAATTAAATACAGAAATATCTAATTTACACCCCTGAGTCAATGCATGTTCGAATCACCTTTGGAAGCGATTACAGCTGTGAGTCTTTCTGGGTAAGTCTCTAAGAGCTTTTCACACCTGGATTGTGCAACATTTGCCCATTATTCTTTTCTAAATTATTCTTGTTGATCATTGCTAGACAACCATTTTCAGATATTGCCATAGATTTTCAAGCAGATTTAAGTCAAAACTAACTTGGTTACTCAGAAACCTTCACTGAATTCAGGACAAAACTTTAATTGCTGTCATGTTTTTTTTCAGTATTATTTCAGTGCCTTGTTACAAACAGGATGCATGTTTTGGAATATTTGTATTCTGTACAGGCTTCCTTCTTTTCACTCTGTCAATTAGGTTAGTATTGTGACGTAACTAAGTTGCTAATCCATCCTCAATTTTCTCCTATCACAGCCATTAAACTCTGTAACTGTTTTAAAGTCACCATTGGCCTCATGGTGAAATCCCTGAGCGGTTTCCATCCTCTCTGGCAACTGAGTTAGAAAGGACGCTTGTATCTTTGCATTGACTGATTATATTGAAACAAACAAATTCAATGTCTGCTTATTTATTTTTTGTTTTCATCTACCAATAGTTGTCCTTCTTTGCTAGGCTGAATCTGGACTTTGTGGTTGAATCTGTGTTTAAAATGCCCTACTCGACTGAGGTACCTTACAGATAATTGTATGTGTATCATATATCATTGTATCATGTTAAACGCTATTATTGCACACAGAGTAAGTCCATGCAACTTATTATGTGACGTGTTAAACACACTTGTAGTCCTGAACTTATTCATGATTGCCATAACAAAGGGGTTAAATACTTATTGACTCAAGACTTTTCAGCTTTTCATTTTTTATTAATTGGTTAACATTCTGAAAACATAATATCAGTTTGACATTATGGGGTATTGTGTGAAGGCCAGCGATAAAAAATCTCAATTTAATCCATTGTAAATTCAGGCTGTAACACAACAAAATGGGGAAAAAGTCAAAGAGTGTAAATACATTCTGAAGTCACTGTAGGAGAGGGTTAATGATACAACTAGGCTAAATCACGAGGATGAGAGTGGTGAACCGCGCCCTAGTGGTGAATGTTGGACAATGCGTTTCACACCCAATCCCTTTCACTCTGTAGACACTTAAGGAATAAAACACATTTTTCAAATTCAATTCAAGCCTGCACTGCCCAGCCACACTAGCCCATTACAGTGCAATGACTGTAGCTGTCAATGATCAAGTTACTGAGAGATAGATTGAAGAGAGAGAGAGTGGGAGAGAGATAGACTGAGAAGAGAGCGAGCAAAAGAGCGAAAGAGAGAAAGAGAGAGACTGAGGAGAAAGAGAGCGAGGAGAAAGAGAGAGAGAGGAGAAAGAGAGAGAAGGGAGAAAGAGAGAGAGAGGAGAAAGAGAGAGACTAAGGAGAGCGAGAGAGAGATTGGGAGTGAAGCTGTTTTCCGAGATGACTGTGACAGGAAATGATCAGTTAGTGGTGAGTGACAAGGTCAGAGACAAGCAGGATAGGAAGATAGACAGACAACCACAGCTCATATCTGCCATTCCTGGCATCCCAGCCCAGCTATTAGATAAGCCTGGAGTGATTATTAGTGGGCCTTGACCTGGGAGAGCTGTAGTTGATCATTTATTCACAATGATTTGTGTTGACCAGCATCAGTGATCACTGACGTAAGCATCCAACTTCCCAGTTACCATCATGTAACTGACTTATGTATTTCCCCACACGACATTCCAACACGAATGAGTGACATTGGGCGATTGGTTATTAACCGAACGCCCAAAGGAGCAGACAACAACACAGTTTGACCTATGGGATTTCTCTTGTGGAGGTGTTGTGCATATTTCTGTGACCATTACCTGTGAGCTTCTTGATGGGCTGCAGCCGGACACTGATGGTCTGGTGTGTGAGCAGTGGGGAGGAGGGAAGGGAGCGTGAAACGCCCTCCATGATGCGGATGTGCTGCATGCCCTCGGTCATAGAGAGAGGCGGAAGGGCATAGTCGCCCTCAAAGGCACAGTCACTGTCTATACTACCACCTGCAGGAGGAAGCAGAAAAGTCAGCGTCACAAGACAATAATATTAATGTTCCACGCATATACTACCTATTTTATTTAACGTCTGGCATTACAACATTTACAGTATTGTGAGTGTAGTCATAGATGTTTCAGAACAGTTATTAGCGTCTTTGTTGTGCATTGTATTGCATTATGCATAACTTATAAGGCATTATACATGTGCTTCTAGTGGCATTGTAGATACTTAGCAAACCGGGAACATTCCCAGAACATTAGACAAGATTCTCCTTAAGTTCTAGTTAAGGTTTTATCTAACATTAGGATGATAACATCCCAAAAACATTAAAAATAAAGTTTTAAATACCTTTTTTTATGTTTTAAATGAACTATCCTTGGAATGTTCGCCTAACATTCCCCAAAAGTTTTTATTAGGTTTCCAGGTAACGTAATATCACAATGTATCAGTAATGTTTTCCCAGCAAACTAAATTGGTTCTGTGAACGTTCCTAGAACATTTGTTAGGTTGCAGAAAATGTTCTCATAAGACAAAAACTGTCCAGTCGTGCTGATGATTATGCAATGCTTGAATAAAACATTTGCCTGATGTTGCAAGAACGTTCCCAGAACACATTTAGTCTGTTCTTTAAAGGTTCCCAGAATGTTTCATTAGGTTGTGGGAACAGTCTGGTGGTAACATTGTGGGGACATCACAAAAGACATGTTCCCATAACACAAAAACTGTCCAGTTGTGCGGATGATTATACGTTTATTTTAGGGTGCAAAAAACATTAACCTGATATTACAAGAACATTACCAGAACAAATGCATTATGTTCTTTAAAAGTTCCTCACACATTTCTTTAGGTTGTGGTAACATTGACGCGCAGGGTTAATGATCTGGCTGCATATCTGAAAATTGCAAGTTCAATCCCACATATTCTTTAACCATGTTTCTTTATTGTGGATCAGATATACTCTACTAAAAGAAAGGATCTCTTTATTTTGTCCAGATTTATAAATTCAGACTGATATGCAGAATATAGACTAACTGTAAAAAAACGCACCCGATATAATTCCGCCTTTGAGATGCTTGATATGGTCCCCACGTCTTATTTTTCATGATCTGAAAGGCGAAAGTGATCCTAGATCAGCACTTACAGTCTTGGATATCTTGTAAATATGAGCCCGGAAGTTCGCAGAATACACAGAGGATGGGTGAAGTGATGGGGAATAACCCAGTTACCAGTATTTCCTTGGGTTAGTTATGTCTAAGAAGATTAAAAATGAAGCATGGAATTCCTGATTGACCATACTGCCATGGCTACACACTTAGAACAGATGTGTAAAAAACAACACGCTGTGTTATTTTTTAACACATCCGTGTGTCTAGCTAGGGATAACGTGTTACTTTTAACACAATCAATGTGTTGTCACATTTAACACGAGTTGTGTAAATTATTCAAGACACCCTTTCAACACACATCCTATAGAATATCCTATCAGATTTTGGAACCTGTCCTATAGGATTTTACTACCCTCGCCTTCTGGATGATAGCGGGGTGAACAGGCAGTGGCTCGGGTGGTTGTTGTACTTGATGATCTTTTTGTCCTTCTTGTGACATCAGGTGCTGTAGGTGTCCTGGAGGGCAGGTAGTATTCCCCCCGGTGATGCGTTGGGCAGACCGCACCACCCTCTGGAGATCCCTGCGGTGCGGGTGGTGCAGTTGCCGTACCAGGAGGTGATACAGCCCGACAGGATGCTCTCAATTGTGCATCTGTAAAAGTTTGTGAGGGTTTTAGGTGCCAAGACAAATTTCTTCAGCCTCCTGAGGTTGAAGAGGTGCTGTTGCGCCTTCTTCACCACACTGTTTGTGTGGGTGGACCATTTCAGATCGTCAGTGATGTGTACATTGAGGAACTTGAAGCTTTTCACCTTCTCCACTGTGGTCCCGTCGATGTGGATGGGGGGTGCTCCCTCTGCTGTTTCCTGAAGGCCACGATAAGCTCCTTTGTTTTGTTGACGTTGGATGAGAGATTATTTTCCTGGCACCACACTCCCAGGGCCCTCACCTCCTCCATATAGGCTGTCTAGTCATTACATTTACATTTACATTTAAGTCATTTAGCAGACGCTCTTATCCAGAGCGACTTACAAATTGGTGCATTCACCTTATGATATCCAGTGGAACAGGTAGGAAACAACCCTACCTACCTCATTGTTGGTAATCAGGCCTACTACCGTTGTGTCGTCTGCAAACTTGATGATTGAGTTGGAGGTGTGTGAGGCCACGCAGTCATGGGTGAACAGAGAGTACAGGAGGGTGCTGAGCACGCATTCTTGTGGGGCCCCAGTGTTGAGGATCAATGAAGTGGAGGGGTTGTTTCCTACCTTCCCACCTGGGGGCGGCCTGTCAGGAAGTCCAGGACCCAGTTGCACAGGGCAGGGTTCAGACCCAGGGCCTCAAGCTTAGTGATGAGCTTGGAGGGTACTATGGTGTTGAATGCTGAGTTATAGTCAATGAACAGCATTCTTACAAAGGTATTCCTCTTGTCCAGATGGGATAGGGCAGTTTGCAGTGCGATGGCGATTACATTGTTTGTGGATCTATTGGGGCGGTAAGCAAATTGAAATGGGTCTAGGGTGTCAGGTAAGGCAGAGGTGATATGATCCTTGACTGGTCTCTCAAAGCACTTCATGATGACAGAAGTGAGTGCTATGGGGCGACAGTCATTTAGTTCAGTTACCTTTGCTTTCTTGGGTACAGGAAGAATGGTGGACATCTTGAAGCATGTGGGGACAGCAGACTGGGATAGGGAGAGATTGAATATGTCCGTAAACACTCTAGCCAACTGGCCTGCGCATGCTCTGAGGACACGACTAGGGATTCCGTTTGGGTTGGCAGGCTTAGTGAGAGTTAACATGCTTAAATGTCTTACTCACGTCGGCCACGGAGAAGGAGAGCCCACAGTCTTTGGTAGCGGGCCGCGTCGGTGGCACTGTGTTATCCTCAAAGACGTCGGTGTTTATCCTCAAAGACGTCAGTGTTTCCGATCATATAACATTCTGTAATTAATGTTGTTGTATTGTACTCAAACTAATGACAACAAACTATCATTTAATGGGTTCTAATAAGATTCTGATTGGGGTGACACAATCCTACAAGACTCCTTTAGGATACATTTATTTTAATCCGTCTGTCTGCATATTTAAAGACATGGCATAAGAAGGTGCAGTGAGATACCCAATGGGTTGGACGACACTTTTCTTGTCAATCATCTTGTAAAAACATACTTCAAAACTGGAAATCAACCAGTCATCCATCATTAACACAATGGAAAGGTCAAATGCAGTATTATCTAAATGTTGAAAGTGTGTGGGCAACAGAGAGAAACAAATTGGTGCAGGTTTAGGCCATGTGGCAGATGATACTTGTCACACCCTGGCCTTAGTATTCTTTGTTTTCTTTATTATTTTAGTTAGGTCAGGGTGTGACATGGGGAATGTATGTGTTTTTGTAGTGTCTATGGTGGTTGTATGGTTTAGGGGGTTAAATAGAGTAGATGGGTTTGTGTTTAATATAGGTGTCTAGCTGTGTCTATGGTTGCCTGAATGGTTCTCAATCAGAGACAGATGTCATTAATTGTCTCTGATTGGGAGCCATATTTAAGGCAGCCATAGGCACTAGGTTAATGTGGGTAATTGTCTATGTTGTACGTTTGTAGCCTGTGTGTGCACTTACGTCATTAGCTTCACGATTCGTTTGTTGTTTTGTTTCAGTTTGTTATAGTGTTTGTTGCGTGTTTTTTTTTTCCTTTCTCTACAATAAAAGAGAATGTATTTTGCACACGCTGCGCCTTGGTCCACTTTCTCTCAGCAAGACGATCGTGACAATACTGGGCAGGGGTGAGGTTGTGGATGTTTGTGTGCATCTGTATGTTGTCGTTTGTATGTGTGTTTTGTATTGTAAAAAACATATCACATAAAAATGTAAAAACTATAGGATCCAATCAGATTTCTTTTGAATTCCAATAGGAAAGAAAGTACTCCAATAGGATATAGGATTCTGATAGAGGTGACAAAATCGTATAAGACTGCGAGAATCCTATAGGATCTAATATGATCACTTTTTATTTCTAATAGGAAAACTGTAGTCCAACAGGATTCCAACAGGATTTTGATAGAGGTGACAAAATCCTATATGATTGTGAGAATCTTGGATTCTATTGGAAAAATCACTAATCCCACAGGATTTTTTTAAAGGGCAACACTTTATGTTAAAAGTAACACAACATGGATGTGTTAAAAAAATGGTTGATGTGTCTTACACATTTTGTGTTGTATTCCAACTTCAGTAAATGACTGGGAAAGACGTGTAGAATATGTTTTGCCATTTATTGTCACGTTCCTGACCTGTTTTCCGTTGTTTTGTATTTGTTTTAGTTGGTCAGGGCGTGAGTTGGGTGGGTTGGTCTAGGTTTGATTTTCTATGTTGGGATTTTGTGTTCGGCCTGGTATGATTCTCAATTGCCAGCAGCATACCACCCTGCATACCAGTGCTGCATCGGATGCATACTGCTGCATCCGCATCTTGGTCCGATCCATGCTCCTCCTCGTCTGAGGAGGAGAACGACTACGACAGCCGTTACATTTATTCAATTCAAACAGTGCTGCATATATGAAAACAACTGCTGTACTTGCAAAATATCCTTCTTTAAATATTTCAAATGTGTTATTTAGTTCTTAGTTCTTTTAGTTCCAGCATGTAAGATTTGCAGTCCAGGGAAATTCAGCGCACGTGACTGTAACGCTCGTCGTTAGGTGGAAGAGAGGAGGACCAAAGCGCAGCGTGGTACGTTTCCATATTTATTGGAAACACTTAACAACACGAACAAAACAATAAACAGAAAATGAAACTAACGACGCTACAGACCTGAACATGTGAACATACAGACAACGAACGCACGAACAGGAACAATCACCCACAAACAAACAGTGAAAACAGTCAACCTTAATATGGTTCCCAATCAGAGACAATGACAAACACCTGCCCCTGATTGAGAACCATATTAGGCCAAACTATAAACCCAACATAAACACATAACATAGAATGCCCACCCAGCTCACGTCCTGACCAACTAAACAAGACTGAACAAAGGAAATAAGGTCAGGAACGTGACAGTACCCCCCCCCCCCCCAAGGTGCGGACTCCGGCCGCAAAACCTGAACCTATAGGGGAGGGTCTGGGTGGGCATCTGTCCACGGTGGCGGCTCTGGCTCTGGACGTGGCCCCCACCCCACCATAGTTAATCCCCGCTTCCGTGGCCTCCTCTTAATGGCGACCCTCCATATTAACCCCACCGGACTAAGGGGCAGCACCGGACTGAGGGGCAGCACCGGACTGAGGGGCAGCACCGGACTGAGGGGCAGCTCCGGACTGAGGGGCAGCTCCGGACTGAGGGGGAATTCCGGCATCGCCGGCGTGACAGGTAGCTCTGGCAGCTCCTGGCTGACTGACGACTCTGGCAGATCCTGGCTGACTGCGGCTCTGTCAGCTCCTGGCTGACTGACGGCTCTGGCAGATCCTGGCTGACTGACGGCTCTGGCAGATCCTGGCTGACTGACGGCTCTGGCAGATCCTGGCTGGCTGACGGCTCTGGCAGCTCCTGGCTGGCTGGCGGCTCTGGCAGCTCCTGGCTGGCTGGCGGCTCTGGCAGCTCCTGGCTGGCAGGCGGCTCTGGCAGCTCCTGGCTGGCTGGCGGCTTTGAAGGCTCAGGACAGACGGGCGGCTTTGAAGGCTCAGGACAGACGGGCGGCTCAGACGGCACTGGGCAGACGGGCAGCGCAGGCGGTGCTGGGCAGACGGACAGCTCAGACGGCGCTGGGCAGACGGGCAGTGCAGGCGGCGCTGGGCAGACGGGCAGTGCAGGCGGCACTGGGCAGACGGGCAGCGCAGGCGGCGCTGGGCAGATGGGCAGTGCAGGCGGCGCTGGGCAGACGGGCAGTGCAGGCGGCGCTGGGTAGAAGGGTACACCTGTAGGGAGGAGACGGAGAGACAGCCTAGTGCGTGGGGCTGCCACAGGACCCACCAGGCTGGGGAGACCTACAGGAGACTTGGTGTTAGGAGGAGGCACCTGAAGGACCGGGCTGTGGGGGAGCACTGGAGCACAGCCTTGGCACCACTCCCCCAGGCTGGACTACTACTCTAACCCGGACCCTCCAGAGTGCAGGCACAGGTTGAACCGGGCTGTGGGTGAGCACTGGAGATCTAGTGCCTACTACGCGCACCTCTCCCTTAGGCTCCACTCCCACATTTGCCTGGTACGAGCGGAGCGCAGGCATAGGACGCACTGCACCCTCCCAGCGCCCCGGAGACCCAGCACGCAGAGCCGGCGCAGGATACCCTGGACCGAAACGGCGTACTGGAGACCAGACACGCTGAGCAGGCACACTACGCCCTGGCTGGATGCCCACACTCACATGACACTTTCGGGGGGCTGCCCTATAGCGCACCGGGCTATGGGCACGCACTGACGACACCGTGCGCTTAACCGCATAACACGGTGCCTGACCAGTAACGTGCTGCTTATAATAAGCACGAGGAGTGAGCTCAGGTCTGCTACCTGGCTTAGCCACACTCCTCTTTAGCCCCCCCCCCCAAAAAAAATATGGGGCTGCCTCTCATACCTGTCGCGCTGCCGTGCTGCCTCCTCACATCGCTGGCTCCTCTCTCCGGCTGCCTCTGCTCTCCTAGCTGCCTCCACCTGTTCCCATGGAAGGCAATCCTTTCCAGCCAGGATCTCCTCCCATGTGTAGCAACCCTTGCCGTCCAAAACGTCTTCCCATGTCCATTCCTCCTTCTTGCGCTGCTCCTGCTGCCGCTGCCTGTTACCACGCTGCTTGGTCCGGTTTTGGTGGGTGATTCTGTAACGCTCGTCGTTAGGTGGAAGAGAGGAGGACCAATGCGCAGCGTGGTACGTTTCCATATTTATTGGAAACACTTAACAACACGAACAAAACAATAAACAGAAAATGAAACTAACGACGCTACAGACCTGAACATGTGAACATACAGACAACGAACGCACGAACAGGAACAATCCCCCACAAACAAACAGTGAAAACAGTCAACCTTAATATGGTTCCCAATCAGAGACAATGACAAACACCTGCCCCTGATTGAGAACCATATTAGGCCAAACTATAAACCCAACATAGAAACACATAACATAGAATGCCCATCCAGCTCACGTCCTGACCAACTAAACAAGACTAAACAAAGGAAATAAGGTCAGGAACATGACAGTGACAAATAAACTTTGATTTGATTTGAATTGACCTCAATTGAGTCAATTGGAGGTGTACCTGTGGATGTATTTCAAGGCCTAGCTTCAAACTTGGCTTGACATGATGGGAAAATCAAAAGACATCAGCCAAGATGTCAGAAAAAAAATTGTAGACCTCCACAAGTCTGGCTCATCCTTGGGAGCAATTTCCAAACGCCTGAAGGTACCAAGTTCATCTGTACAAACAATAATACGCAAGTATTAACACCACGGGACCACGAAGCCATCATACCGCTCAGGAAGGAGACGCGTTCTGCCTCCTAGAGATGAACGTACTTTGCTGCGAAAAGCTCAAATCAATCCCAGAACCACAGCAAAGGACCTTGTGATGCTGGAGGAAACAGGTACAAAGGTATCTATATCCACAGTAAAATTAGTCCTATATCGACATAACCTGAAAGGCCGCTCAGCAAGGAAGAAGCCACTGCTTTAACTGATGCCACTGCCTTTAAACAGCTTGGAAGATTCCAGAAAATGATGTCATGGCTTTAGAAGCTTCTGATAGGCTAATAGGCTAATCATTAAGTTTGCAGACGACACAACAGTGGTAGGCCTGATCACCGACAACGACGAGACAGCCTACAGGGAGGAAGTCAGAGACCTGGCCAGGTGGTGCCAGGACAACAACCTATCCCTCAACGTAACCAAGACTAAGGAGATTATTGTGGACTACAGGAAAAGGAGGACCGAGCACGCCCCCATTCTCATCGACGGGGCTGTAGTGGAGCAGGTTGAGAGCTTCAAGTTCCTTGGTGTCCACATTAACAACAAACTAGAATGGTCCAAACACACCAAGACAGTCGTGAAGTGGGCACGACAAAGACTATTCCCCCTCAGGAAACTAAAAAGATTTGGCATGGGTCCTGAGATCCTCAAAAGGTTCTACAGCTGCAACATCGAGAGCATCCTGACTGGTTGCATCACTGCCTGGTACGGCAATTGCTCGGCCTCTGACTGCAAGGCACTACAGAGGGTAGTGCGTACGGCCCAGTACATCACTGGGGCTAAGCTGCCTGCCATCCAGGACCTCTACACTAGGCGGTGTCAGAGGAAGGCCCTAAGAATTGTCAAAGACCCCAGCCACTCCAGTCATAGACTGTTCTCTCTACTACTGCATGGCAAGTGGTACCGGAGTGCCAAGTCTAGGACAAAAAGGCTTCTCAACAGTTTTTACCCCCAAGCCATAAGACTCCTGAACAGGTAATCAAATGGCTACCCGGACTTACCTCTCCCCAACCCCTATTTTTACGCTGCTGCTACTCTCTGTTTATCATATATGCATAGTCACTTTAACAATACATTCATGTACATACTACCTCAATTGGGCCGACCAACCAGTGCTCCCGCACATTCCCGCTAACCGGGCTATCTGCATTGTGTCCCACCCACCACCCGCCAACCCCTCTTTTACACTTCTGCTACTCTCTGTTTATCATATATGCATAGTCACTTTAACCCGGACGCCTATAAGAAATCCCCCTTTGCCCTCCGACGAACCATCAAACAGGCAAAGCGTCAGTACAGGACTAAGATCGAATCGTACTACACCAGCTCTGATGCTCGTCGAACATGGCAGGGCTTGCAAACCATTACAGACTACAAAGGGAAGGACAGCCGAGAACTGCCCAGTGACAAAAGCCTCCCAGACAAGCTAAACTACTTATATGCTCGCTTCGAGGCAAATAACACCGAAACATGCATGAGACCACCAGCTGTTCCGGATGACTGTGTGATCACGCTCTCCGCAGTCGATGGGAGTAAGACCTTTAACCAGGTCAACATATTTTATTAAAATAAAAAATATACAAGGCCTCAAAGCCTATTTGTACAAAACAAATGAACAACACACACCCACACATCTATTCTATTGTTTAGGAATGTTTGACCACTAGCTGTTTGAATATGTAATTTATATAATCATTTTGATTGAAAATTTATTAATTTTGTTAATTTGTTGTTAATATTAAAACAGCCTGTGGTTATTTGCTATTGGATTGGCAGAATGACACAACGACAAACACATTAGCCTACAGCTGGCCTGAACATAACTTTTTTGAATGCACTTGAATTATCCAATGAGGATGAAGCCTGTGCCCAAAGCACTGCAGACGGGTCCAGTAGTTAAATCACAATGCTTTTATGATGTTGTTCCTGCTGTCAGTTGTCATGCACACCAGTCGGTCTTCGCTCACCTTCCACGATGCCAGAGAGTCTGAGACCCTAGGCTATTACTTCACCTGTATGATCATCGGGAAAGTAAGACATTTGGAGGCAGATATTTGCAATTTCCAGTCTTCATACTTAGGTATGGCTCTGACGTTCTGCTCGACCATAGATCGTGGAAAAATAAGAAACACTAGCCAGCTTCCTTGCGACTCTTTCGCGGGTAGCAGTGTATAATCGCGGCAGGGCTTCTTCCCTGAAATACTTGCGGCTTGGCAGCTGATATTTGTGGTCAACTGTACCTAGCAGCTGGCTTTTCTACTGTAAATATTGGACCATATCTTTCGCTATGTAATAGGTCACTGCATCCGTTATCTCCTTCCACCTCAAACTTTTCTTGTCATAAGGGATTACGTTTGAAAAGGATGCGGCTATGGTAGTTTGTCTTTTAGCAGACGTTTTGGGAATCGGGCGACTGGAATTTGCATTGCTTAGTCTCATGCATTCCTTCCATTCCACCGCGTGTTTCAGTTGCAGGTGATGGAAGGGGTTAGTTGTACTGCTGCTTTTCCTAGCAATTGTCTTTCGACACATTTTGCACAGAACATTAATTTGCTGAACATCAGACCTCTTAGATCCAAACCACTTCCATATTACTGAAAAAACATTGCTGCCCTTTTTGGGGATGATTTCATCCTCACGAGAGGCTAAGCTGGCGTCCTCACTTTCCATTTTGGTGGAACTCTTACCGCCGCTTTCACTTCTCCGACATGGATACAATTTGTGAAAGGCTGTCTAGGGCTGTGATTGGTGGATAATCTCTGTGCACGTGTTGTCACGCAATTGGGACATGATTCGACATTGGGCTGACAGAGAAGAGACAGTGAGATGCTGCATTTGTAAAACGTTACAACATTATTATAGAACCTCGATTCTTGCGATACAGGCATTTTCCATATCGCACTAAAAAATAAACTTGAATATATATAAAAAACTCGATATATCGCCCAGCCCTTCTTGAGACATGTTGGTATTACAGACTCGGTCAGGGAGAGGTTGAAAATGTCAGTGAAGACACTTGCCAGTTGGTCAGAGCATGCTTGGCGTACACGTCCTGGTAATCCATCTGGCCCTGCGGCCTTGTGAATGTTGACCTGGTTAAAGGTCTTACTCCCATCGACTGCGGAGAGCGTGGTCACACAGTCATCCAGAACAGCTGGTGGTCTCATGCATGTTTCGGTGTTATTTGCCTCGAAGCGAGCATATAAGTAGTTTAGCTTGTTTGGGAGGCTTTTGTCACTGGGCAGTTCTCGGCTGTCCTTCCCTTTGTAGTCTGTAATGGTTTACAAGCCCTGCCACATTCGACGAGCGTCAGAGCTGGTGTAGTACGATTCGATCTTAGTCCTGTACTGACGCTTTGCCTGTTTGATGGTTCGTCGGAGGGCAAAGGGGGATTTCTTATAGGCGTCCGGGTTAGAGTCCCACTCCTTGAAAGCGGCACCTCTACCCTTTAACTCAGTGCGGGTGTTGCCTGTAATCCATTGCTTTTGGTGGGGTATGTATGTACGGTCACTGTGGGGACGACGTCATCGAGGCACTTATTGATGAAGCCAGTGACTGATGTGGTGTACTCTTCAATGCCATCAGAAGAATCCCGGAACATATTCCAGTCTGTGCTAGCAAAACAGTCCTGTAGCTTAGCATTTGCGTCATCTGACCACTTCCGTATTGAGTGAGTCACTGGTACTTCCTGCTTTATTTTGTGCTTGTAAGCAGGAATCAGGAGGATAGAGTTATGGATTTGCCAAACGGAGGGTGAGGGAGAGCTTACACGTGTCTGTGTGTAGAGTAAAGTTGGTCTTGAGGTTTTTTCCCCTCTGGTTGCACATAAAACATGCTTGTAGAAATGAGGTAAAACAGATTTAAGTTTCCCTGCATTAAGTTTCACTGGATGAGCATTTTCTTGTTTGCTTATGGCCTTATACAGCTCGTTGAGTGCGATCTTAGTGCCAGCATCAGTTTGTGGTGGTAAATAGACAGCTACGAAAAATATATATGAAAACTCTCTTGGTAAATAGTGTCGTCTACAGCTTATCATGAGATACTCTACCTCAGGCGAGCAAAACCTTGAGACATCCTTAATATTAGATGTTGTGCATCAGCTGTTATTTACAAATAGACACAGACCGTCACCCCTTGTCTTACCGGAGGCAGCTGTTCTATCTTGCAGATGCACGGAAAACCCAGCCAGCTGTATGTTATCCATATCGTCATTCAGCCACCACTCGGTGAAACATAAGATATTCCAGTTTTTAATGTCCCATTGGTAGGATAGTCTTGATCAGAGCTCATCCAGTTAATTAATCTGAAAACAAGACTCCCTAAATTCTATCAGCATATCGATTGTGCAACCAGGGCTGGTAAAACCCTGGATCATTGTTATTCTAACTTCCGCGATGCATATAAGGCCCTCCCCAGCCCTCTTTTCGGAAAAGCTGACCACGACTCCATTTTGTTGCTTCCAGCCTATAGACAGAAACTAAAACAGGAAGCTCCCGCGTTCAGGTCTGTTCAACGCTGGTCCGACCAATCTGATTCCACGCTTCAAGATTGCTTCGATCACATGGACTGGGATATGTTCCGCATTGTGTCAAACAACAACATTGACGAATACGCTGATTCGGTGAGCGAGTTTATTAGCAAGTGCATCGGCGATGTCGTACTGTCATAGCTGAATCAGAATTAGTTAGGTGACATAGATAAATAAGATATTTTATTTACTTTCATACTAGGCAGAATATCAGAAAGGGAGAAGGGCTCCACTATGTCTGTACGCTAGTCACTCCCTTCTTTTCCCATTGGGGGGAGGAGTATGGAAGTGTCTGGAATCATTGTATTACCCCTCTGAGGTTGCCCTTATCTTGACCTAGTATATGACCTAAGAGGCTCACTGTCTTTTCTGAGCTTGTCCAGGAGGGGGTGTATTTGAGATGGGAGTATCTGGAATTGACAATTGATATATGCCATTGGATGAGATAATGTTTTCGTACTAAGTGGTACCAAGAATGAGATTAGAATCTCGTTTTAGGAGACCAAACTGAACGATAATTTATAGCTAAGGCTATCTGGCTATGGGATACTCCTCTTTCAAGTAAAAGGTTCTTTGTAATGTTCCTAAGATCTGTTGTTCTTCATGTGAGTTGAGAGGGGTGTATCTTTTCTATAAAATATTCTAAGAAGTGTTTTGTAAGGACTCTCAGAGAATTCATTTATAGACACTGAATTGATCTGAGAGTCAAAAAGGGCTATGGTGAAGCTCATATATAATTAAAGATGGACTTTATAATATAACTCTGACTTGTGTGTGGTTTGCTCTCTCATCATTGAGTAATACAGGAAATTACCACGACAGTACCCACAGCAACTATTAAAACATTCCCAAACCAGAAACCGTGGATTGATGGCAGCATTCGCGCGAAACTGAAAGCGCAAACCACTGCTTTTAATCAGGGGAAGGTGACCGGAAACATGACCGAATACAAACAGTGTAGCTATTCCCGCCGCAAGGTTATCAAACAAGCTAAGCGTCAGTATAGAGACAAAGTAGAGTTGCAATTCAACGGCTCAGACACGATAGGTAAGTGGCAGGGTCTACATTCAATCACGGATTACAAAAAGAAAACCAGCCCCATCGTGGACCAGGATGTCTTGCTCCCAGACAGACTAAACAACTTCTTTGCTCGCTTTGAGGACAATACAGTGCCACTGACACGGCCCGTTACCAAAACCTGCGGACTCTCCTTCACTGCAGCCGATGTGAGCAAAACATTTAAGCGTGTTAACTCTCGCAAGGCTGCAGGCCCAGACGGCATCCCCAGCCGCGTCCTCAGAGCATGCGCAGACCAGCTGGCTGGTGTGTTTTCGGACATATTCAATCAATCCTTATCCCAGTCTGCTGTTCCCACATGCTTCAAGAGGGCCACCATTGTTCCTGTTCCCAAGAAAGCTAAGGTAACTGAGCTAAACGACTACTGCCCCATAGCACTCACTTCCGTCATCATGAAGTGCTTTGAGAGACTAGTCAAGGACCATATCACCTCCACCCTACCTGACACCCTAGACCCACTCCAATTTGCTTACCGCCCCAATAGGTCCACAGACGACGCGATCGCAACCACTCTGCACACTGCCCTAACCCATCTGGACAAGAGGAATACCTATGTGAGAATGCTGTTCATCAACTACAGCTCAGCGTTTAACACCATAGTACCCTCCAAACTCGTCATCAACCCCGCCCTGTGCAACTGGGTACTGGACTTCCTGACGGGCCGCCCCCAGGTGGTGAGGGTAGGTAACAACATCTCCACCCCACTGATCCTCAACACTGGGGCCCCACAAGGGTGCGTTCTGAGCCCTCTCCTGTACTCCCTGTTCACCCACGACTGCGTGGCCATGCACGCCTCCAACTCAATCATCAAGTTTGCAGACGACACTACAGTGGTAGGCTTGATTACCAACAACGACGAGACGGCCTACAGGGAGGAGGTGAGGGCCCTCGGAGTGTGGTGTCAGGAAAATAACCTTACACTCAACGTCAACAAAACAAAGGAGATGATCGTGGACTTCAGGAAACACAGGAGCTTCAGGAGCACCCCCCTATCCACATCAACGGGACAATAGTGGAGAGGGTAGTATGTTTTAAGTTCCTTGGCGTACACATCACAGACAAACTGAATTGGTCCACCCACACAGACAGTGTGGTGAAGAAACCTCAGGAGGCTGAAGAAATTTGGCTTGTCACCAAAAGCACTCACAAACTTTTATAAATGCACAATCGAGAGCATCCTGTCGGGCTGTATCACCGCCTGGTACAGCAACTGCTCCGCCCACAACCGTAAGGCTCTCCAGAGGGTAGTGAGGTCTGCACAACGCATCACCGGGGGCAAACTACCTGCCCTCCAGGACATCTACACCACCTGATGTCACAGGAAGGCCATAAAGATCATCAAGGACAACAACCACCCGAGCCACTGCCTGTTCACCCCGCTATCATCCAGAAGGCGAGGTCAGTACAGGTGCATCAAATCAGGGACCGAGAGACAGAAGCTGTTTTTCAATCTCAAGGCCATCAGACTGTTAAACAGCCACAACTAACATTGAGTGGCTCCTGCCAACATATTGACTCAACTCCAGCCACTTTAATAATGGAAAAATTGATGTAAAAAATGTATCACTAGCCACTTAAACAATGCCACTTCATATAATGTTTACATACCCTGCATTACTCATCTCATATGTATATACTGTACTCGATACCATCTACTGCATTTTGCCTATGCCGTTCTGTACCATCACTCATTCAAATATTTTTATGTACATATTCTTCATTCCTTTACACTGTGTGTATAAGGTAGTTGTTGTGAAATTGTTAGGTTAGATTACTCGTTGGTTATTACTGCATTGTCGGAACTAGAAGCACAAGCATTTCGCTACACTCGCATTAACATCTGCTAACCATGTGTATGTGACAAATACAATTTGATTTGATTTGATTTATTATAAAATGATTGGACGTTGGCTAATGGTATGGAAGGTAGAGGCGGGTTATCCACTCACCATCGGATTCCTACAAGGCACCGCGACCTACGTCCCCTAAATCTCCATCTCTTCTTCATGCGAATGACGGGGACTTGGGTCGTGTCCGACTCGTTAAAGAAAAAATATTAGTCCAGTACGACGTGAGTAATCGCTTTTCTGATGTCCAGAAGCTCTTTTCAGTCATAAGAGACGATGTCAGAAACATTATGTACAAGATAAGTTACAAATAGCGAGAAAAAACAAACACAATAGCACAATTGGTTAGGACGTCAGCCATCTCCTCCGGCGCAATTGGTATCATGGTAGCAGCAGCTGGTATCTCAGTTGCTGAGGCTGGTCCAGGTCTCCATCATTATTCTCCTCAGGGTCCACAATGTCCTCGTTGCTGAGGCAGACGTTGTGCAGCACAACGCAGCATGCGACCACCTCAGGCACAAAGGTAAGATTCACCTCCAGGGCCATCCTTAAGATTGAGCGCCACTGAGTCTTCATCATCCCGAAGGACCGCTCGGACACATTCCTCGCCTTGGAATGCTTTGCATTGTAGGTGGCCTCCACTGCGCCCCTCACTGGCTGCCTGTAGGGTGTCATCAGACAGATGGGATCCGCCAACCAGGGATACCCTCCATCCCCGAGGAGAAACCAGCCTTGTGGTGGGTACAGGCTCTGAACATACACAGGGCTGTGTTTCAGGACCCTGGCTTCGTGCACATACCCGAGGAAGGCAATGTAGATGTCGATGAACCTGCACCTGTGGTCACAGATGGCCTGTAGCTGATAAGAATAGAACAATTTTCTGTTCAGGTAATCCTGCTGGTCCACTGTAGGGGGCTTGATCAGGATGTGGAATCCATCAATGGTGCCAGCAACCTGTTGAAATGCATGGGACCGTGCCCGTATGGTGAATCCCTCACCAACCTCCTGCATTTCATCTTGTGATGTAAAAATGGATGACCTTCTTTGTGATCCCATCACTCACCCTGTGGATGACATTGTGCACTGTGGTCCGGGGGACATCAAATGCCTTGGACATAACACAGTACGAAGTGCCACTGGCCAGCCAATAGACAAACAGGAAGCTTTCCAAGGTCTTGCCACAGCCATAGTCCTGGTCTTCTTGCTCTACCAGGCTGTCCAAAAGAGGGTTGTAATTCGGAAGTGGGGTTTGAGGTCCAGGCCCAAATACATTCTCAATGGACATTGTTAATGAAGTCGTAAGATGGCTAGCTAGAAATGTGTTATGCTAACAAGCTAGCAAGAAGTTGCATAGCAACAGCATCAACTTCTGATAGACAGGCAACGCACTCGTACACTCAACTGAAAGGATACCATTTGTTTACAGTATACTAAAATTAACTAATAGTATTAAGTATGTAGTATTCAGTATTTGAATTCCCATATTAGTATGGGAATTCAAACACAGCTCAGGTGTTCTGTGAATATTCTTACAACATTACCTAACTTAAACATTGTATGAATGTCATCTCTTGTAATGTATCCACACTATTCCCACAACCTAATTACATGTTCTGGAAACCTTTAAAGAACTTAGAAAGCCTGTTATGTCAACATTCTTGCAACATCAAAGGAATGTTTCGTGCACCCTGATACAAACATTATCTGCATGTCAGCACAACTGGACAGTTTTAGTGTTTTGGGAACCTATCTCTTGTCAAATCCCCACAATGTTCTTTACAAAACTTTAAAGAAAAGCTAAATGTGTTGTGAATGTTTTTTGCAACCTAAAATAAACATTGTAGAATCATCCGCACAAGTGGACAGTTTGTGTTTTAGGAACATATCTTTTGTGATGTCCCCACAATGTTCTCACCAGACTGTTCCCACAATGAATCATTCTGGGAACCTTTAAAGAACAGCTTAAATTTGTTCTGTAAATTTGTTCTTGCAACATCTGGCTAATGTTTTATACATACATTCTTTAATCATCAGCACGACTAGACCATTTTTGTGTTATGAGGACATTTGCAGAGACCTAATGAATGTTCAGGGAACTTTCACAGAACCAATTTTGGTTTGCTGGGTAGGGTATTCATAGGAAGTAGTTTCTTCTCTACATGTATGATTTCTGACAGCGTCCAGGGTAAAGTAAAGTGAATGTGGAAACATGAAGAGTGACCCATGTTGTGATGATGCTGAGGTATTGACTGGGATCTGCCTGGCTTGACCCAGCAGTGATAATAGTCCTGCAGGCAGACAAGCACCACATGCTGCTTACATGACAGGATGCCTCGCTGTTTCCCTGAATAACAATGTTCCAGAAACCCGTCATCTCTGATATAACACAGGAACTATGTCTAACCATCAGAGATATGTAGCTAGAATAGAGATGTGAGTGCAACCATTATCTAAAGACAACCAACCCATAAGGGAGCTGAATTTCTGAAAGAGCACAGCAGCAATCACTAAACCACAGCAACACCTCCCTCTAAATATCACAAGTTCTGTTTGTCACAAGTTTTATTCTCACATTCCCTGGCGCACTAACATAAAACCCTCTACAGCCATTTTCTCCCTCAACACTGAATCACAGCCCAGACGGCCCCGTCCCACCAGACAGACAGAGCTGTCTCACCAACTGGCCAACACCTTCACATAACATCAGCTAGCATAGCAGACAGCAGACAGCAGGAGCCATTAACAGACACTGCTCAGTGACAACTTCACAGTAGTCCCCATAGAAGGCTGTGTGTGTGACAGCCAGGCTGTGATATAGATAGACACAGCCAGGGCCTGCTTCCAGCGTACCCACACTATACCCCATCTCTGTGGTTTCAGCTCTGCCTGAGAGACTAAATCCATTGAGCCAGGGAGGCATTTACTGTAGCAGCAGCAGTGGTTTGGCCAGGTCCCTCAGCATGACAATCCCCTCATGTTTGTCTGTCTATCTGCAGGGTATGAATGCACACCAGAGGGTAATTCAAGAGAAGCGGCCTTTTAGGGAACATGTTGTCTTTTCTCTCCTTAACAGCTTTACACAAATGTCTGAGAGCCGAGGAAAGTTTGCTGTGAGCCAAGGGGGGGGGGGGTGAGGGGAGAGAAGACACGAGGTACTGTAGCTACATTGACCTGGTAAATAGCTTAGCTCCCGAAAAACTTCAGAACAAAAGGATAGGGGTGATTTTGAGTGCTACTTGTTGAATTGTTGAGACAGACAGGGATTTTTGAAGGGCGTTAGAGCCACTTCACAGAACAAAACACACAGACGCAAACACACCCACTCATAGAAGCATACAGCTCAAAAAGAGCAAGGATACCAATGGGCAAATCATATTGCCTAAAATAGTCATACGGAAGCGGAACTCAAGAATTCTAGTCTATAACATCTACTGTATATTGTTGACAGACACAATTGCCAATATTGTTTCTCTTTCTGCCCAGTGTATACTTCCAGGGATAACAGATTCAGACAAATTTACAGGAACATAAAAATGCATACAGTGTACTCTCTCCACAAAATTATTACTTCACTTCTCTAGAAGTGATTAAATCCTCTGTTGTTAACTCATATAAAACACAGCCCTTTAAACAGCCTCCTGCCCTCTCTGTTGCTGCAGGGAAGAGAGGAAAGAGAGGCAGGAAAAGAGTATGAGCATAAAGGAAGGAAGAAAGAAGAGACGGATGAATGAAGAAACAATATTTCATATTATGGTCAAATGTGGCTAAGAAAAATACATTGGGAAAAGGAGGGGAAAAGAGGGGAGGGGAGAAGAGAGCAAGAGGGGATTTGGTCCACAGAATAGAGTACACCCAGTAGTGTAACTACCTACCTTGACCGATGTGGTGGTGCTCTACACTGGGCGATCGGGGTTCTGGCAGGTCCTCACTCCCTCCATCTGCAGATGAGGAGTGAGACAAAGAGGAGAGAGTGTGAGCGTGGGGATGCCAGGAAAAGGAGAGAGAATGAGTGCGGCAGTGCGGCTGGCATTCCAGGTAGGCCACCTCATCCTCCACCAGCCAAGACTGGGACCTCAGGACCCCCAGGAGACTACTGACACACAGCCCCTCCACACCCCTCCTCCAGGGACCCAGACGATCCCGCAAACTGGCAAAGTACACCCAATTCTTCTTCATCAAGGTGGGTTGGGATGTAGACTGAAGACACCAACCAGGCCCTAGTCCAAAGCCCAGGGCCAGCCCATGAGAAAACTGTTACAATACTGAGAGGAGTGGTGATCCAGAGCTATTCCCTCTGGATGAGTGAGAGATAGGACTGGTGGTACAGTACACTACAGTACAGTAGGCGTTTTCTGAAAGTTGGCTAATTATATGAGGATCAATTACTGTGGGCCCAGAGGACTGAGGATGCGCCGAATACAACTGGTGTAGATTTTTTACAGTGAAATGCTTGCTACACAAACCCTTCTCAACAATGAAGTGTTTAAAAATAAAAATGGTAACAAAAGAGGAATAAAATACTCAAGAATGGAGCTATATACAGGAGTACCAGTGCCAGATCAATGTGCAGGGGTATGAGGTATTTGAGGTAGATATGTACATAAAGGCAGGGTAAAGTGACTAGGCATCCGGATAGATAATAATAAGAGTAAAATAAAGAACAGAGTAGCAGCAGCAAATGATGAGTGTAAAAGTGTGGATTAACCACAGTGGATGGAGCAGGGCTGGGTAAGGGGGTCGATGGGCCAGCGCCCGCTTTGCCTCTCCACTACAGGGTCTGTTTGACAAGGCCGAGTCCCTATCTTAGGCTACAGTGATCTACAGTACAACTAAGACTGCATGTCACCTTATCCCAAAGGGCACCTTATTTCCTATATAGGGCACTATTTTTGATCAGAGCCGTATGGGCCCTGGTTAAAAGTAGTGCACTAAACAGTGAATAGGGTGACATTTGGGATGCAGCCTAACACTGCAAGGGGCTTTGTGGCATATCATGATTTATTCCTAAATCACACATCCCACTGGTATTAAGTCAGCCCATTTATAAACCAAGCCGTTGTTTGAAAGTTATCTAAGACAATTGATTTCCTCTCTGTCTGTAGTAGATCTTGGCTTGCCACCGAAGTACAAAGCGGTGTGAGTCTTTATTGCTAAGGGTTGTGTACTCTGGCAATGGTGGATGCACCAAATGTGTTACCATCAAAGGGTCCTGTGTGTGTGTATTCACCCAAACAAACACTTGTGTATTTCTCCCAATCATAAACCCACAAACACAGATACTGTACATCTGTGCACAGTGTGCTGTTGTGCCCATACAGGATAGATTGGGCTGCTGGTGGAAAGATCTAGCTTGTCGATAGACTGATAGAATTACCCAGAGGGCCGGAGTGTGTTAGTGTGAGAACTGGGGTAGTGAGAGGTTGACACCGTCTCATTCTGTTACCCTGGTTCCTAACTGCCAACACCACCGTCACCACTTTGACAAAAGTCTATTCTGCTATCTTTATTTTTAGTTTGGTTGTTTTAAGAATAACACGTGGATATAATGTGATGTTTTCAGTAATGCTGTGTAGACTATTTTTTGTTTGGTTGTTTCAGTCTACACAGCATTGCTGAAAGCATCACACTATTATATCCAAATGTGTTATCCTTGAAACAACAAAACTAAAAAGAGTCACGATGAAATCATAGTAAATCAATAGAGTGAAATCTATTGGGGCTGGAGATATTGTGTGACGTCAGGTGACACTACCCAATGCTAATCCCTCAATCAAATGTCGTACTATCTGACCTAAGTCAATGAGCCTAGAAATGGAAAAACTTCAAACTAGACCAAACATTTTGCATTGTGAACAGGTGTCTTATCAGAGACCAGCCAGACAGATTGTGGGATGGGTTGGGAACAGACGTTCTACTGTATTCTCTACTGCTAGATTCCTCTGTTGTCACCAGAGTTCAGTCAGAATACACTGCTGCTATCCACACAGATCAATGGATCATTACACTAGGAACAGGAAAGCGGAGGGGCCTAGACTAGACTGAAGAGATGCATCTTCTCATTCTAACCAGAGTCGGACAGGCAGATAGAGGCCATGTCTCCTGCTCTAGCAATCTACAGCTTCAGCTAAGCCTACAGTTGAAGTTGGAAGTTTACCTACACTTACAGTGGGGCAAAAAAGTATTTAGTCAGCCACCAATTGTGCAAGTTCTCCCACTTAAAAAGATGAGAGAGGCCTGTAATTTTCATCATAGGTACACTTCAACTATGACAGACAAAATGAGAAAAGAAAATCCAGAAAATCACATTGTAGGATTTTTTAACGAATTTATTTGCAAATTATGGTGGAAAATAAGTATTTGGTCACCTACAAACAAGCAAGATTTCTGGCTCTCACAGACCTGTAACTTCTTCTTTAAGAGGCTCCTCTGTCCTCCACTCGTTTACTGTATTAATGGCACCTGTTTGAACTTGTTATCAGTATAAAGGACACCTGTCCACAACCTCAAACAGTCACACTCCAAACTCCACTATGGCCAAGAACAAAGAGCTGTCAAAGGACACCAGAAACAAAATTGTAGACCTGCACCAGGCTGGTAAGACTGAATCTGCAATAGGTAAGCAGCTTGGTTTGAAGAAATCAACTGTGGGAGCAATTATTAGGAAATGGAAGACATACAAGACCACTGATAATCTCCCTCGATCTGGGGCTCCACGCAAGATCTCACCCCGTGGGGTCAAAATGATCACAAGAACGGTGAGCAAAAATCCCAGAACCACACGGGGCGACCTAGTGAATGACCTGCAGAGAGCTGGGACCAAAGTAACAAAGCCTACCATCAGTAACACACTACGCCGCCAGGAACTCAAATCCTGCAGTGCCAGACGTGTCCCCCTACTTAAGCCAGTACATGTCCAGGCCCGTCTGAAGTTTGCTAGAGAGCATTTGGATGATCCAGAAGAAGATTGGGAGAATGTCATATGGTCAGATGAAACCAAAATAGAACTTTTTGGTAAAAACTCAACTCGTCGTGTTTGGAGGACAAAGAATGCTGAGTTGCATCCAAAGAACACCATACCTACTGTGAAGCATGGGGGTGGAAACATCATGCTTTGGGGCTGTTTTTCTGCAAAGGGACCAGGACGACTGATCCGTGTAAAGGAAAGAATGAATGGGGCCATGTATCGTGAGATTTTGAGTGAAAACCTCCTTCCATCAGCAAGGGCATTGAAGATGAAACGTGGCTGGGTCTTTCAGCAGGACAATGATCCCAAACACACCGCTCGGGCAACGAAGGAGTGGCTTCGTAAGAAGCATTTCAAGGTCCTGGAGTGGCCTAGCCAGTCTCCAGATCTCAACCCCATAGAAAATCTTTGGAGGGAGTTGAAAGTCCGTGTTGCCCAGCAACAGCCCCAAAACATCACTGCTCTAGAGGAGATCTGCATGGAGGAATGGGCCAAAATACCAGCAACAGTGTGTGAAAACCTTGTGAAGACTTACAGAAAACGTTTGACCTCTGTCATTGCCAACAAAGGGTATATAACAAAGTATTGAGAAACTTTTGTTATTGACCAAATACTTATTTTCCACCATAATTTGCAAATAAATTCATTAAAATTCCTACAATGTGATTTTCTGGATTTTTTTTCTCTCATTTTGTCTGTGATAGTTGAAGTGTACCTATGATGAAGATTACAGGCCTCTCTCATCTTTTTAAGTGGGAGAACTTGCACAATTGGTGGCTGACTAAATACTTTTTTGCCCCACTGTAGGTTGGAATCATTAAAACTCGTTTTTCAACCACTCCATACATTTCTTGTTAGCAAACTATAGTTTTGGCAAGTCGGTTATGACTTGATACAAGTCATTTTTCCAACAGTTTACAGACAGATTATTTCACTTATAATTCACTGTATCACAAGTCCAGTGGGTCAGAGGTTTACATACACTAAGTTTACTTTGCCTTTAAACAGCTTGGAAAATGCCAATAAATGATGTCATGGCTTTAGAAGCTTCTGATAGGCTAATTGACATCATTTGAGTCAATTGGAGGTGTACCTGTGGATGTATTTCAAGGCCTAGCTTCAAACTCAGTGCCTCTTTGCTTGACATCATGGGAAAATCAAAAGAAATCAATCAAGACCTCAGAAAAAAACCTTGTGAAAATACTGGAGGAAACAGGTACAAAAGTATCTATATTCACAGTAAAACAAGTCCTATGTCGACATAACCTGAAAGGCAGCTCAAAAAGGAAGAAGCCACTGCTGCAAAACTGCCATAAAAAAGACAGACTACGGTTTGCAACTGCACATGGGGACAAAGATCGTACTTTTTGGAGAAATGTCCTCTGGTCTGATGAAACAAAAATAGAATTGTTTGGCTATAATGACCATGGTTATGTTTGGAGGAAAAATGGGGACGCTTGCAAGCCGAAAGAACACCATCCCAACCGTGAAGCACGGGTGTTGTGTTGTGGGGGTGCTTTGCTGCAGGAGGGACTGGTGCACTTCACAAAATAGATGGCATCATGAGGTAGGAAAATTGTGGGTATATTGAAACAACATCTCAAGACATCAGTCAGGAAGTTAAAGCTTGGTCGCAAATGGACAATGACCCCAATCATACTTTCAAAGTTGTGGCAAAATGACTTAAGGACAACAAAGTCAAGGTATTGGAGTGGCCATCACAAAGCCCTGACCTCAATCCTATAGAACATTTGTGGGCAGAACTGAAAAAGCCTGCGCGAGCAAGGAGGCCAACCAACTTGATTCAGTTACACCAGCTCTGTCAGGAGGAATGTGCCAAAATTCACCCAACTTATTGTGGGAAGCTTGTGGAAGGCTACCCGAAAAGTTTGACCCAAGTTAAATAATTTAAAGGCAATGGGACCAAATACTAATTGAGTCTATGTAAACGTCTGACCCACTGGGAATATGATGAAATAAATAAAAGCTGAAATAAATCTTTCTCTCTACTATTATTCTGACATTTCACATTTTTTAAATAAAGTGGTGATCCTAACAGACCTAAAACAAGGAATTTGTACTAGGATTAAATGTCAGGAATTGTGAAAAACTGAGTTTAAATGTATTTGGCGAAGGTGTATGTAATCTTCAGACTTCAACTGTAGATCATCTGTCAACTGCTCAAGTCAGCAGACTACAACTGTCAAAATGTCTTAGCCAGCCTCTACTGAAATATAAGCCCATCACAGAATAATCTCTCCATAATAATCACAATAACCTCCAAGTTATCCCATGTCGTATATTTAAAAAATATATATGTAAAAAAATTCTGTCACATTTAGGATGTACACGGAGGGTTGTGTTCTGTCAGAAAATTGTCTTCTGGCAGAGCCCAGACAGTTTAAGTGGTCAATTATTTCCCAGGTTTTAAATGCCAGAGTGCATCAAAGAGAATGCCTCATTCTAACAGTGTCTGTCTGGAACACTCTCCTCTGCACAGGAGGTTGGTGGCACCTTAATTGGGGAGGACGGGCTCGTGGTAATGGCTGGAGCGGAATGATATCAAATACATGGTTTCCATGTGTTTGATGCCGATCCCTTTGGTCCGTTCCAACCATTATTATGAGTCGTCCTCCCCTAAGCAGCCTCCACTGCTCCTCTGCTCTGCCTCCCTTTAGAAAAGTCAGGGTGACACCATCCTCACAAAGAGGTTCAGCTAGCTTTGTAGCTCTCTGGGTTCACTGTGTGGGTAGATAACAGCAGTCATTAGTTAGTGCACCAAGAGACTTCATTGAACTTCATATGTTTGGGAGACAGTCTTTCACTCTAAAAGCATGAATTACCGTTACAAAGCATCGGGTGAAGTTGCTCTGGTACAGTACAGTCCTTTTTGATGTGTCATCCTGAGGCCACGGAGAATGATCATGCTGCAGACTTTGTCAGTGACCGGCCAGTCTTTCACTCAAGGGCCAGCTCATAGCATTTCAATCAGTGAGTCAGTATCCCTCTGCAGGCATACAAGGCTCTATAGCCTCAGCACTCTGAATTAACTGCACGGACCAAGCTGAATTGTATTAGGCCAAAACGATTATTCGGCTGTCCCCATGGGAGAATCCTTTTTGGCTCCAGGTAGAACCCTCTGTGGAAAGGGTTCTACCTGGAACCAAAAAGGGGTTCTTCAAAGGGTTCTCCTATGGGGACAGCCGAAGAACCCTTTTAGGTTATACAGCGCACCTTTTTTTTCTAAGAGTGTACCATTGTTGCTCTGCCTAGCCGGGGTGCATCTGAAATGGCAAACTATTCTCTTTATAGTGCACTACTTTTGACCAGGGCCATTGTGTGTGTGTGCATGTGCGTGTGCGTGTGTGTGTGTGTGTGTGTGAGGCAAGGGAAGGCGAGGCAGTTTGTCACCCTCTGTATTATCCAGCCTGACAGGCCAAAGACAATGCTGTCAGCTCTTATGTAATGTTACCTTGAGAAAGGACCTGAGTGCTGAGCCAGTTGGACTAGCTACTTCCACTAGGAAAAGAGGGAAGGAGGGCTATAGAGGGATTCATCCCCCAGGGAGACACAGCAGCATAATGCAGGTGTGACAAGATAGAGGGACGGCTGATGGAAGGACGGCTAACACCCAGGTGTGTGCGTGGAGAAAATGTTGCAGATTTAAAGCAAATTCTCTGCAATTGTACCCATTTTACCATGGGTTGGAGAGAACATTTGCAGTTTGAAAGCTAATTTAAAGGTGCAGTATGTAGCTTTTCTGGTAGGCTGACAGAATTCACATAGAAATGTGAGTTATAGATCTGTCATTCTCATTGAAACCAAGTCTGAAAAGTTTCAGATCTGTTCTGTGCTCTATTTCTATGCATCACATTCTTAAGTTTTGCTTTTGCTCTTTTTACTTCTCGGTTTTGTACACCAGCTTCAAACAGCTCAAAATATTATATTTTGGGATATTTAAAAAGACATTTCACAGCGTTTTAGATGTTACAATGATTTTCTACACTATACTGTGCTTTCGGAAAGTATTCAGACCCCTTGACTTTTTTACACTTTGTTACATTACAGCCTTGTTCTAAAATGGATGAAATAAAAAATATTCCTCATCAATCTACACACAATACCCATAATGACACAGTGAAAACATGTTTCTCGAAATCGAGCTCAGGTGCATCCTGTTTCCATTGATCATCCTTGAGATGATTCTACAACTTGATTGGAGTCCATCTGTGGTAAATTCAATTGATTGGGCATGATTTGGAAAAGCACACACGTGTCTATATAAGGTCCCACAGTTGAAAGTGCATGTCTGAGCAAAAACCAAGCCATGAGGTCAAAGGAATTGTCCGTAGAGATCAGAGACAGGATTGTGTTGAGGCACAGATCTGGGGAAGGGCACCAAAACATTTCTGCAGCATTGAAGGTCCCCAAGAACACAGTGGCCTCCATCATTCTTAAATGGAAGACGTTTGGAACTACCAAGACTCTTCCTAGAGCTGGCCGCCCGGCCAAACTGAGCAATCGGGGGAGACGGGCCTTGGTCAGGGAGGTGACCAAGAACCCGATGGTCCCTCTGACAGAGATGCAGAGTTCCTCTGTGGAGATGGGAGAACCTTCCAGAAGGACAACCATCTCTGCAACATTCCAGAAATCAGGCCGTTATGGTAGAGGGTCCAGACGGAAGCCACTCCACAGTAAAAAGTACGACAGCACGCATGGAGTTTGCCAAAAGGCATCTAACGGACTCTCAGACAATGAGAAACAAGATTCTCTGGTCTGATGAAATGCAGATTGAACTCTTTGGCCTGAATGCCAAGTGTCACGTCTGGAGTAAACCTGCCACCATCTCTACGGTGACGCATGGTGATGGCAGCATCATGCTGTGGGGATGTTTTTCAGTGGCAGGGACTGGGAGACTAGTCAGGATCGAGGCAAAGATGAACAGAGGAAAGTACAGAGAGATTCTTGATGAAAACCTGCTCCAGAGCACTCAGGACCTCAGACTGGTGCGAAGGTTCACCTTCCAACAGGACAACAACCCTAAGCACACAGCCAAGACAATGCAGGAGTGGCTTCGGGACAAGTCTTTGAATGTCCTTGAGTGGCCCAGCCAGAGCCAGGACTTGAATCTGATCGAACAACTCTGGAGAGACTGCAGTGACACTCCCAATCCAACCTGACAGAGCTTGAGAGGATCTGCAGAGAAGAATGGGAGAAACTCCCCAAATACAGGTGTGCCGCCAAGCTTGTAGCATCATACCCAAGAAGACTCGAGGCTGTAATCACTACCAAAGGTGCTTCAACAAAGTACTGAGTAAAGGGTCTGAATACTTATGTAAATGTGTTATTTTTTATAAATTTGTACACATTTCTAAAAACCTGTTTTTGCTTTGTCCTTATGAGCTATTGTGTGTAGATTGATGAGGGAAAAAAACTATTTAATACATTTTAGAATAAGGCTGTAACGTAACAAAATGTGGGAAAATACTTTCTGAATGCACTTTTTTTCATATAAACTGAAATTAGGCGAACCATTCAAATTTTAGCAACCAGGAAATGGAGGGGTGAATTCTGCCCATTGTACCTTTCATGCAAATCTACTCATTTTGGCATGGGGTTACCCAGATTATGGTGGAGAGATAACATTTTGCAGTTTTAAAGCTAATTACCTGCAATTCCACACATTTGGCCAAGGGTGGAGAGAACATTTTTCAGCTTAAAAGCTAATTTCCTACGCATTTTTCCATGACCTATGTCATGTTCATATGGTATCTGAATGAGACTAACAAAATCAATGGAGGCCCGATGTTAGCTTCGTGGGCTAATTGAGGGACTGTCAATGACTGACAGAACAAGAAGAAAACTGCTGAGGTACAACCAAATTTCAAAATTGCACCTTTTGTATTTTAACTCTCAGCAGTAAATTGAGATGCCAACTGAATCCCCCCCCACACACTCACAGAAAAAAAGGGGGGGGGGCCCTCAGTGTCCGTATATGTCGCTTATTTGTTGGGCTGGCCCTGAGATATAGAATGCAATTTCCACAAACCCTTGATGGAATGACAGCTTTAGTTATGTTTCTAGCTACAGTACATGTTTATTTAGCCAAAGCGCAAACTTTCGAATCACTGGCGTTTTCCAATTTGCAGTCGATGCCTCATGTTTTCAATAAAAGGGTAAAAGAGTACAGTACATCCAAACAATGCAGACTACAATATAGGTTCATTTGTTTCAATGTTATCTCATATTCTGCTGAGCTTGCGGCTATCATAATATAATGTTATGTAATTCATTTTAGCTTCTGCTTCCCTTCTCTCCCCCTGAGCCCTCCCAGGTATGACCTTTTTTCAGTAGATGTTCTACAGTAGTGAACAGACAACACAACAAGGGGAACCATACTTGGAATTCATTTAATCATACGCTTCAGGTGCTGCAGCACAGCATAAACAACATACTCCACTATACACAGCCAGGTTAACAAAAGCAGTTAAAATGTTACAAAATCACAAACATAGCTTAAACCAGCATCAAGGGAAATTCCATGGTAAAGGAATTACACTGAGACTCAGATTCTTCACCTTAAAATGTATGCCAAACAAAAAACATTGATTTCAAACTTTAACAAACCATACAACTATAGTGAGTGTACAAAACATTATGAGAATTGAAAGCAGACCACTACCTGAAATCTACTTCACAAAATGTATATAATCCATCCAAATTTTGGCAAGTAGTGAAAGGTTTGGAGTGCAGAAAAGATACACAGCTTCCTAAACAATTGTTGGTCGACACACAGATTGTAACTGAGAAAACCTCCATTCTGAAAGCCTTGAACAAGCATTTTTTAGATGCAGGCAGTTTATTTGAAAAGGTCAAAGGTATAATTGAGCCTCCTATAAATTTACCTGACACCCCTGTGCTCTTCTTCACCAGGTTCTCCTTTTCATCCTTCTCTGTTTCAGAAGTGTGTAAAGCCCTGAAAGAAATAGATTATAAAAACTCCCCTAGCCCTGATGAGCTAGACCCCCGGCTCCCACACCTAGCCGCAGACATCATTGCTCCCCCCTTAACATGTATTTTTAACCTTACGCTTGATATAAAGGAAATCCCCAAGTTATGGAAATCTGCTTTTGTACTGCCTCTTCTGAAAGGTGGAGATCCTTCGCTACTTGACAACTATGGACCCATATCAAAATTGTCTGTACTGTCAAAGGTACTGGTGTCCTTAGTTAGTAGGCAGGTAAAGACCTACTTCCAAGAAAACAACATCTTAAATGGAATGCAATCAGGTTATAGGTCTGGCCACAGCACTGTTTCAGCAACATTGAAGGTTTTAAATGACATCCACTGTGCTCTTGATAAGAAGTTACATTGTGTGTCTGTTTTTATTGATTTGTCGAAGGCTTTTGACACCGTGGACCATGCTGTGTTAGTGCAAAGGTTAAAATGTTGTGGAATTATTTGTCATGCTCTAGATTGGTTTATAAATTACCTATCAAATCGTACACAATGTGTAATGGCGGATGGCTGTAAATCTGAGTCCATAGAGGTGTGCTCAGGTGTTCCGCAAGGTTCTATTTTGGGCCCACTGTTGTTCATTTTGTATATCAACAACATTGGGGATCTTATTGAAACAGCGTATGTTCATTTTTATGCAGATGATACTGCTCTTTATTCAAGTGGTAGTAATTTATCTTTAGCTTTTGAAAATGCCCAAAGAGCATTTAACATCATACAACAGAATCTGTATGATTTAAAGCTGATTCTAAATTCGGGTAAAACAAAATGCATGGTATTTTCAAATGCCAGGCATGTTACAAATCATGTCATTGCTACATTGGCTAGACATACTATAGAGCAAGTTAAAGTGTACAAATATTTTGGTGTGTGGGTTGATGATAAGCTGAGCTTCACTGTGCATGTAGAGAACTTGATAAGGAAGCTCAAGCTGAAAATAGGATTTTATTACCGGCATAAGGCTTGTTTTTCTTTTGAGGCCAGGAAGGAGCTGGTACGATGTACATTACTGTCGGTTTTAGATTTTAGTGATGTTATATATATGCAGGCCTCAGCCACTATCCTGAGAGCACTTGATTCAGTATATCATGTAGCCCTTGGGTTCATTACAAATCAGAAACGTCTAACACATCATTGTGATCTCTACAGCGCTGTTGGCTGGTCGTCATTGACCTTGCGTAGGCTTAAATACTGGTATACACTGATTTATAAGGCCATATTGGGTAAAATGCCATTTTATCTCTGTTCTTTTTTAGTCAGGTCAGTAAATAAATATCAATTACGGTCGCATTCTGATTTGCTTCTAACAGTACCAAAAATTAGAACAGGTCATGGTAGAAATAGTTTTAGTTACTCAGCTCCGTGGTCCTGGAATTCTCTCCTGAACATTTTAAAATGTGATGATCTAGTTTCGTTGGTGAAGTTTAAACACTTGATCGATGTATATATCATAGAAGAGTGTAATTGTTTTTAGGCCAGCTGTTTTTAGTCAAGATGTTTGTGTTTTTAATGCAATATGTAATTGTTGTACTGTATGTGTGTTTATAGTTTTGTTTAATGTTGTGTTAGTGCATGTAAGTTGTTTTGTCTGAAACGTTGTTCCCCCTGCTGCTATTGGACCAGGTCTCTCTTGGAAAATAGATATTATCTCAATGAGAAAAAACCTGTATAAATAAAGGTAAAATAAATAAAACATATTTTTTTAAATTAACACTTCCTAAAATGTAGTTGCATCCCACCTTTTGCCCTCAAAACAGCCTCAATTCATCGGGGCATGGAATACAAAGCTGTCGAAAGCGTTCCACAAGAATGTTGGCCCATGTTGACTCCAATGCTTCCCACAGTTGTGTTAAGTTGGCTGGATGTCTTTTGTGTGGTGGACCATTCTAGATACACACGGGAAACTGTTGAGTGTGAAAAACCCAGCAGCGTTGCAGTTCTTGACACACTCAAATCGGTGCGCCTGGCACCTACTACCATACCCCGTTCAAAGGCACTTAAATCATTTGTCTTCCCCATTCACCCTCTGAATGGCACACATACACAATCCATGTCTCAATCATCTCAAGGCTTAAACATCCTCCTTTACCCTGTCTCCTTCCCTTCATCTAAACTGATTGAAGTGGATTTAATAAGGGAACATAGTTTTCACCTGGTCAGTCTATGTAATGGAAAGAGCGGGTGTTCCTAATGTTTTGTACACTCACTGTATATGCATATTGTTATATTTTACCTGTATTTAACTAGGCAAGTCTGTTAAGAACAAATTATTATTTTACAATGACGGCCTACCCCGGCCAAACACTCCCCTAACACGGACAACGCTGGGCCAATTGTGTGCCGCCCTATGGGACTCCCGATCACGACCAGGTGTGAGACAGCCCGGGATCGAACCAGGGTCTGTAGTGACACCTCTAGCACTGAGATGCAGTGCCTTAGACCACTGCGCCACTCGGAGCAGCGGGTGAACAATTTGAACAATTTACGCAGTATTGAATTTCCTGGAAAAACTGTACATCTGCATAGTTCTTCCTGTAAATGTGTTTTGTAAAATCTGTGGAAATTAGTCCTTGTGCATAGAGTTCTCTGGTTTGTTAAACTTTGAAATCAATGGTTCTTGTTCGGTATACATTTTAAAGTGAAAAATCTGAGTCTCAGCCTAATTCCATTACCATGGAATTGCCCTCAATCAGACCATTCTGCTGATTCCTTTCATGTCCTCATAATACACTCATCCCTCTCTGTGAGGCAGGGTGGCTGTACCGTACAATTAGCTAGGCAGTACAAAGGCCATGGACGGTGACGCATGAGAGGGCCTGATCTGCGTCAGACGCTGGCCGCCATCTCTACCTCTCTACAGGGTCCTGGAAGGTGTCGTTAGTGGAACAGGAAGTATAGAGAGAGAGAGAGAGAGAGAGAGAGAGAGAGAGAGAGAGAGAGAGAGAGAGAGAGAGAGAGGAGAAAAAGATGAGAGAGAAAGAGATAAAGAGAGGCACACTCTGTTCCTCTAAAAAAAGGTCTGTCGCAGTATTGAGTGGGTGGGCTTCACCAGAGAGACACATAACCAACCAGCAGCCTGAGGTACTAGTGGCCTTATATTATACAAAGACACTCAAAACACCGCTATACATAACACTGAAAGAATATGGAGGTAGTGCCTGCGTGTGAAGTGACTGACTACTCGTCCCTGGTTCCTTGATTCTCCTCGGGCAGAAATAAGAGTGAGATGGAGGAAGAGCGTGAGTGAGAGAGAGAGCGAGAGCACATTACAGCTCCTGGTCTTCCTCGAGGCGTTCCATTGATCAGCACCACGGAGGACTGACTTTTTTGGAATCCATATTTTCTACATAAAGAAGCAGCACTAAGCTAACTGAGCTTTTTCAATTTCATTTTCAATTTCACTCTCTACTGCCATAATAACAATAATAATGACGGTGTATTTTATTTACAAAGTGCATTTCTGGCACTCAAGGCTAGCTACCATCACCCAAATCCCTATCACCTTCACTCTCTCTCTACCTCCTTTTCTCTCTTCCCCATCTCCCTCCCCATCTTTCTCTCAGCACAGTGACAATGCACAGTCACCTCTGACTCTCTCTGACCTCCAGTGTACTGTAGGAGATGTGAGTACCCTGCTATGGAGACATATGTCAGTCTCTACTGTCTACTGTTTACTGCACAAACTATTGTATACCAGGTAAATAAATGGCAAAAGGTCCTGATTCTGACATAAACAAAGCATAATAGAGGAAGACTAAGAGCCTGTCCCAAATGGCACACTATTCCCTTTAGAGTGCACTGCTTTTGATCAGAGCCCTATAAGCCCTGGTCAAAGGTAGTGCACAATAGGGAATAGGGTGCCATTTGGGACGCACAGACGTCTCACTGCAGTGCATTCAATAATAATGTGTGTGTAATCTATCAATCTACACAGACGGCATTTAAATAAACCATTGATTTTGAATAGGAGAATCAAGGATGAGCATTGGGTTAATATGAGGGCAACAACAGTTTGCGTCATAACATCAAAGTGTCTGTGTCATGGTGATAAACAGTCATTTGTGTGACACAAACCTGTCCCCTAACAACAACAGTACAGTAACAATACAATGACCGTATGAACTGAGAAAATATAGCTTTGGAGAAGAAAAAAAAACTCTACCCGAGAGGAGAGATGTCATCTGATGTCAGATATGAAAGGTGTCATTGTCTGTTCTTCTATTCCAATCTGAGTACAGAGCTTTCAAACGGCAGGGGGAAACCATTAGTCCAGAGAGGAGAGAGAGAGGAGAATGTAGAGGGAGGGAGGGAGATAAAGGAAAACAGAGAGAGAGAGAAAGAGAGAGGATGGGGAGAGAGTATGCCTTCTTCCCTCACGCTCCCTTATCCTTATCCTCCGTTAACAATACAATCACTCATCCTGTACTCAACAACACTGGCAATAGATGCCTCACACAAGAACACACACAAATGCAACATCTCCATTGCAGGCAGAGGAGTGAACTGTGAACAAGCAGGCTTGAATAATTAAACATTGTTTTACAAAAATAGAAATAAAGTAGAGAACACAGTATGTGACTGCCAGCTTGTAAACCACTGCCAAAACAATCACTTTACCCAGTAATTTAAGAAGATATATATTTGAGAGGATATGACTTGGTAATTACCCCAGGAAAAGTAGCTGCTGCTTCTGCAAAAGCTAATGTGAATTCAAATAAGCAAATAAAGAAAGAAAAAAATATAGTTACCGTAAAAATGGATTAGAACTCCTGTTCTTCCTGAAAACACAACAGAATGTGTAAACATTCTTTCTGTCTGGCATGACTGGAAGCCTATATGACTGGAAGCCTACATCCAGAGTGTCTGCTCTACTCTGCACAGGGCATTTTGTGAAGTCAATCTGAGGGTGAATGAGTGACGGGTGTTCGTGCGTGCGTACATGTGTCCACTCTGCCTTCCCCAACGTATTAGCCCTGAGAGGGAGGGAGGGAAGGAAGACAGGGCTAGGCTAGCTTAGGTGAATTTGACAGTCATTCAGAAAAGTAGCAAATAAGTTACTGTATTTCATATTGCAGTACAACTACTGTAATCCTAATACAGTATCAAAGCAAGCACTGTGTAATGACACAGTAAGATACTGTGTAATTGACTATTATACTGTAAAAAAAAAATAATAATTATACTGTAATCGTAATGAATGAATGAATAAATTAAATTAATTGGGGTGAAATTTTACAGTATTTTACAGTATTTTACCATAATTACATGGGATTGGTGCAAGCAGGTTGGCTGCTAGGCAATGTGTTAAAACATTACAGTATATCAATTAATATTTGGTGTTTTAGATCACTTGCACTTCTAGAAGCCTTAAAACAAAGGCTCCCAAACTGGCAGCAACTATAGGGCAAAATGCTCAACCATTAAAAGTTTAAGAGATAGCTGCCAGTAAAATCTGTCCCCTATACATTTTTTAATGATGGGGCACTATAACCACAAATGAGTTAAAGCCCCCATAAAGTCTTGTTAATTGTATTTTTAAATCACTGTATGCCTACTAAATCATTGTGTGCATTTATTTTATGAAAAACAGCAAATATAATTTTTATAATTTTACCTCTTTTTGCTCATTCTGATCATGTGGGCGTGCTGATACAAATTTGAATATATTTACATACACAGCGCTGATAGGTTTGGGCTCCCGAGTGGCGCAGCAGTCTAAGGCACTGCATCTCAGTAGTGCAAGAGGCGTCACTACAGTACCTGTTTCGAATCCAGGCTGTATCACATCTGGCCGTGATTGGGAGTCCAATAGAGCGGCGCACAATTTGCCCAGCGTCATCCAGGTTTTGCCGGAGTAGGCCGTCATTATAAATAAGAATTTGTTCTTAACTGACTTGCCTAGTTAAATAAAGGTTAGACTCTAGTCTTACCCCTTCAAAGTAGGAGGATACATGCAGTGCCTTCAGAAAGTATTCAATTGATTACATTTAGATTGTGTCACTGGCCTACACACAATACCCCTTAATGTCAAAGTGGAATTATGTTTTTAGAATTTTTTACAGATTAATTAAAAATGAAAAGCTGAGTTTAACACCTTTTTTAATGGCAAGCGTAAATAAGTTCAGGAGTAAAGATCTGATTCACAAGTCACGCAATAAGTTGCATGTACTCACTCTGTGTGTAATAATAGTCTTAAAACATGATTTATTTTTATTTTTTATGATTACCTCCTCTCTGTACCCCACACATACAATTAGGACCTTACAGATAACAGTGGCTTCGGAAAGTATTCAGACCCCTTGATTTTTTCCACATTTTGTTACGTCACAGCCTTATTCTAAAATGGATTAAATTGTATTTTTTTCCCTCATCAATCTACACACAATACCCCATAATAACAAAGCAAAAACAGGCTTTTAGAAACGTTTGCAAATTTATAAAAAATACAAAACTGAAAAATCACATTTACATAAGTATTCAGACCCTTTACTCAGTACTTTGTTGAAGCACCTTTGGCAGCGATTACAGCCTCGCGTCTTCTTGGGTATGACGCTACAAGCTTGGCACATCTGTATTTGGGGAGTTTCTCCCAATCTTCTCTGCAGATCCTCTCAAGCTCTGTCAGGTTGGATGGGGAGCATTGCTGCACAGCTATTTTCAGGTCTCTCCAGCGATATTAGATCGGGTTCAAGTCCAGGCTCTGGCTGGGCCACTCAACGACATTCAGAGTCTTCAAATCAAAATCAAATCAAATGTATTTATGTAGCCCTTCTTACATCAGCTGATATCTTAAAGTGCTGTACAGAAACCCAGCCTAAAACCCCAAACAGCAAGCAATGCAGGTGTAGAAGCAAGTGGCTAGGAAAAATTCCATAGAAAGGCCAGAACCTAGGAAGAAACCTAGAGAGGAACCAGGCTATGAGGGGTGTCCAGTCCTCTTCTGGCTGTGCCGGATGGAGATTATAACAGAACATGGCCAAGATGTTCAAATGTTCATAGATGACCAGCAGGGTCAAATAATAATACTTGTCCCGAGACTTGTCCCGAAGCCACTCCTGCATTGTCTTGGCTGTGTGCTTAGGATCATTGTCCTGTTGGAAGGTGAACCTTCGCCCCAGTATGAGGTCCTGAGTAATCTGGAGCAGGTTTTCATCAAGGATCTCTCTGTACTTTGCTCCATTAATCTTTTCCTCGATCCTGACTAGTCTCCCAGTCCCTGCCGCTGAAAAACCTCCCCACAGCATGATGCTGCCACCACCATGCTTCACACTAGGGATGGTGCCAGGTTTCCTCCAGGCGTGATGCTTGGAATTCAGGACAAAGAGTTCAATATTGATTTCATTAGACCAGAGAATCTTGTTTCTCATGGTCTGAGAGTCTTTAGGTGCCTTTTGGCAAACTCAAAGTGGGCTGTCATGTGCCTTTTACTGAGGAGTGGCTTCAGTCTGGCCACTCTACCATAAAGGCCTGATTGGTGGAGTGCTGCAGAGTTAGTTGTACTTCTGGAAGGTCCTCCCATCTCCACAGAGGAACTCTGGAGTTCTGTCAGAGTGACCATCGGGTTCTTGGTCACCTTCCTGACCAAGACCCTTCTACCCCGTTTGCTCTGTTTGGCCAGGCGGCCAGCTCTAGTAAGCGTCTAGGTGGTTCCAAACGTCTTCCATTTAAAAATGATGGCCACTCTGTTCTTGGGGACCTTCAATGCTGCAGAAAAGTTTTGGTACCCTTCCCCAGAACGTTGCCTCGACACAGTCCTGTCTCGGAGCTCTACGGACAAATCCTTCGACCTCATGGCTTGGTTTTTGTTCAGACATGCACTTTCAACTGTGGGACCTTACATAGCCAGGTGTGTGCTTTTCCAAATCATGTCCAATCAATTGAATTTACCACAGGTGGACTCCAATCAAGTTGTAGAAATATCTCAAGGATGATCAATGAAACCAGATGCATCTGAGCTCAATTTTGAGTCTCATAGCAAAGGGTTTGAATCCTTATGTAAATAAGGTATCTGTTTTTTTTTTTTTATACATTTGCAAATAATTCTACAAAGCTGTTTTCGCTTTGTTATTATGGGTTATTGCATGTAGATTGATGTAGATTTAATACATTTTAGAATAAGGCTGTAACGTAACAAAATGTGTAAAAAGTGAAGGGGTCTGAATACTTTCCGAAGGCACTGTATCTGTAAGGTCCTTCAGTCGAGCAGCGAATTTCAAACCTAGATTCAACCACAGATTCAACCACAAAGACCAGGGAGGTTTTCCAATGCCTCACAAAGAAGGGCACCTATTGATAGATGGGTAAAAAAAAGGCTGACATTTAGTATTCCTTTGAGCATGGTGAAGTTATTAATTACACTTTGGATGGTGTATCAATACACCCAGTCACTACAGAGATATAGGCGTCCTTCTTAACTTTGCCCGAGAGGAAGGAAACCAATCAGGGATTTCACCATGAGGCCGATGGTGACTTTAAAACAGTTACAGAGTTTAATGACTGTGATAGGGATGACAGAGTGAAAAGAAGGAAGCCTGTGCAAAATAAAAATATTACAAAACATGCATGCAGTAAAACTGCAGAAAATGTGGCAAATAAATGACATTTATATCCTGAAATCAAAGCGTTATGTTTAGGGCAAATCCAACACATCACTGAGTACCACTCTTCATATTTTCAAACATGGTGGTGGCTGCATCATATTATGGGTATGCTTGTTCTCGGCAAGGACTACAGTAGGGAGTTTTTTAGTATAAAAATAAATGGAATAGAGCCAAGCACAGGCAAAATCCTAGAGGAAAACATGGTTCAGTCTGCTTTCCAACAGACACTGGGAGACGAATTCACCTTTCAGCATGACAATAACCTAAAACACAAGGCCAAATATACACTGGAGTTAATTACCAAGACGACATTGAATGTTCCTGAGTGGACTAGTTACAGTTTTGACTTAAATCAGCTTGAAAATCTATAGCAACACTTGAACATACATGTCTAGCAATGATCAACAACCAACTTGACAGAGCTTGAAGAATTTTTAAAAGTTGAATGTGTCCAGGTGTGCAAAGCTCTTAACCATAAAGACTCAGCTGTAATCACTGCCAAAGGTGATTCTATCATGTATTTACTCAGGAGTGTGAATACTTATGCAAATGAGATATTTATGTATTTTATTTTCAATAAATTTGCAAACATGTTTTCACTTTGTCATTATGTGGTATTGTGTGTAGATGAGTTAGAAATTATTTTTTTATCAACATGTGTAATAAGTCAAGGGGTATGAATACTTTCTGAAGGCACTGTACGCAAAGAAAAGATGACTGGTAATTATTTGGTCAGAATAATCAGATCAGATTGTGATGTCATGATCTGGGCAAAAGACTCCACCCCATCTGAACAGGCTGAAATTTCAGGCATTTAATTTTTTTCAAACAGCTCTTACACCAAAAGGGCATTATCATAATTTTCACAATTTCAGAGTGTTATTTCGACGATGGAAAAATGGTAGACATGCGTCACTTAAAGCTAAGTATCTTCAGGTAAGTACAATTATTTATACAGGGATAACAAAAAGGAGAACACCGTATGACTCCACAGCAAAACTACAATTGACAAAAAGTGACAATTACTACTGGCGTTCTAGAATGTTAAACAAAACCCACAAACCCAAATAAAGTGGACATGAGCTGCTGCATGATCTCTTAAAGAGACAGTATCCCATAACAAAAAAGCATGAGACAACTGAAACAATGAGACAACACGAAACAACTGACACAAATAATGAAACATGAAGTAGTTCAATAAATGTCTCATACTTCAAATGTAGGCAAAATCATAAATTGGCTACCATACCATGTACCCACTTGTGGTCAAAAAGTTTTTGGCACTCCAAAAATATCGTATGGTACTGTATTATGTCGGGTGGAATTACACTACCATTTCAAATACAGCAATTATTTCCCTACCAACAACATTTTCCCACAATGCACCATAATTTACAGTATTCTGCAGTATAATGCTTTCACACTATTTCACTGAAGATAATAGCCAAAATTACTGTATAAATTACAGTTTTCCGTTACAGTGTAATAGCATACACACACACACAAACACATGTACATGCTCATTGAGTTAATAATATGTAAATATCTTCATAATAACTGTCACTGTTTCCCGTGACCCCATTTAAGGTAAGGTGAAATAAAGAACAATGCTGATGCCCATGTATTCAGGATTCTGGCACCTACTTATTTACACAGTATATATTTTGCTACCCTCAGCTTTCAATAATAATATACCTGCACACACAGCAAGGGCACTTCCTCCTATTTAAACCTCACAGCGCTCCACAGCCAATGAGCCCATTCACATCAAGAGGGAACATGAAAGAGAGTTCCTCGACTGGCAAAATCAACAAGATGCTACTGCTACTGCAGACGTGGGGGGAGAGACGGTGTGGGGCAAAGTCCCACAGCATCAACATTTAAAGGGACAATATTTTACATTGCTCAGTTCACAAGCATATGCTTGTCTAGACCTGGTAGGCTTTCGCAATCTGGAGCTGGAGGGTGTGTTGTGTGTGTGGGGGTGTGCATGACGTAAAGGTAGACTCTAGGGAGGATGAGAGAGGAATCGAGAAGAGAATACAGATTGGAAAGATGGGTGTGGAGGAGACAGCATGGGGTGAATATGAGGAAAGATTGGGGAGCGAGAGAGGGGACTTGAGATGAGAGGGGGATGGGGAGACAGGGAGGTAGCTGACAGACAAGGTATAGGACCTGCGTAGATGGATAGACAGAGGGGGGATGACGGGGAGGAGGAGAGAAAGATGGAGTTGCGAGGACCCTCATTAGCCCACGAAAGGCTAGAACATTTAGCTCCCTGCTCTCCTGTTATATCTTCCTCTCTTTCCTCTCTCCTCTCATATTTCTTCTTTTCTTCTCCAGAAATATCCCAGGGTGAGCTGAGTGGGTGGGTGAGAGATGGAGAGAGAGAGAGGGAGGTGAGAGAGAGAGGGTGTGAGATAGTGTAAGAAAGAGAGAGAGAGAGAGAGATTGAGAGAGACAGCATGGATGGTCAAAGTGGGTGAGAGATGGCCATGGTAACACTAGATCCTGGGGGAGAAGTATGGGTGCTGCTCAATGATGCATCTCCAATAGATAGAAGCACAACGATATAACGTTAGGATCCCTCAATCAACAACGAGGGATATGAGCATTCAGTATGTATGTACAACCTACGTTATTATGAAGAAAATCAGTAAACACACAAGAACAGAGCTGAGACCCCCCCCCCACACACACACACACACACACACACACACACACACACACACACACACACACACACACACACACACTGCTAAGGGGAGGGAACTGGCGTGACTCAGAACCTGATTGGTGTGAAGGCCCCATACCTGGGCCAAGGTGACACAACAGGAACAACCACAGAGCCACAGCAAAAGAGAACAGAGGGAAACAGACATCTGCTAAACAGGTCCAAAACACTGACAAAAAACAGGCTACTGAATAGACTATTTCCATGAATATAAATAAAAACAGTCTATTCTCTCCCCTATTCTCCACCCAGACCTTCAGTCCAGACTCTCAGAGTTCCCTGTATCCAGCTCACCTTTGTCAGTCCAACGTCTTGGCATCCCAGGCAATTAAATAATCCTGCACCATAGTAAGGAAGATCCAAAACAAAGAAAAGAGAGAGGGAGATTGAGGAGGAAGGAATGCTGAAGGGGTAGAAAAAAGAGAGGTGTGAAAAAGAGGTAGGGAAAAGAGGGACAGAGAGCAGGAGAGGTAAAGCGTGGCCCAGACAAGGAGAGAGCTCTCCTCAGTGTGAGCAAGCAGCGAGGAAAGAAAGCACCAGGTGTCAGCACACACACACACAGAGGCGTGCTGTGCACATGTACACACACATAGGGGCGCGTCGCGTGCATATACACACACACTCACCGGCAGACAGGCACTCTCTCCCTCCTCCCCCTTTCTCATCCTGCTCTCTGCTAGCAGCAATAACTCCCTTTCATCCTGCCTCCAGCTCTCTCAGGCAGGGCAGACGTTCTTAACCCTTTCAGTACCAATATCCTTGCTAAACAGATCCTCATTCTAGATCCAACATTTATATTAGTAAATTTTTTGAAAAATAACATAATAATAATTTAGAAATACAAAGACAACCAAGCGATATACAGTATGTGTGTGTGTGCTGTAATTAATTCTCATTATTAACACAACTATTCTGAAAGAAAGGTGCCTGTGCATAGGCCTACATGTGTGTAGTACCCTAAAATGTCTGCGCATCATATGAACAAGCAGCCCCTCTGCACCAAATCAGCTAGTGTTTCCTACGATGTATACTTTCTCCTGGGAGAGACCTCCCTAGCTACTCTTCTCTTATTGCACTTTCTATCTTAGGGCACTCAGATATAAACAAACAAACAAACAAAAAAGGAAGGAAGGAGCCACAGTATTTCATTAAGTATCGGTTTCAGAACTTATCTCAAAAGAGGATAAACTCATGCACAATGAATAGAATAAAAAAATATATAAAATAACAAACCAACCAACCAACCAATCATCACCCAGACGTCATCATTATTGGTCTGTTGGTGGATCAGGATCTATTTCTGGGACTCTGAAACCAGCAGCAGTCTTATCAGTGCTCAGGTGTTGTCAGAATAAGGCATTCATGCTACTGTGACTAGCTGACTGCTCCATATCACACACACGTTCACACATCAGGCTATGAACACCTGAAGGCTATGAAGGCCTCTAATCAATATGTCAACATGGCACATGAAATAAGGGCAGAACACAACGCAGAATGCAACACGAGGTGACACACTAACAGCCAACACAATAATAGATTTCACATTTCCACTGTGCCTTTGGTAGAGATACTGGAGAGAGAGAGGGAGAGATGACAAGAAGGGAGGAGAGATGGCAGAGTTTTGTTTGTTGTTCTGGAGTGATAGAGAGAGAAGAGAGGAGGGGAGGGAAGAGGGGAGGAGATAGATGGAAAAGAGGAGGCAGAGTTCCGATGTTCTTCTGGAGTGATAGAGAGAAGAGGAGAGAGCACAGGAAGAGGTTAGACCCGAGCTGTTTTACCCACGCACTGACTGCCCACTGTACTGCTGGAACGAGAACGTTCCATTCTGACAACTGAACAGACCCTTTGTTATAGTCCATCTTTGCTACCACGATGAGTGTTTCCTATCCGTCTCGAAGGACCATGAAACTTGAAGGAACATGAAAAATAACATTATAGGTGCGGAGCAACAGACCCATTATGACTGGTGGGGAGCAACAGACCCATTATGACTGGTGGGGAGCAACATTATGACTGGTGGGGAGCGACATTATGACTGGTGGGGAGTAACAGACCCATTATGAATGGTGGGGAGCAACAGACCCATTATGACTGGTGGGGAGCAACATAATGACTGGTGGGGAGCGACATTATGACTGGTGGGGAGTAACAGACCCATTATGAATGGTGGGGAGCAACATTATGACTGGTGGGGAGCAACATTATGACTGGTGGGGAGCAACATTATGACTGGTGGGGAGCAACATTATGACTGGTGGGGAGCGACATTATGACTGGTGGGGAGTAACAGACCCATTATGAATGGTGGGGGGCAACATTATGACTGGTGGGGAGCAACATTATGACTGGTGGGGAGCGACATTATGACTGGTGGGGAGTAACAGACCCATTATGAATGGTGGGGAGCAACATTATGACTGGTGGGGAGCAACATTATGACTGGTGGGGAGCGACATTATGACTGGTGGGGAGTAACAGACCCATTATGAATGGTGGGGAGCAACATTATGACTGGTGGGGAGCAACATTATGACTGGTGGGGAGTAACAGACCCATTATGAATGGTGGGGAGCAACATTATGACTGGTGGGGAGCAACATTATGACTGGTGGGGAGCGACATTATGACTGGTGGGGAGTAACAGACCCATTATGAATGGTGGGGAGCAACATTATGACTGGTGGGGAGCAACATTATGACTGGTGGGGAGCGACATTATGACTGGTGGGGAGTAACAGACCCATTATGAATGGTGGGGAGCAACATTATGACTGGTGGGGAGCAACATTATGACTGGTGGGGAGCGACATTATGACTGGTGGGGAGTAACAGACCCATTATGACTGGTGGGGGGGCAACATTATGACTGGTGGGGAGCAACAGACCCATTATGACTGGTGGGGAGCAAAATACCCATTATGACTGGTGGGGAGCAACATACCCATTATGACTGGTGGGGAGCAACATTATGGCTGGTGGGGAGCAAAATACCCATTATGGCTGGTGGGGAGCAACAGACTCATTATGGTTGGTGGGGAGCAACAGACCCATTATGGTTGGTGGGGAGCAACAGACCCATTATGACTGGAGGGGAGTAACATTATGACTGGTGGGAAGCAACAGACCAATTTTGACTGAGGGACAAACAGAAGGGGTTTTGGTGGTGGATATGACAGTTGTGGGGGCATAGAAGGGGGTTGAGGGGTGGAGAGGTGAAGGGGCGCCAAAGAGGTGGTGGAGGGGACAGGGGTGGATACATTCCAGACAACAATGGCTGACTCAAAGTAGGTCACTAAATGGAGGCACATGGTGAGCTGACCAGGGCAACAGAGGTACAGTACCTTCAGAAAGTATTCATACACCTTGGCTTATTGCACATTTTGTTGTGTTACAGCCCGAATTCAAAATGGATTCAATATTTTTTACTCTCACACATCTACACACAATACCCCATAATGATGACAAAGTGAAAACATGTTTTTAGACATTTTTGCTAATTTATTGAAAATGAAATACAGAAATATCTACAAAGAGATTAACCTGGAAAGGGGCCCCTCTGGCAGCTGGTACGGGGACACCGCTCACAAACAGACCCCACAGAGCCCCAGAACAGCAACACAATTAGACCCAACATAGAGTACACAATAGCAGAATACCTGACCACTGTGACAGAGCTGCACTTCCTAACATCTTGACAAATGTATGACCTCATTAGAGACATGTATTTCCCACAGATCACATAGACCCTCAAAGAATTTGAAAACAAATTCAACATTGATAAACCCCCATGTCTGTTAGGCGAAAAACCACAATGTGCAATCACAACAGCAAGATGTGTTGCCCGTCTCCATGAGAAAAGGGCAACCAGCGGAGCACAAACAACATTGTAAATTCCACCAATACTTATGTTAACTATTCATACTACAACTCCAGCCCCAGTCTGAGGCCCTGAGCGCTCTGGAGCAGGTTTTCATCAAGGATCTCTCTGTACTTTGCTCCGTTCATCTTTGCCTCGATCCTGACTAGTCTCCCAGTCCCTGCCGCTGAAAAACATTCCCACAGCATGATGTTGCCAACACGCTTCACCGTAGGGATGGTGCCAGGTTTCCTCCAGACGTGACGCTTGGCAATCTTGGTTTCATTAGACCAGAGAATCTTGTTTCTCATGGTCTGAGAGTCTTTAGGTGCCTTTTAGCAAACTCCAAGTGGGCTGTCATGTGCCTTTTACAGAGGAGTGGCTTCCATCTGGCCACTCTACCATAAAGGCCTGATTGATGGAGTGCTGCAGAGATGGTTGTCCTTCTAGAAGGTTCTCCCATCTCCACAGAGGACATCTGGAGCTCTATCAGAGTGACCATCAGGTTCTTGGTCACCTCCCTGACCAAGGCCCTTCTCCCCCGATTGCTCCGTTTGGCCAGGCGCCGTTTGGCCAGACATCCAGCTCTAGGAAGAGTCTTGCTGGTTACAAACTACTTCTATTTATGAATAATGAAGGCCAATGTGTTCTTGGAGACCTTCAATGCTGCAGCCATTTTTTGGTACCCTTCACCAGATCTGTGCCTCGACACAATCCTTTCTCTGAGCACTACGGACAATTCCTTTGACCTCATGGCTTGGTTTTTGCTCTGACATGCACTGTCAACTGTGGGACATGTGTGTGCCTTTCCAAATCATGTCAAATCAATTGAATTTTCCAAATGTGGACTCCAATCAAGTTGAAGAAACATCAAGGATGATCAATGGAAACAGGATGCACCTGAGCTCAATTTAATTTTGAGTCTCATAGCAAAGGGTCTGAATACTTATGTTAATAAGGCATTTCTGTATTGTGTGTAGATGGATTAAATTAAAAAAATTCTCAGCAATTTTAGAATAAGGCTGTAACGTAACAAAATGTGGAAAAAGTCAAGGGGTCTGAATACTTTCCGAAGGCACTGTATCTCGCCACCCTCTCCTCTGACATTTCTGACCTTCAGAGGACATTCTGTTTCCGGCCACCATTCTGTTTCCAGCCGCTTTGTTGACATGATTGCCCGGTGATGAGGCCAGTTGAGGTTACAGGTGCCTAGTGATGAGGGCATCACTAAGCGCATGTTTCCACCGAGAGAGACGGGGTCGATTGTTTTATACCTTCGGAGGGCAGCAGCGTCACCTGTGCTTTATCACCTTGGGCGCCCAGTGATGAGGTCATCGGCGACCAATGAGGTGGTTACACAGTGGAGTCCACCCTGCTGTCACTGACTGCTCTTTCAGGAGTGCTAGGTTACACCTGTGGGCCACCCACACAATAGCATATTGATGGTGGATGCTGTACTTAAACCAAAATAGAACTCTAGCTTTAGAAGATAATAAATAATTGTGCTGTTAATATTTTGATACTGAGAAGAGCTTTTTTTTTTTAAGTACAAAAACTAGTGGTCTACGACATACGGCATTATAAACATGGCTAATCTCCTTCTCTCATCTGATGACAACAGAACAACAACCCTGTGCATCCTGGATGAGCAAGACTAGCTTCAGTAAGGCAGGGCTGTAGCAGTTCACTGCCTCTGTCTATACAGCCCCCTCACACTACTGAATGCAGATGAAATGTCAACAGCAGACAAAGGTTGTCCCCCAAATGGCACCCTATTAGGGATGTGACAAATGGACAAATGTTCTTAACATTTAAACTGGCATTTAAAAAAATATATGTTTTTGGTTTTCTGTTAAAACAAATAAAAAAATATATCATAAAAATCACTTTTTTCGGTTAGGGATTTTTCTTAACGTTAAGGATCCCATCTTTGTTTAAGCATTCACACCCCCTATTCCCTAGATAGTGCACTAGGCCTGTTCAAAAGTAGTGTACTCCATGGGGGATAGTATGATTTGGGACTGAAATAAAGCTTAACAACATGCTTTAGCCCAGCCTACTGTAGGAGAAGATCCCGGCATTGCTGTCATCCTTAGTTACAAATGTCAGTGTTTCCCTTTCCACAGCTGTGCTGCACCATATTGACTCATTATTTAGTTTCCCCTTCACTGGCTACAGACACTGTCTGCATCCCAAATGGAACCCTATATGCCATTTGGGATACAGCCATAGATTCTAATTCACTAGCTACAGAGTACAGATGCTGTTTACATACCAGTTTAATGTACATGTTTATGGCCATTAGATGAAAGAAACATGATAGGAGAGCTACTGTAGGGTATGTCTGAGTCTACTACTTTTGACAATGAGCCCTGGCCAAAAGCAGTGCACTATAAAGGGAATAGTTTGCCATTTGGACACTGAATATTTTTTATACCAGATCTGCTTACTAACAATAATATAAGTGTTCATGGAGAGGCCAGTGTTTGAAAGACTGATTATCTAATGCTGCTGGGTCTTTTCAAACCAAAATCATAGGATCAGCTAGGGAGTGGAACACAATGCTCCTAGTGTCATAGGGCTGTTTCTGGACTTTACAACAACACTGCAATTGGAGAAGGGCACAACAGCACTGTGTATGATTCAACCAATGTCTGTCTTATTGTCTTTATGCTGCACAGAGAACGTCTTCATGTTATTTCACCTTTATTTACCCAGGGAAGTCACATTGAGAACCAGGTCTCTTTTTCAAGTGAGCCCTGCATAATGTATTATCCTTCATTAGAGGATAAAACATATTTCAAAGCTAATCTAGAAAACATAGAGGATTTAATGGGGTTTTAAGGATAAACCTGATAACCCTACGTGTGGCGTGGCTGATCCTCTTGTATCCTCTCACTGTATTCAACATCACCAGGTCTCTGTGGTGACTCTACTTTAATTCCACTATTAATTTTTATGATTTTGTTAATACAGGAAGGGGATGTTATTGTGTGCACGTCCCAAATGGCACCCTATTCCCTTTATAGCGCACTACTTTTGACCAGGGCCCATAGAGCTCTGGTCAAAAGTAGTCTACTATATAAGGAATAGGGTGCCATTTTGGACACACACTGTGTATGGAGTAGGACAAGCCAATCAGGAGCAGCCAATCTTTTTAATTAATTCAAGTGGCCCGCCCACAGACTGAAGGCATGTCTGAGTGTTCATTAAGGGCCTCCATCAATAATACAGTATAGACAGAGCAGAAGGCTACCATAGCCTGCTGGAGGGTATGACTGAGTCCCAAATGACACCCTATTCTATTTAAAGGGTACTACTTTTGACCATGGTCCCTGGCCAAAAGCAGTGCACTATAAAGGGCATTTTGGTCTCAAAGCTGCAGAGTTGTCACTGCACATTCCAAATGGACCTACTCTTAGTCCCTATAAGTCTAACCCTTATTCCCTAGCCACTCCTGTAGATCTGAGAGTATTGGAGAGACAGAAGTATTAAGGCAACATTTCCAGCAAGCCAATCGTAGCGCAAGATTAAGATATTACCATAATGCTGTGATATCTATCCAATCCTCTTAGTCACTCGCCGTCAATCCCTTTCCATCTATCCCTCGTGACCTCTCACCATCTCAACCAGAGCTCCCTTTCTCTATCTCTCCCCTCCATCCCTCTCTCTCTGGGCTCCATATCTCTCTCTATCCATCCCTCTCCCACTCTTCACCCCTCTCACCCTGGGTGCCAGTCAGCTCAGGCCCATGTCTCAGATGCCAGCAGCAGGGATGGACCCTCCAATCTTGGGCTACGTTCCCATATCCCCACTCGCACACCAGCTAGAATGCATGCCCAATACATTGCTTCATTCTTCTACATAGTATGTTATTGGGGATGTAGGAGTCTTAAACTCTGATGTTTTGTTAATCGTATGCCAGTGTCCTAGTCAGACGCCTCTCATTATCCATATCATCATCTAAACAAAGAGGTTATTCAAAGCCTATCTGATGTCTGAAGATGACACTGTATCAAGTGATGCTAATAACACTTGCCTTTTACTGAGATCTAATGAGACTACTTGTGTTCAGTGAAATAGACAATCTTGTGTATTGTGTAGATAGAAGAGCAGGAAATCTGTCAGCTGCAATACTGATGTTGTACTGATAGACATGATGACAACGATTATTGACGTCCTCAACAGCATTCTACTCCATAATAACACTGAGAAGAGCATACAGTGTATGATATTTCATAGACTCTTGTTGATATCTCAATTAAAATCAAGTGTAGTTTGTCTATGTGATTTGATAGAATAACATTAACATTATTGACTGACTGAGTGAGTGACTTAGTAGCATAAGGTTTGCACTGTGTATTGTGTGTATTTGACAGGCAGACTAACTGTGTTGTTTTCCCTCATTGTGGAAAGAGCTCCTGGCACACACAGACACACACACACCCAGACACACACACACACAGATAGACACACACACACACACACACACACACACACACACACACACACACACACACACACACACACACACACACACACACACACACACACACACACACACACACACACACACACACACACACACACACACACACACCAGAACGACTGTGGTTGGAGAGCAGAGCTGAGTGAAATTGGCTAATTGCAAAGGGATTACAGGCAGCAACAGTGCAGTTAACATGACTGGCATACAGAATAGGGTTATTATGACGTGCTATCTCAAGACAGTCACACAGCTGATTGGTTTACTGGTGCATGTGTGGTGTGCGGCTTGGTATGTTGTTGGATTCATATCACAGCACTGCAATGGAATGTAAAGATGGACCTTAAAATCTTATGCTGGCCTCAAGGATGAGTGGAAATATTTCAGCCATATTTGAAAAGCAAGAACACTACATTCTCTCAGAGCAGGAGTTGTGTTGTCACCACATAGAATAGAGCTTTACAGCACCCCATCTGTTGTAGTCTGCTATGAAACTCCTTGGGCTGTCCTTGGGAGGCTGGGAGAGCAGCAGGACTTCCCTTCTGTGTGTGTGTGTGTGTGTGTGTGTGTGTGTGTGTGTGTGTGTGTGTGTGTGTATATGTGTGTATGTGTGTATGTGTGTATGTGTGTATGTATGTATGTATGTATGTATGTATGTATGTATGTATGTGTGTGTGTGTGTGTGTGTGTGTGTGTGTGTGTGTGTGTGTGTGTGTGTGTGTGTGTGTGTGTGTGTGTGTGTGTGTGTGTGTGTGTGTGTGTGTGTGTCAGGCAGTAAGTGGACTCCCAGTGAAGTGACAGCAGCAAAACTCTTACAAACAAACACCATCTGACTGAGATGCAGTTGAAGGACATAGTCATCTTTTTATGCCGCGAGAGAGAGGTAGAGAGAGAAAGAAAGAAAGAAAGAAAGAAAGAAAGAAAGAAAGAAAGAAAGAAAGAGGGGTAGAGAGAGAGAGTCCCAGTATAACTGGCTCACATCACATTCCCTGGAGACTACAGGAGAGGGTTACCTAATGGTGACTCCCAGCTTCACAACACACTGTATGAGGCACTCCATACTGCAGTGCTGGAGATTCCATCTACATCCCAAATGACACCCTATTCCCATTATAGTGCACTACCTTTGAACAAAGCCCATAGAGAATATATGGAATAGGGTGCCATTTTGGACTCTCACTGTATGAGGCACTCCATACTCTCCATATAATATAACATGTACTTGTTGTTTGGTGTAAACAAAAAAGTTTACATGCACACCACTCAAACCTTATTAGTGGGTGTGTAATGTTATAACCACAAAGTAGGATTAAATCAGTGATGTGAAGCGAGATGGCCCTTAACACATCCTCACATACACAGAGTAAAAAAACATCTGTCTGATAACACTGTTTGGGCTATTTGGTGTGATTGATTATTCCAAGTTAAAGCAGCAAAAGGTGCTGGAACACTCCAGAGTGTTACGTTAGTCATTTGATCTAGTCAATAGGGTGGGTGTGACTGACAATGTGTGACACAAGATATCCTAGCCTTTCTGTTCAACATTTCAGCTGTTATTCACATGCAGGGCATGACAAGATTCATTTATACGCAGAAAATCGTGGAGTGGCGGGCCTAGCAAAATCCCTTAGCCGGCACATTTCTCCTCTGCAATGAAGACCCTGGCAGCATCCCAAATGGCATCCTATTCCAGTGCACTACTTTTGACCTGAGCGCTATGGGTAGGGCGCTAAACGGGGAATAGGATACCATTTGGGATGTAGCCCTGCATGCCTAGGGGAACTGTTGAGGGCGGCTGTTACACTGCCTGGACATAAACCCCAAACGTATTACATTCAAATAAGATCTACTGCACATCTCCCATCTATGCAGCTGCAGAGCAGAGTAGCTGAAGCGTTCAGAAAGTGTTGCTCTTGGCTTTGGCTGAACAGCCACATCAAAGTTTTCTCTCCTTCTGAATGAGAGCATTAAGAGTTGAGTGACATAAATGAGTGCATAGAGTGAGCTGAAGTGTACTATAGGAACAAAGAGCACTGTGTGGCTGTTAAGCATGAGGGTTTAGGATAATATGCCTTGTGTTGAAAGTGTCATCAGCCAAGAATCAACTCTACAAAACGAATTAAATCTGTAATCTCAATGGGTTTCTGCAAAGCCTCTCATTATGTTCAACAAGGTGTACCTATAGATGAGCCTGATGTCACGTGCCTATTTTGAGCACTACTTACTGAACACCAATGGAAGGCTATTAGCGCTGTCGCGGTACGATCCCAACATCCTTCCATAAACAGCCACTGTTCTTGTGATAGGGGTGTTGTGAATCATTGTTTGCTGAGATCAGACGGAGGTCAGAGGTTAGGGGTCAGAGGTTAAAGGTCAGGGGTCAGACTCACCACTGTTGCGTTTCTTGCGGTTGGCCTTGCCGCCCGTCAGCAGCATCTTCAAGCTGTTCCTAAACATGGCTACAGCAGCAGCAGATCGCCACGGTTACCACACAGAAATCTAAAGGGGAAAAAAGACAGAAACGAGAAAAGAGGCATATCATGAAGATTTCTCCAAAAGATGTTAGGGACAATAGACGTCTTACAAGAAGTCACAATCCCCTCAAGTCCCTGTACTGCTGTCCTTGGTTCTGAGAGCTATAAACAGGAAGTCTTCTGTTCCTTCCCCCATCTTCTAGCTATAACGAGTCATCTTCTGTGAATACAGAAATGGTACTCTGTACACTGCACTGCCAAGTGATTGCCAAGTCAGCTGTCTGTATGTCTATCTGTGTGAGAAAAAAAGAGTCTGAAGCTACAGGAGTCTAGCCACCTGAATGGCGGATGATGATGTGGCAGGTTATGTTGGACTTGGAGACCTGGGGGCAGGGTTAGGAGTGGGAGAGTGTACAGTGGTTCTTCCTTTAAAGGTTTTGAGTTTATGCTGCGACTGTTTGTGGTAGATGGTGGCAGATTGTGGTAAATTGCATCATTCTGGCAACAATGGCTGACACTTAAATGACGTGTCATAGAATTCTGCGGCACCCTGCAAGCTGTGCTGCAGTACGCCTCAACTGTATAGTATGTAGGCAGATAGCTCACACTGAGGATATACTGCAGCAGCAGGAGGACAGTAGATCAGCAATATACAGAATAGCTGGTGATAAGATCAAACTCTCTCTCTCCATCCGTATGCTCCCATAGCTCTCTCCATTCCTCTCATCTATCTAGCTCTCCCCCCTCATCTCTCCATCCCTCTCCCCAGGTATCACCATCCCTCTCTCCCACCCTGTGTCTTTCTCCATCCCTATCCCCAGTCTCTCTCCACCCACACATCTCCCACTCCATCCCTAATCTAGCTTTCCATCCCTGCCTCAACATTGTCTTCCTCTCCATCCCTCCTCTCCCTCCCTCATCTCCCTCTCTGTACACTGAGCTGAGCCCTGGGTACACAGTAGAATGAGTGAGAGGGTAGATGTTCTCTGTTCAACCCAAGATGACTCAGCAGCTTACAGCCTCATAGACAGGCTCTGAGTAGAGAGAGAGAGAGAGAGACAGAGACAGAACTTCTGTGAGTGTAATGTTTACTGTAAGTTTTTGTTTAGTTCACTTTTGTTTATTATATACTTCACTTGCTTTGGCAATTTTAATTAACATAGGTTTCCCATGCCAATAAAGCCCTTGAATTGAATGAGACAGTGAGGAGGGAGTGAAAGCACCGAGTGAGGGGGACAGAGGGAGAGAGATACAAAGAGAGAGTGAGAGTGAGAGAGCGAGAGCGAGAGCGAGAGAGTGAGAGTGAGAGTGAGAGTGGGAGCGAGAGTGAGAGTGAGAGGGAGAGTGAGAGTGAGAGCAAGAGTGAGAGCGAGAGCGAGAACTGAACCACCTCTCTGGATCCATACAAAAACATAATCAAAGGAGAGGAACATGAAAAGCTCTCAACTACCCCACTTAATTCTGCCTCTCCTAAACCCTCTAGGCACTGGGGCCTACCTCTACCTCCAGGAACATTCTGGTAAAGAGCACCTAAACACCACTTATATTGCATGGCACAATTTAAGAAGATACTTCTGAAGAAAGTAGTGATGTCAGGGTTTGGGACTCCTCTGTGGCTTTGGTTTTCTAGGAAAGTATTTGGTTTTCGAGTAAAGTAAGCTGTCCTTTTTGCTCTATCATTGTACCATTTCTCATGTCATCCAACATCTAGTCTGTTTCCCAAAGAGTAGCCTATTGCTTATGGGTCATGGTCATGAGTGGAACACTATGTAGGAATTAGGATGCCATTTGAGATGCCTCCCTAGAGCAACTGTGACTGAGTGCTGTACCTTCTAACAGTCAATAACAGTACATGTAAATGCCCTAGCAAGAAGCACATACCAGCTCAGACCAAGGCCAGTGCTAGTGAAACCTTCACAATGTTATAACCACAATGGGTTATCTGGTATACAGTTAACAGTGTAGAGCGCTAGTGATTTTTTTCTCAAATAAATGCCCTATGCACATGTATACCCCACTCATCTTTTCTAACTACGAATATTCTTCTAATCCTCAAATTTTCAAATAGTTCTCTTCCAAAATAAGACAAGATATACTGTACTTTATTTTCCATTTTCATTGCAGATCACTGACATCCGTCTACATGTAATCCAGTATTTTCTAACGATTCATATTCCTAAACCCCCACCTTATTTAGCATGTACAGTCTAACCCAGACATCACGGCTCAGCTGGTGTGTAGCCTAAATAAATTATTAGGTTTGGTCTGACTGAAACGGACTCTGTGACGACTAGAGGTTGACAACTGATGATAAAATGTTACCATTAGGATGTGATATTCAGATGTGATCAGTTCGTAAGTTATTGTGATGATATCTTGTATATATTGAGGTATATTTGAGGTCATTTCGGTGTGATGTTTCTTTGGTTGGATATTTGGGTGGGACATTTGATTTGTGAGATGACTGATGATAGCCTGACTGAACTCTGTTAGTGATTCACCAGAGCTGACTGATCTCTCCCATCAATCATTCAGTAAAATAATGCTCGCTAAACATTCAAACAGCAGTGCAGACATAACCTCAGTCGGAGAGTTAACTTGTTAAGAAGCTGTATTAAAGTGGACTGGCGAGACCACCGCTGCCTCACTGTATAGCCTTCCAGGCTGATAAGGCCAATTCATTAAATATACCTTTTTAAAGTTTAATTATGTTCTCCCCAAGAAAACTTCAAGCTACTTTAATGGCCTCATCATACCTGACTGTGTGATTAGATGTAGTGTTCTCGCTCTTCTCTCTAAATCACCCACGGCTAGACTAGACTCAGTGACATTTCTGCTATAAAAACAACTCATTTAAAACCAACACTCCTCTTTAATCACCACAGTCATTAGAACTGCTGGTGTCTGATACACCAGCCACGACAATAACATTAAACATCCTGTTAGGTTGAGGCAGAGAGATATGGTTAAAGAGCATATTCAGATGAAACCAGATAATATTCCTGAGTGTGCTTGTGCAAAATATTTTCGACAATATAGTGCCTTCAGAAACAGTGCCTTCAGAAAGTATTCATACCCCTTGACTTATTCCACATTTTGTTGTGTTAAAGCCTGAATTCAAAATGTATTAAATGTTTTTTTTTTACCCATCTACACACAATAGCCCATAATGACAAAGTGAAAACATGTTTTTAGAAGTGTTAGCAAATATATTGAAAATGAAATACAGAAATCTAATGTACAATAGTATTCACACCCCTGAGTGTTAGAATCATCATTGTCAGCAATTACAGCTGTGAATCTTTCTGGGTAAGTCTCTAAAATCCTTCAGGCTCTGTCAAGTTGGTTGTTGATCATTGCTTGACAGCCATTTTCACGTCTTGCCATAGATTTTTAAGCTGATTTAATGTAACTAGGGCCTCAGGAACATTCAATGTAGTCTTGGTAAGCAACTCCAGTGTATATTTGGCCTTGTGTTTTAAGTTATTATCTTGCCGAAAGGTGAATTTGTCTCTCCGTGTCAGTTGGAAAGCAGACTGAACCAGGTTTTCCTCTAGGATTTTGCCTGTGCTTAGCTCTATTCCGTTTCTTTTTATCCTAAAAAACTCCCTACTGTTGTCCTTGCCGAGAACAAGCATACCCATAACATGATGCAGCCACCACCATGTTTGAAAATATGAAGAGTGATACTCCGTGACGTGTTGTGTTGGCCCCAAACAAAACTCTTTGTATTCAGGACATAACATTTTTATTTAGTGCCTTATTACAAACAGGATACATATTTCGGAATATTTTTATTCTGTATCGGTTTCCTTCCTCTCCAGCAACTGAGTTAGAAAGGACGCCTGTATCTTTGTAGTGACTGGGTGTATTGATTAACCATCCAAAGTGTAATTAATAACTTCACCATGCTCAAAGAGATATTCAATGTCTGCTTTTTTCTACCTACCAATAGGTGCCCTTTTTCCCGAAGCATTAGAAAAACGGTATGTGTGGTTGATTCGGTGTTTGAAATTAACTGCTCGACAGACGGACCTTACAGATTAGTGTACAGTATGTGTGGGGTACAGAGATGAGAACGTCATTCAAAAATAATGTTAAACACTTTAATTGCACACAGAGAGAGTCCATGCAACTATTAGGTAACTTGTTAAGCACATTTTTACACCTGAACTTATTTAGGCTTGCCTTAAATCAAATCAAATCAAATGTTATTAGTCACATGCGCCGAATACAACAGGTGTAGACCTTACAGTGAAATCCTTACTTACAAGCCCCTAACCAACAATGCAGTTGAAAAAATACGAAAAAGAATAAGAAATAAAAGTAACAAGTAATTAAAGAGCAGCAGTAAAATAACAATAGCAAGACTATATATAGGGGGTACCAGTACAGAGTCAATGTGCGGGGGCACCGGTTAGTCAAGGTAATTTACATAATATGTACATGTACACTACTGTTCAAAAGATTAGGGTCACTTAGAAATATCCTTGTTTTCCGTGAAAACATAAATGAAATGAGATGCAAAATGAATAGGAAATATAGTCAAGACGTTGACAAGGTTATAAATAATGATTTTAATTGAAATAATATTTGCGTCCTTCAAACTTTGCTTTCGTCAAAGAATCCTCCTTTTGCAGCAATTACAGCCTTGCAGACCTTGGCATTCTAGTTGTCAATTTGTAGAGGTAATCTGAAGAGATTTCACCCCATGCTTCTTGAAGCACCTCCCACAAATTGGATTGGCTTAATGGGCACATCAGTACGGTCAAGCTGCTCCCACAACAGCTCAATAGGGTTAAGATCCGGTGATTGTGTTGGCCACTCCATTATAGACAGAATACCAGCAGACTGCTTCCTCCCTAAATAGTTATTGGATAGTTTGGAGCTGTGCTTTGGGTCATTGTCCTGTTGTAGGAGGAAATTGGCTCCAATTAAGCGCCGTCCACAGGGTTTTTATTTTATATAACCTTTATTTAGCTAGGCAAGTCAGTTAAGAACAAATTCTTATTTACAATGACAGCCTACCCCAGGCTATGGCATGGCGTTGCAAAATGGAGTGATAGCCTTCCTTCTTCAAGATCCCTTTCAGCCTGTACAAATCTCCCACTTTACCAGCACCAATCTAACTCTGTCCAGTGTCTGTGTTCTTTTGCCCATCTTAATCTTTACTTATTATTGGCCAATCTGAGATACGGCATTTTTTCCCCCAACTCTGCCTAGAAGGCCAGCATCCCAGAGTCACCTCTTCACTGTTGACGTTGAATTGTATAACTTCGGTCAAACATTTTGAGTAGCCTTCCACAAGCTTCCCACAATAAGTTGGGTGAATTTTGGCACATTCCTCCTGACAGAGCTGGTGTAACTGAGTCAGCTTTGTAGGCCTCCTTGCTCGCACACGCTTTTTCAGTTCTGCCCACAAATGTTCTATAGGATTGAGGTCAGGGCTTTGTGATGGCCACTCCAATACTTTGACTTTGTTGTCCTTAAGCCATTTTGCCACAACTTTGGAAGTATGCTTGGGGTCAATGTCCATTTGGAAGACCCATTTGCGACCAAGCTTTAACTTCCTGACATCTTGAGATGTTGCTTCAATATATCCACATAATTTTCCTACCTCATGATGCCATCTATTTTGTGAAGTGCACCAGTCCCTCCTGCAGCAAAGCACCCCCACAACATGATGCTGCCACCCCCGTGCTTCACGGTTGGGATGGTGTTCTTCGGCTTGCATGCATCCCCCTTTTTCCTCCAAACATAATGATGGTCATTATGGCCAAAAAGTTCTATTTTTGTTTCATCAGACCAGAGGACATTTCTCCAAAAAGTACGATCTTTGTCCCCATGTGCAGTTGCAAACCGTAGTCTGTCTTTTTTATGGCGGTTTTGGAGCAGTGGCTTCTTCCTTCCTGAGCGGCCTTTCAGGTTATGTCGATATAGGACTCGTTTCACTGTAGATATCAATACTTTTGTACCCGTTTCCTCCAGCATCTTCACAAGGTCCTTTGCTGCTGTTCTGGGATTGATTTGCACTTTTCGCACCAAAGTACGTTAATCTCTAGGAGACAGCATGTGTCTCCTTCCTGAGCGGTATGCCGGCTGCGTGGTCCCATGGTGTTTATACTTGCGTACTATTGTTTGTACAGATGAACGTGGTACTTGTTAGGTGTTTGGAAATTGCTCCCAAGGATGACCAAGGATGACAATTTTTGTTGGCTGATTTCTTTTGATTTTCCCATGATGTCAAGCAAAGAGGCACTGAGATTGAAGGTAGGCCTTGAAATACATCCACAGGTACACCTTCAATTGACTCAAATTATGTCAATTAGCCTATCAGAAGCTTCTAAAGCCATGACATCATTTTCTGGAATTGTCCACGTCGTTTAAAGGCACAGTCAACTTAGTGTATGTAAACTTCTGACCCACTGGAATTGTGATACAGTGAACTATAAGTGAAATAATCTGTCTGTAAACAATTGTTGGAAAAATTACTTGTGTCATGCACAAAGTAGATGTCCTAACTGCCTTGCCAAAACTATAGATTGTTAACAAGAAATTTGTGGAGTGGTTGAAAAATGTGTTTTAATGACTCCAACCTAAGTCTATGTAAACTTCCGACTTCAACTGTATATATATATATATTTTTTTTTAAATCAGCCGTTTCCAGCTACAATAGTCATTTACAACATTAACAATGTCTACACTGTATTTCTGATCAATTTTATGTTATTTTAATGGACAAAAAAAATGCTTTTCTTTCAAAAACATGGACATTTCTAAGTGACCCCAGACTTTTGAGTTATTAAAGTGACTATGCATAGATAATAGAGGGTAGCAGCGGCATAAAAGGAGGGGCAATGCAAATACTCTGGGTAGCCATTTGATTAGATTTTGCTTTGATGTTTTGGGGGTAGAAGCTGTTTAGAAGCCTCTTGGACCTAGACTTGGCACTCCGGTACCGCTTGCCATGCAGTAGCAGAGAGAACAGTCTATGACTAGGGTGGCTGGAGTCTTTGACAATTTTTTGGGCCTTCCTCTGACACCGCCTGGTATAGAGGTCCTGGATGGCAGGAAGCTTGGCCCCAGTGATGTACTGGGCCGTACGCACTACCCTCTGTAGTGCCTTGCGGTCAGAGGCCGAGCAGTTGCCATACCAGGCAGTGATGCAACCAGTCAGGATGCTCTCGATGGTGCAGCTGTAGAACCTTTTGAGGATCTGAGGACCCATGCCAAATTTTTCAATCTCTTGAGGGGGAATAGGTTACCTCGTCATTGTCGGTGATCAGGTGATCACTGTTGAGCTTTGATGCCACTATGGTGTTGAATGCTGAGCTGTAGTCAATGAATAGCATTCTCACATAGGTGTTCCTTTTGTCCAGGTGGGAAAGGGCAGTGTGTAGTGCAATAGAGATCTGTGGATCTGTTAGGGTTTCATGCAAATTGGAGTGGGTCTAGGGTTTCTGGGATAATGGTGTTGATGTGAGCCATGACCAGCCTTTCAAAGCACTTCATGGCTACAAACGTGAGTGCTACAGGTCGGTAGTCATTTAGGCAGGTTACCTTAGTGTACCTTGGTGTTATTAATTAAGGGTTTGAATACTTATTGACTCAAGACATTTCAGCTTTTCCTTTTTAATTAATTAGTAAACATTTCTGAAAACATAATTCCAATTTGACATTATGGAGTATTGTGTGTAGGCCAGTGACAAAATCTCAAGCTGTAAAACAACAAAATGTGGAAAAAGTCAAGGGGGTGTGAACTTTCTGAAGACACTGTATCGTATTGACAATATCACAATATTATTTTTGCGTTAGTTTGCTGTACCTGCACCAAAATGCCAGTATTTTTCTTTCATAGCTTGTTCTCCATCTTCTTTTTAAATAGGGAGCCAATTCGTTTTCAGCAAGTTTTAATTCCATTAACGATCAAAACTAATTTTCTCCTGGCTCTCTCTTGTCTCTCTGCAGCAGACATATGGTAAGCAATATCTTTGGAACATCGATTCGCAATAAAATCACAGTATCGATACGCAATACATATAAATCGTGAGAATCACGTATCAGCACCAAAGTTGTGATAATATTGTATCTTGAGGTCCCTGGCAATTCCCAGCACAGAACTGTAAATACTGTGGATACGGTACTACTGTAGCTACAGTATAGCTAGTACAACTACCATAGTCCATGAAACCCATTGATTGATATGGAGAGTGTGTTTCCTATGATCAAATGTAGACTATGGTAGGTCACTGTAAAGGGCTAAGGAGGTCACAGGTCAGATCCATTGACATGCAGCACATCTGAGGTGTAGACAACTACCTTCAGGGAAATGGCTGACTGTGCCGAGTTCTAACTGCATAAAAAATGCCAGTTATCCTGTGAAGCCTGCACTACAACCACATTTAAAATATAGCTAGTCTAAAACCACCTGCTGGAACTCAGAGGACATTCCACTGTCTTGCTGGCAAGATCTGATAGATATCGGGAAATTTACAGAAATCTCAACTCTCACTTACTCTCATAAATCAATATGCATAGAAATGAAGAACCACAGGGCAACGTCTTCACCCACTGACAAGGGAAACAGAGAATGTGGAAAGATGCTGTGTCTGACTGTTTCTGAGAGGGAGAATTGATGGCTCAAATCCAAACTGTACAACAAGATCCATAGCCAGAGCTCTGGATAAAAGCGGTAGGCTATTAATGGGCATGCAAATACACACACACACACACACACACACACACACACACACACACACACACACTCACACTCACACTCACACTCACACTCACACTCACACTGAATGCAGTGTGATCTGCTGTATGCAGCATCTGAGAGTGGTGTATGTACACATCTCTGATTCCCACACAGTGACCCTGTGTACTGGCCCTGAGTGATGCTGTGCGTAAGCGGATCCAGGATGACTCCAGCTCCTCCACAGGCTTGCTCATAACGCTCCTCCTCCGGTGGGTTAGAAACCACTTCAATGCACCTTATATGGCCATGTCTCAAATGGCACCCTATTCCCCATATAGTGCACTACTTTTGACCAGAACCATATGGGCCCTGGTCAAAAATAATGCAATATATAGGGAATAGAGTGCCATTTGGGAGACAAGATGTACCTCTGCATGACAAGGCACTTTAATCCCCTCTGCTCTTCTCTCAAAGCTAGGCACCCTGGTTTGATCAGGAGGAGCCACACAAGGCCCAGAGCAAGCAACTAGATATTAACTTCTGAAGAAACGAATGCTAGTGTAAATACTAAACATACCTTCAAGAGTAAAGGTAAGGCATTCTTAACAAAAGCAAACGATTCATACTGCTCTTTAGCATTGACATGAATACACCTCACCTACCCTTTCTGCTAATGACCTACAACATACAAACAATCCAGTACAGACGTTTGATTCTGCAGTCTGCCTGTGTGTAGAGCTGTGCCTAAGACACCACCATGAGCCTCCATTCATTTAATCAGTCCGGAGATGGCAGAGGCTACCGGTGTAGGCCAACCAATGGCATTTATCTGAAGCCAAATTAAAACCCTACCTACATATGTGAGGAACACACACACACAATTATAGAATTACACAAGTGAGGTCACAGCTTCCCGTGAGAGAGTTCACTTAACACCGATGTAACGCTGGGTGGGGAAATAAATGTATAGCTGCATCTGAAATGGCACCCTTTTCCCTATATAGTGCACTATTTTTGACCAGGGCCCATAGGACCAGAAGTAAACTCTACTGTTTGACCACGACCTCTGCTGCAGCTAATGACATTAAACTTCTATTTAATTGATTCATACAGGTCATGAACAGTGAAAATAATGTTTTTCATTAAATTTCATATGGTGTATGATGGCCAAAGTGTGAAAAATGACTGTTGCTTCGACATTGATAAAGTTTGATCATAAAGTTACTGGTCCCCTCCCCATGTCAAACACTTGGATTCAGGAGGCGGGATTATTAAGGTGATACGGTGACATCACCCTCACTCTCATTTTAATACTCCAATGGTAAAATGATATTCTCTTACCTAATTTAAATATGTACCGCCTTGTAATCAACATCTGAGAAGGTGTGATTATATAGCTAGATAGCTACTCTACTGGTGCCAAAAATATGACTGTAGGGTGTCGGCAAATATTATTAAAAGTTTACACTATTCATCTGTGGAAAATATACTTATATGTCTCCCCTTTCATATGTGTCTGGTGTTAGCTAGTTACTGGATAGCTAGGTCTTCAGCCAGCAGTTGTCATGTCAACACATCTGTCAGTGCTGCTGTGAACCACATCACAAGAGACATGCCAAACGGGAGAGGTATAAAAATAATTGATGGAATTTCCATGTTGTTTGAATTGTTTTGTATATCACCAAATTTGCTTAAGATGATTTTACTGCAACACTTCTCACTGCCTCCAAGTATTTTGACATATGCGTTTCAAAGAGCTGTCAGTCAAGGCGAGCCCACTCAGCCTGTCTTTTCAAACTTCCCGGTAGTTAGCCATGAGAGAAAAACAATTTTTTTCTAAAATGGTGAGCATGTATATCCCCAAAAATATTATGGGTGATATTTGAGTCACTCAAAAGGCTATTTTACACAGAAATCAGAATGACTATTTGGGACCTTTAATTAATTGATTGGATTTATATAGGGCTTCCAACTGCTCAAAGTGCTTACATAGTAAAGGGGAAACTCACCCCATCCCCCACCAATAGACCAAATACTATTGGGGTTTTGAGGTTGAGATTGAGGTTTTCCTACTGTAGGATTAGGAGTTACCCCACGTCAGGGGAAGACCGAGAGAATAATTCACCACACATCATCCATTCAACAATTACTAAAGTCCTGAACTATCCTAAAACACTTTGTACATCAGAGCCAAAGACGGCCATTGTCCAAGCTGACTTTGAGGAGCAGTAATATTCTGGGGGTAATCAGCTTTATGATAATACTTTGGGTTTGTATGAGAAACAACACGGATATCCAATTCTAATAATTTAAGAAACAGTAAAAGCAGAGAAGAGAAAACATTGTTTCATAAAGTGTTGTTTGTCCTGAGCCAGCAGCCTATTCATTTCAGGCGAGTAGTCAGGAGTCATCCACAATGCATCAACTCTTCATTTGTTCTCTCCTGTCACGGTACGTACTGTGTGAGCCGGTTTGTGTACGGTGTGAGGGTGAGAGGGCTGCTCGGAGGGAACATAGAGTTCGCTCATTAAGAAGGGAACATTCTGCTGCAGAGACACGTCTACTGTCGCGAACAGTCTGGAATAAGAAGAAAAATAACTCGTATACAGTCAAGGTGAGATTAACCTGGTCCACCAGCCGTCTCTGTCCAACTATCTACACGAGGAAGCAAGTGAACCTGGGGCCGAGGTTAAGAGCCAGAAGCATAAATTGGGAATATGTACTTTATGGCTCTAAGTCAGTCTGGTCAGGGCCTTTGCCTAAAATCCAAACGTATTATAGTTCAGTTTCTTCACTGTGGAATGAAACAATGATATTCGGTTTAGATTCCAGGCTAGGCTACCCTCGTCTAGCTGGTTTCTGGTCTGTGCCTGTGTGTGTCTCTATGTGTTAGACAGGGATAACGCACAAAGTGGACTCAAGCTTAGGGACGGCCAGCCAGGGGAGCAAGGGAACATAAATCATACTGATATCAATAAGGGGAGGTGTCTTCCCAAACCCAGGATGAGTCCCAAATGGCACTATTTACTATTTAGTCATTCGGGACCCATCCCGGGCTCAGATCCAGGACGACAAGGTGCGCTATACGAGAGGAGCAATGCTGAAACTACTTATAGTGTCACCACCAGCAGTAACAATGTTTCACGACCGCCTGCCTTCCCTGCTGCTACTACTGTATATTGATTATTAAACTATGAACACCGCTCCAAAGACCATCCATCGCAGGGAACATGATGATATCTGTTTTGCCCCCTCCTACAACAGCATGTAGGCTATGGTGAGGTAGATGTACTTTTTATTTTTTAAATTATTTAGGTAGCAGCTTTCCAACACTGCTGATACATAAGTATATTAAAGTGATTGTATTTAAAACTCAGTATTTTCATGATAAATGTCACTGCACATCACTGTACTGTGATATTGCCAATAACCAGCTAAAACCAATTAGCATTCTGCTCTGATGTAATACTCACATGTGAAAAACATACCCTTAGACCTGGTCCAGAGGTCTGGGTCAAATACCAAAGTTAAACATCAGTTTAACATCTTGTGTTGGCTTAGCACATTTGAGTCTTCAAAAGGTGGTGGTGCTAAGGTCCAGTACAGCAATGGATATCCCGTGTGCTGGCTACATAACATAAAGTCCATTCATCCAAACTCCCTAACATTGTCCCTACCACCACTACAAATGTGTGTCTGTCCTATGGGAGCCCTATGGGCCCTGATCCAAAGTAGGACACTACATATAGTATAGGGAGTCGGGTGCCATTTGGGACGCAGCCTTCATATCCACCACAACATCAGCCCACGCAGCTGTAGCTGTACCTCAGTGAATTCTCCTCATCTTTAGCTGTGTCATCCCCCTGTAAGGATGTAGGGAAAACAGAACAGTACTCATACAGCAGCCAAGCCAATAGGCATGCAGTTTCACTACCAAAACCTCTCTCAGTTTAAAACTACTCCGGCCCCCCCTCCTTCCATCCCTATTTATCAGTGTTATTCAAAGGAACCTACTGAAACAACATGTCAGCCTTTATCAGACGGGAAACAGAGGCAGATGAAAAGAAACATCATGTATTGCCTTTACTTGTCTTGTTTGATTTAGAGGGGACGTCTGGGAAAGCACTATAATAACGTGATGAAATACTGGGCTCTGCAGAGCAATGGAGGCAGGTGTACAACATTCCCCTGGCTAGACGGAAAGGAAATAAGTCATCTCCATACAGGCGGACCTATTTATCCTCAGAGTTGGATACATACAGGGTACAAAAGTTCCCAGGCTGCTTTCACTCCCATTTCTCAGTATCCCGTCATAACAGTAGACTTGAAATGAATGACCACTAGGAGTAAAAAACAGGAGTGTCTGTTGTTGATTAACAAAAGGGAGTTTTGCTAGGAAATCCAAACGACAGCAGTAACAGAGTAGCCCTGATTTTAATTCATTTTGAATGTGCTGCATTAGTGCCCCCTTCCTCTTTGTTTGGCTGTTGCTGTGAATTATAATAGCAGGCAGCCAGAGACTGTCTGTGGGGATGAGTAGAGACAGAGAGACTATTGTTGGCTTCACACCAAACCCTGCCGGGGAGGAGAGCGAAAGAGAGGAGGATGGAAGCTAGGAGAGGAGGGGGCTGAGCACTATTGCAGGGGAAATAAACATAGCTATATGGAGCTGAAGGATGGGACTAAAAACAAACAAAAGACTATTATAAAACTATTGTAAAATAATTGTAAAATGTATATAGTATGTATGAGCTGGAAGTTGAAGCCTAAGAGTTGTTGTCCATTAGTTTACTCCAATTAGGGCAGGATGGTAGGGTTAGGGGAAAATTAAAGGAATATATACAGTGGGGAGAACAAGTATTTGATACACTGACAATTTTGCAGGTTTTCCTACTTACAAAGCATGTAGAGGTCTGTAATTTTTATCATAGGTACACTTCAATTGTGAGAGAAGGAATCTAAAACAAAAATCCAGAAAATCACATTGTATGATTTTTAATTAATTAATTTGCATTTTATTGCATGACATAAGTATTTGATACATCAGAAAAGCAGAACTGAATATTTGGTACAGAAACCTTAGTTTGCAATTACAGAGATCATACGTTTCCTGTAGTTCTTGACCAGGTTTGCACACACTGCAGCAGGGATTTTGGCCCACTCCTCCATACAGACCTTCTCCAGATCCTTCAGGTTTCGGGGCTGTCGCTGGGCAATACGGACTTTCGGCTCCCTCCAAAGATTTTCTATTGGGTTCAGGTCTGGAGACTGGCTAGGCCACTCCAGGACCTTGAGATGCTTCTTACGGAGCCACTCCTTAGTTGCCCTGGCTGTGTGTTTCGGGTCGTTGTCATGCTGGAAGACCCAGCCACGACCCATCATCAATGCTCTTACTGAGGGAAGGAGGTTGTTGGTCAAGATCTCGCGATACATGGCCCCATCCATCCTCCCTTCAATACGGTGCAGTCGTCCTGTCCCCTTTGCAGAAAAGCATCCCCAAAGAATGATGTTTCCACCTCCATGCTTCACGGTTGGGATGGTGTTCTTGGGGTTGTACTCATCCTTCTATTCCTCCAAACACGGCGAGTGGAGTTTAGAGCAAAAAGCTCTATTTTTGTCTCATCAGACCACATGACCTTCTCCCATTCCTCCTCTGGATCATCCAGATGGTCATTGGCAAACTTCAGACGAGCCTGGACATGCGCTGGCTTGAGCAGGGGGACCTTGCGTGCGCTGCAGGATTTTAATCCATGACGGCGTAGTGTGTTACTAATGGTTTTCTTTGAGACTGTGGTCCCAGCTCTCTTCAGGTCATTGACCAGGTCCTGCCGTGTAGTTCTGGGCTGATCCCTCACATTCCTCATGATCATTGATGCCCCACGAGGTGAGATCTTGCATGGAGCCCCAGACCGAGGGTGATTGACCGTCATCTTGAACTTCTTCCATTTTCTAATAATTGTGCCAACAGTTGTTGCCTTCTCACCAAGCTGCTTGGCTATTGTCCTGTAGCCCATCCCAGCCTTGTACAGGTCTACAATTTATCCCTGATGTCCTTACACAGCTCTCTGGTCTTGGCCATTGTGGAGAGGTTGGAGTCTGTTTGATTGAGTGTGTGGACAGGTGTCTTTTATACAGGTAACGAGTTCAAACAGGTGCAGTTAATACAGGTAATGAGTGGAGAACAGGAGGGCTTCTTAAAGAAAAACTAACAGGTCTGTGAGAGCCGGAATTCTTACTGGTTGGTAGGTGATCAAATACTTATGTCATGCAATAAAATGCAAATTAATTACTTAAAAATCATACAATGTGATTTTCTGGATTTTTGTTTTAGATTCCGTCTCTCACAGTTGAAGTGTACCTATGATAAAAATGACAGACCTCTACATGCTTTGTAAGTAGGAAAACCTGCAAAATCGGCAGTGTATCAAATACTTGTTCTCCCCACTGTATATATTTACAAAAATATATATGGGGGTTTGAAAATTATGCAGAGAATTACATTGATCGAAGCCACAATCTGCAATATTAAGAGGGTGGCGAGATACAGTGCCTTCAGAAAGTATTCAGATCCCATGACTTTTTCCATGTTTTGTTACATTACAGCCTTATTCTGAAATTGATTTTTTATTTTTTTCCTCAATCTACACACAATACCCCATAATGACAAAGCGAAAACAGGTTTAGAAATTTTAGCACATTTATTTAAACAATCTAAACTTATTTACATAAGTATTCAGACCCTTTGCTATGGGACTCGAAATTGAGCACAGGTGCATCCTGTTTCCATTGATCATCCTTGAGATGTTTCGACAACTTGATTGGAGTCCACCTGTGGTAAATTCTATTGATTGGACATGATTTGGAAAGGCACACACATGTTTATATAAGGTCCCACAGTTGACAGTAAACGTCAGAGCAAAAACCAAGCCATGAGGTCGAGGGAATTGTCCGAAGAGCTCAGAGACAGGATTGAGACAGGATTGTGTCTAAAAACAGTCTGCAGCATTGAAGGTCCCCAAGAACACAGTGGCCTCCATCATTCTAAAATTGAAGAAGTTTGGAACCACCAAGACTCTTCCTAGAGCTGTCCGCCCAGCCAAACGGAGCAATGAGGGGAGAAGGGCCTTGGTCAGGGAGGTGACCAAGAACCCGATGGTCACTCTGACAGAGCTCCAGAGTTCCTCTGTGGAGATGGGAGAAACTTCCAGAAGGACAACCATCTCTGCAACACTCCACCAATCAAGCCTTTATGGTAGAGTGGCCAGACAGAAGCCCCTCCTCAGTAAAAGGCACGACAGCCCGCTTGGAGTTTGCCAAAAGGCACCTAAAGCACTCTCATACCATGAGAAACAAGATTCTCTCTCAGACCATGAGAACCAAGATTGAACTGCTAAGCGTCACTTCTGGGGGAAACCTGACACCATCCCTACGGTGAAGCATGGCGGTGGCAACATCATGCTGTGGGGAAGTTTTTCAGCGGCAGGGACTGGGGGACTAGTCAGGATCGAGGGAAAGATGAACGGAGCAAAGTACAGAGAGATCCATGATAAAAAACTGCTCCAGAGTGCTCAGGACCTTCGCTGAAGTCTCAGGGCCTTCGGGACAAGTCTCTGAATGTTCTTGAGAAGTCCAGCCAGAGCCCGGACTTGAACCCAATTGAACGTCTGTGGAGAAACCTGAAAATAGCTGTGCTGTGTCGTTCCCCATCCAACCTGACAGAGCTTGAGAGGATCTGCAGAGAAGAATGGGACAAACTCCCCAAATACAGGTGTGCCAAGCTTGTAGTGTCATTTAAATAAAATATATATTTAACCTTTATTTAACTAAGCAAGTCAGTTAAGAACAAATTCTTATTTACAATGACAGCCTAACGAACAGTGGGTTAATTAACTGCCTTGTTCAGGGGCAGAATGACAGATTTTTACGTTGTCAGCTCTGAGATTCGATCCAGCAACCTTTACGGTTACTGTCCCAACGCTCTAACCACTAGGCGACCTGCCACCCCAAGAAGACTCGACGCTGTAATCGCTGCAGGTGCTAAAGGTGCTTTAACAAAGTACTGAGTAAAGAGTCCGAATACTTATGTAAATGTGATATCAGTTTTTTTTTTTTTATTAGCTACATTTTCTAAAAACCTGTTTTTGCTTTGTCATAATGGGGTAGTGTGTGTAGATTGAGGGGGAACATTTTTTAAAATCAAATTTAGAATAAGGCTGTAATGTAACAAAATGTGAAAAAAGTCAAGGGGTCTGAATACTTTCCGAATGCACTGTATATGAATCTACAGTATATTTTGTATGCATTAATACAATGACAGTCAAACGGCCAAAACGGCCCACAGTCAAATGCAATTAGGTGGACAGAACACAGCTGACGACACAGACTGAAAGTCAAGCAGAACAGAGCCTGATGAAAAAGCATAGCAGGACTGAAATAAGAGACAGCTAGAATCAGCCACAGAATATAACTCATCTGACAACTACAGGCACTTCTCCCTCCCACTCCCTCCTCTCATCCCTCCATCTGAAATAAGATGTCACTGCTACACCTACTGGTCATTCTGAGGAGCTGTCTCCAACTAACCATCGCAACTGTTGAAATTAATAACACAATAATAATGATAAATCCCACATCCAATTCCCTAATCTAAATTATAGGCTGTTATCAAATGATTCAGATGTAGGAATGATGACACGGACCATGTCAATCACCAGAACACAAAGAAATTATGTTTTGCATACAGACAGAGAAAGGCTGTGTCCCGAATGGAACCCTATTCCCTATATAGTGCCCTGGTAATAAACTATATAAGGAATAGGTTGCCATTTTGGACACATACTGAGACTCAGTTCGTATGCCCTGCAGTGGCCGTCCCTGTTCAAACAAATGGGCCGTGGCCGGGGGAAGGAGAATGGATCAGTGTTTGACAGGCAGTTTAAAGGTGTAAATAGAGTGCTGACACGGGGAGGGAAGGTCACGACGCACTGGGACATTAATGGCAGGTAATCAACCTTGGCAGGAGAGAGAGTAGCACATTTGCATTGAGATGGAGGCATTTAAAGTGTCAAGTCAATGACTCCGGCCTGGTCGAGCGTTCAAATTGAATTCCTACTGAATTAAATACTTGAGGATCCTGTAGTCTAGTCTCACTTCCCTTTATCCACTGCTCATTTGATTTTCAATGGGATTTTCTTTGGCTTCGTCCTCAAATGGCACCCTATTCCCTTTATAGTGCACTACCTTTGACCACGGCCCATAGGGAATAGAATGCCATTTGGGAAGCACACACACTGTTACTGTAGCTGGCGCTTTTGACTGACGTCAAGGGATCATCATTCACAGGCTTCATCCATCCAGGTTCATCAAAATACATAAAAAGAAGGAAGGCCAATAGCGAGGGAAAACAAATCCTTCTGTATGAGAGAGAGAAAGTGGAGGCAGTCTGACGGTAACTAAAAATGTACTTTTATTACAGCAGAAAAGAGTCACATTTTAAAGAAATCCTGGCTTGTCTTCCTTGCTTTGGGCTCAAATGCCACATGGGGGCTACATGGTGCCAGACTAAAGCAGTGAGGGCGCACACACACGGTCACACACACACACACACACACACACACACACACACACACACACACACACACACACACACACACACACACACACACACACACACACACACACACACACACACACACACACACACACACACACACACACACACACACACACACACACACACACACACACATCTGCTGTTCACCAGCACCACACAACCAGCCTGTCAGAAGTGGGTCTGGCTGTGTGACACAGCTCTGCCTCAGATTATACCCTGCTGGCTTTAGTGTGCCAGTTGGAATGCACTGATATTGGCTCTATAAACCTTGGCTATACCAGTGCTGTCTGGCTCATTTTGTTTCAATATATGTAAAGTCAAACTTTGATTTGATCTTGTTTCAGTGTATTTGACCATGTTTCTCTCATAAAGCTCAAAGTGACTTTGTATGTCTGAGCTACAGATTGAAACACATGTAGTGTAATGCCCCCTTTTGCCCAGGGCTGTCTACATACTACAAGCTTCTCTTTTACTGTAATCTTTATCAACAGACTGGGCAAAGAGTGTATACTCTTTTATCTCAATCTTTAGACAAGGACACAGGGTAACGTGGGGTGACTTGCCACCCGGGGTGAATTCTGTAATTCTCACAAAAACCACTTTGTCAAAAATAAAAAATTACAACACATTCCCTAGCTGCCACTACGCTTGCTCAAATAAAAATGTTCTCTATCATCAAAATGTTTTAAGTCACTAACAAAAATAATAAGTTCATTTAATATAGAACTAAGAAAAAGTTATATTTATATATCAATCTAATTAAGTTAAATCTATACATACATACAGTACCACCCCAAACCATCTCAATTGGGTTGAGGTTGGGTGATTGTGGAGGCCAGTTCAATCCCTTGCAGCACTCCATCACTCTCCTTTTTGGTCAAATAGCTCTTACACAGCCTGGAGGTGTGTTTGGTCATTGTCCTGATGAAAAACAAATGATATTCCCACTAAGCCCAAACCAGATGGGATGGAGTATCGCTGCAGAATGCTGTGGTAGCCATGCTGGTTAAGTGTGCATTGAATTCAAATAAATCACAGACGCTGTGGGGCCGTTTTGCTGGTGACACTATCATACCTCCTCCTCCATGCTTCACGGTGGGAACCACACATGCAGAGATCATCCATTCACCTACACTGAGTCTCACAAAGACATGACGGTTGGAACCAAAAATCAAAAATTTTGACTCCAGACCAAAAGGACAGATTTCCTTGCTTCCTTGCTTGTGTTTATTGGCCCAAGCAAGTCTCTTCTTATTATTGTTGATGTACTTTAGTAGTGGTTTCTTTACAGCAATTCGACCATGAAGGCCTGATTCACGCCTCCTCTGAACAGTTGATGTTGAGATGTGTCTGTTACTTGAACTCCGTGAAGCATTTATTTGGGCTACAATCTGAGGTGCAGTTAACTCTAATGAACTTATCCTCTGCAGAAGAGGTAACTCTGGGTCTTCCTTTCCTGTGGCGGTCCTCATGAGCCAGTTTCATCATATCGCTTGACGGTTTTTGCGACTGAACTTGAATAAACTTTAAAAGTTCTTGAAATGTTCGGTATTGACTGACCTTCATGTCTTAAAGTAATGATGGACTGTCATTTCTCTTTGCTTATTTGAGCTGTTCTTGCCATAATATGGACTTGGTATTTTACCAAATAGGGCTAGCTTCTGTATACCATCCCTACCTTGTACCAACACAACTGATTGGCTCAAACGCATTAAGAAGGAAAGAAATTCCACAAATGAACTTTTCACAAGGCACACCTGTTAATTGAAATGCATTCCAAGTGACGACCTCATGAAGCTGGTTGAGAGAATGCCAAGAGTGTGCAAAGCTGTCATCAAGGCAAAGGGTGGCTAATATGAAGAAACTGAAATCTAAAATATATTTTGATATGTTTAACACTTTTTTGGTTACTACATGATTCCATATGTGTTACTTCATAGTTTTGATGTCTTCACTATTATTCTACAATGTAGAAAATAGTAAAAATAAACAAACACCCTGGAATGTGTAGGTGTGTCCAAACTTCTGACTGGTACTGTACATAGAGTACGTACACATACAGTACATACCATTAGGGGAGCCTAAAGATAAAAACGTTTATAATAATAACTTGTTTAGAGATTGACATTTCAATCAGTTTTTATAAAGCAGTTACATTTAAGGTGAGTGTGTTGGGGGGGAACCCTCCCCCACCCCTCCAATGGGGCAACTGTCCCCCCTGCAATCCAAATCAAGTCAATGATACCTAAATTATCAGCTGCCACAGTACTTGGGAAAAACGCCCCTTTTCTAAAAACAACATTTCATGAAATAACTAAAAAAAAGTAAACTGTAGCCAGCTTATAGCTTGTTTGCTTAAGCATGATCATCATCCACATTTTTACCAAACACAGTTTCTTTGTGTCAGCAATTGGACATTGTTTTTTAGGGGGGGGTGGGGGGGCGCTGGTTACCCCACGTTACCCTACTGGCTGCAACAACAGTACAGTGAGTGGAGACAAGCATCTGTGGCTTTGTGATGTCATTGTCTGGTGAAGGTGACAGAGATGCAGTATCCTTAATCATTTCCTGTTTCTATTCCACAGGGACTTCATCAGGCGTCACAATGACATTGTAGTCTATTTATGACATCGCCAGAGCGCGCTAGTGATGTCAGTAAGCAGTAGGTTGCATCCCAAATGGCACACTATTCCCTTTAAAGTGAACTTCTTTTGACCAGGGCCCATAGTGCACTATATAGGGAATAGGGTGCCATTTGAGACACACCCCTGGTCGCAAGAAGCATAATCACCACACAGGCCAAAGGGCTTGAGGGCACAGACCTATCAAATATAGAGGGGGTATGGATCTAAAAGCCGCAGGACGAGAATGGCCCGGATCAATAGGTATTCCAGTTGCACAAAATAGCATCAAGAGCATCCTGACCGGTTGCATCACCGCTACAGAGGGTAGTGCATCCGGCCCAGTACATCACTGGGGCCAAGCTACCTGCCATCCAGGACCTATATACTAGGCGGTGTCAGAGGAAGGCCCCAAAAATTGTCAAAGACTCCAGTCATCCAAGTCATAGACTGTTCTCTCTACTACCGGACTGCAAGTGGTACCGGAGTGCCAAGTCTAGGTCCAAAGGGCTCCTTAACAGCTTCTACCAGACTATTTACATTGACCCCCCCTTCTTTGTTTTTACACTGCTGCTACTCGCTGTTTATTATCTACGCATAGTCACTTAACCCCTACCTACATGTACAAATTACCTCAACTAACCTGTACTCCCTCACATTGACTCAGTACCAGTACCCCTTGTATATGTACCCCTTGTATATGTTACTTTTTATTTACATTTTTTAATTTAGTTTATTTAATAAATATTTTCACGGTAAGGTCTACCTACACCTGTTTTATTCGGCGCATATGACAAATAAAATTTGGTTTGATTTGATTGGTTTGATGTGTCAAAATGGCTCTGATAATAAAAGCAAACAAATCAGTTTGTGACAACAAGTTGCTGTGCCTCTTGGTACTGAACAAAGGACAAAAAACAGGTGCAATTGTTGAAGTGATTTGTTTACAATGGGTTCTTTGAATTTCTATTTCAGGCAACAGTCGTACCATACCAGGGAAAATAATAATGTATCCCAAATAAGTATGTGGATTGCAGCCTCAGAACAGCTCTGGGCTTGAATATGAAGGAGAGCTAGCAGTGCATAGGGAGAGGAAGGAAAGGAGAGATGAATCATGTCTCTCTGTTTGGGATGAATAACACATCCTTCAGACTTGTCTTGCAGCGCTACGTAGCCTAGGCTGCATCCCCCTATATGCCCTGGTCAAAAGTAGTGCACTATATAAGGAATAGGGTGCCATTTGGGACACAGCCTATTCTACCTCTCCATCACTTTAACATTCACTAAGTACGATAGCTTCCCTGCTTTGTGAATCAGCAGGAACTATCACCTAGCTTCTCTTTCATCTGACAATTTGTAGTAGAGTGAAAGAGTAAGATAACTTCTTGTAGGGGTAGCGTCCCAAATGGCGGACTATGTAGGGAATAGTAGTACACTGTGTAGGGAATAGGGTGCCATTTGGGGGACAGAGTTTTGTGTCATGAGGTTCCCTTTAGCATGTAAATACATTAATCTTAAACAGTGAATAATGAGGTGGTGGAGAGATAGAGTTACTGGGGAATAAAAGCTGGTTTTACTGTGTAATTAGTCTTGTTTGTGCCGCACAGAAAAATATTTATAACCAACTTCCCCCCAGCTTCATGATAAATGACTATGGGTCTTTTTATTTGTGTTTATTGAGACAAATTCCATACTTTAACATTGCAATACTCCTCTCTCCATTGCCACGACACCGTAAAAGGGACAATTATACATGGATCCACCTTGTAATACCTTTCTCTGTTTATTAACAGAGAAGGGTACAGCTAGGGCTGTGGTGGTCATGAAATTGTTAGCCGGAGACTGTCAAGCAAATAACTCCCGGTCTCATGGTAATTGACAGTTAAATAACAAACACAAATAGCATATCCTGCATTTAATATATAGTCTACACCATCACAATAAATCCATTATTTATTTTAGACAGGTCTAAAGAAAATGTAGTATATTTCAGAAGAACAGAATAGCATACTTAGAGTGGTCCTTATGTTAGTCCCTGATCTGGCTATGTTGAGCGGTTAAGAAAAAAAGGTCCTCCTGTATGCTAAATTTAAAGTTATTTATGCAACTTTAGTTGGGATACAAATGTTGGGCTATATGTTAAGATGTTTAACACATTCTATGATGCAACCTTAATGATTTGAAAAAAGTTGCATGAAAGGCATGAGCTCTGCTTTGTTTCTTTCACAGGCTGCACACACTTCATCAGTCGCTCATTCACAATTTGACAAGCAACTGATAATGCCTCGAATTTCCCGGCGCCTACACCCTAGTGTAGCCGTAATGCCCCATAAAAGAATGCATGCATTTTGCGGCCAGTGGTCATTGTGACATTGGGCTGAATATAACAATTATAATTCCCTTCTTCCAGCTGCGTGTTCCAAAGCACCTCTCACTCACATGGCTCTCTCAGATATCTCAACTCTTATAAGCCAATTATTTTTTTAATTCATTTTTTTAACCTTTATTTAACTAGGCAAGTCAGTTAAGAACAAATTCTTATTTTCAATGACGGCCTAGGAACAGTGGGTTAACAAAAGTTGACCTATTCTATTGCTCAACTTGTCCTTCTGTGAGAGAAAGAAATATTCAAACATAGTCTGGGACAGTTGTGGGATGTGATAGATCCCAAATTAATACAACCACTAGCATCAAAAAAAACTTTTAAAAGCAATGAGGCTGATGCAACAGATCAGAATGTTTAGCTTAAAATGTTGATAAACTATTAGGCTATTTCTTCACATTATAAGTGCAGCAATGCGCAGACGGCAGTAGGCTATAAGTAAGCGTGAATGTTCCAAAATGCAATCAATTTGCGGGAAAACACTATTCTAAAAAGTGACCATAAATGCGATTATGCATGTAATGCTTTATTATAAAGGTGCATTTTTATGGTGAAAATTATCTTCCCAAACTTAAAACTCACACGTCGCCTATGGATGCCAGTTAGGCTCTACTCCGGTTGTAAACTGGATTAATGTGCTTAATTTTAAGGAGTTATTTGGCCAGTTTAGTTGTGATACAAAGTTTATCAAAACATATAGGCCTACTGGCTAGGCTACATGAGGTGAGGGACTAGGCATGTGCCATTTCTTGCCTCGGTGATAATATATCATTAAAAAGTGATAGGCTAATAGTGTCACCCATTACACTAGTCTTGATTTAATATTGTCTTTACATATACTAAATAATATATGTGTGAAATTAGTTTTGATTTAGAATGGACCATTATCATGCACCTCTCTCAGAAGTGGGGGGAAAAATACATGTCATCTATGCACTTAAATAGTGAATGGAGGACGCTTTTCATTTGCATTGATGTCAGAGTGATTAGATGGACAGTAGAGTGCTGAGTACCAGGCAGTTCGCAAGTTTGGTAGGCTACTAATGACCATCAGCAGCATCAGAGATTGGAGAATCCTAGTTACCGTGACTAAATGGTAACGTGGAATTTGACTGCAGTGATGACTCGTGACTGCCGGTATGGCGGTAATACGGTCACTGTAACAGCCCTAGGTACAGCTCCTGGGCTGTGTTCAGAGATGCTGTTAATGGTTTGTCGGCCACAATAAGCACTGCATTGTAAAGGAGTGTGAGCGCAAACATCCATCACTCCATGTGATTGAGACATAGGGAGAAGGTTGCTGTAATCTAACAGACATGTATTGATCTAATGGGCTCTGGCATAGAAACACGATCAGAGAGAGCGGGCCCGGCTCCACGAGGGGGCAAAAGGGGGCTCAGTTGAAATTTATGCCACCTCAGATTTAGTTTTATGTCAAATGATTGAGTGAAAGGTTAGCGCGAAATCTGTATCTCCGCTGAGCTGTATCAGCACCATGGACAGAGCGCGCTGCAGAGTGAGTGTGTGTGTAGGGGGCTATGGAACGCCACTGGGCGGTTAGGTATGACTCCTTTGATGATGCTGCCGAGCTCCAGCTAGCTCCGCGTGAAGAGCTTACCCCGAATTCCACCTCTAGGATTATGGCTCCACAGCCCCCTCCACCTCTGACTGTCCCTGAAGATCTTGAAACAGAGACGCCAGCCCAGGTTAGCCTAAAATCTTACCCTAGCCGCAGGTTTTCTGGTTCATAGGAAGAGAGTAGCTGGAATACTCAATTACTGCAGATGCCGTATTTTGGTTCCCATGTTGAAAGTTCTGTATTGGGGATAGTAGGCTTGGGTGGTATACCGTATACCGGGGTATTTGGAAAAAGCCACAGGATGGGTTTTCAATACCGTAAAAAAAAAGTTTTTCAATACATTTAAAAATGTTTAGCTACTTTTTATGTTAATACCGTCAGTCAACTTGTGCAATATGTTAGGAAATAAAGCAGATTGTGTTCTTAATTTCTCCTGTCAAATTATTTAACATTATGAAGCTTACCAAAGTTCCCCAGAACAGTTGAGGCTGTCACGTGTTTGGGACACGCCGGGTGCTGGTGAGTTCATAGCGTTTTATATCTATCGGCGAGTCTCTGTTGTGCAGTGCACATGAGGTGATGAAGTTACACTCGTATGCAATTCACTACTAAATGTTTGCCATCAGATATCTTACAATGGCATTCTACCGGAAGTCAAAGAGCTCTGGATGAGTTGTCTTTTCCCTCTGTTCTTCTTCGTGTACACATGCATGCTTTTCTGAAGGAAGAGCAGTATCACAACTTTGCTGATTTGCAAAATTTATCTGGTTCACTTTCGCTTGTAAATGTCCACACTCACCAAAAATGACATTTGGTAGCTACTAACTATAAGCTGGATTTGCCCGTCTTTGGAATTAGTTTTTTTCGATCGTTAGCATTTAGCTAACAGCGTCTATGTGATTTCGTTATTAGTTTGTGCTAATTTTGTTAGCATTCAGGTTTTCAGGTTTTCTTGTATTTTTAGCCGCCTCGTGTGCTATGCCGGTAATACCGTAAATCCCAGGATAAGAGAAGGACAATATGACAAAATGAAATATGGATACCGCCCAAGCGTAATTGATAGAACCAAAGGATTCGCTAGGTACGCATCAAGCAAGGAATATTTAAAATGCACTGCACTGTGGAAAGAAAAACAAGTTCAAAGTGCTATGGGAACTGAGGTGTCAACACTTGTTAATGACAGGCCGCTGGCAAGAACTCATTATTTCTTTCTTTCTCTCTCTCGGAGGACCTGAGCCCTAGGACCATACCGCAGGACTACCTGGCCTGATGACTCCTTGCTGTCCCCAGTCCACCTGGCCGTGCTGCTGCTCCAGTTTCAACTGTTCTGCCTGCGGCTATGGAACCTTGACCTGTTCACCGGACGTGCTACATGTCCCAAACCTGCTGTTTCCAACTAACTAGAGACAGCAGGAGCGGTAGAGATACTCTGAATGATCGGCTATGATAAGCCAACTGACATTTACTCCTGAGGTGCTGACCTGTTGCACCCTCAACAACCACTGTGATTATTATTATTTGATCCTGCTGGTCATCTATGAACATTTGAACATCTTGGCCATGTTCTGTTATAATCTCCACCCGGCACAGCCAGAAGAGGACTGGCCACCCCTCGTAGCCTGGTTCCTCTCTAGGTTTCTTCCTAGGTTCTGGCCTTTCTAGGGAGTTTTTCCTAGCCACCGTACTTCTACACCTGCATTGCTTGCTGTTTGGGGTTTTAGGCTGGGTTTCTATACAGCACTTTGTGGCATCAGCTGATGTAAGAAGGGCTTTATAAATACATTTGATTGATTGATTATTCACTTTGACAAACATGTTCAGTCAGCACAGACGAAACCTGCTACACCCGAGGCGAGGAAAAATCAACTAATCCAACGGGCATTTGAGGTCGGTCTTACAAGGAGTGATCGATTACTCAGGAAGTTCAACAGGATATCAAGGAGGCTGCAACTCTTCTGAAAAGGTAAGAAACAATCTAGCTGGTTGGTTTTTATCAAAATCTATATTGGTGGTATAGCCAGTGGAATCATTTTCAGCAAAAACCTACAGTCAGGAATGGCAAAATTACTTCTTTAGCCAGCCTATATTTTCATAGCCAAAAAGGTAGAGCTCTGTCCATGGTGTTGATAGAGCGCAACAGAGATTTCATGCCAACCTGTCTCTTATTAGTCAAAAGCACTCAATGGTCTCGGCATTTGAACTTTATGTTTATTGTGGTATAACCTGATATAAGCAGAATTCAATATAATTCCAATGCAAGAACCCAAATGACGCCCCTGGGTATAGCTACATATTGGTATGTTTCATCATCGAAATAGACTGCCTATATTCTATTTCTATGTTGTTCTTGGTAGCCTATTGCTTTTGATGTTGTAAATGGAACTGTACGTATTGGAAACGTGTTTATGGCAGGCTGGCATTGCTTCATTAATTACGTTTGTAGGTCGAATTTGATCCACAGAACTGTATTGTGCCATATCTCAAGGTGTTGCTAAACTCATGAGCGGCATGATTTTCCATGTTTGAAGCTGGCCTATAGGCCTATTTATTTGGCAAGACGGCTGTGCATTGCTGCATCTTACTGTAGGCTGTGTTTTGGTTATTTGCATTTTGTTTACTGCATTTGTTTACTGATAATATAACTAGCCTAAATATACACTGAATAAAAATATAAACGCAACATGTAAAGTGTTGGTCCCATGTTTCATGAGCTGATCCCAGAAATGTCATACGAACTGTTTGTGAGCATTTCTCCTTTGCCAAGATAATCCATCCACCTGACAACTGTGGCTTATCAAGGAGCTGATTAAACAGCATAATCATTACCCAACACAATCCCAAGATGCTGACTGCAGGAATGTCCACCAGAGCTGTTGCCAGAGAATGTAATGTTTATTTCTCTACCATTAGTCTCCAATGGCAATTTGAATGCACAGAGATACCGTGACGAGGCCCATTATCCTGAGGCCCATTATTGTGCCATTCATCCGCCACCATCACCTCATGCTTCAGCATTATAATGCACGGCCCCATGTCACAAGGATATGTACACAAGTCCTGGAAGCTGAAAATGTCCCTGTTCTTCGATGGCCTGCATACTCACCAGACACGTCACCCATTGAGCATGTTTGGGATGCTTTGGATCGACGTGTACGACAGCGTGTTCTAGTTCCCGCCAATATCAAGCAACTTCGCACAGCCATTGAAGAGGAGAGGGACAACATTCCACAGACCACAATCAACAGCCTGATCAACTCTACACGAAGGAGATGTGTTGCATGAGGTGGTCACACAAGATACTGACTGGTTTTCTGATACTGGTATCTGTGATCAACAGATGCATATCTGTATTTCCAGTCATGTGAAATCAATAGATTATGGTCTAATTAATGTATATTTCAATTGACTGATTTCCTTATTTGAACTGTAACTCTTTAAATCTTTGAAATTGTTGAATGTTGAGTTAATATCTTTTTTTTCAGTATAGACTGTGTCATGATGTGATATTTTGTTTATAGGCCTATAGTAGGTAGGCCTACCGCTGTTTTGTTCTGTTCGCATTCATTAGTTGGCATTCACAGTTGTGTCAGTATTCTAAGTCAAACTGCTATTCAGTATTTTTGTTTTGCATGATTAACTAGGCTACTACTTTCAGCATTATCTTGGTATGACTGCTGTGTGTACGGCTGCATTCACATAGTTTGTAATAGCTGAATTACCCTATCGATCACATCAAATGTATTTATAAAACCCCTTTTACATCAGCAGATGTCACAAAGTGCTTATACAGAAATGTAGCCTATCTATCTTGTAGCCTATATTCATTGCCAAATAGGCTTTGCTTTAGTGTGCCATTGTGCTGAGAGAGAGAGCAAGAGAGAGGTCAGTGGGCAGTTATTAACAGCATAATTGGGTGTCTCTCTAGTAGGTTTTAACTTGGCCACAGCTTTCCATCACAGTCAGTCAGTCTGTCCATAGAAATAGAATCTATGAGTCAGTCAGTCCAGCCTGTCAGGAGTTGGAGAGTGACAGAAAGGCAGCACTGAGAGAACAAGTTTTTATTTCTCTCTTTTTCTAACCCAGGGACCAAATCTGCATCTCAAATGGCACCCCATTCCCTACATAGTGAACTACTTTTGACCAGTTTGGGATGCAGTCCAAAAACCTGTGAAGAATGAGTGTGTGTGTGTGTGTGTGTGTGTGTGTGTGTGTGTGTGTGTGTGTGTGTGTGTGTGTGTGTGTGTGTGTGTGTGTGTGTGTGTGTGTGTGTGGATGAGTGTATACAGTTGAAGTCAGAAGTATACATACACTTAGGTTGGAGTCATTAAAACTTGTTTTTCAACCACTCCACAAATTTCTTGTTAACAAACTATAGTTTTGGCAAGTCGGTTAGGACATCTACTTTGTGCATGACACAAGTACATTTTCCAACAATTGCTTACAGACAGATTATTTCACTTATATTCACTGTATCACAAATCCAGTGGGTCAGAAGTTTACATACACTAAGTTGACTGTGCCTTTAAACAGCTTGGAAAATTCCAGAAAATGATATCATGGCTTTAGAAGCTTCTGTTCATCTTTGGGAGCAATTTCCAAACGCCTGAAGGTACCACGTTCATCTGTACAAACAATAGTACGCAAGTATAAACACCATGGGACCACGCAGCCGTCATACCGCTCAGGAAGGAGACGCGTTCTGTCTCCTGGAGACTAATGTACTTTAGCACAAAAAGTGCAATTCAATCCCAGAACAACAGCAAAGGACCTTGTGAAGATGCTGGAGGAAACAGGTACAAAAGTATCTATATCCACAGTAAAATGAGTCCTATATCGACATAACCTGAAAGGCCGCTCAGCAAGGAAGAAGCCACTGCTCCAAAACAGCCATAAAAAAAGTCAGACTACGGTTTGCAACTGCACATGGGGACAAAGATCGTACTTTTTGGAGAAATGTTATCTGGTCTGATGAAATAAAAATATAACTTTTTGGCCATAATGACCATCAGTATGTTTGGAGGAAAAAGGAGGAGGCTTGCAAGCCGAAGAAAACCATCCATGAAGCATGGGGGTGTCAGCATCATGTTGTGGGGGTGCTTTGCTGCAGGAGGGACTGGTGCACTTCACAAAATAGATGGCATCATGAGGCAGGAAATGATGTGGATATATTGAAGCAACATCTCAAGACATCAGTCAGGAAGTTAAAGCTTGGTCGCAAATGGGTCTTCCAAATGGACAATGACCCCAAGCATACTTCCAAAGTTGTGGCAAAATGGCTAAAGGGCAACAAAGTCAAGGTATTGGAGTGGCCATCACAAAGCCTTGACCTCAAGCCTATAGAAAATTTGTGGGCAGAACTGAAAAAGCGTGTGCGAGCAAGGAGGCCTACAAACCTGACTCAGTTACACCAGCTCTGTCAGGAGGAATGGGACAAAATTCACCCAACTTATTGTGGAAAGCTTGTGGAAGGCTACCTGAAACGTTTGACCCAAGTTAAACAATTTAAAGGCAATGCTACCAAATACTAATTGAGTGTATGTAAACTTCTGACCCACTGGGAATGTGATGAAAGAAATAAAAGCTGAAATAAATCATTCTCTCTACTATAATCCTGACATTTCACATTCTTAAAAAAAGTGGTGATCCTAACTGACCTAAGACAGGGAATTTTTACTAGGATTAAATGTCAGGAATTGTGAAAAACTGAGTTTAAATGTATTTGGCTAAGGTGTATGTAAACTTCCAACTTCCAACTTATTGTGGGAAGCTTGTGGAAGGCTACCCGAAACGTTTGACCCAAGTTAAACAATCTAAGGTGTATGTAAACTTCCGACTTCAACTGTAACCCCCCCCCCCCCCCCCCCCCAAAAAGACACTTCTCTTTTCCCACTAGCACAGACTTTCCTCATAAATACTTGGTTGAGGGAAAATGTACTTGATACGATTGTGATGCGTTGTTGTGTCAACTAGAGGTCTTAAGATGAATGCACTAATTGTAAGTCTCTCTGTATAAGAGTGTCTGCTACATGACTAAAATGTAAAAATGTTAAGAGAAAGACGTGTTAAACTGTCACTGAGTAAATCAACCCGATGACAGCAACAGCTACGTCTCAGCCCTACCCAGCAGCACAGTAAAGGAAGTTGTCATTAGCTGCAGGCAGGGTGCAGGGTCAGATATTATGTAGCTAGCTAGAGACGTGCAGGGCTGCCAGAGCAGGGAAGGCTGCCATTGTACTTCTCCCTAATAGAAGGTCACAGGGAGATGGAGGTGTGTTTGCAGGCTGCAGACCATGACGGCTCCACGACACACTTCCTTCCACATAGAGGAGAGGAGAGGCTTTGTTGCTCTCTTCAGACAGACTGTATCAGCCTCCGCCTCAGTCTAACACGTGTCTGCAGCAAGACGGAAGGAGGGGGAGACAGACAGACAGAGGGAGCGCAGAGGGAATAGAAGGGAAGGGTGTAAGAGACAGACACAGACACACAGAGATAGAGAGAGAGAGAGAGAGAGAGAGAGAGAGAGAGAGAGAGAGAGAGAGAGAGAGAGAGAGAGAGAGAGAGAGAGAGAGAGAGAGAGAGAGAGAGAGAGAGAGAGAGAGAGAGAGAGAGAGAGAGAGAGAGAGAGAGACAGAGAGACAGAGAGACAGAGAGACAGAGACAATAGGGGGGGGGGGGGGAGCAGAGGGGAAAGAAGCAGAGGGTGAGTGAATCAGCAGAGGAAAAAACCCAAAAGCCTAACCCATCGGATTCCAATACTGATGAGAGCAGGAGAGCATGCAAATCTGAATAAAATACACTTTACAGAGAAAGGAAGATTAATTCAGAAGGATTAGCCAAGGAGGCTGTAGCACCACAAATACAGCTGATCAAACATCTTTGGCACTATGCCTGCCTGAGTCCCAAATGGCACTCTACTCCTTTTGTAGTGCACTACTTTTGACCAGAGCAGTACTTTCCACCTTATCGTTTCCCCTTGAATATGTTCCAGGCGTGGCATAATGGCCCCCAATATCAACATCCAGGGCCTCTTTTAAGCAGGGGAAAGCTAGGGGAAAGGCCCACCTGTACAATTGTAGGGGAAACACTGATCCAATGAGGCAAATACCACACCAACAAACAAGGCGATGTTCCTCCCTTATCAACAGACAATCATCCATCCATCTCAGTGTTGTTTGGATCATTTGACTGTCACTAATGTGTAGAGATAGCTAAATGTACCAACTAGCAATTTCACTGGACTACGGATCAATTACTCGCTGTCCAGACTGGACAATGTTGTGTGAGTCCGATGCTGGTAGAGAATACATGGAGAGGATAAGGATGTGCATGTGCAATCATGCAGACAGGACAGGGCAGAACCATCATGCAGACAGGACAGGGCAGAACCATCATACAGACAGGACAGGGCAGAACCATCATGCAGACAGGACAGGGCAGAACCATCATGCAGACAGGACAGGGCAGAACCATCATGCAGACAGGACAGGGCAGAACCATCATGCAGACAGGACAGGGCAGAACCATCATACAGACAGGACAGGGCAGAACCATCATGCAGACAGGACAAGGCAGAACCATCATGCAGACAGGACAGGGCAGAACCATCATGCAGACAGGACAGGGCAGAACCATCATGCAGACAGGACAGGGCAGAACCATCAGGCAGAGGACAGAGCTGGTGAATTTGACGGTCAAGCAATATAAACAACCATCAACCATTCTACTCGTGATCGTCATGCTATCAACATATTTTACAGTTTCTCATCTTAAGACATTGGTAGATACAGATAGACTGGTCTCTTCAACCACAATAAAAAAAACGATATAAATGAACCGATGGACAACAGGCTATCATGGACTGTACATCATTATTTATAGCAGGGATCATCAACTAGATACAGCCGTGGAACGATTTGTTTCTTGAGCAGATGGTCAGGGGTCCGGAACAAGCCGGGTCGGCAGGTAGCCTAGCGGTTAAGAGCTTGCGCCAGAAATAGAAAAGTCACTGGTTCGAATCCCCAAGCAGACTAGGTGAAAAATCTGTAGATATTCCCTTGAGCTAGGCACTTAACACTAACTGCTCATGTAAGTCGCTCTGTGTAAAATGTAAACATAATTACAAATCATTTTTAGACTCCAAATAGAATGCAAGAAACCCAAACAGATATAGCATTCCCGCACATAATAATTTTAAACCTTGCTTACATTTATATACGATCACTTGTCTATCTATTATGTGTGGGAATACTTGGGAACAGAGTTCTTAAATTAAAATCACTTGAAGCTGATTTCCTGGTATTTTTACAGTCTATCTCAGGAAACTTGGGGGGCCACATTAAACCACCCACGGGCCAAATTCGGCCCACGGCCCGCCAGTTGGGAATCCCTGATTTATAGTGTTCTACAAGTTTACCCTATTGTAAACACCATCAAGAGGTCAAACACAATGCCTTTGAATCATGTAATTATACAAGGTTCCATGACATGTATGATAAAAGGCGATCCCTTGCCCTTCTACACAAAACAGTGTGTACGCTATTATTAGGTCACATAATGCTTTAAAAGGAAAGTGTCTTAATGTCATCTGCTTTCTGCCTGGTCTCATTACTGGGCTTTGAGTCAGGCTTCCCAAGAGAGAGCAAGTCCTCCCACTGCCCCTCTGCCGGGCGTTGTGTTCACAAGGCAACAATCAAGGGGCCACCAAGTGTGACACACACACACACACACACACACACACTAGGGGGGGGGGGGGGCATGTCACATTTCAAAACCACACATGTATCTTTTATCATTACAGAGTGTGCTTGAACGAGCGAGTGGGGGGAGGGAGCAAGCTTGTGATCGCAGGCAACGTCTGTCTGTTTTTAATCAATTTATTTGAATCTGAGGAGAAGAAAGAACAGGGCCAGCTGCTGATGGGGTACAGCTGGCAATGACGGCTGGCACGGGAACAGGATAGGAGAGGATCTGAACAAACCTGTGCATCCATTCTGGTTCCCAATGGAATCATCTCCATCTGCTTCAAGACTTCCCTCAAAAGCCCTGGATGGCCGATCTGATGTCTGTGTTTACCTTTCGCATCTGTGACAGCTAGCTACCTCTCCATCAAACCTGGCTGTGATGACTTGAGTTGAACAGAAGGTACTATGATGAGCCTTCTGTTGGTTCTTCCAAATCAAGCGAAGGTTTCTACTCTAGTCCAAACTTTGGCAAAAAAGCCTTCAAGCAAACTAATCAACAGACACTTACAGAATAGATAATGACGTCCATTGATAGTAGATCTCCAGACACAGATAAATCAAATGTTATTTGTCACATGCGCCAAGTATAACAGGTGGGGACCTTACCGATAATGTGTGATTATTAGTGTAGGTTCTGTAAATAGGTGCTTACACTCCAATAATGTACATTAAGTGAAGGGGACTCAGGTCTGTCCAACTTCAACTGCTTTAATGTATAGCTCCTGTATTTGGATTCAGTATATTAAATATACTGCTTAGTATTGAGGACACCATACAGTAGTACACTGCTACATGAGCTAAACAGTCCCATTTCCTATTACAGCCTATGTGATTGACCCATTGCATGAGGACATTGCGGCATAAAAATCACTGAACCCAAACATTTACCTGACAAGACGTAGGGAGACAGGAGGCAGCAGCTCTCCCAACAAAAAAAAAAATTAAAAACAGTCTCTCGCCAGCTCATATCTCACGCCCCTGTTGACAATTACGCGCAATGTCTGAGACTCACAGGAAATGAAAAATTTTGCAGAATAGAGAAAAGCACTCAGTCTAGTGTAGAAGAGATGAACTAGGCTCAACGCTTTACTGCATCCCAAATGGTACCCTATTCACTATAAAGGAATTGGGGTGCCATTTGGGACAAATGCAGTGCCTCACACGCCCAGACAGCTATTTTTAAAAGGCTATCAGAGAGAGACAGGTCTCAGTGCTGTGCTCTTGATTTCTGCTGTTTTATTTGACCAGTTCATAGGCTGTCATTATGTAAAATAGTTTGACTAACACAGTCTTGGTATTTGACATTGCACTGGCTCAATCTCATTTGTGTGTATTGTCTCATCCAATAATGTTGGATGAATATTCATGTATTAAATCCAAAAGGTTAATGAAAGCAACATCAATTCAAAAAGGTACAATGATCCATAAGCTCTAACTCATCTAAAAGGAGATATTTTATTCGATTTTGAATGAAGGCCTTTCAAAGTAAGACCCTGGGAGAGCTTCAAAGTAAGTACCATTTCCGTAGCGTTCGCAAAAAACACACCAATCAAAAATAAAAAGGCAATAATGTGTCCCAAATGGCACCCTATTCCCCTTATAGTGCACTACTGTTGACCGGGGTACAGTGACAAGTAGTGCACTATAACGGGAATAGGGAGCCATTTGGGACGCACACATTACAGGTGTCCTCTACCCCTCTCTATCTACATACCACTTGGCAAAAGGCACAAAGCCGTCATTGAATGAGAACTACACATCGGCAGCCATCAAATGATGGTGATGGCCTACTTCCAAATGGCCGCTTCCAGTCTTTTACATTTGTAGTTTGTAACCCAACCAAAAAAATAAAGACTAAACAGTAGCAGCGAAAGGGCTTTTTTGGTACACACAGGACTACTCAGAGAGTCAAGGAGGGACATGAAAAGCTACTGGTGTCCTTTCATGTGCTTCTTTGATTGAATTCCCCCTGAGCAACTGAGAAGAGGACCTGCTGCAGCTGTGGCATGGAGTCCCAAATGATACCCTATTACCTATATAGTGCACTACTTTTGACCAGGGCCCATAGTTGGCCTCTGGTCAAAATTACTGAACTGCATAGGGAATAGGGTGCCATTAAATTTTTGGGCACAAGCAGACTTAACCATCAAACAGAATACGATCATTAATGAATACTGATGCAGACCTGGGCAGAAAATATACCAACTTTTCAAATACTCAAGGCAATGATTTCCTTTAATATTTAAATACAGGCCTCAGAAAAAATTATAATATTTGAAAGTATTTTGAATAACTCTCAGAAAAACAAATAATTTTGAAGGTATTATATATGCAAGTTATTTGAAACCAAAATATTGGATGCCTGCCAAATATTTGATAAAAGAACTAAAAACTACAACAATTAGTTTCATTTGTTTAAATATATGATCATTAGCATTGAGGCATTTAACTGGATCTACACAACAAAAGGCCTGGGACATCGACAAAATGATACATGTCACTTTCAGGCATTTATCTAGATCTAGGATACAGTTTGTGAGAGACATGGGCAGTGTCCGAATACCCATACTAGCGTACTATATATTTAAACTGCATACTATTTACTCATTGTCGCTTACTATTTAGCACGTAGTGTTTAGTAAACAGCATGCCACGGCCGCAACGCAGTAGATTGGCTGAGGAGGTGGGGCGGGGCCGAGTGCGGGTGGATTTTTCCAAACTCAACTGAAATTGATCGCATTAACCAACCTGATAATACTTAATTTCCAATTCGCTTAATTCCTCTAAACTGAACGGAATTATAGGCCTACTCAAGATGGTCATAGGCAGACTACCAGATTCTACCTATACCATAGTAGACCATATAGCCCATCTATCCTATTTAAAAAGGACTTGAAACAGATAATTTGGTTCCATTTCAACATATTTATTAGTGAAAACAAAGTGCTGTAAAATATATAAATTAAATCAAACAGCCTAGTACCCACACCAAAACTTTATAAATGTTCAAATCAAAAGGTTATTTCACAGAAAAACGTGGACGGTTAGGTGAATCGCAAGTTCAGAACCGCTGGACAGTAATATAATAAACTAAAGCACTGATCATTGGGAACAAGATCAAAATGACTGCTAAGGCTTGATCCATAAACTAAATAGGTAGCCTAGCTCACAAAACTAAAACAATCAGTTCAAATCAAAAGAACTGATTAACATGACATCAATAATGCAGCCACCCATCCCTTTAAAGATTGTACAGTGTGTGTTGAAACAATAACACTTTGATTTGACCACTTACACCTGGCCTGGGGCCTGTTCAGGGGGATAGAAATGTACAGAATGTTCAGATATCAATGCATTGTGTAGATCCATTGTCAGATGGATTGAAATATTATAGGAAATGATGTGTGCTCTATTCATTCTAGTTCTGCAACATGCAGATACAGCACTGCAATTTATTTTTAGGGCGTGGATCAGCTTAAAATATTGCAGAAAGATTGTTGCTTCCATCAATGTAATTGTCTGCATCATTTCCAATCCCCCCATATATTTTTGGGGTAAATATATATATATCCATATGCATACACGTAGATGCACATATGCATACATATACACATATCCCTTATACAGTTGAAGTCGGATGTTTAAATACACTTACGTTGGAGTCATTAAAACTCGTTGTCAACCACACCACAAATTTCTTTGTGCATGACACAAGTAATTTTTCCAACAATTGTTTACAGACAGATAATTTCACTGATAATTCACTGTATCACAATTCCAGTGGGTCAGAAGTTTACATACACTAAGTTGACTGTGCCTTTAAACAGCTTGGAAAATTCCAAAATGATGTCATGGCTTTAGAAGCTTCTGATAGGCTAATTGACATAATTTGAGTCAGTTGGAAGTGTACCTGTGGATGTATTTCAAGGCCTACCTTCAAACTCAGTGCCTCTTTGCTTGACATCATGGGAAAATCAAAAGAAATCAGCCAAGACCTGAGAAAAAAAATTGTAGACCTCCACAAGTCCGGTTCATCCTTGGGAGCAATTTCCAAACACCTGAAGGTACCACGTTCATCTGTACAAACAATAGTACGCAAGTATAAACACCATGGGACCACGCAGCCGTCATACCGCTCAGGAAGGAGACGCGTTCTGTCTCCTAGAGATGAACGTAATTTGGTGCGAAAAGTGCAAATCAATCCCAGAACAACAGCAAAGGACCTTGTGAAGATGCTGGAGGAAACAGGTACAAAAGTATCTATATCCACAGTAAAATGAGTCCTATATCGACATAACCTGAAAGGCCGCTCAGCAAGGAAGAAGCCACTGCTCCAAAACCACCATTAAAAAGCCAGACTACGGTTTGCAACTGCACATGGGGACAAAGATCGTACTTTTTGGAGAAATGTCCTCTGGTCTGATGAAACAAAAATATAGCTGTTTGGCCATAATGACCATCATTATGTTTGGAGGGAAAAGGAGGAGGCTTGCAAGCCGAAGAACACCATCCCAAACGTGAAGCACGGAGGTGTCAGCATCATGTTGTGGGGGTGCTTTGCTGCAGGAGGGACTGGTGCAATTCACAAAATAGATGGCATCATGAGGCAGGAAAATTATGTGGATATATTGAAGCAACATTTCAAGACATCAGTCAGGAAGTTAAAGCTTGGTCGCAAATGGGTCTTCCAAATGGACAATGACCCCAAGCATACTTCCAAAGTTGTGGCAAAATGGCTTAAGGACAACAAAGTCAAGGTATTGAAGTGGCCATCACAAAGCCCTGACCTAAATCTTATAGAAAATGTGTGGGCAGAACTGAAAAAGCACGTGCGAGCAAGGAGGCCTACAAACCTGACTCAGTTACACCAGCTCTGTCAGGAGGAATGGGACAAAATTCACCCAACTTATTGTGGGAAGCTTGTGGAAGGCTACTCGAAGCGTTTGACCCAAGTTAAACAATTTAAAGGCAATGTTACCAAATACTAATTGAGTATGTAAACTTCTGACCCACTGGGAATGTGATGAAAGATATAAAAGCTGAAATAAATAATTCTCTCTACTATTATTCTGACATTTGACATTCTTAAAATAACGTGGGGATCCTAACTGACTAAAGACAGGGAATTTTTACTGGGATTAAATGTCAGGAATTGTAGTTTAAATGTAGTTGGCTAAGGTGTATGTAAACTTCCGACTTCAACTGTATATACGTACTTAAAATAAAATATATACCTTTATTATTCCCTGCAAACCCTACCACCCTTCCCCCAATTGGAGTAAACTAATAAACAATAACACTTAGGCTTCTACCTTCAGTTTATACATCTTATACACATTTTACAGACACAATCTATTTTACAATAGTTATATTTCGTTTGTTTTTAGTCCTTCCTCTATTTCTGATGTCCATCCAGTTCTATTTGTAACTGTGCTATTTCACAAAATGTCTGAACCTATATACATTTTACAGATCCCGTATGTTTTACATTGGTTATCTTGTTATTAGTCACACCCTTCAGCTCCATTCAGCCGCTCCCATCTATCTCTTAACACCATCCATTTTGGATTTATAATTGCCATATATTTTTCAACTGTGCTGTGATGCTTCCCAAAAGTACTGAACCTTTCTATTCTCATAGCTTCTACAGATTGTAAATTTTTTTTTTTTGCTGAAATAATTATTATATTATTGATTGATTGACTATGGCTTTTCAAATCACCCAGTATTGCTATCTGCATCGTTAGTTCTAGGCAAATGTTGCAATTCTTCAGCCATTCCTGGACCTGTGACCAAAAACGAGCTACATATGGACAATACCAAAATAAATGATCTAATGACTCTGCCTCCTCACAGCAAAATCTGCAGAGCTGGGAAGATTGTTATATATATGGGGGATACAGTCTATTGGTTGCAAGAATTTTGTATAGTCATTTAAATTGAAAAGTTTTGAAGTTTTGAATCCGGCGTTGTTTTGCGTATCAATTCATAAACCATGTGTCATGGAATAGGTACACCGAAAATCTCTTCAACTATTTTGCAATATACGTATATGGCACAGCTGTCATTTTTTTGTTCCTTAAATGAAATTCGTATATGTTTTTATTTATCACACTTTTCTTTAACCATTTATGTTCTTTAATGCAGGGCCGATATACAAGTTCCTTACTTTTTCCCCCTTCTACTTGCCTCTTCCATTTTTGTGGTAATGCTGCAATTAGTTGAAGGCAGCCAATCCAATAATTTCTGAAAATTAGTCAGTCACTTCCTGAGATCTGCATTCAAATATATTTTTTAAGTAGTTCCTTTGACAGCTCTGTATTCAAATAGTTTTGAAAAAGTAGTCACTTGCTGAGATCTGTATTCAAATAGTTTTGAAAAAGTATTCACTTGCTGAGATCTGTATTCAAATAGTTGTACTCAACTCCAAAGTTACCTGTTCTTCCCCCAAAAATTGTTTTTTTTAGAAAAAAGCATATTTAAAACTATAGTTATCCCTGGTCTGTACTGATGCTCATTGCAAAGACGAATAAGACCCTCAGAAGCCCCAGACAGCCTTCTTTCGCATCTGTGACAGCTAATTAGCTCACCATCCAATACAGTCATTACTGATGCTCATTGTTGCAAAGACGAAACTGCGCTGTGATGGTCTTGAGAAGAAGGTACTATGAGTTCTACCAAATAAAAGGTTCAAATGAAGGTTCCTCCAAGTCCAAATTTTGGCAACATACAGTGCCTTCAGAAAGTATTTATACCCCTTGACGTAGTCCACATTTTGTTGTGTTAAAGCTTGAATTCAAATTGATTTAAAAAAAATGTCTCACCCATCTACACACAATACTCTATAATTATAATGACAATTTATTGAAAATGAAATACAGAAATCTCTCATTTACATAAGTATTCACACCCCTAAGTCAATACTTTGTAGAAGCACCTTTGGCAGCGATTACAGCTGTGAGTCTTTCTGGCTTTCCACACCTGGATTGTTCAAAATGTTCCCATTATTCTTTAGAAAATTATTCAAGCTCTGTCAAATTGGTTGTTCATCACTGTTAGACAACCATTTTCAGGTCTTGCCAAAGATCTTCAAGTATATTTAAGTCAAAACTGTACTGTAAGCTGGGCACTCAGGAACATTCCCTGTCTTCTTGGTAAGCAACTCCAGCAGTGGAGGCTGCTGAGGGGAGGATGGCTCATAATAATGTCTGGAATATGGATTTCATGTGGTTGATACCATTTCATTGACTCCATTCCAGACATTACTATGAGCCGTCCTCCCCTCAGCAGCTCCCACTGAACTCCAGTGTATACTTGGCCTTATGTTTTAGGTTATTGTCCTGCTGAAAGGTGAATTATCTCCCAGTGGAAAGCAGACAACCAGGTTTTCCTCTAGGATTTTGCCTGTGCTTACCTCCATTCCATTTATTTTTTATCCTGAAAAACTCCCCAGTCCTTAACGATTACAAGCATACCGATAATATGATGCAACCACCACGCTTGAAAACTTGAGAGTGGTACTCAGTAATGTGTTGTATTGGATTTACCCCAAACAAATAGTGAATTGCTTTGCCACATTTTTAGCACTATTACTTTAGTGCCTTGTTGCAAACAGGATGCATGTTTCGGAATATTTTTATTCTGTAAAGGCTTCCTTCTTTTCACTCTGTCTATTAGGTTAGTATTGTGGAATAACTACAATGTTGTTGATCCATCCTCAGTCTTCTATCACAGCCATTAAACACTGTTTTAAAGTCACCATTGGGTTCCTTCCTCTCCAGCAACTAGTTAGGAAGGATGCCTGTATCTTTGTAGTGACTGGGTGTATTGATACAACATCCAAAGTGTAATTAATAATTTCACCATGCTCAAAGGGATATTCAATGTCTGCTTTTTCCTATTTTTACCCATCTACCAATAGGTGCCCTTCTTTATGAGGCATTGAAAAACCTCCCTGGTCTTTGTGGTTGAATCTGTGTTTGAAATTCACTGCTTGACTGAGGGTACTTACAGCTATTTGTGTGTGTGTGAGATACAGAGATGAGGTAATCATTCAAAAATCATTCAAATCATCAACTTATTATCTGACTTAAGCAAATTCTTACTCCTGAACTTATTTAGTCTTGCCATAACAAAGGGGTTAAATACTTATTGACTCATGACATTTCAGCTTTTCATTTTTAACTAATTTGTAAAAACATAATTCCACTTTGGCATTATGGGTACTCAATTGCCATACTTGAGTAAAAGTAAAGATACCTTAATATAAAATGTCTCAAGTAAAAGTAAGTCACCCAGTGACATACTACTTGAGTAAAAGTCTAAAAGTATATAGTTTTAAATGTACTTTAGTATAGTGGTGGAAAAAGTACTCAATTTTTATACTTCAGTAAAAGTAAATGCTATACATCAAATGTCTTATATTAAGCAAACCAGACAGCATGATGTTCTTGTTCTTCTTGTCTATGGACAGACAAGGGCACATTCCAACACTCAAACATTGTCACGCCCTGACCATAGTTTGCTTTGTATGTTTATATGTCTTGTTTGGTCAGGGTGTGATCTGAGTGGGCATTCTATGTTGTATGTCTAGTTTGTCTATTTCTGTGTTGGTTTCCTGTGTTTGGCCTGATATGGTTCTCAATCAGAGGCAGCTGTCAATCGTTGTCCCTGATTGGGAACCATATTTAGGTAGCCTGTTTTCTGTTGTTTTTTTTGGGTGATTGTCTATATGTTAGTTGCCTGTGTCTGCACTTTTGATATATAGCTTCATGTTTGTTTTGTTGTTTTTGTATAGTTTGTTTAGTGTTCTTCGTTTCATTAAATATAGAAGAATGTATTCAAATCACGCTGCGCCTTGGTCCTCCTCTCTTCCACATTACGACAAACGTGACAGAATCACCCACCAAAAAAGGACCAAGCAGCGTGTTAAAGGGCAGCAGCAGGAGAACCAGCGATATCTGGAGAAATGGACTTGGGAGGAGATTCTGGACGGCAAGGGACCCTGGGTACAGGCTGGTGAGTATCGCCGCACCAAAGCTCAGCTGGAGGCAGCGAAAGCGGAGAGGCGGTGGTATGAGGAGGCTGCACGAAAGCGCGGCTGGAAGCCAGAGAGGCAGCCCCAAAAATGTATTGGGGGGGAGGCACACGGGGAGTGTGGCTAAGCCAGGTAGGAGACCTGAGCCAACTCCCCGTGCTTACCGTGGAGAGAGAGCGACCGGGCAGGCACCGTGTTATGCAGAGATGCGCACGGTGTCCCCGGTAGGCAGGAATAGCCCGGTGCGGTACATAGCAGCACCTCGTATCGGCCGGGCTAGAGTGGGCATCGAGCCAGGTGCCATGAAGCCGGCTCTACGCATCTGGTCTCCAGTGCGTCTCCTCGGGCCGGTGTACATGGCACCAGCCCTACGCATGGTGTCCCCGGTTCGCCAGCACAGCACAGTGCGGGCTATTCCACCTCGCCGCACTGGCCTGGCTACGGGGAGCATTCAGCCAGGTAAGGTTAGGCAGGCTCGGTGCTCGAGACCTGTAGTGCGCCTCCACGGTCCGGTTTATCCGGTGCCTTCTCCATGCACCAGTCCGCCTGTGGCAGCCCCTCGCACCAGTCTAGTACCACCAGTGCCAACACCACGCACCAGGCTTCCTGTGCGTCTCCAGAGTCCAGTATGCCCTGTTCCTGCTCCCCGCACTCGCCCAGTGGAGCGTGTCCCCAGCCCGGTACCACCAGTTCTGGCACCACGCACCAGGCCTACTGTGCGCCTCAGCAGGCCAGAGTCTCCCGTCTGTCCATCGCCGCCTGAGCCACCCGTCTGTCCAGCGCCGCATGAGCCGCCCGTCTGTCCAGCGCCGCATGAGCCGCCCGTCTGTCCAGCGCCGCATGAGCCGCCCGTCTGTCCAGAGCCGCCTGAGCCGCCCGTCTGTCTGAGTGGGCATTCTATGTTGTATGTCTAGTTTGTCTATTTCTGTGTTGGTTTCCAGTGTTTGGCCTGATATGGTTCTCAATCAGAGGCAGCTGTCAATCGTTGTCCCTGATTGGGAACCATATTTAGGTAGCCTGTTTTCTGTTGGGTTTTGTGGGTGATTGCCTATATGTTAGTTGCCTGTGTCTGCACTTTTGATATATAGCTTCACGTTCGTTTTGTTGTTTTTGTATAGTTTGTTTAGTGTTCTTCGTTTCATGAAATATAGAAGAATGTATTCAAATCACGCTGCGCCTTGGTCCTCCTCTCTTCCACATTACGACGAACGTGACAAACATAATTTACAAATGACATTTTTGTGTATAGTGATTCCGCCAGATCAAAGCCAGTAGGGATGACAACACCTTATATTAATAGGTGCGTGAATCGGACCATATCGCTGTCCTGCCTGAGCATTCTAAATGTAAGGAGTACTTTTTGGTGTCAGGAAAAATGTATGGGAGTAAAATGTACTTATTTTCTTTAGGAATGTAGTGGAGTACAATTAAAAGTAGTCAAAAATATAAAGAATAAAGTACAGACACCCTCCAAAATGACTTAAGTAGTACTATAAAGTATTTTTCATTACACCACTGTGGGTTATTGTGGGTAGGCCAGTGACAACTTCTTTTTCAATTTAATCCATTTAAAATTTTGGCTGTAACACAAAATGTGGAAAAAGTCAAGGGGTGTGAATACTTTCTGAAGGCTGACCAATAAACCCTTAACAAATAGATATGTACAGTGGCTTGCGAAAGTATTCACCCCCTTGGCATTTTTCCTATTTTGTTGCCTTACAACCTGGAATTAAAATTTCTTTTTTGGAGGTTTGTATCATTTGATTTACACAACATGCCTACCACTTTGAAGACGCAAAATCATTTTTATTGTGAAACAAACAAGAAATAAGACAAAAAAACTGAAAACTTGAGCGTGCATAACTATTCACCCCCCCCCCAAAGTCAATACTTTGTAGAGCCACCAAGTCTCTTGGTGTATGTCTCTATAAGCTTGGCACATCTAGCCACTGGCATTTTCGCACATTCTTCAAGGCAAAACTGCTCCAGCTCCTTCAAGTTGAATGGGTTCCGCTGGTGTACAGCAATCTTTAAGTCGTACCACAGATTCTCAATTGTATTGAGGTCTGGGCTTTGACTAGGCCATTCCAAGACATTTAAATGTTTCCCATTAAACCACTCAAGTGTTGCTTTAGCAGTATACTTAGGGTCATTGTCCTGCTGGAAGGTGAACCTTCGTCCCAGTCTCAAATCTCTGGAAGACTGAAACAGGTTTCCCTCAAGAATTTCCCTGTATTTAGCACCATCCATCATTCCTTCAATTCTGACCAGATTCCCAGTCCCTGCCGATGAAAAACATCCCCACAGCATGATGCTGCCACCACCGTGGATGGTGTTCTCGGCGTGATGAGAGGTGTTGGGTTTGCGCCAGACATAGAGTTTTCCTTGATGGCCAAAAAGCTAAATTTTAGTCTCATCTGACCAGAGTACCTTCTTCCATATGTTTGGGGAGTCTCCGACATGCCTTTTGGCAAACAACAAACGTGTTTTCTTTTTCTTTTCTTTAAGCAATGGCTTTTTTTCTCGCCACTCTTCCGTAAAGCCCAGCTCTGTGGAGTGTACGGCTTAAAGTGGTCCTATGGACAGATACTCTGCAGCTCCTTCAGGGTTATCTTTGGTCTCTTTGTTGCCTCTCTGATTAATGCCTGGTCCGCTAGTTTTGGTGGGCGGCCCGCTCTTGAAAGGTTTGTTGTGGTGCCATATTCTTTCAATTTTTTTAATAATGAATTTAATGGTGCTCCGTGGGATGTTCAAAGTTCCAGATATTTTTTTATACCCAACCCTGATCTGTACTTCTCAATAACTTTGTCCCTGACCTGTTTGGAGAGCTCCTTGGTCTTAATGGTGCAGCTTGCTTGGTGGTGCCCCTTGCTTAGTGGTGTTGCAGACTCTGGGGCCTTTCAGAACAGGTGTATATATACTGAGATCATGTGACAGATCATGTGACACTTAGATTGCACACAGGTGGACTTATTTAACTAATTATGTGACTTCTGAAGGTAATTGGTTGCACCAGATCTTATTTAGGGGCTTCATAGCAAACGGGGTGAATACATATGCACACACCACTTTTCAGTTTTTATTTTGGATACATTTTTTTAACTAGCTATTTTTTTCATTTCATTTCACCAATTTGGACTATTTGTGTATGTCCATTACATGAAATCCAAATAAAAAACAATTTAAATTACAGGTTGTAACGCAACAAAATAGGAAAAACGCCAAGCGGGATGAATACTTTTGCAAGGCACTGTAGCCTAGCTGTCTTCCCTCCCCTTCCCTCTGCTACCACTGAGGCCTAGGCTACCCCACCCAATGAGGTCTAGTAGCTTCAGAGCCACCAGTTTCTAATGTTTTAATGAGCTGCTGCATGTCAGTTAGATGATCTTAGCGAGAGCAAGAGAGAGACTCAAAAGAGCCTGGTCGGTTTCATTTCTCACTCAGTCCAGCTCATTAGGGGGTTAGTAAAATGAGCAGTCTTACCTCCAGCCAAAGGCTGTCTTACACTAGACTAGACAGACAGCAGGACTCACATGTCCCATGTGGTAATAGACCACTGAGCTGAACACGACATTGAGTTATGTTCTGAAATGCTGTTCGGAAGTTCTTTCCAACATTCATTTCTGAAGCAAACTCTGATTTAGCATTTGACATTTACGATTAGTGAATAATATTTTCATTATGAAGCCGTTCCCCAAAGCAGATAATTGAGCCAGTCACATGGTATGTTTATTTACAAAGAGTACACATAGCACTGTTGTGCAGCCCAAGAGGTGATCAAGTTACACTTCACGTTCACTACTAATGTTTCCCAGCTAAACATCTTATAACTAGAAGTTTAACCATCTAAGATCTGCCAAATCAATTCTCTCCAGCTCAGGGCTTTTTTAAGTTTGGCAAGAAATGGCGTCCTTTGTGTGCATTGCCGGTAAAACTGCATACATATAATACAGGAACATTGCACAAATCTGGATATCACCTATCCCTACTGAATAAATCAAATCAAATCTAAATTTTATTTGGCCACATACACGTTATTGCGGGTGTAGCGAAATGCTTGTGCTTCTAGTTCCGACAGTGCAGTAATATCTAACAGTTTCACAACATAAACCCAATACACACAAATCTAAGTAGGAATGAATGAAAACTATATACATATACGGACGAGCGATGTCAAAGCGGAACAGATTAAGATACAGTAGAATAGTATAGAATACAGTCTATACATATGAGATGAGTAATGCAAGATATGTAAACATTATTAAGTGACTAAGATACCGTAGAAGTCTAGAAAACAGTGTATATACATATGAGATGAGTAATGGCTGTTTAACAGTCTGATGGACTTGAGATAGAAGCTGTTTTTCAGTCTTTCGGTCCCAGCTTTGATGCACCTGTACTGACCTCGCCTTCTGGATGATAGCGGGGTGAACAGACAGTTGCTTTTTTTGGCCTTCCTGTGACATTGGGTGCTGTAGGTATCCTGGAGGGCGGGTAGTTTGCCCCCGGTAATGTGTTGGGCAAACCGCACCACCCTCTGGAGAGCCTTGCGGTTCCGGGCGGTGCAGTTTCCGTAACAGGCGGTGATACAGCCCGACAGAATGCTTTCAATTGTGCATCTGTAAAAGTTTGTGAGGGTTTTAGGTGACAAGCCAAATTTCTTCAGCCTTCTGAGGTTGAAGAGGCTCTGGTGCGCCTTCTTCACCACACTGTCTGTGTGGGTGGTCAATTTCAGTTTGTCAGTGATGTGTAAGCCAAGGAACTTGAAGCTTTCCACCTTCTCCACTGCGGTCCAGTCGATGTAGATAGGGGGGTGCACTCTCTACTGTTTCCTGAAGTCCACGATCATCTCCTTTGTTTTGTTGACGTTGAGTGAGGTTGTTTTCCAGGCACCACACTCCCAGAGTCGTCACCTCCTATAGCAGATGACAATGAGCAAAGTAGACATATAACCACTGTCTGCCATACAAGGTTTCCATTCCTTGAATCCTTTCATGAATTATAACCAGATCTCACTGATACTTCACTTGCATCACATTCTTTGAACAGCCGTGTTCAAACATGTCACATGTCACAAAAGAGCGAGAGAGAATAAGGCCCAGTGCCATCTTTAATCTGAAGGGATTTGTGGCATCGAGTCATACTGAGCTCAAAGTCACTACAAACTCAGATGAATGAAACAGGCAAAGATCAAAAGGACTACATCTATAAAACAAGACCAGGTAAGGGGCAGGACTGTTCACTGTTCATCATAACTCAACTGGATTGTCTTCCTTGCGAATTGGGGTTAGCCTTCGCTGGTTGTCATTTGTGAGTTTGAAGTGCATTTGACACACACACACACACCTACCTGCAGCTACTGGAGCTCCACACACTCCCACCAACAGGGATGAACGCTGTTCCTAAGATCCCATGCACCAACCTGGCAAGTCATCATCATCTTCATCCTCTATAGCTGAGCAGCAAGCAGTAGTGTCCAGTATCTAAATAACTGGTATTCACAAAGGTACATACATTCTCAAGTGCTGATTGTAATCATTCACATTGACTTTGAAAATTAAGAGTCATTCACCAAGCCCACGCTTTACAGGCCAACATCGACACCTACCGCCTTTTACAGAACAGTGGCAGAATGGTTAACTCTTGCAGCTTTTGACATTACCCATTTGCTTTAATGTCAAAAAGCACAATGCACATCACTGCAGAGAACATTTTGAAAGTGGTTGATAAACAAAAAAGCCATTCCTCAGAGTGACCTCCATGTCATTTACTACATTTTGAACAATCCATAGCTTTAATTTCTACTACCTCCAGAACACTGTCTAACAGTGTTTCCATTGTTGTAGTCTGCTCTGCGGCCCCATAGTCTCACAAGGAACAAAAGAGCCAGTGTCACAGGGTCAGAAGACATTTAGTCAGACAAAAGTTTGTGTCAGCACTTTCCTGTGAAGGAATGAGAGCCGTGCGAGGCAAGCCCAGAGAGCGAGAGCGAGAGCAGGAGAGAGAGGAGAGGAGAGAAGGAGGCGAGAGAGATAGAAGGTGAGAGAGAGCGACAGAGAGCGAGAAGGCGAGAGAGAGATGGGGGAGCTGTTGGCCTCTGTCGCCTCTCTGAGGAGAGCTACGGTTTAATGGGCCTACGCTTCCACTCCATTTGCTGCTCTGCTGCAGTATGTCTTAGGGGCAACACTGCGTAGCAGCGTACCATGTGTGCCAGGCTTCTGTCACTACGGATACGGCTCTGCAGTGGCACCACGACAACAGCTCTACACCCCTTAAACAGCTGTCAGAAGCTATTCAGACAGAGGCACACACTGTTCAAAACAACACACACACACGGCCCAGTCATAACGTTGCACTACTGAGTCAGACACACTGTTCAAAACAAAATAGCAGAGCAGCCCAGTCATGACGCATCAGAGCAGAAACTATAGAGGCTACTTTAAAGCCTGGTACCCTGTAACTTTCCTTCTCACAGAGAGAAACTACTGGCAGAGACTTTTCTTCTTGACTCCAACCTTATTTGCTAGCCTGTTGGGGGCCCTAAGTGAAATTGTGTTGGGGGGGCCACACCACCTTGAGAGCAAAACATTTCAGCGTCACCCCTCTTGACAGCAGAGAGAAAAAGCAATTCCCCACATTTTGCCCTGGGGCGTAGAGAAAATGTTACAGTTTCAAAGCAAGTTTGCTGCAATTCTACACATTTTGCCATGGGGCGGAGAGAAGATCATGCAATTTTATAAATAATTTCCTGCAATTCTACACGCTGCCATAGGCTGGAGAGAAATGTTTGCAGTTTATAAATATGATATCTGAGTGAGAGTGACTAACAAAATCAATCTGGGCCCCGGCCCCCAGTCGGTAATTCGACCATGATTACTACCAGTTTCAGCTGGGCCGCCAGTTGTATAGATGTTTGCCTCAGGAAGATCCCATCAGCCACCCCCCCCCCGGCAATTGCAGCTGAATGAAATCCTAAAGGAAACACTGAACTCTCTCGCCTTCTCAGTCTTTCTAGATTTCTCTCTCCCTCTCGCTCGCTCCCCTTCTTTGTCTCACTTTATCACTCTCCCTCTCTCAGAAGGCCTTGCACACTCAAACTTGTGCTCACTAAATTATTTTGGGTCCATTTCAAATCATATCAAAGTTTATCGGTCGCATACACAGTTTTGCACTTCGAAGCCAAACAACAATTTCATGGCTGGGCAGTTGCAGAATAATTACATGAGGCCCCCAAGCAGACACATCGATCAGCACTCAGTACTTCTTTCCGAAATAATAGCCCATTTTTTTATAGTGATATTCATTTCTTTTGTGAGAAGCTGCCTATCTGCCACTGCTGGTCTTTGATGACAAGCCTTTGAAAAAAGGACAATAGAAGAATAGATTATTATTCTTTGCTGATGGGCTCTCCATCTCTGCCTTGGTAAACAACATCAAATCTATTCTGAGGCACTACCAAATAAAACTGGGTAGTTGCTAGACATTACTACAAGGGCTGTATCCTTACTAGTCTCCTATGGAAAAAACTCATTAGCAAACATCACTGCTAAAGGGCTAACCAAGATCAAAGCTTGCAATACGTGTTCCACCCTGATTAGAAAAGCACAGTATTCAGTTAAAGCTAGCTACATTATACCCTCGAAATGCATTCCCTGACTGACAGAACCGCTATTCATTCAGTTTATGCCAAAACAGGTACAGCTTATTAAACACCACTGAACACTTTGTGCTTGCCTTTTTTTAACCAGGTATGTCATTGAGAACACATTCTCTTTTACACCAACAGCCTGTTTCTATAGAGAGCTGCTGAGCATGAGTAACATCGGTTTAGACCTAAATAATTGAAGAGCCAGTCAGACAGGTGTAGTCTTAGTTGTGTGAAACCTGAGAGATGATGACTCACCATAAATAGATAGCAGGCTAGGCAGGTGTTCAGAGGTGTTCAGGTGTTCGGAGGTGTTCAGGTGTCTGGAGGTGTCCAGGTGTCCAGATACTGAGGCAGTGAGGTGCTACATGTCTCTATGATGAACATGAACCATAGTCCTGATCCTGATCCCACTACAAAGGGGGCAGACACCCAGCACAGCTCTCTATGGAGGGAAACCCATAGAAGGATGATTAAAAACTATGGAAAGATGTAGAGAGAGAGAGAAAGAGAGGGGGAGAATTATTGGCACATAGTGGAAAATAATGTTCAACGGCATACAAATCCACAGGTGGTGATACATGACAGAAAATAATCTAGCCTGCAGAAACCACAACAGTATTTAACGTAATGGTGCAGTTACTCAGTCTGCATTGTAGTGTGCGATGTCGGAAAGACTCTGTTGTCAAAGTGTTCACAGGCAGGCAAAATCCCGCGTGTTAATGGAAAACTGTGGGTGGACTGACATAGGGTGTATCCCAGATGGCAACCTATTCAATATATAGTGCACTACTTTTGACTAGATCCCTATGGGGGAATAGGGTACCATTTTAGATGCAAACATAGTGTTGCACCAAGAACTGTGATGTACACTGAACAAAAATATAAACAACAAGATTTTACTGAGTTACAGTTCATATAATGAAATCAGTCAATTTAAATAAATAAATTAGTACCAAATCTATGGATTTCACATGACTGGGAGTACAGATATGCATCGGTTGGTCACAGATACCCTAAAAAAAGGGTAGGGGCATGGATCAGAAAACCAGTCAGTCTCTGGTGTGACCACCATTTACCTCATGCAGAGCGACACATCTCCTTCGCATAGAGTTAACCAGGCTGTTGATTGTGGCCTGTGGAATGTTGTCCCAATCCTCTTCAATGGCTGTGCGAAGTTGCTGGATATTGGCGGGATCTGGAACATGCTGTCGTACACGTCGATCCAGAGCATCCAAAACATGCTTAATGGGTGACATGTCTGATGAGTATGCAGGCCATGGAAGAACTAGGACATTTTCAGCTTCCAGGAATTGTTTACAGATCCTTGTAACATAGGGTCACGCATCATCATGCTGAAATATGAGGTGATGGCGGCAGATGAATGGCACGACAATGGACCTTGTCACGGTATCTATGTGCATTCAAATTGCCATTGATAAAATGCAATTGTGTTTATTGTCCGTAGCTTATGCCTGCCCATACCATAACCCCACAGCCACCATGGGGCACTCTGTTCACAATGTTGTTATCAGCAAACTGCTCGCCCTCACAAGGCCATACACGCTGTCTGCCATCATACAGTTTAAACCGTGATTCATCCGTCAAGAGCAGACTTCTCCAGCATGCCAGTAGTGAGCATTTGCATTTGCCCACTGAAGTGGGTTACGATGCAGAACTGCAGTCAGGTCTAGACCCTGGTGAGGACAACGAGCACGCCGATGAGCTTGACGGTTTCGGACAGTTTTTGCAGAAATTCTTTGGTTGTGCAAACCCACATTTTCATTAGCTGTCCGGGTGGCTGGTCTCATACGATCCCGCAGGTGAAGAAGCCGGATGTGAGGCCGGTTGGATGTACTGCCACATTTTCTAAAATGACGTGGAGGCAACTTATGGTGGAGAAATTAACATTAAATTCTTTGGCAACAGCTCTGGTGGACATTCCTGCAGTCAGCATGACAATTTCGCACTCCCTCAAAACTTGAGACATCTGTGGCATTGTGTTGTGTGACAAAATGACACATTTTAGAGTGGCCTGTGTAATGATCATGCTGTTCTTGATATGCCACACCTGTCAGGTGGATGGATTATCTTGGCAAAGGAGAAATGCTCACTAACAGGGATGTAAACAAATTTGTGCACAACATTTTTTTGTATTATTTCAGCTCATGAAACATGGGACCAATATTTTACATGTTGCATTTATATTTTTGTTCAGTATAGTTCGATTAAAACGTTTACATGCTTTCCAATAATAATTATTTTACTAATAATCCTGTTTACATAGACATCTGAAATCAGGCTACATGGCACTCTGATAAATGAAGAAAATTGCCACTCAAAATAATAAGCATTAGTGATGCACCGATATGACATTTTTGACCGATACCGATAAATCCCTTGCCAAAAAAAACCTGATACCGATAACCAATATTTACAATTTTAGTGGCCTTTTAAGCATTCTAGTACAGTTAAATAGTTAACACACACACATGGACGCAGTGGTCTAAGGCACTGCATCTCAGTGCAAGAGGCGTCACTACAGTCCCTGGTTCGAATCCAGGCTGTATCACATCCGGCCGTGATTGGGAGTCCCATAGTGTGGCGCACAATTGTCCCAGCGTCGTCCGGGCAGTCATTATAAATAAGAATTTGTTCTTAACGGACTTGCCTAGTTAAATAAAGGTTACACACACACAAGTTATTTTGTTGGCATTTACGTATGTCCCCATTACCAGTAAAACATAATCAAAACCTACTTCTTTCACTTACTTGATGTGCTGTTTCGTTGTTCATTTGTTCAGTCGTTTCATTCTCAACCAGGATTTCTATGGAACGCCGTTTGGGTCTTTGTGTGTCAAAAAGGATACACCTCAAATAACACTATTTGACGTGTCAAATAACACAACATCTGTTTCAGTAGCTAGCTAACTATATAGCTAGGTGTCATCATCTAAAATAAACCTAATTTATAAGACAGTTCTTATTTGATTAATAGTGGTTGGACCAATCTATGTGAAGCTAGCCACAATAAGGATTAGCCACAATAGTGTACTTTGCGGTTAGCCTTAAAAATAAAAGTATGGCATAATTCTACTATTTGTATTCATTTGCATTACTGTCAATGACATTCTTTCATTTTAAAGGCAAACCTGCAAATTCCACTATTGTGCCTAATCCTTATTGTGGCTAGCTTCACCACACATAACCCAGTGCGGTTGAGCCTCACTAGCCAGATGAAGCTGGCTGACTGCTTATAATGTTAGCAACTTAGCCCTGTTGCCCAAAGCTGACTAGCTATTTATTTTCATGAACTGAAGTTCAATTTCAATAGGCGAAGAACAAGTGACTACCTAGCTAATAGTTACTCACAAGGATTCCTAAATCATTGCTAAGAATAATGAAAATGACTGCAGGTTCTACTGTTTATTGTTTTCAGGCTGGATGTATTGGTGCTAGCTTGGTACCAAGCTAAAGCTAGCTACCCCAGAAGTTGCGGTCGAACAAATTATGCTTTATTACCAACGCGATATTGTAAACACAACGTTCGTGGCCGGTGTTTGCTTGTTAGCCGACTTTTTTGTACAGCTTAGACAGTGTTACTGTATCTTTTTTGACACGCAAAGATCCAAACGGCGTTCCATAGTATGTTGTGAAGCTAATACCAGTGACGCTATTACTGTGTAACTCCGGTAGGGCAACATCTGAAAAATTGTGCACTTGGTAGTGTGTACCGGTGCTCGACCAGTCGGCGAAAGCCAACATCACATACGACAGAGAACGGTTGATTGTCAAGGGCAATAAATTACATTATCTTGGCTTTAATGGATTTCGCCTTAAAGAAAATTTCAGCGAGACAACTCACTCTTTCAAATGACTGCTCGACTTGTAGACTGCTCGATCCACACAGCAGACATTGTGGGCTAGTTTAGGAATGCTGTGTTGCACGTATAGCGCATAATTTTACGTGGCATCATTACGTCATGTACCTACGTTATATAGTTATGCACGTCAGCTTTGACATCAGTTTTGCACATAGTGGCGTTAAACTAGACATCGGCCGATACCGATTATGGCATTTTTAACTAATTTGATTTTTTTTATTTAACCTTTATTTAACCAGGTAGGCTAGTTGAGAACAAGTTCTCATTTACAACTGCAACCTGGCCAAGATAAAGCAAAGCAGTGAGACACAAACAACAACACAGAGTTACACATGGAATAAACACAATAGACAAAAAAAGAGTCTATATACAGTGTGTGCAAATGGCGGGAGGAGGTAAGGCAATAAATAGGCCATAGTAGCGGAGTAATTACAATTAAGCAAATTAACACTGGAGTGATAGATGTGCAGATGATGATGTGCAAGTAGATATACTGGTGTACAAAAGAGTCGAAAAGTACATAAAAACAACATGGGGATGAGGTAGGTAGATTGGGTGGGCTATTTACAGATGGGCTATGTACAGCTGCAGCGATCGGTTACCTGATGTTTAAAGTTATTGAGGGAAATATAAGTCTCCAGCTTCAGCGATTTTTGCAATTCGTTCCAGTCATTGGCAGCAGAGAACTGGAAGGAAAGGCGGCCAAATAGAAGTTGGCTTTGGGGATGACCAGTGAGATATACCTGCTGGAGCGTGTGATACGGGTGGGTGTTGTTATCGTGACCAGTGAGCTGAGATAAGGCGGAGCTTTACCTAGCATAGACTTATAGTTGACTTGGAGCCAGTGGGTCTGGCGATGAATATGTAGCGAGGGCCAGCCGACGAGAGCATACAGGTCGCAGTGGTGGGTGGTATAAGGGGCTTTGGTGACAAAACGGATGGCACTGTGATAGACTGCATCCAATTTGCTGAGTGGAGTATTGGTTGCTATTTTGTAAATGACATCGCCAAAGTCGAGGATCGGTAGGATAGTCAGTTTTACGAGGGTATGTTTGGCGACGTGAGTGAAGGAGGCTTTGTTGCGAAATAGGAAGCCATTTCTAGATTTAATTTTGGATTGGAGATGTTTGATATGAGTCTGGAAGGAGAGTTAACAGTCTAGCCAGACACCTAGGTATTTGTAGTTGTCCACATATTCTAAGTCAGAACCGTCCAGAGTAGTGATGCTAGTCGGGCGGGTGGGTGCGGGCAGCGAACGGTTGAAAAGCATGCATTTAGTTTTACTAGCGTTTAAGAGCAGTTGGAGGCCACGGAAGGAGTATTGTATGGCATTGAAGCTCATTTGGAGGTTAGTTAACACAGTGTCCAAAAAAGGACCAGATGTATACAGAATGGTGTCGTCTGTGTAGAGGTGGATCAGGGAATCACCCGCAGCAAGAGCGACATCGTTGATATATACAGAGAAAAGAGTCGGCCCGAGAATTGAACCCTGTGGTACCCCCATAGATATCGTCTGATTCCGATATGTTCACCAATATATCGTGCATCCCTAATAAGCATATTTGATTCCGAGTTCGGACATATAGTCTGTACGTGAAAACTACTTCTAAGATGCCTACATTCAGTTTTGTGCATGTAACTGTACTCATTATGACATTACAACAGAGAGCTAGAAAGACAGACAGAGACAGACAGACAACTGTTTGACAACATTCTGCTTGTCAAGTTGCACTGTCTTTGTTTGGTTTCTGTGAGAGCACAGGATGACCTAAACATGATCACTTGAAAAAGGTACAAGCCTCAATTGATGTTGAATAGACAGAGAACAAAAGAAAAGCACAACATGAATAATGCAGTGACAAATATAAATTATTTATTTACAAATAATTATAGGAGAACAGAAGGAGGGATTTCAGAAGTTTAAGAACTGACAGAGGTATTTGTTTACCCAGAGATCAGTCAGTAGCTAAGATTTCATCAAAATTGACTTAAGGAAACATTACCAACATCCCAAATTGAATTTCAACTCAGTCTGGCTTCAGAGAGCCCCTTCTTCACCATAGCTCACCACTGAGCTCCTCCAGTCTAGTCCACTACCCAATGCAGTTGTCTGTCTGCTTTGCGCCCTCTTCAAACACAGGCCAAAATTAGATTTGGTATGTATCCCAAATGGCACCCTATTCATTATATAGTACACTACTTTTGACCAGGGCCCATAGGGAATAGGGTGCCATTTAGGGCAAAATTGCATTCATGAGGATAGAATGCCACTGGCGTACAATAGGCTTCTTCAGACTAACTGTCTGAGTCACAATAATTAGATTTCCTCAAGGGTGTCACATGGACTCTGAGTAGATTTCAGATATCATAATTATTTGTACATTTTTACCCCTGCAGGGAACATTTTGTAGTGCTTTATCTATGAGTTTTCATGCATGAGTTATTGGCTCTACAACTAATGTATTTGAACAAATGTTTTGGATGTGTCTGAACAAGTGTCTAGCATCATTCTGAGATATCTGTGTAGAAGTGAGAGATGTAAACTGGAAACATTATGGTCTGTCATGACTATTATGGTCTGTCATGACTATTACATGACAAAACATACAGCCTAGACGTGGTCTGTGTTGCCCTCTCATGACAGTACACTGGCTGAGAGGGCAGTGATTAGAGTTAAAATAAATGGCAAAGCAACAATTTATGGGTGGGGGAAAGAGGGGGATATCCCCTGAGGTTGATACACCAGTCTAGACACACAGGAAGACTAGGGGTCAGGCAGTAGACAGGGGTCAGGTGAGGCAGCCCACCTGTCCCCCAGGTTCCATTGGCCACATGCTGATTAGAAAGGAGACGAGGAAGTAGATGAAAACATCTCTGTCTTCATCCATACAGATCAGCTGATATTAGACTACCACCGTCCTGTTTCACAACAAGTCTATGGAATGTATCCAAATATTTTAAATCACTGTTTTAAGTGCTGATACTACCAGGCTATCATTCAATTCTGTTCATACGGTATGATTTCCGTATAAATTACTGCATTCATCTTTATCCCGGAATGACACTTAGTGTCTCCATTTCATTGATAAATTGCTGAGGTAAATATGTGCATTCACATCCTGCCTCTCCTCTCTTCCACTATTCTGCTACAATGCTCTTGCCTTTGTCTCACAGCTCTCCCTAACGCCTTTATACAGCTCCCCCTAACGCCTTTATACAGCTCCCCCTAACGCCTTTATACAGCTCCCCCTAACGCCTTTATACAGCTCCCCCTAACGCCTTTATACAGCTCCCCCTAACGCCTTTATACAGCTCCCCCTAACGCCTTTATACAGCTCCCCCTAACGCCTTTATACAGCTCCCCCTAACGCCTTTATACAGCTCCCCCTAACGCCTTTATACAGCTCCCCCTAACGCCTTTATACAGCTCCCCCTAACGTCTTTATACAGCTCCCCCTAACGTCTTTATACAGCTCCCCCTAACGTCTTTATACAGCTCCCCCTAACGTCTTTATACAGCTCCCCCTAACGCCTTTATACAGCTCCCCCTAACGCCTTTATACAGCTCCCCCTAACGCCTTTATACAGCTCCCCCTAACGCCTTTATACAGCTTTGTGGCACCGTGAAATGCCCATGCCTAACTGTGGCTGAAGAATGCCCAGTTCAGCAACATGGACAGTGCCACCTACCTCCGCACAGGAGACAGGTGCACTCACTTCAGCACCATGGACAGCGGCACGGACTGCAACACAGTGGACAGCAGCACTCAGTTCAGCACCAGGCCAGCCGAAGACAGCACCACCCAACACACCTGTGCAGGATTACTAATCAGCACACCTGCAAGGCATTCCCTAATCAACTGACTGGCACAAGAGTGCAGGCTGGACCTCACTCAATGGGAGCAGTTAGACTAGGCATGCTGTGTCTTCCTTTGTTTCTCTCGCCATCTACAGACTCCTCAGAAGGAGAGTTGCGGACTCTGCCAGTGAAGCCACCGCCTGAGACTACAGGTGGCCGCCATCTTTAACCACCCTCTTGCCTCAACGGCTTTGTAGACTAAAACTCCAGAGACACTAAAATCTTAGCAAGTAAGAGCCGTAAGACAAAGTAAAAGCATCTGAAACTTGAACTATTTTTTAGTGTTTACTCATTGCCACTTGTGTATTCGGGCACACCGCACACTTCCCGACAAGCTCTTTCTAATATCTTTATACAGCTCTTCCTAATGTCTTTATTAGGCTTGGGTGGTATACCGTATACTGGATTATTTGGAGATGGCCATGGGCTGTTTTTTTCAATACCGTCAACACAATAGGTGTTGACGGTATTGAAAACAACACAACAACAGGTCAGAGACTGTATACATTTTCAATGCGATCGTTCACATTTAGTTATTCTCTATGGGATTTTACAAGTACAGTGGGGTTTGTGTCCAGTGCCAGTATTACCGAATATCCCGGTACAAGGTCGGTATGACGATCTGGATACCGCCCAAGCCTACTATTTATACAACTCTTCCAAATGTCATTATACAGCTCTTTCTTATGCCTTAGTAGCGCCTCATACTGGACTAATATTTATTCTTTAACGAGTCGGACACGTAGGATTTACTTCAGAAACCCGACGAGGCCCGTCATTCGCATGAAGAAGAGACAGAGATATCGGGGACGTAGGTCGGGGTGCCTTGTAAAAATCCGATGGCAAGTGCATAATCCTCCTCTACCATCAGTCCTATTAGCCAACAAGCAATCATTGGATAATAAAATGGATGTGCTCCGATCAAAACTATCCTACCAACGGGACATTAACTGTAATATCTTGTGTTTCACCGATTTGTGGCTGAACGACGACATGGATAACATACAGCTGGCTGGGTTTTCTGTGCATTAGCAAGATAGAACAACTGCCTCTGGTAAGACAAGGAGTGGCGGTCTGTGTCTATTTGTCAATAACAGCTCATGCACAAAATCTAATATTAAGGATGTCTCAAGGTTTTGCTCACCTGAGGTAGAGTATCTCATGATAAGCTGTAGACCACACTATTTACTAAGGAAGTTTATCTATATTTTTTGTAGCTGTCTATTTACCATCACAAACCGATGCTGGCACTAAGACCACACTCAACGAGCTGTATAAGGCCATAAGCAAACAAGAATATGATCATCCAGAGGCAGCACACCTAGTGGCCAGGGACTTTAATGCAGGGAAACATACATTTTACCTCATTTCTACCAGCATGTTCATGTGCAACCAGAGGAAGAAAAAATCCAAAACTTTAGACCACACAGAGAGACACATACAAAGCTCTCCCTTACCCTCCATTTGACAAATCTGACCATAACTCTATCCTCCTGATTCCTGATTACAAGCAAAAACTAAAGCAGGAAGTGACAGTGACTCGCTCAATATGGAAGTGGTCAGATGCAGATGCTAAGCTACAGGACTGTTTTGCTAGCAAAGACTGGAATATGTTCCAGGATTCTTCTGATGGCATTGAGGAGTACACCACATCAGTCACTGGCTTCCTCAATAAGTGCATCGATGACGTCGTCCCCACAGTGCCCGTACATACATACCAGAAGCCATGCATTACAGGCATCCGCACTAAGCTAAAGGGTAGAGTTGCCTCTTTCAAGGAGCGGGACTCTAAACCGGATGCTTATAAGAAATCCCGCTATGCCCTCCGACAAACCATCAAACAGGCAAAGCATCAAATCAGGACTAAGATTGAATCCTACTACACCGGCTCCGACGCTCGTCGGATGTGGCAGGGCTTGCAAACTATTACGGACTTAAGGGAAGCACAGCCGCGAGCTGCCCAGTGACACGTGCCTATCAGACAAACTAAATTACTTCTATGCTCGTGTCGAGGCAAACAACACTGAAGCATGCATGAGAGCATCAGCTGTTCTTGACGAATGTGTGATCACGCTCTCCGTAGCCGATGTGAGTAATACCTTTAACCATGTCAACATTCACAAGGCTGCAGGACCAGACGGATTACCAGGACGTGTACTCCGAGCATGCGCTGACCAACTGGCAAGTGTGTACACTGATATTTTCAACCTCTCCCTGACCGAGTCTGTAATACCTACATGTTTCAAGCAGACCACCATAGTCCCTGTGCCCAAGAACAACAAGGTAAACTGCCTGATTTGATTTAGATTTTCTGTCTGGCTTTAAATGTGGGCTAAAATATATTGCTGCTCAACTTGAGAAAACCATTGTGGTGCCCATTGACTCTAACAGCCGTTTGAAATAGTTTCTATAATGGCAGTTTGAGAAATACAGTACCAGTCAAAAGTTTGAAAATACCTAATTCAAGGGTTTTTCTTTATTTTCTACATTATAGAATAATAGAAGACAAACTATGAAATAACACATATGGAATCATGTAGGTGAAGCTGGTTGAGAGAATTCCAAGTGTGCAAAGCTGTCATCAAGGCAAAGGGTGGCTACTTTGAAGAATCCCAAATATATTTTGATTTGTTAAAAAAAATTATTGGTTACTACATGATTCCATATGTATTATTTAATATGTTTGACATCTTCACTATTATTCTACAATGTAGAAAATAGTAAAAATAAAACCTCTTGAATGAGTAGGAGTGTCCAAACTTTTGACTGGTACTGTAGGTTCTCGGATAAAGTGGTTGACATAACTCTGTGCACTGTTGGAAGCTTGGGGACTCCCTAACCGACTCCTGCTCTCATTCTCTATAATAACAGAAACACAAAGACATACAACTCCACAGGGGTTGCCCCAAGGTGCAGACAAAAACTTTAATCTGAAAATGTTGCATGGGGAGTAAGTATAATAGATGCTTTAGAACAGGGCAATTATTCTAGCTATTGTCTATCAGCATCTCCTTCCAACACTTTGTTATATCTCCTAAACAGCCGAAACAGGGTAGTTTGTCGGTTCAGATCTGCTTTGTGGCTTAACTACAGCACACTCAAGGGAAATAAGAATGGCTTCCTTTGAATGGAGCAGAAGCCTGAGTGCAAGGCAAGCGAGCCGCTTTTCCCATTACTCTCTAAATCAGGACTGTAATCAGATTTCCAACGTCGCCTATATGTCTGACTTCTCCTGAAGAACATGAGGCAATGCTCCAGGTTTTTCCTGCTCCTCCACCTTAACCTATTGCTTGTCTTTACTAAGATGGGATGCTTGAGTGACCTGTGCCTACATCAACAAGTACAAGTTCTGCTTGCCAAGCAACAAGTTTTATTACTAGAGGTGTTTGCCAGGGCACTAACTAATCCACAGTGTGTCCCACTCCCAACACAAACAACATCAACAACACAAAGGACTTTGTGACAAATGCGTATGTAAAAAGGGCTTTATAAAATAAATGTGATTGAAATGGATCGCATTAGAGACCTGTTAGTAACAATTAGAGATGGATCCACATGGAGTACTCTCTCCTAAATAGTTCTGTCCTCACAGTGGAAATACAGAACTGACAGTATCGCATTGTATAGCATCATAAACCCACTCACTAAAGTAAAATGCACGCCAAGGGACTCCTAGGGTGTTCCTCTTCAAAAAGGGATATTTTCTCTTCCATGGAATTCCCAGTGAGATTCAAAATGGGGTGCTCTGTGTACTGTTGGATATTAATTAGCAGCTCATTAGAACAGCAACAGTCCCCTTCCCCGCGGCTTCCTGTAGCCCCCAGAGAATCATTGACCCTGTAGCCCGAGGTTGTCTCTCTCTCGCTCTCCTGTAGCTGGTCTCAAATCTCATTTGAGGGAAACACATTGTCCCAGGTTGAGGCTGTGGGAGATAACCACCTGACTTCAAAGGGTGAAGTACAGAATGTCCACCCTGCAAATGGGATGTCTGAGAGACCATTAAGACTTGGCTATATATCAATTAAAAGCACTGAGGGAAGGCAGGAAGAGACTTCCTGAAAGCAGCTTACTGTTCAGTACATAGCCATTGAGAGGGACAGCTAACATCCAGTTCACTCACAAATGTGTAGTCCATTGGAAAAGCCTGAGCCTATAGCGTAATAACCTCAACTTCTCATACATTGCTACTAGGACTATTGTGTGGGAACCAGCGTATCCATTTGCACTAGCTCATGTGTATTTTGGGCCAGAAATGCTAGGGTATTTATAGCTGGCTTCAGAAGGCCATCGGTCTGTGCGAACTGTTAACACAATGAACAGCCGTGCCTGAACAAGGACACAATTTTGGTAACTGGACTGGAGGCAGCTGACTACGTCTGGTCGTTTTGGTAACTGGACTGGAGGCAGCGGACTATGCTAGTGTCCCAAATGGCACCCTATTTTCCTATGGACCCTGGTCAAAAGTAGTGCACTATATATGGAATAGAGTGCCATTTGGGACGTAACCTTCTACTCACTTCCCTTTTGGATAATAATCCTGGCTAAGAGCAGTTCACTTAGTAGGCTTGTTGCCATTCCATTTCCCATGTCCCTTGTGCTCAACCAGCAGCACAATTCTATTTGCACTCCACAACTTATTATAAATTGGATTCCCATTTCTCAAAAACCACAGAGTATTTCCCTTAACAATCACAATCCACAACTCAATATTATTTTTATTATCTCAATCAATAATTTTGCTCGAAAAATAGTATTTGATGTGTGAATATTTGCTGGATAGTTCAGGCTGGAGTGGTTTGGATGCTTTCCCCTAGCCTAGATTCCTCCTCCACTAGTTCAACCAGGAGTGGTTTGGACGCTTGTCCCCTAGCCTAGATTCCTCCTCCACTAGTTCAAGCAGGAGTGGTTTGGACGCTTGTCCCCCAGCCTAGATTCCTCCTACATTAGATCAAGCAGGAGTGGTTTGGACGCTTGTCCCCTAGCCTAGATTCCTCCTACATTAGATCAAGCAGGAGTGGTTTGGACGCTTGTCCCCTAGCCTAGATTCCTCCTACATTAGATCAAGCAGGAGTGGTTTGGACGCTTGTCCCCTAGCCTAGATTCCTCCTACACTAGTTCAAGCAGGAGTGGTTTGGACACTTGTCCCCTAGCCTAGATCCCTCCTACACTAGTTCAAGCAGGAGTGGTTTGGACGCTTGTCCCCTAGCCTAGATTCCTCCTACATTAGATCAAGCAGGAGTGGTTTGGACGCTTGTCCCCTAGCCTAGATTCCTCCTACACTAGTTCAAGCAGGAGTGGTTTGGACACTTGTCCCCTAGCCTAGATCCCTCCTACACTAGTTCAAGCAGGAGTGGTTTGGACGCTTGTAGCCCAGCCTAGATTCCTCCTACACTAGTTCAGGCAGGAGTGGTTTGGATGCTTGTAGCCCAGCCTAGATTCCTCCTACACTATTTCAAGCAGGAGTGGTTTGGATGCTTGTAGCCCAGCCTAGATTCCTCCTACACTAGTTCAAGCAGGAGTGGTTTGGACGCTTGTAGACCAGCCTAGATTCCTCCTACACTAGTTCAAGCAGGAGTGGTTTGGACGCTTGTAGCCCAGCCTAGATTCCTCCTACACTAGTTCAAGCAGGAATGGTTTGGACGCGTGTCCCCTAGCCTAGATTCCTCCTACACTAGTTCAGGCAGGAGTGGTTTGGACGCTTGTAGCCCAGCCTAGATTCCTCCACTGTCCCACCTTATATTTCCATCCTCACAGCTCATCATAACACAAGCTGTGTGAATGACAATACATTCCCTTCATGCAAACACAGGTGTCAGCCAAAACACCATACCAATGAAGTTTGCCTGATAAAATACTTAAATAGATTAAACCAGTTTCAGAAACTCTTGGGAAGACAATGAAAGTTTGCTTCAAAAACAATTGTTTATTGTTAAAACCATTAGTTTCGGTGTATGGCTTCATCAGGGTATTTCAATAAAACACTGTACAAGAACATCCCAGAGCCCCAGGTTGCATCCCAAATTACATTCCCTACATATTGACCAGAGTAGTGCACTACCAAAAAGGGTGCCATTTGGGACGCACTCCTCCTGCTACTAAGCCCAGTGTAAGCATAAAGGTCAGATACTAGCCTGCTTATTTATATAACGGACTGTAACTGCCTCAGTGTCAACTTCAAGGCACGCTGGCCTGCTGCTGCAGAGCACATAAAACAGCTCAGGCAGCACTTCCTCTGTACGATCAAATGTCACTATGCATCTACTCAACGCAATCATTTAGTATACAGTACCGACTGACACCACTCTTCTTAGTAATCATACAGTGTTATAGAGGGGACTATCTGACAGACAATTGCAGTACTACTAGCTATGTTTTCTTTCTTTATCAGATGCTTTAAGACTGATGGCAATGTCCCTGGTAATGTGCCGACGATGGCGACAGATGTGAATGAGGAAAGGAAAAGAGGAGAGGACAATGGTTGGATGAGTTATGTCCCCTGTTGTGCGGAGATAGGAAGAGAAGAACAATGACAAACACCCCAACAGAAGGCAGAGGGCTGAAATAACTGCTTCGCCGGTAGGTCAGGGGTCAGCGATTGCTCCTGACTCTGGGGATGAGAGAGGGAGATCAGCCTTGGGGATTGGGAAACAGAAAAGATAGAGAGGAGGCGTCCCAAAGGTGTCCCTGGGCTCTGGTCAAAAGTATTGCACTAAATAGGGAATAGGTTTCCATTTGGGAAGCTGCAGAAAGTCATAGCTCTCAGCCCTGATGAATCCACAGTCTGCTATTTATCTGCTGTCAGCAGCTGGAGCCGGCAGACGCAGCAGCCTAATTGGCTAACAAGGGTCCCAGGTCCCCCAGAAGAGGCTTTGGAGCAGCAGATTGATTGGCTACGGAAGCTCCTCTTTGTTTACACAACAACATCCTGGCTGTATGGCCATCTACTTCAGAATCAGAAAGCTCCATCATGTTGAGGCACAGAGATAGACAGACACACACAGTGACAAACACACAGTACAAACTGACACACATTTAGGCTTGTCCAGAGGAAAGATTAATTACATTTCAGAGCAGGATGCAGCAACACAGGCCCTGCTTGAATCACATCAGCCACTGACTGACCGGAAATATAACTGCTATCACTGGTTGTCTATTTTAGGGATATGGCCTACTGGCTACATTGTACTATGCTGCACATCTAAAACGGACTCTACTGAGAGCAGAAGTCTATACTGTGCCGCAGCACAGAAGTGACGTCTGGCTGTCTGAAGGGATTAGGGGACTGGGCTGGCAGCCTCTATAGATGTCTGCAGGGTCGGTCTCGCCCTGGTGATGCTAGTGGACACACAGAGGGTGGAGGGGACAGTCGGACAAAGAGACAGGAGGCTGCTCTGGTGAAACTAGGAGGACACACAGAGCCCTAATAGAGGATGAGGAGGAGTGGAGGGGAAAGGAGGCTGAGGGGGACAGGAGGCTGAGAGTGTGAACGGAACACTGGACACGTCAGACCAGGCATGAGGCATTGTCGAGATGTGCAGCACGCCACTCACACACACACAGTCAGTCAATGCTGCATTTTACTGAGCTCTACTGTAGTATACATTCTCTACCAACATACTGTAGAAATACTAGCCTCAGTTATTCTACGATTAAAGGTACTATGATCATATTTGTTACACAACAGTAATTACATGTGTGTAAAGCCTCAGCTGTGTTTCAGGGATGAAACACTGAAGTGCTTTGATCATGTGTTGTAATATTTGGTTGTACTGCTGGATTCTCCCTTTAAGGGTACAGAGCCTGATCCTTTGAAGAAAGATAAGCAACATATGTTCTCATACAAAACCATTCTGATGCCAGTAGCTGTCTCCCAACTATTGAAACTACATGAGACGTTTACACATAAAAGGGAGACATACATTTTGTTCAAAGTTGAGATATGGACAGGTTAGGACTTAAACCACTCAATTGCAGTCAAATAAATAAGATACTACAGTATGTACTATTTGTGATGAGAATAGGTCCTTCAAGGTTAAACATAGAGACAGGATGTCTGCATCTCAGATGGTATCCTATTCCCTATAGTTGCTACTTTTGACCAGAGAACTATGGGCTCTGGTCAAGAGTAGTGCACTATATAGGAAATAGGGTGCTCTTTGAGACATAGAAAATAATATTCTCAGATGCTCTGTGTGACCTCAGGTGCCTGGTCCACCTGGCCAAAGGCTCTAGAACTAGAACGCAGAACTGTCACTGTCAGACCTGTTCCATCCATCAAGACTTAATAAAGGTCTCCAACTCCCGGGAGCAGTTGACAAAGGTTAAGACAGCCCACAGCAACCAGACACTAACTCCTTTGACAGACACACAACTCACAGAGGCTGAGCAAAAAGGCCTTGCTGTTTATCTTGTGTGTCCTAAATCGCATCCTATTACATATCTAGTGCACTACTTTTGACCAGACCCCTATGGGCCCCGGTCAAAAGTAGTGCACCAATACATAGGGAATAGGTGCCAATTGGGACGCATCTAGATCTCTATAACAGGACGACAAAGGTGATGTGAGAACACTTCATCTGCAGCACCATATTTACAGAATCAAAGCAGAACGGCAATGTGTGTGGTAACACCTGTGTAGAATCCTTAGTTAATTAAAGGAGTTGAGCTCAATGTATAATCCACTACACACACACACACACAGGGCTATCATATCAGAAATCTAATTTTTATCTTCAGATTTTCCACCATGGATGTTCCATCTGATATAGTTTGTTTCCTTTCCCGGAGAGAGATTTACAATAAATGTTTGTAAGGGTAATTTCTGCTACCTCATATGAATCTATGACAGTAGTACTATTCCACATGCCTGGCTTGCATATAAGAGATTGCTTTTGCATACGAATTAGTTATTGGTCCGGGAGGGTGGAGTTGCGCAACAACAAAAAAGACATACAAAATTCCCTTGTAAAACTCATTTTGCTCTATGTTAAAAAGACTCTAAACAAAAAGAATACTATAAAGCACCCATCTGACATTATTTCCATGACAGTGGACCGTGCTTGCTCTCTGATTTCATGACTGCTCTTCCTGATTAATGGGGCATAGAGTTGCCATTTACCATTAAAATCGACATCCCAGAGGACAACACCTTTAATACCTGGTCAGGAAAACTCATCACATTTTCAATGCTGATAACATTCAGAGAGAGACAGAGAGAAAGATAGAGACAAGGAGAGCGAAAAAGGAAGAGCGTGAAACAGAGTCCCGAATAACACCCTATTCTCTACATAGTGCACTACTTTAGCCATTTGGAATGCATCCAGAGAGACTCCCACCCAAAGCTCTCCTCTACGGTTGGTGGCTGATAATACCCAGCAGAAAGAGCCGCTTTGACAACAGACAGTCAGTCTCAAAACCTGAAGCGAGCAATGTTATTACACTTCGTGTCGGCAGTAATCCCGAAATCCATTCTAACCACTCCAAGTAAGACGTACTACCGGTAAAGCATGAAATATCCACTATTACCCTGTTGTGAAGCAAGGGTACTGTAAATTGCAATGCATGGCAGCAAATAGTCACAGTTCATGTCTAGTAAGAGCTAGGAAGGCCGATCATGTGACTGAATAGGATTTTTTTTAACAATAAAAAGGGATTTACTGTTGTACTTTAAAACAAATGTATTTTCTCTCCATTCCTACACCCCGGGTCCATCCTAGACCTGTCTGTATATAGTGGGATAGTGTCTGGCTGGGATGATGGAAACTAACGCCTTGTAACTCCCTGTGGACAAAGATAACCTAGTGAAAAGACAACAGTTTAACGCTGGACAGCAGAAAACATGACCTCATAATGGAAATCTATCCACATAACACGCTCACTGTCTCCAGCATACTAAATCACAGATGTGTGTGAGTGAGTTTGGGATGGAGAGAGACAGAGAAAAAGAGACAAAGATAAAGAGAGATGGACAAAGCAAGAGAACTAAATTACCCACCAAAATCTAAGTTAACATTTCTAATGTATACTGCCCTAAATTTTTGCAAGAAAAGTGCATATTAAAATAAAAGATGAAACTCTCATGTGAAGTTACATGTTTTAAGACATAAAAATATTTGATAAACTATGTAAAAAGTCTGGATTGTGCTTAAATGGGTACTGAGTGTACCCTTTAAGCCCATGGGTGTTCCAAATAAGCCTGCCTCTTAATTAAGTAATCAATTTTAATTAATGTACAAATTTTAAAACTTACAAACTGACATTTTCTTATGTAAAATTGGATTATATGAATCTTCCCTAAAGTTATTAAAATAAACTGGTCATTGCTATTCATCAAGAAAGTAGCACTTATAACATGGGGGGTGTCCAATCGTATTCACAGAGATCAATGTGGACTTGGGCTTTTGTTCTTGCCGACCAGTACACACCTGATTCAACTAATCATAGACTTCAATCAAGACATGATTAGTTGAATCAGGTGTTTTATTGCTTGGTTGGAACAAAAACCTGCACGCACATTGGCCCTCAGTGGATAAGAAGCCATGCAACACAAACCTGCACCCACACTGGCCCTCTGTGGATAAGAAGCCATGCAACACAAACCTGCACGCACACTGGCCCTCTGTGGATAAGAAGCCATGCAACACAAACCTGCACGCACACTGGCCCTCTGTGGATAAGAAGCCATGCAACACAAACCTGCACCCACACTGGCCCTCTGTGGATAAGAAGCCATGCAACACAAACCTGCACCCACACTGGCCCTCTGTGGATAAGAAGCCATACAACAAAGACCATAACACCACTCTGGCCCTTACTTGTTACTTTTGTTACTTATATTTCTTATTCTTGTCCGTATTTTTTTAACTGCATTGTTGGTTAGGGGCTCGTAAGTAAGCATTTCACTGTAAGGTTGTATTCGGCATGTGACAATTTTATTTTATTTTATTTGGATAAGAAGCCATGCAACAAAGCCCATAACACCACACAACTTTCAATGAATTACAGTTCAAGTCGGAAGTTCACATACACTTAGGTACGAGTCATAAAAACTCATTTTTCAACCATTCCACAAATTTCTTGTTAACAAACTATAGTTTTGGCAAGTCGGTTAGGACATCTACTTTGTGCATGACACAGTACATTTTCCAACAATTGTTTAGACAGATTATTTCACTTATAATACACTGTATCACAATTCCAATGGGTCAGAAGTTTACATACACTAAGTTGACTGTGCCTTTAAACAGCTTGAAAAATTCCAGAAAATTATGTCATGGCTTTAGAAGCTTCTGAAAAGCTAATTGACATCATTTGAGTCAATTGGAGCTGTACCTGTGGATGTATTTCAAGGCCTACCTTTAAACTCAGTGCCTCTTTGCTTGACATGATGGGAAAATCAAAAGACATCAGCCAAGACGTCAGAAAAAAAATTGTAGACCTCCACAAGTCTGGCTCATCCTTGGGAGCAATTTCCAAACGCCTGAAGGTACCACGTTCATCTGTACAAACAATAGTACGCAAGTATTAACACCACGGGACCACGAAGCCGTCATACCGCTCAGGAAGGAGACGTGTTCTGCCTCCTAGAGATGAACGTACTTTGCTGCGAAAAGCTCAAATCAATCCCAAAACATAACACCAATATTTATTAAATCTCACACTACATTCCACAATTATTACAGAACTATACAGTATTCATAACAATCACAGCCGATGTAAAACAACAGGCACTATAGCCTAATAGATGCCTCTTTGTTGAACCATTTCATTGGTTCAACAAAGGCTATAGTGCCTGTTGTTTTACATCGGCTGTGATTGTTATGAATACTGTATAGTTCTCTAATAATTGTGGAATGTAGTGTGAGATTTAAAAAATATTGGTGTTATGTTTTGATAGAGGAATTTGCAAGCTTCCTGCTGAGCTGGAGCAGATTAAAAACAAAATAGTTTATTACATTTGTCCTGAGATTTGTCCTGAGACCCTGTCAGGGGGAACCAACCAAATCAAATCACATAGTTTTTGTCACATGCGCCGAATACAACCTTACCGTGAAATGCTTACTTACAAGCCCTTAAGCAAAAATGCAGTTCAAGAAATAGAGTTAAGAAAATATTTACTAAATAAACTAAAGTAAAAAAATAAAAAGTAACATAAAATTACATAACAAACACGAGGCTATATACTGTACAGGGGGTACCGGCACCGAGTCAATGTGTGAGGTACAGGTTAGTTGAGATAGTTTGTACATGTAGGTTGGTGTAAAGTGACTATGCATAGATAATAAACAGCGAGTAGCAGCAGTGTAAAAACAAAGGAGGGCCTTCCTCTGACACCGCCTAGTATATAGGTCCTGGGTGGCAGTAGGAAGTAGGACCCCAATGATGTATTGGGCCATATGGACTACCCTTTGTAGCGCCTTACGGTCAGATGCCGAGCAGTTGCCATACCAGGCGGTGATGCAACCGGTCAGGATGCTCTCAATGGTGCAGCTGTAGAACATTTTTAGGATCTGGGGACCCATGCCAAATCCTTTCAGTCTCCTGAGGGGAAAAAAGTGTTGCCGTGCCCTCTTGACGACTGTCTAGGTGTGTTTGGACCATGATAGTTTGTTGGTGATGTGGACACCAAGGAACTTGAAATTTTCGTCACGCTCCACTACAGCCCCCGTCGATGTTAATGGGGGCCTGTTCGGACCTCCTTTTTCTGTAGTCCACGATCAGCTCATTTGTATTGCTCACATTGAGGGAGAGGTTGTTGTCCTGGAACCACACTGCCAGGTCTCTAACCTCCTCCCTATAGGCTGTCTCATCGTTGTCAGTGATCAGGCCTACCACTGTTGTGGCATCAGCAAATGTCAGAGAAGAGGCAGAATGAGGTAGGTGTTGACCTGAAGCCACACAGCAAGTAGGAACAGCTACTTACTTAGCTTACTTACTTAGATTATTACACCAGATAATGTGATTTAAACCAAAGATTTCTGGTATCCATTACTGTGCGTTACAGATTAGTTACTGTTTGGTGTAGCACAGAGAATTTTCGACCAATCTTAACTGCGATACCATCTTTGTTCACGATTCCGCCAAGCATGTATCTTCTAAAATGTCCATGTCCAGTTGCAGATGGTGTGTTTGAATTTAGAAAATGCTCCGTTAATAAAATAATGATAATGTTTTGCTCCATGAAGTAATCCATCTTGTCTATTTCATATCTTCTCTCTATAAATAAGGACAACCCACCTGGTACTGACAAACCTGGATGGTAAATTGCTGAGGTTGGTAATGGAATACATTGCGACTCCTGTTTGCCACATCTTCAATGTAAGCCTAGAAGACGGTGTGTGCCTTCAGGCCTGGAGGGAGGCAAAGGTCATTCTGCTGCCCAAGAATTGCAGAGCACCCTTTAGTGCTTCAAACAGCCAACCAATCAGCCTGTTACCTGTGCTTAGCAACCTTTTGAAGTGCAATGCTTGACCAAGTGCAATGTTATTTTACAGAAAACAAATTTACAACAGACTTTCAGCATACTTATAGGGAAGGGCACTCAACATGCTCAGCGCTGACACAAATGACTGATGATTGGCTGAAAGAAATTGATAGTAAGAAGATTGTGGGAGCTGTTTTGCTAGACTTTAGTGCAGCTTTTGATATCATTGATCATAACCTATTGCTGAAAATACGTAGGTGTTATGGATTTGCATCCTCTGCCTTATCATGGATTGAGAGTTTATTTTAATTTATATTTTTTTTACCCCTTTTTCTCCCCAATTTTGTGGTATCCAATTGGTAGTTACAGTCTTGTCCCATCGCTGCAACTCCCGTACGGAATTGGGAGAGGCCAAGGTCGAGAGCCGTGCATCCTCCGAAACACAACCCAGCCAATCCACACTGCTCCTTGACACAATGCCCGCTTAACCCGGAAGCCTGCAGGGCAGCCAGCTTGGGCCATTATTGTACTGTTTTTACGAATGACCTTGAATAAAGGCTGTGTCTATGTACGCTGATGACTCAAAAGTATATACACGTCGGCTACGGCAGTAAAATAAATAAATGACATCCAGTCAGTTTTAGAATGGTTAACTAGCAAATAGGCTGGTGCTAAATATCTCAAAAACTAAAATAATATTTTTTTGAACAAATCACTCGCTCAACCCTAAACCTCATCTAGATCTATTATTGAATAGATTGAGCAAGTAGAGACTAAACTGCTGGGTGTAACCCTAGATAGCAAGCTGTCATGGTCAAAACATATCGACTCAAAGCTTGCTAAAATAGGAAGAGGTCTGTCCTCTTCGCAGAATGTCAGTAACATTCATGTCAATCTTTCCTGGCTCAATAGACTGCATTACTATTGGTCTTTGTGCGAGGTGGTGATGTGTTGAAGGTATCGAACTGTCTGTTCAAGCACTTGGCACACAGTTCGGACACTCATCGGTATCACACAAGACATGCAGCCAGAGGTCTCTTCATAGTTCCCAGGTCCAGAACAGAGGCTGGGAAACGTACAATATGAAATAGAGCCATGACTACATGGTTCTCTCTCTGCCACCCCAGGTAACTCAAGCTAGCAATAAAAACAGATTTTTTTTTAAAGATGACAAAATAACCCCTTACAGCACATGGGGACTGTGGAGACATGTGAAGAGACATTTTTATATATTTTGTATTGTAATTTGCATTGTATTATTTATTGTATTTTGTAGGTGGGTGGCCTTGTACGAATCCTTGGCTTGTGTAATCCATAACGGCTCATAGGGAAGGAGCCATTTCCTGTTTCTGAAGCGCGAGTCAGAGGCAGGAGATTATGTAGTATGATATAGTGTTATCTATATTATGTTATTATGTAAATTAAGTATTTTATTTGTTGTGTTTTGTTTCCTGTTTGGACCCCTAAAAATACTACTAAATACTAATACTACACATTGTTGGATTACTTCATGGAGCAAAACAAATATTTATTTTAATAATGGAGCATTTTCTAAATTCAAATACACCACCTGCAAAGATACATGTTTGGCCAAATCCAGAATGAAGATAGTATCGGTAAGGTTGGTTAAATTCTCTGTGCTACACCAAACGGTGCCTAACCTGTAACTCCCAGTAATGGATACCAAAGATCTTTGGTTAAATCACATTATCTGGTGTAACAATCTATAACTACTCCTTACTATAAACTAGCCTACTGACATTATTATGCACAGCTCTTTGTCATGGTGTGATATATTTTTGTTTGGCTTGTAGTCAAGTGCAGAGACAAGCAGTAGCTACTGAATAGAATATTACACAATACATTTACTTTCCTATGTATCCAACTGTAACTACATCTCATATTAGTAGCTGCCTGTTGAAGTTAAGACAATCCAGTCCAGCAGTTTGACAATAACTGATAACTCCCATTGTTGGAACCGGACCAGTGGTGTGGAATAATGCCAAGCATTGATTTTCACATGGAAATGCACATGCAAATTGGGATACTGTATCCATTTGTGGATGCAAACATGACACAATGTAACCTGTTGGCATTGACAACAATTTGCTTACACTGTACTGAACATTTGTTTTTGTAGGGGGTGGGGAGGGTGGCTACTGGCTACAGCTTTGACAGGCAATTTCGATCAGGGTGGAGATATAATTTATGTGTCCGTTTAAAAAAATGGGATTTCACAAAGATTTAATTTAGCTTAATGTCAAGCCTACTGCCTAAGTAAGACAGATAACCCCTACAGTAGCCTTACCTTGCTTGACTCTCTCTCCAGCCTCACTAGCCGCTTCGCATCAGTCGCAGCAAATAGCCTGCCGACAACCGGTAGCCGCTGTAGAGAACTGCAGCCAGACGGTTTCTTTGAGATCCTCAAGCGAAATTGCTCGCTACAGCTGACGTTATCTTAGCCTACTACCACAACAGAGCGAATTAAAAAGCTACACCGCCTAGCCAAATATACTGAACTGAAATGTCTATGGACTTTCTATTTCCAATAGTCTAATTCGGTCATAATATAAGGACAAATAGGTCTAAAGGCCAAATAGAATACTGTCTACATGTTCACCCGCACGCGCCACTCGGAAGTAGCCAATCCCACCGCCGCAGGTAACTTCAACCGAGCAACTATAGTTGCCGGACCGATTCACAACAAAAAGTCATATGTGCCACAGCTGCAGTAGCCTATGTATGGATCGCTAGCACGCCTACCGGTGCAACCTCTGATTGACCAGAGCAGTGCACAGCAAGCTAGAAGCCGATGCATAAATCATGAGAATGGGAGGCACTAATGTCTAAACCGCTCATAATTATTCAAGAGGGGACAAGGTCGATGTCAATCAAAAACCTCGGCCCATTCCCCCCAGGATCAAAGCATTTGACATTTGATGTAAGGGAATTATGTTATAAAAATGCAGAGTCTGCAGGAGATTCACTCCAAGCTACCTGTTTTACTGCTAAACCTATAGGCAAGCCGCAAGTCAATAAACTATAGCTTAATATATTTGCTATAGGGCCGTAATAGGTCCTATAAATCATAGCCTACTGGTTCTTTCAAGTCAGGATGGAAATTTCTCTCTACATTTTATTGAGAAAAAACAGCTTTAGTAGGCCTATTCTCTAGGCCTGTACCACATTGATCATTTTCTACTTAAAGGCTTCTCTACATAGAAACATTGCTTATTGAACACTGTTGTTGTAAAAACATTGCATCAGCATGACATGATGCATATGCCTACATACTGGTACTGTATGTCAAATAAATTATATAGAATTTATTATTTTGTTGTAATTCCAAATGTGATCTGTAGGTGTAACTGGTGCACTAACTATAATGTGCACATACTATATAATGTGTCTGTGCTGTAGCGTACTATATTACAGTAGGATGGCTGAGGCTGCAGTATAGCAGTGATAAATGCCCCAGCCAGGTGTGTGCCCAGCCCAGGGCTGCAGGTTCAGTGTGGGTTTTGACAGAATCTATGTCCTAAATGGGACTCTATTCGCTAAATAGTGTACTACATTTTGACCAGAGCCCTATAGGCCCTGGTCAAAAGTAGTGCACTATAAAGGGTATAGGATGCCATTTGGGAAGCATCCAGAGAGAGGCAGGAGGAGAGATTAATTAGGGTTAAATTTGATTTGGAGCGATCAGCAGAGTCATGCAGAGCTGAAGCAGTGTTATGTCAGCGAGAGTGAAGTCTGGCCTCTGCATCCCCTACTAATCCACTGAAACTCCAGCACCTCTCTCTCACTGCATCCCAAATGGTACCATCTTCCCTATTTAGTGCACTGTTTTTGAGCCCTGGTCAAAAGTAGTGTACTAAACAGAGAATAGCATGCTATTGGAGATGAACCTCACTCTCTATGCCAAAGCAAAGTCTACCTCGCACACAGCAGCTCCACTGCACACACCTTCCCTCAGGTGCTTCAGGCAGCTGTAACCCCTCACACCGCTCCGCTCTGCACTCAGATGTTGTGCTGCCTGTGAGACTCCTGAAGGATCATGGGGTGCAGATTTCTCTATTCCCATGATCTCTCCATAGCATATCTGCTACTGAAGTTGGGGTAGGCAGGCATATTCTCAAGCTGTAAGGTTAGCACAACAACAATTTGACATGCAGTTAATTGTCCATTAAATGGGCAATCAGCAGTAGCTACATGATATGTACCCATTGATTCTTGAATAATATAACTTAGAAATGTCTCATGAGCTTAGTTCAACTGTCATACCCCATCAGAACCCAAAATATAAGCTTGTTTTACTCCAATGTTTATAAACAAAGTAATTGTAAACAAACACTATACAGCCTCTAAACATGGTTCAAACTATTATTTTGATAATGGATGGTCAGTCCTTGCATTCATATCTCTGTACATGAATTTGAGAGTGGTTACATTTCTTTAGCCCCATCCCTCAGCTTTTTACCGAAACAGGGGCGGGAAGAAGCTATTGCGGGAAGAAGTTTGTATTGTATAAGGGTAAAGAGAAGGCCACCTCGAACTGGCACTGATATTATTGAAGTGATATTATTGAAGTAAGTAGAGATATGAGTAAAGATGGTTTTTTTACATTCAAAAAAGGTCAAATGTTTTTCTTTCTGCCTCATAAGAAAACAGGGGGCAGGAAAACCAGCATGCAGGGAACTACTTGTGTGTATTACTTAGATTATTGTGTGAACTAGACTGTACTGTAGCCTATAGATGTGAGTGACCAAGTTGATAAGGCCTATGAATCTCATACACTGCATCAACAAAATCATGGAAACAGTAGCAGCATAGCAACCAGTTGCTAGGAAGAAGCAAAAGGCAGACCCCTAAAGAACTGACTTGCTTAGTTGGCAAGTGAGCCATAAAAAATCAATCCCCCAATGACTACCTACCATGTTTCCATGGTGACCATATGGGAAGTGATGGAGCTGTTTGGATGGGCTATGGGTATCCTATATTTACCAACATGAATGCGCTCAGATCTGACCTGTTGTATAATTTTTGGGAGACAAATTTCCACGAAAAAAATCCTGCATGCGCGCGACCGACACGCCAATACAACTCCACCTGAAGTTTTGTGAACGTGCCTCATCTCTATGGAGACAAAGAGACGCATCAGAGGGAAAAACACAGAAGTTGGGGAATTAGCTAGCTACGTTAGCTATCTAGCGGCTCACTGACTGACTGAAAATGGATTCGATTAAATAGTAAGAGGAGATGATAATAATTTAGCTATTCTGTAATTAGTTAATAGGTTAACAGAATGGTAGAGCATTTGCATTTACTTAAGCATCCGCCACCACAATTCGACCGATCCACCTGTCTTAGCATACCTATTATATAACTAGCTAATATATTACATTATTATGGTGACGAACACGCCAACGAGTTAGCTAAGTTAGGTAACTAGCACATTTTTTGATATGTAAAATAGCTCCATGTGTAATCTTATAAATCAATAAACTTTACTTCAAATATTGACCATCTGTAACGTTGTATGTCAGGAGTCTTTGTCCACATAATGTATAGCTGGGAAAGACGCGCAGCTGAGAACCTCACCAATGCTGAACACATTTGTGAGGTGAAGAAGAGAGACCTTAAATATCAGGTAAGCTATGTTCCAAAGAGGTATTCCTAAATCTTATACATTAGCAGTTCTAAAATAATTTTAATGACATGAAGGTTTACAGGGCATAGACAATTGTATGATGGATGTTGTTCAAGTATGACCACAACAGATAACAGTGATAGCCTATGGTGTAGAGATTATAGCTGAATGAAAGTGATGATAATTAAGGCGATTATATGGAAATGAAGGTAATTATGTTGCAGGACCACCTACGCAGACGGGAACAGGAAAGGGCAGACGCAGAGGTGAGGAGGGAAGTACACAGAGTACGGACGCCTTCACCAACACCTCAGACAAATAGGTTCAAAGCCCGCAGGTATGAAAGACCATGGGCACAGGGAGCGCAAGACACCAAGAAGGTATTAACTCTTCACACTTCTACAGTTTTACAAGTGCCACATAACATTGTCTGTACATGTCATTGAAACAACATTGGTCCTGTATAGCTCCGTTTGTAGAGCATGGTGCTTGCAACACCAGGGTTATGGGTTTGATTCTCATGGGGGGCCGGTATGAGAAATGTATGCACTAACTACTAAGAGAGTCTGCAAAATGACTAAAGTAAAATGTCAACATCTCTACAGTTCATTGGTTGAGACTGTAGCCTACTTTCCTCTTTATCCATCCTCTAATAGTTTCTCTCTGTCTTGCTGCCTGCAGTCCTCCAGCTCTGTGAAATCCACCAGATCAGAGATGAGAAACTCACAGAACAAAGGCTCAGTGTCCCGCTTTCCTGCCATCTCCAGCGGAACCCAGAGCAGTGTAACCCAAAGTAGAACAGCAGAACTGGCAACCACATCAAAGACATGGAGAAGAGCCATTGCCCCACTGGCATCCCACTGTAAGATTCTCACAATGCATTCTCTGCTGCATCCTCTTAGACCATGCCCCCCCCCCCCTAGTAGTGCTAGGGGAAAAAACTATGTGCACGGGGGGGCAGGATAGAGTTTGGAAAACCCTGTCTTAGACAACGGACTTCCCTCACCAGTGGTTATGGGGTCCAATGACTACATTTACATGTTTTACCAAATTTATATACTTTCTTCTTTATGCTTTTTTCAAGGTAAGGAACAATCTCCACCATGTCACAAACACAGATCTGTGGCTATAAAAAACAGAGCCTGTAAGTTATCCACATGTGCAACTAAGTCAAACACTCTGAAACTAACACAAAGTCAAGACACACTGAGGGGGAAGAGAAAGATGGGGGCACCATCATGTGACTGTGCAGATAGTTCAAACATCTCTACAAGACATGATCTGGTCAAGAGGCCATTAGACAGCTGCTCCCTCCCACAGCCCCTGACCTCTTCTAGAAGGTCCTACACAGATTGGCCCCGTCTCCCCTCACTGCAGTACCACCGCTCCCCCAGCCCAGACGACCCAGAGCCCCATCCCTATCTCCAGCTGATCTCGGATCCCTTCCAGGGCTTGTCAGCGAGCAGTAGTATCACAGAGGAGTACGTACGCAGTGAGGACACCTACAGGGCTGAGCTCTGCTCCAGGAGTTTAGCTGACACCAGTCCTTTGTCTGTACCGGAGTCCCTCCCCTCGCAATGCCCCTCCAGCAGTGGCACCCTGGAAAGCAGCTCTCTCAGCCTCAGTGACTCCTTCACCGGCCCACTCAGCAGCTACTTCCGCACGCTGGGTGTTCTGTCCTCCGAGTCTGAGTCGGACGGGGAAGACGACAGCCATTCATGTCAGGATGCTGATAGAGAGAGCTACTACATCCCTGTGAGGTGGACTGCCTCTCAATCTCCCAGTGTCCGTACCGTCCGGAGTCCCAGGGGCCTGCAGTCCCAGCTGAGTATGGAGTCAACAAGCACCCCTGAAGATTCACCAAACAGTAGAGCTTCATACACTGGAGGAGGATATAGTCCCATGCCTTCACTGATGCAAGTAGGTCGACTGTCGATATCACCGTTGTCCATAACACCCTCTGTCACACAGAGAGCCAGCAGGGGGACTCTCACTACCCCGCAGCAGCTGTATGAACACCTCCCTGAGCTGGATCATCTCAGCCCCCTTAGCCCCAGGAGAGCTAACCCCATCTGGCTGGGCTCAGAGAGATGGCCGGTGCTGGAGGCCTCACCACCCAGGACCAGCTACACCCTGAGGCACTCCCAGCTGGTCAGCAGGATCCAGCAGGAGGAACCAGAGGAGGTCAGAGGAGAAGCTAGTAGTAGTGACAGTAGTACAGAGGACACTCCGTCCTCCAGCGAAGCCTCGCGCCATGGGACCTCTGGGCTGATGGATCACCTGACCATGGCCCTGATGGCCCTCCGTGACATCCGCAGGGAGGTGGCTCACATTCAGATGAGCAACGCACAGCAGGGTAGCGGTGCTATGACAGCTCAGGAGGCTCAATCAGCACCGGCTACCAACCCAGAGACGTTACGCAAAATCAAAGAACGGTGAGAGGAGCTGGAGAATGGAACAAGTATTCTTTCCTTCTGTTATTGTCATTATGTCAGATGAGTATCCTCCATAAATATAGTTACTGGTCCCTTGATAAAGTTTGGCATGCACATTTATTTTGCTTACAGGTCTTTTATACAGATGTAGGATCTTAATTTGACCTACACTGAGTGTAAAAAACATTAAGAACAACTTTATAAAGTAGCATGAAATCATCCTATATTCTTCATCTCAATTGTAGTCTTCTAACCTCCACAGTCTGTTGGAGGAGTCGTCTGATGAGGAGGAAGGGGACCAGTGTCGTATCTGTCAGTGTGGTGCTGGCTCCCCGACGAACCCCCTGCTCACCCCCTGTCTCTGCTCCGGCAGCCTGCAGTACATCCACCACGACTGCCTGAAGAAGTGGATCCAGACTAAAATACAGTCAGGTCAGTTTAATGACTGATTTAATTGTTGAAATGAATCATGATGGTGTGGCTCTGAACTGATAGAAGGAATGAAGTGTGTGTGTGTGTGTGTGTGTGTGTGTGTGTGTGTGTGTGTGTGTGTGTGTGTGTGTGTGTGTGTGTGTGTGTGTGTGTGTGTGTGTGTGTGTGTGTGTGTGTGTGTGTGTGTGTGTGACTGTGTGTGTGTGTGACTGTGTGTGTGTGTGTGACTGTGTGTGTGTGTGTGTGTGTGTGTGTGTGTGTGTGTGTGTGTGTGTGACTGTGTGTGACTGTGTGTGTGACTGTGTGTGTGTGTGTGTGTGTGTGTGTGTGTGTGTGTGTGTGTGTGTGTGTGTGTGTGTGTGTGTGTGTGTGTTACCATGTGTTTCCAGGGACCACACTGTCTGCGGTCAAAACCTGTGAGTTGTGTAAGGGGAGCCTAACACTGCATCTGGACGACTTTGACATGGAGGAGTTTTACCAAATGCATGGTCAGACACAGGTACACATCCCTTCTTTTGCATATCCCTATAGCATACTACCCAGCTATGCAATAACTGTATCATTCTGTTGTTGTGACTTATAATATAAATGCTTATCTGTGTGGTAGCAGGTTGACGTTTACGGTTATGAATCTTGCTCTGGAGGCAGAGCTGCGCAATTTCCGCTAGATGGGTCAGCTGCAAAGTCAAAATTGGCTATATTGTTCAAATTAAATGAAAATGAAAATTTGCTTTTAGTTCATAATTTGACGTTAGGGTTAGGCATTTGGGTTAGCAGTGTGGTTAGGGTTAATGTTAGGGTTAGGTTTCAAATCTGATTTTATGACTTTGTGGCTGTGCCAGCTAGTGACCACTCTGCAGAGCTGCCTCCAGAACAAAATTCATGACGAAAAACGCTAACCTGCTGTGTGATATGGCATGCTAGTAGGAGTAAATATTAGTAGGTTGTTTATCTCATCCATATTCTCTTTTAACCTCCTCTGACTTCCCTGCCGTCCCAGGTGGAGCAGACCAGTCCAGAGCTGTACATGTTGCTGATCCTTCAGCAGAGGTTCTCAGAGCTGCTGCAGGTGGCCCAGTCACGTAGCAACACCGTCTCTAGGGTAGGGAGGAACTGTTTCATGGTGATGGTGCTCATGCAGTGAGGGACTAACGTCCTGTTCCCCAATGGTACAGACTACTCCACAGCTATCCATTTATACATACAGTATCACAAGTTAATGCAGTTGTTACTCCTTCAGAAAGTAGATAGCCTATATCTAAGCCTGTACATTTAAAGGTGAGGTATACAGTATAAGTGAGAGAGAGAGGGATTTAAAACAAGATGACTCACTAGGCTTCCCATAAATAATGGAGTATAACTAATTGGTACATTCATGATTAGCTGCTACAGTATGAGATAGATTGAAGGTCAGAAATGTTTCTTTATCTTAGATGGCTACCAGACTGTACCTGATTCAGAGAACAGCAGGGGCAAACAGTAGGTGACGACAGTGTTGATCATTTGGTGACAGAAATACTGTGCAAATCTAAATGGATCAACACTTGATAGCCAGAGTTCTTATATTGAGATGTCTGCAATTTACTAAATAATTGTCTTCTTTGTAAAATGGATTTGAGGAGTAAATCTGATTTTAAATAATTTGATTTGAAAGATTGTTAGGTTTAAAGGACAACTTTGATTGAAGAATGATTGATCAATGGAACCTGTTGTGTTTACGGGCCTTTTATTAAAAAATATATCGACAAATTAAGATGTTTTATTGTCACATACACCGGATAGGTGCAGTGAAATGTGTCACACTCTCTGAATAGCTATCTACAGTTGAATAACAGCAGTTGACTGGATGTTCTCTTGATTCTCCCTCAGGTTTGGAGGCTTCCTCTTCTTCCACACACACTGAGGGTGAGAGCCAGCAGAGGGAGCCAGAGAGGCAATCACACACCAGGGACACCTGACACCTTCACCCTTCTTCCTTCCTGTTCTTAAATCCTGGGTGAAGTGACGTTAATGATGAATTTATTATAACTTATTTCATGAAATGATTTTAACACACGATGCAGTGCATCTTATTCAATGGTACCATCTGGACAGAGGAGAAATAAACTTGACAGAAAGGTGGTGGGTATAATAAATACATTTATTCTTATCTATTTAAGTTAAATGAATTACTTATTACACTATTTATTACATTTCTATTATTAGGATTTTAACATCAGCTTTGCTTTTATATTGCACTATGGCATTTAACAGATATGACTTGATAGATGGAAGAAGGCTCTTTAATGCTGCTAATTGTTGGAACAGTAAACAGAGATAAACATCCAGAAAATAGAAGTTAAATTATTAAGGAAATCAACTAGAAAGTCAAACTCAGGGAGCTAGTTTTTATATCAGATGTTTGGTGTGAACTTTTCAATCTTTTTACATACACAGACCCTGTAGTTTTACTGTACTGTTTTACTGTACAGTACTATACTGTCTATGTCTCAATGGCTTTCTTTCTTTCATAACTTCCTGTAGCTGAAGAAACTTACTTCATTGTCAAGTTTCAGACCAACTTAAAACAAATTAGCGTAAATAAAATATTTCAATCGATGAATGTGTTGTTCGGACTCGACTCAAGTTGCTGTGACCATGGGAGAGTTGTTCTTGGTAATGTGCATCAGTGTAACATGTGTGAAATCACTGATGCTCTTCACTGAGATCCCTGTGATGTGACTCAGCTCCTCCACTACCTGGTGATCAATGGTTGGGCCGTTACTAGTTCACTGAGCAGCATGCACTGTAGTAACCAAACACTAGCTTTTAGCTAAAGGTAATAATCCAACTTCAACATAATAGCTTAAACCTTACTAATAAGTATGGAAGAAATAAAAGTTAATAATATGACTGTTTACAAGAAGGATATATTATAGTAGCTGATCACCTGTTCCCAGTTAGTGACATTGAGGATGTATGCACCCACAGCAATGACACCAACACCAAGAAGCATGCAGTCTTCAGTCACCGACACAAAAGTCTTTCTGTTGGTTTTCACAGGGGACACATGCTTATTTATGGCTGTTACACTGCTGTTAACTAAACACACGGCCTAACATTGAGAGAGGAAAACTACGGCTGCCAATGGCCCTGGTCAAAAATAGAGCACTATAGGGAATAGGGTGCCTTTTGGGACGCATCCTACCTCTGTTCGTCAGATGGGCTCAGGCACTGAGTGGTGGCCTTGAGCAGGGAGTCATAGATGGCTGTCCTCTGGAGGTAGGTGAACTGGAGAACGTGTCTGCTGAGGTGATGCAGGTGCTCCACAGGGATAGAAGAGTCATTGTGCCCTGTAGGATATGGTGAGTAGTGAATAAATAGTTACATACCGGTAACACCAAGAGGCATTTAAAAAAATTTTTTTATTGAATATCCGAAACATACAATATACTTGCAGTGAAGCAGCTCAACAATTACACCATACCAGTCATCCAACGGACTCCCATTCAGAGCGAAACACAGAAGCATCCAGGGTCAATGCCCTGCTCAAGGGCACGTTGACAGATCTCCCACCAGGACAAAAAAAGTGAACCCGAACCCTCCAAGATCACTCCACAGTTCCCCAATAGCTTTACCTCAAGCATTCGAGACCCCTCCCACAGTCAACCCCCCCCCCCCCCCCAAGAAGACATTTTTTTGCTCATATGATTTGAAAAACGAATCTTCAGGAGTAGGCAGCTGCATAAGTAAGTAAACTGAGATATGACTAAGGAGTTAATCAGGGCAATTTCTTCATAAATAGAAAGGTATTTACCTCTCCATGGTTGCAGGATCTTGTCTATTTTTACAAGTTTTCTATTGAAATTCATTGTGGAGAGCTTATTTATATATTTCTTCACCATCAGCCCATTATATACAGCTGAAGTCGGAAGTTTACATACACCTTAGCCAAATACATTTAAACTCAGTTTTTCGCAATTCCTGACATTTATTCCTAGTAAAAATTCCCTGTCTTAGGTCAGTTAGGATCACCACTTTATTTTAAGAATGTGAAATGTCAGAATAATAGTAGAGAATGATTTATTTCAGCTTTTTTTTCTTTCATCACATTCCCAGTGGGTCAGAAGTTCACATACACTCAATTAGTATTTGGTAGCATTGCCTTTAAATTGTTTAACTTGGGTCAAATGTTTCGGGTAGCCTTCCACAAGCTTCCCAAAATAAGTTGGGAGAATTTTGTCCCATTCCTCCTGACAGAGCTTGTGTAACTGAGTCAGGTTTGTAGGCACACACTTTTTCAGTTCTGCCCACAAATTTTCTATAGGATTGAGGTCAGGGCTTTGTGATGGCCACTCCAATACCTTGACTTTGTTGTCCTTAAGCCATTTTGCCACAACTTTGGAAGTATGCTTGGGGTCATTGTCCATTTGGAAGACCCATTTACGACCAAGCTTTAACTTCCTGACTGATGTCTTGAGATGTTGCTTCAATATATCCACATAATTTTCCTCCCTCATGATGCCATATATTTTGTGAAGTGCACCAGTCCCTCCTGCAGAAAAGCACCCCCACAACATGATGCTGCCACCCCCGTGCTTCACGGTTGGGATGGTGTTCTTCGGCTTGCAAGCTACCCCCTTTTTCCTGCAAACATAACGATGGTCATTATGGCCAAACAGTTATATTTTTGTTTCATCAGACCAGAGGACATTTCTCCAAAAAGTACAATCTTTGTCCCCATGTGCAGGTGCAAACCGTTGTCTGGCTTTTTTTATGGTGGTTTTGGAGCAGTGGCTTCTTCCTTGCTAAGCGGCCTTTCAGGTTATGTCGATATAGGACTCGTTTTACTGTGGATATAGATACTTTTGTACCTGCTTCCTCCAGCATCTTCACAAGGTATTTTGCTGTTATTCTGGGATTGAATTGCACTTTTCGCACCAAAGTACGTTCATCTCTAGGAGACAGAACGCGTCTCCTTCTTGAGCGGTATGACGGCTGCGTGGTCCCATGGTGTTTATACTTGCTTACTATTGTTTATACAGATGAACGTGGTACCTTCAGGCATTTGGAAATTGCTCCCAAGGATGAACCAGACTTGGTTGATTTCTTTTGATTTTCTCATGATGTCAAAAAAAGAGGCACTGAGTTTGAATGTAGGCCTTGAAATACATCCACAGGTACACCTCCAATTGACTCAAATGATGTGAATTAGCCTATAAGAAGCTTCTAAAGCCATGACATCATTTTCTGGAATTTTTCAAGCTGTTTAAAGGCACAGTCAACTTAGTGTATGTAAACTTCTGACCCACTGGAATTGTGATACAGTGAATTATAAGTGAAATAATCTGTCTGTAAACAATTGTTGGAAAAATTACTTGTGTCATGCACAAAGTACATGTCCTAACCAACTTGCCAAAACTATAGTTTGTTAACAAGAAATTTGTGGAGTGGTTGAAAAACAAGTTTTAATGACTCCAACCTAAGTGTATGTAAACTTCTGACTTCAACTGTAGGTAAACTGCAGGGTAATGTAAAAGTTGTATTTTTTAAAGATCCGAATACATAATATTGTGCACTAATCATAATTTGGTTTTAGTCCAGAGAGTACATAAAAGCTATCTAGATCTTCAATGAGACATTGCTGGGATCTAGCTTGCGGACTTAATATAAAACTTGAGTCATCGGCATACATGGACACCTTTGTTTTTAAGCCTTGTATTTATAATCCTCTAATGTTGTTATTGGATCTGATTTTAATAGCTAGCATTTCGATGGCCATAATGAATAGATATGGTGACTGCGGATACCCTTGTTTAACTCCTCTTGACAATTCAAAACTCTCTGAGAAGTAGCCATTATTTACTATTTTACACCTGGGATTGCTATACATTATTTTTACCAATTTTATAAGAGAATCACCTAATTTGAAAAAATCCAGGCATTTATAAAGAAAATTCAGTCTTACTTTATCAAATGCCTTTTCAAAATCTGCTATAAATACCAGGCCTGTGTCACGCCCTGGCCATAGAGAGGCTTTTATTCTCTATTTTGGTTAGGCCAGGGTGTGACTAGGGTGGGCATTCTAGTTTCTTTATTTCTATGTTTTCTATTTCTTTGTGTTTGGCCGGGTGTGGTTCTCAATCAGAGGCAGCTGTCTATCGTTGTCTCTGATTGAGAACCATACTTAGGTAGCCCTTTTTCCACCTGTCTTTGTGGGAAGTTGACTTTGTTTAGGGCACATAGCCTTTAGCTTCACGGTTTGTTTTTGTAGTGTTTATTGTTTTGTTCGGCGTCATTTTTAGTAATAAAAGGAAAATGTATGCTCACCACGCTGCACCTTGGTCCTCTTCTTTAATCGGCCGTGACAGCCTGGCTTCTTAGATGTTTCATGATGTTATATTATTTCTAGTAGTTGTCGTATATTATCTCCAATGTATCATCCATGTTAAAAACCTGTCTGATCAGGATGAACAATACCTGGTAAAACCTTTTTAATTCTGAGTGCTATGCATTTCACTAGTATTTTTGCATCACAACATTGAAGTGTAAGGAGCCTCCAGTTTTTTAGATAGACTGGGTCTTTATATTTGCCATCTGGGTCTTGTTTTAATAATTGAGAAATCAGACCTTTCTGCTGAGTACCTGAGAGACTACAATTTCTTTAGGAGTAGTTAAAACAATCTAACAATGGAGCGTTTAGTATATCAAAAAAGGCTTGATATACCTCTACCGGTATGCCATCAAGCCCTGGGGTTTTTCCAGACTGAAAGTATTTAATAGCCTCAAAAAGTTCTTCCTCTGTAATTTGGCCTTCACACGGATCTTTCTGTACATTTGTTAATTTTCCATTTTTTATATTATTTGGAAATAATTCCTTACCGTAATCTTCATTCAGTTGGAGAGGATGGGATGGAAAAGAGAACATCTGCCTAAAATAATTAGCTTCCTCTTAAAATATAATCTCGGTGAATCATAGATGACTCCGTCTTCAGTAACGACTTTCCGCAAATTATTTTTGTTAGTGTTCCTGTATTGGCAATTCAGGAAGAATTTTGTGCATTTTTCTCCATGTTCCATCCAGTTTACTTTATTTTTGTAATAGATTACATTAGATCGTTCTTGAATAAGTTCCTCAAGTTCTTTTTGTTTTTCCTCTAACTTATTTTGTATCTCTGTAGTATCATTTGTATTGCTATCTACCTGTACTATTAGTTCATGGATTTCCCTTGTTAGTCTTGTCTCTTTAGCCAGAAACTGCTTTTTTATTATTGATAAATATTGAATTGAATGACCTCTGAAGTTACATTTAAAAGGTATCCCAAACAATAAGGGGATTTGCTGAACCTATATTATACTGGAAAAATTCAGTTATATATTATTTTGTCTTAGGTAAAAAATAAGTTGTCCTCCAGTAAACTTTGATTAAATTTCCAATATCCCCGTCCACGTGGAAAACCTATAAGAGTTATGTGAATGCCAATTAGATGATGATCCAATCGCATTCTGTCTCCTATTAAAACTTTTTTAACGTTTGATGCAAGAGAGAAAGAGACAAAGTAGTCAAGACGACTAGCTTGATGAAGTCTCCTCCATGTATATCTCACTAGATCGGGGTTTTTTAGTCTCCAAATATCCACTATTTCTAATGTGTCCATAATATTTGTGATTTCCTTAAGGGCACGGTGATGATAGTTTATAGAGTGATTACCTTTACGGTCCATTGAGGTACTTAACACTGTGTTATAGTCTCCTACCATAATGATTTGATCATTTGTTGCCTGTAAGTTCAATAAATTGGTATAATTGTTTTCGAAGAAGTATGGATCATCCTGGTTTGGACCATATAGATTAATGAGCCAAATCTCTTTTTCGGCCACTTTCATATTCAAAAAGATCAACCTTCCTTGCAAATCATTCCTGACTATTTGCACATTCAGATCGAAATTTTTGTTAATTAATATCTTCACACCTTTTGAGTTCCTTTGTCCATGACAGAAAATTATTTCACCACCCCATTCCTTTTTCCACGCAACTTCATCTAAGGATGTAGAGTAAGTTTCCTGTAAACAGTATATGTTATATTCCTTTTCTTTTAGCCACATAAAGACTGATCTTCTTTTTTTATAATCTGCTAAACTGTTACAATTATAACTGGCTATACTTATTTCACCCTACCATAACTAGATACTATTCTCAGTCTAAATTGACCATAATTAGTGCTTGTAAAGTCACTGCCATCAGAGATATTATGACGGTTAAAATTAGAGCATTCAAATGTCTGATATTTAGAATTCAAGAAATAGGTTCTAGCAATATTTGTTTTATTCCCTTGCCTGTTTGCCTGTGAGCCAATGCCACAGATGTTAGAAAATTGAGACAAGATATTATGTGTGTAGTAAATCTGAGTAGGTTGATGTGTATGATATCGGATGTGATTTAGTGAGTGTGTACGATGTCTGTATAAGAGTAAGACTATAATGTGTGCTGTCCAAATAAATAATAACTCCGCTATTTTGCATTGGTTGAGTGTCTATGTGTGTAACATGTAGTGTGTATAGCCTTAATATTGATGATAATTGTAATCCATATCGTATCACCGTCATAGCTGCATCATAATTACCTTTAACATCATTGAAAAACACATCCCAGCATTTCCATAGCAATTGACGTTCACATGATCATGAAAGAGACCTTGCATTACTCTTAAGACGGCTTCACTACAGTACAAATGTATTCCGTACAATATGTTATTATTCCCCAATGCCCCTATTCTGATATCTTCCCCTTGCTTGTTGTAAACATATATAAACTTGTAGACAAATACATAAAAAATATACACAAACAAGAAACATATTAAATTATAAAACAGTTCTCGACAATAGAGTGAGAGAAGAGAAAAGAGAGAAAGAGAGAGTGAGAGAAGAGAGAAAGATCAGGTGTGTGTGTGTATGTGTAAGTCCGTATATGTATGTGAGCATGTAATTGAGTACATGTGTGTTCATATCCACTTCATAGTGTTCAGATATTTTTACAGTTCCCATACTTTCTTTTTTTCGTACCCTGAAGTCCCTGTAGAATTTAGTACAGCCATGGTGTTATGGAGCTGTCTCGGAATAGCTGTCCATTTATAAAGAGTTTGTCCACAATGAGAAAGGCACGATTACCCTTCTCCCTCTGTTGCCTTTGTACCGGATACAGTCTCTTACGACGTTCGTTTATCTCCCTTGGAAATTGGTCATTGAGACCGAATTTCGTCCCTTTAAGCTCCCTTCCCCTGCTTTGATCATCTCCTTTTGTTGGTAGTGTTCAAATTTTGCGATGATCGGTCAGGGACCCTTGGTCTTGTCGCTCCAAGTCTGTGTACTCGGTGGAAAGCCACCTTGTTTACAGTCTCTATAGGAAGTTTCAAGGCGGATTGCATGAATTCTCTGATCGCGCCCTCTGGATTATCGGATACGTCCTCAGGAACCCACCCCAAAAAATGATTTTCACGCATGCTACAACTTTGTATGTCTAGTAGCGACTCCTTCATCACTGTTTTCCTGTTTTCCCTGAATAGACAATCCATGTTGGAATCGTGGATTTTTACCTTGGCTGTGAGTGCCTTGTTCTCTCCTTGGAGCGTGAGAATTTCACTATGGCTAAACTCCAAACTCCCCCTCAGCCCTGCTACCTCCTCACACAACTTTTCCAGAGGCATTTTACTTTATAAACCTTTTACAGCAGTGGGCTAAATCAGGGTCACAGAGTGATTCTTGGTAGTCTTAAACAAATCTATTTTGAAACAGAAGTATACACCTCACACACATGGTTATGGGATTTTTTTTTAAAGAAGACCCCTGTACCATGTCAGATATAGAGATGAAATGTATTCAATTGTGAGTTTGCATCCCAATATTACACTTTATATACATTTATATTTTTTACATTTTTTTTAATGTAACCTTTATTTAACTAGGCAAGTCAGTTAAGAACAAATTCTTATTTACAATGATGGCCTACCCAGAAGACAGAAGACTGGAATATAACAAAACTGTTTGACATAGAAACATTGGATTTATCAAGGTTTTTTTTAATCATATTTTTAAATGATATTAATAACGTTCTGCCCATGAGGCCAAAGAGGGCGCTTTTGGTCATTGCCTGTAGGAAATGGGTTCTACAGGCCAAAATAGGAATGTAGCATGTAATGTAGCACCTCATTACAGCAAAATGTCATGTCTCTTTTTATGGTTATCATAAGGACTACAGAATGTGAAATACTTACCAAGCACCTCCAGGAGTATCTCAACATAAGTCAGAGGGTTGGGGGTGTTTATCCTGAAGTCAAGTGCTTTCAAGATCATCAGCTCCATGTCCATGATAGTTTGTTTGGAAATGCTGTGGCCCATCGAGTGAAGAAACTGCGCTGCTGTGTTGTTGTCAACCACCTGGTAAAGTAAAAGGTGAGAAAAGTATTATTGACATTATGAATGGTGATACAAATGGTGATCTACAGATTAGAGGTCGACCGATTAATCGGCATGGCATAGCTGATTAATTAGGGCCGAATTCAAATTTTCACAACAATCGGGAATTGGCATTTTTGGACGCCGATTATGGCCGATTACATTGCATTCCACGAGAAAATTGCGTGGCAGGCTGACCACCTGTTATGGGAATGCAGCAAGGAGCCAAGGTAAGTTGCTAGCTAGCATTACATTTTTCTTATAAAACAACAATCAATCTTCACATAATCACTAGTTAACTACACATGGTTGATGATATTACTAGGTTAACTAGCTTGTCCTGTGTTGCATATAATCAATGCGGTGCCTGTTCATTTATCCTCGAATCACAGCCTACTTCGCCAAACGGGGGAGGATTTAAGAAAAACGCATTCGCGAAAAAAGCACAATCGTTGCACAAATGTACATAACCATAAACATCAATGCCTTTCTTAAAATCAATACACAGAAGTATATTTTTTTAAACCTGCATATTTAGTTAAAAGAAATTCATGTTAGCAGGCAATATTAACTAGGGTAATTGTGTCACGTCTCTTGCGTTCATTGCAGTTTGGGCCGCCTGGCTTGTTGCGAACTAATTTGCCAGAATTTTACATAATTATGACATAACATTGAAGGTTGTGCAATATAACAGCAATATTTAGACTTAGGGTTGCCACCCATTCGATAAAATACGGAACGGTTCCGTGAATTTCACTGAAAGAATAAACGTTTTGTTTTCAAAATGATAGTTTCCGGATTTGACCATATTAATGACCAAAGACTCGTATTTCTGTGTTTATAATATTATAATTAAGTCTATGATTTGATATTTGATAGAGCAGTCTGACTGAGCGGTGGTAGGCAGCAGCAGGCTCGTGGGCATTCATTTAAACTTTACTGCGTTTGCCAGCAGCTCTTAGCAATGCTTGAATCACAGCGCTGTTTATGACTTCAAGCATATCAACTCCTGAGATTAGGCTGGCAATACTAAAGTGCCTATTAGAACATCCAATAGTCAAAGGTATATGAAATGCAAATGGTATAGATAGAAATAGTCGACGCGTCATAATTCCTAAAATAACTACAACCTAAAAGTTCTTAATTGGGAATATTGAAGAACTGGGAATGTTGAGCCACCAGCTTTCATATGTTCTGAGCAAGGAACTTAAACGTTAGCTTTTTTACATGGCACATATTGCACTTTTACTTTCTTCTCCAACACTGTATTTTTGCATTATTTAAACCAAATTGAGCATGTTTCATTATTTATTTGAGACTAAATAGATTTTATTTATGTATTATATTAAGTTAAAATAAAAGTGTTCATTGTTCAATCAGTATTATTGTAATTGTCATTATTACAAATATAAATATATATATATATATAAATTGCCAGATTAATCGATATCGGCTTTTTTTTGGTCCTCCAATAATTGGTATCGGCATTGAAAAATTATAATCGGTCAACCTCTACTACAGATGATAATGAAAAGGTTTCCCAAAACTCACAGCACTGTGCAAAGACAGTTTGCTTGCTATTTGCACACAAGAGAGGAGAATGAGATGGAACTTCTCACTCAGGTTCTCATAAACAAGGTCCTCGTAATTTCTTTTATGGACACCTGCTGCCCCTGCAGGTGTGTGTGGTGTTGAAAACAGATCCTCCAGGTGCTTTATCATAAACCTGTTAGCAGAAGATACTCATAAAATTGGTCTTATTTTTAATCACATTGACAGATAACTGATAGTTCCTATTTTCAAATCATGAATCCTACCTTTCAAGTAGTTCAACAGCATGATATCCAACCAAGGGGTCAAGTCTTAACTCTTCCGTGACAAGGAAAACGCATTCTGTGGGAAACAGAGCCAGAGGTTTTAGGCCTATTCAGATTGGATTTCATGGCCTAGTCCTACGGTTCAAGTCTGTAAATGTTTTAGCTAGACAGTTTATTGTGGTAACTTTCGAGCATGGCACTTGCAACGCCAGGGTCAAATCAAATTGTATTTGTCACATGCGCCGAATACAACAGGTGTAGACCTTACAATGAAATGCTTACTTACAAGCCCTTAACCAACAATGCTCCCAGAAGTTTTAAGAAAAAAAAGTGTTAAGTAAAAAATAGATAAGTAAAAAAATAAAATAGAGTGGGTTCAATTCTTGGGACAGGGCTCCTGAGTGGCGCAGATGTCTAAGGCACTACTTCTTAGTGCTAGAGGCGTCACTACAGACCCTGGTTCGATCCTGGGCTCTATTGCATCCGGTGTTGACTGGGAGTGCACAATTGGCCCAGCGTTGTCCGGGTTTGGCCGTGATAGGCTGTCATTGTAAATAAGTATTTGTTCTTAACTGACTTGCCTAAATAAATGTTAAAAGGATCACATTTTAAGCTAAATAGCAATATATATTGTACAGTGTGGATATTGCTTGTGTTGTTATTATCAGCGCTTATTTTTTATTTAAAGATCCGACTTTCATCATCTCTTCTGTTTACGACGTGATACAGTTGTTTATCAGTCGATCAGAAAATCAACAAAATAATAGCACATAGCTAGTGTCCATGTACTTATGGATAATTCATATTTACATTCATTTTGACCCTAGTGGCCTCGTTTTTTTATATTTGATATTAGATCGGTTTGGTCAACCTGTCACAGGTTACCTGTGAAGCCAAAATAACGTAATGTTACGTAACTTTAGCCTAAACAAACGTGGCGCCATTCGCATTTCCGCTGGCGTGTTCTTGTAATGGCCGTTGCCAAAGCACAGATAGAACAATGAGATAGTTGACCAAAGTTACGAACAACCGTTAGCCAGCAGCGAGCTAAAAACTTACCTATCAATCTTTTGTCTTTAAAATCCCCACTGTAACGTGATAAATTGCTCAGTTTATCTTTGTTTCTGGTATTGAGATTTATGAGAAAGTCTGATAAAATATCAAAAGAAGCTTCACCAAACTTTAGGTTTTTGCTTTGGCTTGGCGAGAATAGGAATCTCTTCGCCATAGCTAACGTTACTAGCTAGCCAGAAATAAAATGGCAAGATAAAAATAAAAATAAACTTTGGATTTCGTTGTCCGCGGAGTTAATTTTTGAAAATGCAGTACTTTATTTTGCCATGAGATGGCGGTTGACACACTATAAAAAAACGAACCTTTCGCGGCGAAACCGGAAATGTCTGGGTGACCTATTATAGTGTTGCACAAGCAGATCAGGCTGTCGCAAAAATGGCTGACCAGAAACCGACAGTGGATCCCGAAGTCCCTTTTGCAAAGAGGATAGATCCAAACAAGGAGGATCTTACCAGGGACGAGTTCTACTTTATCAGACAAGTGGAGCTCGCGCAATGGAAGAAGAAATCGCAGCAACTCAGGGGCCGTAATATTGCAACAGGACTTGCTATCGGAGCCATTGTAATGGGTATTTGTATCCTTGCCAAACTCAGTCACAAAAGGTGAACTGCGTAACATGAGCTAATTTGCCACTAAATGGCATGATATAGCGATCCATTGTAATGTTGCCATAACTATTAGCAGTTAAAGTCAACCAGACATTATTCATGTATGTCCTTGAAGCTGTAAGTCATTGTAGATAGGTTATGAAATTCACGTTGTAGTGGTGAAGAACAGCATGACATGTGTTTGCATAACAGCCATGTACTGTAGCAAGCGAGTTAGCTAATTGGATAACCATGTAACGTTAGCTAGTAGCCAAGCAAGGATCTAACTAGAGTTAGCTAAGTAGCTCTCTCATCATGCCACTTTATTACAAGTTGCTACAGTGAAAGCTGGTGATGAGTGTAAAACATGTCTGCCATAAATGTATGTTGATGATGATGAAAACGTTCATCCTTGTGTTTATGTAGTTAAGTTCGACTATAGCTTCATACCCAGCACATACCTTGCCTCTGTCAACACATTTGCCTTGACTTTGCTCCTCCTAGATGGCTACACGTTTTACTCAGTGAAACAGGAGAAGATTATGGATGAGCTGGATGCGGAGGCCAAGGTCGCGAGAATGGGGGGGGCAAAGACAGGCGCCAACTGACTTGGCGATCAGATGGACTGAGCTCAGATCGACTGTGTGGTGTGCCACTGATCCTATCGCCTGTAGGCCTACTTGCACTGGAAGGGACTAATGCTGACAAATGCTGGTGCTACATCTTATTCCACTGCTAGCCACTGTCAAGGCAGCATCGGACCCTGTTTTGCCCTGGATATGTATACTTTTATGTGGTTGTGTTGCTGACTTAAGTGTCTTCATGGTGATTAAACATGCTTGTCTGTAGAAAGAATTATCTACTGCCCCCGATTACCCCCTTACAATTTCAGGATCCTGGGTCTTGTTCATTAGGCACCAAGCGGATGGCAACAGGAGGCAACATGTTTTTTAATGATTTCTGGTTTCTTAATGGTACCCCAATGAGTAGGCACCTATTCTCCTTCCTTTTCTTCCCAATGACTAGGCACTTGTGTAGAAATATTTGTATTCCCTTCAAATCAGCATCAAAGGATTTCTCCCAAAACTATAAAACTAATTCAACCTCATGTCTATCAGTAATGTTAATTCTACAGTGGCCTTGAAATAGGTGGGATTAGAAATATAACAGCTCAACTGGGACAAAGAAACATATTTATATTGAAATATATTTATGTTGATAAAGGATTGAGTTGTACATTTGTTATTATGCATTTGTTTTTTCACAACAATAAATGACATCTTATAGCAAGGTCAGTGTAATGTTTCATACACTGATATTGCCACAGTAGTACGGAAGCGGAGAGGAACACTATCATTATTTCAACTCTATATCAAAATATGATTTACAGAGTTTGTTGTAGCCACCAAAGCTACAGAGTAAAAATATAAAATAAGACATTGCAAGGAAAAGGCACAGATTGAGCATGGCAGGACAGCAGCTTTGTATGTTAAAGCAATACAATCAACCAACAATCATACATGCATTCAAAAATGTGGATTGTAATCACTTTTTCTTTCTTTAAATATAAATCTTAAGAGTATCATTGCAATAGAATTCCATATGTGTATTTAAGGCAATAGCTAATATGGGCTCACAGTTTAATTCATTTTTTAGGGTAGTCGTACTCTTCCCCACTTGTGCATATAAATATGCTACTTTACCAAAAAGTGATGAGTTACTACTAAAGTAGAATTTACTAAAGTGCATAGGGTGCCTGGTTTATTGCGCATTGCAGCAAGGTTTATCATTGTCAATGTGTTTGCACAAGAAAAGTAGCTTGCCAAAATGTCTTTGATTCATTTGTAAAAGTAATTTACAAATGCATTATTTAATATTTACACATTTACAATCATGGTGAGAACCAGTAGTCTAGACCTATGTTTAATTATTTTGGGAGAAAATATAATCTCAGCTAAAAAGTCAGGAGAGTTGAAAATCATCAACCATAAATTGCCTATTTATTTTTAATCGATGTGGCTGATTTGGCAATACTTTCACTTGATTTGTTTTTAAAAGGAGTAGTTTTAGTCTTAGGTATTTGTCATTTATAGAGCTGTATTGTGCCTTGCTTCTTACTGTATAACCTTTTTATATTTCATATGAACACATATAATGTGAAATTCTGAAATATTCTGGAAAGACTGACACCTAAATGATTTCAGTGTTGTAGGTCTACCTATAGTACTGTATATGGTTGTTCGGAAAGCTACTTGTCATAGTGTTGCATTTTATTGATAAATGCTCACTATAATGTATATAAGGTACTGCCTACCATCTTTTAACATCTATGTTCACATCTTTCTACACATTGACAACAGTCGTCCTTCATAATGCTGTTGAATTCATCAGAAATATTGTTGCATCACTATTGTACATTGGAAAACAGGCAGAACTATAACAACATATCTGGACTTCTGTAGTCAGACTCTAGAGGGCAGTAGCGAGCTACAGTCAGCATCAACAGATTCCAAACAGACAGTCAAATGTGCAAAGAGGAGAGTGAATAATCTGAAATACAGCAAGAGTTACTGAGCTTCATCTCACTCCACTGCTCCCAATAAAAATGTGTGCGACAGTCAGATAAGCAGGAAAATAATGATCAACTGCCCCGGCCTCGATCCCATGATCCCAATATTGTAGCTGGAACAACCCTTACTGCTCTGTGGCTACAAGGCAGGACTACAGCTGATCATTAAGGCTCTATGTACAATGATCACACGTTTCTCACTAGCATTGCATAGTATGAAGAATGATGGTGCACTACTTGGGCTAGTACTATTGTGAGCCTTTTATACGCATTAGCTGAGGATTAGGCAGTTTTGAAACTTTTGACCATCTCATTTTAAACACTGTTCTGGTGGCGTCCTAGAACGGGTATGTTGCACTGAACCGTTGAATCTGGCAAGCTTCTCTTGGGGGTGACTGACAGCGGATGACAACGGTTCTGTTGTCCCTTCATAGCAGAGGGCTCAGCGACCTCTGACGGACCTGCGACCTATGATTAACCCTGTGACTATTTGATCAGCAGAGGAGCTTCCTGGTTTCTGGGGGATCTAGGTAAGTCTCCTCCAATGGGGGCCCAGATAAAGGGTTTAGAGGTGATGTCAGTTATTTCCTCCAGCAGGATGGGCATGATTATTTCAGTCACATTTTAGATGAGGTAGTCTGGGCTTATTCTACAGCAAGCATGGTTGAAGATTCTTACTGGTGAGAGAGGAGACAAGGAGATGCAATGATTAAATGTGTAGAGCATCGTGCATTGCACATTAGGATTTCCAGATAAACTTAGATTTTAGACAGCAAAATAAATGTAAGATATGGGTCGTGATTCAATCAGATGTGCGTTGTAGACAAGCACATTGCACTACCGACAACGCACCTCTAATTCAATCGTGGCCATGCTCTGTGTACAGTAAATAAAGACATAATGAGAGAACTCTAACCATTCTACTGACATCGGAAGCAAAGGTCACCCCTTTAGAGGGCTTCTCCGGAGAGCTGCTGCTGCTGTTGCTGCCACCCAGAGAGTTCCTCCTGATGATACCTTGGAGGGGGAGTATGTCCAGGCGCTGCAGGCTGTTTCTGCGGGAGGTGGAGGGGTAACTCCTCTCCTTAGAGATACGGCGTTGGCGACTGGAGAGCATGGCGGCAGGCGAGACAATCCCCGCAGGGGGAACCTTCCCCATCCTCTCATACAGCTCCTCAATCTCCCTCTTCTGGGTGGCCTGGAGACTCTGCACCTGCACCAAGTGTCTGAGAGAGAGAGAAAGAGAGAGAGAGAAACAGATAGGTGAGAACTCTGAGGACTTGTTTAAGTGATTTGGAATAGTTGAGATGCAAGTTGAGTTCAAAATAATCAAACTTGGATTCAAACCCTAAATCGATCTGGAATGAAAATGGGTAAATAACTGGAGAGATGCTGAAGGTGAAACACTCACTTCTCCCTCATCACCTGCAGCTCCTCCCGCATGTCCTCGTCCTCCGAGTCGTCACTGCTCATGTACGTGAAGTTGCGGCTGTAGCTCAGCCACAAGTGGTGCAGGGCCGAGTTGTAGGTAGGGCTCCCTGCACCTCCCTCCCACAGGCCACGCCCCTCTGAATCCACCACCGTGACGGACAGGCCGCTGTCTGCAGACGTACCCATCAGACTGAGGCTACACACTCTCCTCCTCCTCCTTCTTACTATCTGCTGCTCTTCCTTCTCCTCCTCATGCTCCTCGTCATCTTCTTCCCCCTCTTCTTCCTCCTCCTCTTCCTGCTGCTGCTCTTTGGTCCCGGCCCACCCTACCTGGACCTCCCCGTCCTCCTCCACAGGGAGGTGTCGGTCTGGGGGGGAGAGAGTGAGGGAGGTGTTCAGGCTTGTATCTGCCCCCCCCTGCTCCTCTGTGCTGCTCTCGGAGGTGGTGGAGCTGCCCACTGACTTGGGCCTGGTGGAGCCTGTGGTGGAGCTGCCCACTGACTTGGGCCTGGTTGGGCCTGGGGTAGAACTGCCCACTGACTTGGGCCTGGTGGGGCCTGGGGTAGAACTGCCCACTGACTTGGGCCTGGTTGGGCCTGGGGTAGAGCTGCCCACTGACTTGGGCCTGGTGGGGCCTGGGGTGGAGCTGCCCACTGACTTGGGCCTGGTTCGGCCTGGGGAGGAGCTGCCCACTGACTTGGGCCTGGTGGGGTTAGAGCCTTGTCCATCTGGTGCAGCAGGCATAGGGATCTCTATGCTAGGGGTGACCTGGAAACGACCCACTGTGACGGCAGAAGGCGGGGGATCTGTGGGGTGGAAGAGGTTTATGATTAATATCAACACAGTGATAATTATTATTTTTCACAATCTGCAGTTTGTGTTTACATTCTGTTCCAGTAGTGATATAATTTTCCATTGACATTGACTCGTACTTTCAAATTGATTCAAATGGATAATGTCGTCTCAATCTGAAATGTACTTTAAATGTCAAGCGTGCTGTTACGCGGATCTACCACGGATCGGATAGAATCCTGGCCTTAGTTTCATAACTTTCTGTCAGAAAAACCAATCCAACTGCCATATCTACTGCCAACATCTGGTTGTGTTCATGGTGCCATAAATGGGTGGGAAGCAAGAGCTAGCGGAGGTCTGGCACTAGGTGTAACTCTACTCTACACGGTCGGAAAACAGTTATTTTCTGCTGAATGTGGCCCTGGGATTTCTCAAAAACAGAGCCTGTTCTGTATGTCTGTTGAGCGAAATGGGCTGGGTTGGGTTGCTCGGGTACTGGAGCTGGGTGGGGTGGGGGTGTGAACACAGACAGGTGGGGAGGATGTGGGAGGAGAGGCCTGTAACGAGCGTAGAAGCCTTCTGATTGGTCATTTCTGCTGGGCAAAGCTTCCCACTGGTTACACACTGGTTGAATCAACGTTGTTTCCACGTAATTTCAATGAAATTACGTTCAACCAATGTGGAATAGACGTTGAATTGACGTCTGTACCCAGTGGGTTCTAACTGGTCAATACTGGTAGGCGGGGTATAATCACACCTACCTATTGGTCCCTTATTCAATGGAACATTCCATCCAGACATGTGGTTACGCAACAGATCCCGAGGCACTGCTAGTGCTTATAGGTGATAATGTCACCAAACACTGATGTGGACAGGATAAAACACAAAACAGAACTGAAAACAACAGGAAGAGCCAATTGGCCCTAACACAGTCATCAGGCCTTATTTAGACCAAATACAACATAAAACACTAGAGAAAGGGCCTCGTTGAGTGTCTGTGTATGTCTGGAGTGTGTGTGTTTTTGTATGTGTGTGTGTCTGGAGTGTGTACTCTGCAATTGTTTAGTGTGCTAACAGAAGCAACATAGGTCTGCCAGCGTCCTCCCCAACCCATCTCCTACCATCAACAGATCAACAGTAAGCTTAGGTAAGGGCCAGTACAATACAGAATACAGCTAGTGTAGAAGTAGAGAGGGGAAAGTCACTGTGAATCTTACCTGTGTAACTGGGGGATAGTCTGGGCTTGGGAGCACTGGCGTTCATCTCAGGCACCGTAGGTCTCGACATTGGTGTGGTTGAGCTGAACGATGATAACTTGGGAAAAGAGAAGGGGGAGGGGGGACAATACTTGTCAGAATGGCATTACTTCTCACTGTCAGACAGTCATGTATGGGCTGGTTGGTAACTTACTGTGCTCTCCGGGCTGTCTGGAGACGAAGGGGAAAGATCAGACCCTGACGCACAGCTGGACACATCAGACTGGTCCTGAGGAACCATGTAGGACCCCTGGGAACTATTCTGTAAATGGCTTAGGGGGCTGGATGCTGCTTGCTGTGATACCATCTGTGGGCTGTTGTAGCCCATCGTGGGGGGAGATATGTGATTATGCTGCCAACCGGGGTGTCCATTTTGAGAGTACACAGGCACTGAGCCATCCCTCTGCATCTGTGGTGGAGTGTCTGCGCCCTGGTAGACACTGTGTTGCTGCCCTTGGCCAGGCGTCCCACCCTGGGTGTAAGGGAGCTCCACTGGAGCAGTCTGGTAGTGGGGGGAGTAGACGGACGAGTAGACCGACTGAGGGTGGGTTAGCTGGGGGTGGAAGCCTGCTATGGAGGGCATCCCCTGGTTAGCCAGGCTGTTGGCAGGGATGAAGGAGTGAGCCATGCTCATTGCCATGGAGATTACGTTGGCCAGGGAGAAGAGGGGCTGTGTGTGGGAGGGCCACATGTTGGGGTTCTGGGGGTGAGGAGGGAGGGTCAGGGGGTTCCCCTCCCCGCTGTACTCAGAGGGGCTCGGAGCATCAGAGTGGGGGCCGCCGGGGGAGCCTGGGGCTGGGGAGAGGACGGAGGGGAACGTGGGGTTGCTGGCGACCCGTGTGAGGGGAGGATGGGACCCCACTGGTTTGGGGGCACCGGGGTTCACTGGGTAGGGGAAGGGGAAGTGTGTGTGGCCCATGAAGGGGGGCATGTGGTAGTACTGCTGGTGTTGCTGCTGCTGGGGGGGCTCTGAGGAGTACATGGAGGCTGGGTGGTGGTAGTGGTAGTGAGGAGAACCTGGAACATAGAAACAAAACAGAATAATACATGTTAGTTATTATTATTACATTCAAAACTTTTATTTCCTGAGAGGGAACTTCATGTGTGGTGACTGATTGGTAGACACAAAACAACATAACATTACCTAACTCAGAAACACGACTTATGTAAAAGGAACGCCTTACAAAACCTCAATGGGTTCGTTACAGTGTCCTCACACAAACCCTTATGCCAACGTCTCGAGAGACATTTACTAGCAGAATCCCCTAGGTTGTAAAAGAGTCAATTATATTATTGCTCCATCTCTCTCTCAGATTTTGGATTGTCTTGTCGTTCCTTCCGCCCCACTGCCAAGTGACATCAGACATTTAGAAAATAAATTCCTCATGTGCGGTATAAAGATGGATTCCATGGTAGGGTTTTGTCTAACAAAATCACTGTTTAATAGAGCTAGGATGATGATTTCATTGCATAAAGGCCCTGATAGCCGGAGCAGTTGGTTGTATGTAGGGGCATGCGCTGTTATGTGGGCATGCGCTGTTATGTATGCATCCCAAATGGCACCCTATTTGCCCTGGTCAAAGTAATACACTATTTAGGGAATAGGGTGCCATTTGGGACTCCACTCATCTTGGCAGAGAAGAACACAAACCGGGCCCAACACCATCGTAAAACCCCTCCCTCCTCAGACCCCTTTCTTGGTATTGTCAGGAGATTTGCATGGCTCTGACTAACCATCCCTGCACCTCACACCCCAGGTCTGTGCCTCAGTGGTGCGGCGCCGGCCTTGCCCTAGGGCCTCTTGGGTAATTACTTCACTTGAAGAGCGCTTTTAGCCTCTTTTTGAGATGTGAATGCTCTCACTGTGAAGCATAAGCTTTTCTGGCCTAACTTGTACTACAGTATGATTCTCTGCAACATCTGTTTGCCAGCACACACACGCACACACACACTTTTCAAGAAAGTCTCCTCCAAAACTCCCACCGCAAGAGAGGGAAGCATTTGAATTCAATTAAAGAACATACAACTGCCCCTCCACCCCCACTAGCTAAAGACTTGGTGGCCATCTGAAAGATATCTCCCTCCCTCCCCAGTTGTCTCTATTCTCTGCTGTACACAGCCACAGCACAGTCCGGTTTCGCAATGCCTTTTGGCCCCTCCGCCTCATTTTTAGTTGCCTAACCTACAGTATATTTCTGTCTGCATTGACATGTTAGTGGCTTGTTTACTTCAGTGTCGGGAGTCGTGTTGGTTCATAACTGTAGAGCCATTGTTGAATTAAATGTCAAATCAATGAATGAAGAATGTTATGTCGTCCTGAAAAGTCCCTGAAGAGTTATCAATATCTCTGGCTAGTCTCCACTGTAGGGTTCTCAACTAAACTAAAGACTTGTGATGAATACACACGTTTTCAATTTCAGACTCTTCAAATGTCAAAACTAGTCCTTCCTCACTCCATTGATGTTCTAATTCCAAACAAATCCCTGTCTGCATCCCAAATGGCACTCTATTCCCATAATAGTGCACTACTTTTGACCAGGCTCTGGTAGTAGTGCCTTAAAGGTAACAGGGTGCCATTTGTGAAGCAACCTCAGTCTACAACAGTTTTCTCTTTGTGAAGAGTAAACAATGCCTCTTCACATGGGACCGTGGGGAGGAGGAAGAGGAGGAGAGGTGGGTCATTACAATACAGTACCTGGGGCGTTTTGGAAAGACTGGGAGCGTAATAGAGGTCTCCCTGCAGGTGAAGTCATGTCTGCTGGGCTGAAGAAGTCTCCTCCACCAGTGGGCCCTAAGGGAGAGTCACATACCCCTACACTGGGGCCAGCCATGCTGAAGTCTGGGAGAACAGACAGACACAGTCAGACTCAGTCATTGAAATGGACATGCTCACCGGCAACAAAATGAAGGAAACTTATAGAGACAGACACATGCAGGTCTATTTGCCATGCAAACCCAATATAACATACATAGGCCAAGTGAGGCCCAGAAATATAACAAAGACCAAGCAGCAGAAAAGGAAATTTAGAAGATTAAGGTTTGGGCATTTTACCAGGTAGAGAGTAGGAAGAGTGTGTCCGCTCCAGAATGTGACTGTGAAGATTAGGCTGGAATAGAGGACACAGATATACACCGTTATTATATTCATGATACAGTATTAATTCATACACTACATTTATCATTGGTCTTCCCAAGGGGTTTGTTGTTGAGAAGTCAGTTGCATTTAGCCAGGGTAATTTTAATGATACGATCCATTTTAATAAGGACTCATTAAGGCAACCATTAACATCTATTTAGTGTTCTACTTCACTTTGGTCTAAATCTTTTAACCACCATAATCTGAACGAAAAACTAACTCTAAACCCTCCTAAACAGGAAACAAACCCTCTAGAGTCACAGCTCTATTTTATTTTCTTGAATTACTGCAGTGTAATGACTGGTCACGCGAACATGCAGTAACGACTAGGCAAAGACATAAATGTCCAGAGGTACACTTCGGTTCTTGTCTTCCATGAGGAGTTTTCTATCAACAAATAACTTCTCAGAACCCATCTGTGATGTTGTTAAGAATAGAATAATAGAAGAAGATATGCCTCTAACCTAAACCATAACCCTAGTACACAATCAGGACAGAGACAGACAAGTTCCAGAGTTGTGGTTACATTCTCTCAGACGGAACTCATTTTCTATGTTTTTTAAGGGGAAGAGGCCCGGGGTTTACATGGGACACAATTAGCCCAGAAACGTATAAGGCCATAGGGGTTCTCAGTTAGAGATGTGGTCGGGTTAGCAGCCTGTTTTCAATCAAGTCCTGGTCCGGAGCCAGGAAGGAGAGATTTCCAGGACAGCCTGAGGTAATTATGTACCTAGGGGGTAGTGTATGTATGTATGTATGTATGTATGTATGTATGTATGTATGTATGTGTATATGTATGTATGTATGTGTATATGTATGTATGTATGTATGTATGTATGTATGTATGTATGTGTGTGTATATGTATGTATGTATGCATGTATGTATGTATGTATGTATGTATGTATGTATGTATGTATGTATGTATGTATGTATGTATGTATGTATGTATGTATGTATGTATGTGTGTGTATGTGTGTATGTGTATGTGTGTGTGTGTAGGAGGAGGAGTTACCGGTCCTCCCGACCCACATGAAACAACACATTGTTCTTCACTGTTCTCCTAGATCCATTTACTGGAAGGCTTAGCACAGCAGGCAGGTTGTGTTCTGAGGATAGGAACATGTCCTGGCAGTACAGACTCTTCTCTCCTGGCTGCCCCTATCTAGGTACATGTGCGTTCCAAATGGCACCCTATTCCCATTATAGAGCACTACTTTTGACCAGGGCCGATACACCCTTTCTCAGTAAACCACTCTGAACCTAAATAATGGTCTAGTTATATTATCTAGAGCTGGACTCTAGTCATAGACTAAGTCATAGACTGTTCTCTGTGCTACCGCACGGCAAGCAGTACCATTGCACCAAGTCTGGAACCAACAGGACACTGAACAGCTTCTACCCTCAAGCCATAAGACTGATCAATAGTTAGTTAAATAGTTAACCAAATAGCTACCCGGACTATCTGTATTGCACTAACTATTTTGACTCATCACATACACTGCTGCTACTGCTTATTATCTATCCTGTTGCCTATTCACTTTATCCCTACCTATATGTACATATATACCTCAATTACCTCGTACCCCTGCACATCGACTCAGTACTGGTACCCTGCGTATATAGCCAAGTTATCGTTACTCATTGTGTATTTTATTCCTCGTGTTTTTATCTTTATATTCTTTTTACATTTTTCTTTCTGCATTGTTGGTAAGTAAGCATTTCACTATTAGTCTATACCTGTTGTTTACGAAGCATGTGACAAATAAAATGTGATTTGATTTAGTGTACACACCGTAGGCATGGTGGTGCACTTCCACTAATGACGTCATAGGATTTATATGGGGGTTTAAGAGCTTTTTAGTACCACCATGTCCTGATTACAGTATTACTCCAGTTGCTTTTGTTCTGAGCACACCTTCTCCATTACTCCTTAACCCACATCTGTCTCTTAGGCATTTTCCCCACTAGGCACCTACTAAACACACTCTTCTACTATATTTATGACCTGCCCAGGATAAGCACAGCTGGGGGCATTGCATTTAAACTAATGTAATGTATAGCATACAAATGCCCCCTCACTGTATGACTTTATTACATAGCCTTAGCTCCCTATAGCTCACGATAGCTCCATAACTCCCTATAGCTCCCTATAGCTCCCTAATGCTCCCTATAGCTCCATAACTCCCTATAGCTCCATATAGCTCCATAACTCCCTATAGCTCCCTATAGCTCCCTATAGCTCCATAAAGCTCTCTATAGCTCCATAAAGCTCCCTATAACTCCCTATAGCTCACTATAGCTCCATAAAGCTCCCTATAACTCCCTATAGCTCACTATAGCTCCTTAAAGCTCCCCATAGCTCCCCATAGCTCCTTAAAGCTCCCTATAGCTTGCTAATGCTCCATACATCTCCCTAAAGCTCCCTATAGCTCCCTATGCATTGACCACAAAAGGAAATTAAAAGATCCTCCACAATTGGATTCACATCCAATTCACATAAAATTCCTCCTCAATATATAATCACATAGCTAGTAGTACATACCACGATGACACCGAGTCTGTGAACATTTGAACATTTGAAAGTCAGTGAAATGGTTTTGATGATGTGGGAACCCAGAGATGGTATTGGTACTGGTACTATTACTGGTATTGGTACTGGTACTGGTAGTGGTACTTACCTGGGACGCGGACAGTGAGTTGACCCCGTTGTGGTGTTGTGGGCGTGGTGCTCCGTGGCCGCCACCCATGTGGACCTTGTGCTCCTTCATCAGAGCCTCTGCCCTCTTGATGATGTCACCTATGCGCTGGATAAACCCCTCCTTCTCCGCTGGCAGGATGAACTCATTGTGAACCTGGATAATACAGACGCAATTAACACATTAATAACATATGAATAATAACATTTTTATAACATTAATAACCTAATAATAACACATTGATAACATATGTAACCATCAGATCCTCCTCTCCACCCTCTCCGAGCTGGGCATCTCCGGCGCGGCCCACGCTTGGATTGCGTCCTACCTGACAGGTCGCTCCTACCAGGTGGCGTGGCGAGAATCTGTCTCCGCACCACGTGCTCTCACCACTGGTGTCCCCCAGGGCTCTGTTCTAGGCCCTCTCCTATTCTCGCTATACACCAAGTCACTTGGCTCTGTCATATCCTCACATGGTCTCTCCTATCATTGCTATGCAGACGACACACAATTAATCTTCTCCTTTCCCCCCTCTGATAACCAGGTGGTGAATCGCATCTCTGCATGTCTGGCAGACATATCAGTGTGGATGACGGATCACCACCTCAAGCTGAACCTCGGCAAGACGGAGCTGCTCTTCCTCCCGGGGAAGGACTGCCCGTTCCATGATCTCGCCATCACGGTTGACAACTCCATTGTGTCCTCCTCCCAGAGTGCTAAGAACCTTGGCGTGATCCTGGACAACACCCTGTCGTTCTCAACTAACATCAAGGCGGTGACCTGTTCCTGTAGGTTCATGCTCTACAACATTCGCAGAGTACGACCCTGCCTCACGCAGGAAGCGGCGCAGGTCCTAATCCAGGCACTTGTCATCTCCCGTCTGGATTACTGCAACTCGCTGTTGGCTGGGCTCCCTGCCTGTGCCATTAAACCCCTACAACTCATCCAGAACGCCGCAGCCCGTCTGGTGTTCAACTTTCCCAAGTTCTCTCACGTCACCCCGCTCCTCCGCTCTCTTCACTGGCTTCCAGTTGAAGCTCGCATCCGCTACAAGACCATGGTGCTTGCCTACGGAGCTGTGAGGGGAACGGCACCTCCGTACCTTCAGGCTCTGATCAGGCCCTACACCCAAACAAGGGCACTGCGTTCATCCACCTCTGGCCTGCTCGCCTCCCTACCTCTGAGGAAGTACAGTTCCCGCTCAGCCCAGTCAAAACTGTTCGCTGCTCTGGCACCCCAATGGTGGAACAAACTCCCTCACGACGCCAGGTCAGCGGAGTCAATCACCACCTTCCGGAGACACCTGAAACCCCACCTCTTTAAGGAATACCTAGGATAGGATAAAGTAATCCTTCTAACCCCCCCCCCCTTAAAAGAGTTAGATGCACTATTGTAAAGTGGTTGTTCCACTGGATATCATAAGGTGAATGCACCAATTTGTAAGTCGCTCTGGATAAGAGCGTCTGCTAAATGACTTAAATGTAAAATGTAAAATATGTCTGTCTGTTTGTCTGCCTGCCTGTCTGCATGCCTGTCTGTCTCTTTGTCCATCCTTCTGTCCATCCATCTGTCCTTCCATCTTCAGTTATTGTGTATTGCGTCATACGTGGCTTCTTGTCCAACCTTCATAATATGCTAATTTGTTGAAGCAGTCTGAGTCTATGTTGTGCAGATTCTGTGAATTGTGGGTTGGGTGGTTGGGTGGTTGGGTGGTGGGGTGTGGGGTGGTTGGGTGGTTGGGTGGTGGGGTGGTGGGGTGTGGTGAATGGGCTGGCTCTCCTGTCAGTATGTCTTAATTCAGCTCGTATAGTGCTGGTGTGCTGCACTAATAGGGGCATTTATGAGACCTGACCAGCTCTGTGCCAAGACTGGCCTAAACAAAAGCTCACTGTGTTTCATTCAGAATCGGAATAAACAGAACACTCAGTGAACGCAAAGTTCTGGAATCTACCACCAACAGAAGCCGAAAATACCACTACCTCATCATGCCTACGTGCTTTGTGTATCTCTACGCCAGAACCTCCCCAAGACACACACATGTAAACTAAAATGGCACGTGTGTAAACTGCTTATCTCCTTGCCTCACAACCCCCTAACCAAGATAAATCTATATGACACAGAAACACAGAGACAAGAGTGTTTTAACTGGAAGTGGGACGTAGAGTCTGTGCTGCTGTGTGAGATAGAAGTAGATAGGAGTATCATTAAGATAAGCTGATAGTGCTTAATTTCTCCTGCATTTATTGGCTCTTCCTTCAGCATAATGAGTCTTTTACACGGAGATAATAATATGACTGTCGTTAAATAAATCCCTAAATGACCTAAGGCTATTAACACCCTAGAGGTGACAACAAACCATGACAGCTGCAATGTCCTCTGGGTTGTCTCCGTCCAGGTCAAACTTGAAGGTAACCATCTTGTCATTGTGAGTCTGCAGCTGACACTCCACCACCCGGTCGTCTTTGTCAGAGAGCTGCACATAGAGACACCATCCACCAGTGTTAGTTTGTTTATGTTATGTAGAATATAAAGACACTGGGGTAGCAGTAGAACAAAGATAAAGCACTGAGTGTGTGTGTGTGTGTGTGTGTGTGTGTGTGTGTGTGTGTGTGTGTGTGTGTGTGTGTGTGTGTGTGTGTGTGTGTGTGTGTGTGTGTGTGTGTGTGTGTGTGTGTGTGTGTGTGTGTGTGTGTGTGTGTGTGTGTGTGTGTGTGTGTGTGTGTGTGTGTGTGTACCTACTGTATGTGTATGAGGGTGAGCATGGTCTGTGTGGCTCAGTTGGTAGAGCATGGTGCTTGCATCACCAGGGTTGTGGGTTTGATTCTCACAGGGGACCAGTACAAAAATGTATGGATAAGAGTGTCTGTTAAATGACTAAAATGTAAATGTTTGTTTCTGCTTCCCCAGGTGTTCTGGTCACAAGAGACATAGCAGGTGGAGGAAGAGCATACTGTACCACCAGCATAACCTCTAAGAGGATTACATAAACTGAATAACCACGTTTGTTTTGTATAACGACTGTGATAATGTAACTTCTGGTTACTTTTTAAAGGACATTCTACCCCAAAATGAATGAAAATGGAATTATGTTGACACCATCTGAAATATAATTTTCCCTTTAAAAGCATTACAACCTGTAGCCCAACTGATGCAGCATAGAGGCTTTGAATAAATACGCTGAATCATTGAAAAAAAATCCTAAAATGCTTAAAAGCGTGTCTCGGCAGAATAACCCCGCAAAAATAATTAAATGTAATCCTATTATTTTGAGTGGTGGCGACAATTTATTGTAGGGGAAACACTGCAAAGTATGCATATCCAAATGACACCCTATTGGTACCCTATTCCTCCACTATATAGGGAATAGGGTGCCATTTGGGATGGGCCCTAACTGTGGACTTGACAATTAGACTTGACAATCACTTGTATAGAATAGTCTTGATTGATTAATTGATTGATTTGTTTTACCCCAGTGATGCGCAGTCTTGAACGGGCCCTTCTCCGGAACAGCTTGCCAGCCATGCGCCTGGCAGCAGTCTTGCCGCTCTTCTCTGATAGGCCCTCGTAGCTGTCACTCAAACCCGAGATCATGTCGGAGGCGTAGCTGTGAGGATGATTGGTGTGTTAGTGAATTTGTGTCATAACTGCCGTAACATTTATGAGTTAATACATGCTATACTATTAGGAGGAAATAGAAATAACCACCTGTCAAGTTTTAGGTCAGAAACAGATCTAGACTGTTATACATGCCAAATATATATGCCAAATAAAGCCCAATGTGAGGATATATTAAACATCAGTGTGCTGTAATATGGGCCTACAGCAATTGGGGCAAATCTCCTATAGAAAACAAGTACACAGTCATAGTAAAGGAACAACAAATCCACATATTCTGTTCAGCAGTGTAGTATTTTTATTATGAAAAAGTGAAAGTTGCACAGCCTGGGACATGCAGTACATTTTAAAAAGCTTAAATTCAGTCCTCTGGGTCTCTTAGTGGTCCCTGATTTATCCCTCCTCCATCCACTACTTCAGCAAAGATTTACAGACACTCTACTGGTTGGCAGGTTCCACTGAGCTTTCTAACCGTTCTCTAAAATCTGAAGTACTTTTGGGGAACTTCAGTTCACGGTGGACAAAACTGGTTGTTCACCCACTCAGGATGGAGGTAATGGGGAAATGGAAATGTTTTTGTTTACGTTCTTCTTGTTTATGACATACTTGTTTGGTTTTATGTGTTGGTGTTGGGTTTCAGTTTTTAAGTAGTGTTTTTGCTGACTAACTGTAAAAATGTATTTCCCACTTGGGAACAAAAGTATCATCTTTCTAATTGCTATGTATAGAATCATAAGTAGTGCATGCTGAAGATGTTTTGGAACACAAAATACCTTAGACAGAATGGGCACCAGATGACAACACACACAGGCACACACACGCACGCATTCACACACGCACGCACACACAAACACCCCCTAGCCAGAAACATCTGATACTAAAGTAAAACAGACAGAAACCTCAAAGTCCATTGTGCTTCAATCACTAGACTGGGGAGAGGCTGTTGTTTCCCCCAGATCAGTCTGCTATTGGCACACACAGATGTGTACAGAGGCATAGGAAGCCTAGAGGTTAGAGGGTCAGGTGGGAACTTGGCAACTGGGGGTCTGTTTGTCTATTCCACTGCTGTTGGAAGCACATCCAAAAACAGATCAAGGAACGCGGCACTGACTGACCCTGTGCCTCTCAGCGAGTGTGTGTGTGTGTGTGTGTGTGTGTGTGTCTGGGGGTGATGGGAATGGCAGGAGATGAATGTCTCTTTCTAATAAAAATAGACAATAAAGTATTTATTCTAGGGAAGAGGCTGAGGAGAGTACCTGTCCACAGTTGAGTTGAAGCCGCTGGGAGGGTGTCCTCCAGAGTGTCCATGCTCCGTATTACCCAATACTGCAATACTCTACAAACGGGAAAAGGAGAGGGCACAATTAAGCATAAGGCAACAGTCACAGAAACATAGTGAATAACGGTAATTCAAAAATAAGCAGGGACAGTTGAGGTAGAGTTGCTATTCGTCCCCTCTCTACTACTCTTACACTTGGATAACTAGCACACTATTTGTCCCATTCACTCACAGAGGGAAAGCGAAGGGCTGGGATGGGGTGGTGGTGAGGCTGTCCATTGAGGGCGTTAGTCCCAGTCCCGTTGAGGGTTGACCCGTTGAGGCTGACCGCTGTCTCCAGGGGGTCCTGGAGGCCAGAGGAGCTGAGATAGCCGTCTGTCTCACAGTCAGCTGTTACAACAAAACACATGAAACATGAGCATGTGACTGACCAGGCAGGGCCGCATTCACTGACTGACTGACACACACACATACGCACGCACACACAAAATAACGCATTCACGCACATATACACACACATACAGACGCATGCACGCACGCACACTCTAAAAAATGCTGGGTTATTTGGATGACCCAACTGCTGGGTTGCAGGCATAGGGTCACTTAGTTGGATTGTTCTCTTTTAAAACAGAAAGGTTGGGTTGTTGATAGTTGGTAAAAAGCTGAGGGATGGGGCTGGAGAAATGTAACAACTCTCAAATTCTGGTTAAAACATTTGATATCATGGATGGTCAGTCCTTATGTAAGGCTTGACCATCCATGATTTCAAAAGTTTTAACCAGTGTTTGTTAACATTTACTTTGTTTACAAACATTGTAGCAAAACAAGCTTATATTTTGGGTTCTGATGGAGTACGACAGTTGAACTGAACTCATGAGGCATTTCTAAGTTATATTCTTCAAGAATCAATGGGTACATGTCATTATTTAAGTCCAAAAATGGATGTAGCAACTGCTGATTGCCCCTTTAAGGTTGAACAACTGGCACTTTTGTAGTGTTAATGAGGCTTACATAAGTACATGAGTTCCACAAAAGCCTATGCATATCCCAGTGTTGGGATAGTTACCACTTTGTAACAATATATACATAATAATGTTTAATGATTTTACATTGAACAAAAATATAAATGCAATATGTAAAATGTTGGTCCCATGTTTCATGAGCTGAAATAAAAGATCCCAGAAATGTTCCATATGCACAAAAAGCTTATTTCTCTCAAATTTTGTGCTCCAATTTGTTGTCATCCCTGTTAGCGAGCATTTCTTCTTTGCCAAGATAATCCATCCACCTGACAGTTGTGGCATATCAAGAAGCTGATTAAACAGCATGATCATTACACAGCTGCCCCTTGTGCTGGGGACAATAAAAGGCCACTTTAAAATGTGCAGTTTTATCACGCAACACAATGCCACAGATGTCTCAAGTTTTGAGGGAGCGTGCAATTGCCATGCTGACTGCAGGAATGTCCCCAGAGCTGTTACCAGAGAATGTAATGTTAATTTCTCCACCATAAGCCACCTGCAATGTCGTTTTAGAGAATTTGGCAGTACGTCCAACCGGCCTCACAACCTCAGACCACATGTAACCAGCCCAGGACCTTCACATCCGGCTTCTTCACCTGAGTCTGAGATCAGCCATCCGGACAGCTGTTGAAACTATGGGTTTCCACAACAGAAGAATTTCTGCACAAACTGTCAGAAACCGTCTCAGGGAAGCTCATCTGCGTGCTCGTCATTCTCACCAGGGTCTTGACCTGACTGCAGTTCGGCGTCGTAACTGACTTCAGTGGGCAAATGCTCACCTATGATGGCGACTGGCACGCTGGAGAAGTCTGCTCTTCACGGATTAATCCAGGTTTCAACTGTACCAGGCAGATGGCAGACAGCATGTATGGCGTCGTGTGGGCGAGTGGTTTGCTGAAGTCAACGTTATGAACAGAGTGCCTCATGTTGGCGGTGCGGTTATGGTATGGGCAGGCAGGCATAAACTATGGACAATGAACACAATTGCATTTTATCAATGGCAATTTGAATGCACAGAGATACTGTGACGAGATCCATTATCGTGCCATTCCTCTGCCGCAATCACCTTATGCTTCAGCATTATAATGCACAGCCTCATGTCGCAAGGATCTGTACACAATTCCTGGAAGATGAAAATGCCCCAGTTCTTCTATGGCCTGCATACTCACCAAACATGTCACCCATTGAGCATGTTTGGGATGCTCTGGATCAACGTGCACGACAGCGTGTTCCAGTTCCGGCCAATATCAAGCAACTGCGCACAGCCATTGAAGAGGAGTGGGACAACATTCCACAGGTTGCAACCCAACCAACAGCCTGATCAACTCTATGCGAAGGAGATGTGTCGTGCTGCATGAGGCAAATGGTGGTCACACAAGATACTGACTGTTTTTCTGGTCCACGCCCCTGCCATTTTTTAAGGTATCTGTGACCAAGTCATGTGGAATCCATAGATTAGGGCCTAATTTATTTATTTCAATTGACTGATTTATTTATATGAACTGTAACTCAGTAAAATCTTTGAAATTGTTGCATGTTGTGTTTATATTTTTGTTCAGTGTACAAACATAATTAACAGGAATTACATTTACTCTCATGGCTGGCCAAAAATAACTACATGAAATCCACGCCACTTCTGGGCCAGGCCTCCTGAAAATAACCTATGGATTACATTCATCCCAGAATGAAAGTGAATAAAAACCCAATTGATGGTTAAATTAACCCATGTTTGGGTAATCCCAACAACCCAACATGTTGGGTTATTCATGTAACCCAAATGGCTGAGTCAAAATAACCCAGCCTGTGTTCTGTCTAATATTTACCCACCTCTGGTTTACCAAATAACCCAAATTGGGTTGTTTTTAACCCAGCATTTTTGATTAGTGTGCACACACGGAGAGGACTCAGAGGATTCACTATTGATTAACACCATGCTGGGTACACAATGACAAATGTGGAAGAATGCTGCTCCAATATTTAAACTAGATTAACCTGGATTATTTGGGACCTGCAGTCAAAGAGAGTTTTAATAGTCTTCCTGCTGGTCACTAGAAAACATAAAACATTTGAGGACAATCGTACGCACACACGCACACACACACACACTCGACTGGAGAGGTAAGACCATCTAGGACTGAATAATTAAGTTATCCTCAGGCTCACATTTCGTTCTCTCAGGGCCTAGTCAGGACCATTCAGGACAACAACAGTTACGAAATCAACAAATACTGCCAAATACTGCTATAATGGACATTGCTTTTATAACCTCAGAGGGCTATTAAAATTCCACACCAGGTGTCAAGGTTGACAATAGACCTTGTTGACCAGTGAGACTGTGACATGTGATACAGTCTAATTCTGTGTCTCAAATGGCACCCTATTCCCTATATAGTCCACTACTATGGCCCCTGGTTCAAAAGTAGTGCACTATATAGGGACTACGGTGCCATTAGGGACGCAGACACAGCCGAAATCAGCTGCAGGTTAAGTTAAGTGTTCTCACAGTTGGCTGAGGAGCAGCTGGTGTGGTGGACCTGGAAGTGCTGATGCTGGTCTGCCTCTGGTTCCTCTGGTTCAGGGATGAAGCTGGCATTGATGCCCAAGTTTAGATAGCTATTGACAGGGGACAGGGTGTGTGTCAGAGGGTTCGGGGGGGTCTGACCCTGGCTCTGGGCAGGGGTGGGGGTCGGGTTGGGGACGACGATGGGGCACTGAGGAGTCTCCAACATTGATGGAGACCTGTTGATTCTCGGGGAGGGCGGCTGCAGTGCAGGCTCAGGCTCCTCCTCAATGGCCTGCTTCTTCTTCTCTGCAAGGAGGCGCAGTTTCTCCCGTTGGCGCTTGATGGCATTGACACGGTCCCGGATGGCCTTGGCCACCAGCTTGAAGTCGGCCTCGCACACGAAGCCCAGCACCACCTGGGAGACAGACAAGGAAGGGACATATCAAAGTCAGGGCACAATAGTGTGACAAACAGGGAACATTTCACGGCCCATGAACCAGCACTGTCTGTGAAAAGAGGTCTGATGCACTTCCTAACCGTGCTTTTCTGTACTGTACATATGTAGGATCTTAATTTGAGTCAGTTTGCTACAGCATGAAAATAATCCTGCAGCAACAGGAAATGTGAATTATTATGTGGATTACGTTGATAACTTTTTTGGAAGGGAAAATCTCAGAATCTTCAGAAGCCTTTTAAAACCTTGAATAAACCACACGTTTTACATTTTGTGCAGGAAAGTTCTCCTGCAACAGGGTGATCCAATTAAGATCCTACATCTGTACATCACACAACATGAAATGAAAAGACGACAAGCTCATCACGGCTGTGTCTGAGCCAGTGGGTGGCCAGTAGCCTAGTGGTTAAGAGCATTGGGCCAGCAACTGAAAGGACGCTGGTTTGAAAACCTGACCGACTAGGTGAAAAATCTGTTGATGTGCCCTTGAGCAAGGCACGAGTGTGTGTCAGTAGGTTTTTGCTCCACCCTTCTACTTGATTTACTCAAATGTAAATTTAGAAAGGCTCATAGGGCAGGAGCCTACCTCCTGTTTCTGTAGCATGAGACAGCTTGATGTACGTAAGTACACATATACGTATGTGTAACGTCCATCATTAGGAGAAAGAGAGGAGGACCAAGGTGCAGCGTGGTAAGTACCCATTTTAATAAGGATACTTGAACAAAGAACAAAAAACAATAAACCGACGAAACAGTCCCGTATGGTGACAACACAAACACAGGAACAATCACCCACAACCCACAATTACAAAACAGGCTACCTAAATATGGCTCCCAATCAGAGACAACGACTGACACCTACCTCTGATTGAGAACCATATCAGGCCAAACACATAGAAATAGACAAACTAGACATACAACATAGAATGCCCACTCATATCACACCCTGACCAAACAAAACATAGAAACAAACAATGCAAACTATGGTCAGAGCGTGACAGTATGCTATCTTAATTTGACCAGTTTCTCACAGCAGTAAAATAATCCTGCAGCAACAGGACATGTGAATTATTATGTGGATTATAATAAATTGACATTCTTGCAGGGTTGATACCTTTTTTTGTTCAAGTCTGACAATTTAAAGGGGAAATTACAAACTTTAGAAGCCTTTTTACAGCTTGAATACACTACAAGTCTGCATTTCCTGCTGTGCAGGAAAATCATCTGCAACAACAATGATCAAATTAAAATAGTAGACCTGTACACCCCCTGGACAGGACGCTAGTCTTGTCATTTGCTGTGTAGATAATCAATATGTATTGAGCAGATGCTGTCTATGTATGGAGGGGCTGATCTGAGGCCCTTTGATATTCCTCAAGAATCAATGTAAAAGATACAGCTGTAAATCACAGAGTGGACCTTTAAAGGATGGCATTACATCCAAACCTGTCCCACTCAGAACACAGTGTTCCAGTCTCAGACCGGCGGGGAAGACAAGGACTGCGTCCCAAATGGCACCCTTTTTCCTATATAGGGCACGGTGTCTCCGGGATTTCGCTCCACCCTTGTAATGAATTAAGGTCACTAATAAGTAAGGAACTCCCCTCACATGATTGTCCAGGTCTTAATTGAAAGGAAAAAACGAAAACCCGCAGACACTCGGCCCTCCGTGGAATGAGTTTGGACCCCTGATATAGGGAATAGGGTACCATTTGGGATGTACCGAAAGTTGGTCATTTGCCTCCCTCCTCTCTCACCCTCGCTCAACACCTTGTCAGATTACGCTGTTAGATTCCCATAACCCAGATTATATGTCCTGGAGCAGGGTTTCCCTAGATTTTTGCCCTAACACTACTTATAATAATCAAAGCTTGATGATGAGTTGGTTATTTGAATAAGCTGTGTAGTGCTAGGGTAAAAAGTGTGCACCCAGGGGGGGCCCCAGGACCAAGTTAGGAAAACCCAGTTCTGGATGATAATAAATGGGATCTTGATGAAAAGGCTACATGTATGGAATTGTGGCTGGTGGCCAGGCCGGGTCCTTCTCATTAAAAGTGACCTCTGCTAAAGGGGCTGAGGACACACGTGCTATGTCCCAAATAGCACCCTAGTGTGTGGGTCCTGGTAAAAAAGTTGTGCACTATACAGGGAATAGGGTGCCATTTGGGACTCACTCAAGGAGAAGCTGCTTCGTAATGCGTCCTGTACGAGAGACAGCCATTATATTATTAAAGCCCTGACCTCCGCTATCTTCCTGAGCCACGCTCTCCTCTCACATTTCTAGCGCTGATGATTAAACGCTGACCTGTGCCCTTGACAGACTGTCTGCAGCCGGATCCACTTCACTTCATGGGATAAGCATATGTCAGTGTGTGTCCACAATTGTAATCGAATCATAAACTATGTTGTATTAGATTCCTTGTGTTTGCTGGTTGGGGTCTGTTGCAAATAGCAGTGGTGTAAAGTACTTAAGTAAAAAATACTTTAAAGTACTATTTAAGTAGTTTTTTGGGGTATCTGTACTCCTAAAGAAAATAAAATAAATAACATTTTACTCTATACATTTTCCCTGACACCCAAAAGTACTCGTTACATTTTGAATGCTTAGCAGGATAGGAAAAAATCACACACTTATCAAGAGAACATCCCTGGTCATCCCTACTGCCTCTGATCTGGCGGAGTCACTGAACACAAATGCTTTGTTTGTAAATATGTCTGTGTTGGAGCGTGCACCTGGCTATCCGTCAATAAAAAAAATCTGAAAATGGTGCCGACTGGTTTTTAATTAATATGAGGAATTTGAAATTTGAAATTTGAAATTCTTTATACTTTTACTTTTGATACTTAAGTACATTTTAAATCAAATACCTTTAGACTTTTACTCAAGTAGTATTTTACTGGGTGACTTCCACTTTTTCTATTAAGGTGTCTTTACTTTTACTCAAGTATAACAATTGGGTACTTTTTCCACCACTGGCAAATAGAATATCTATATCATCAGAATCCATACAGGATATTCCATCTTCAACTCATCCTGTACTCATTATCACCACTGTATGGTTTGCTATCTATACATACAGTCTGGATATGTGAGTGTAACTTTTTTGTTTGTCTCTAAAAATAAGAATGGCTGTGTTTTCACCTGGTGCAACACCGACATTCCAACAATATGTAAGCTGATTCTACTACCTACTTGCATAATAGCTATAGTATTACACCTAAGTTGTTTCCACTGGTCCTTAGCTTGTGAGAGCCACAACTGGAAACCCTTCTTTTAATCATTAATGTAGAGGAAGTAAAGGTAAAAGAGGCCGTGATGTTAGGTAACTGCGAAGGTCAAGTGTTGTGGGAATATACCCAGCCTACAGTGGTAGGTCATATAGCTTTCCCACACAGCCTATTACTGAAACAGAGATCAACTCATGAGTGGTACCAAAGGGAGTGGATATAGTATACCCATCTTACCGTATATAAATCTCAGCTTTATCATTTACTGTTTTCAATGCTCTGCTGAGAGCTCTGCTCTGAGTAAGACTTACAACGTATGTGAAAATTTGATCATATTACTCCAGTGCTAGCCTCCCTACACTGGCTTCCTGTTAAGGCAAGGGCTGATTTCAAGGTTTTACTGCTAACCTACAAAGCATTACATGGGCTTGCTCCTACCTATCTTTCCGATTTGGTCCTGCCGTACATACCTACACGTACGCTACGGTCACAAGACGCAGGCCTCCTAATTGTCCCTAGAATTTCTAAGCAAACAGCCAGCTGGAGGCAGTGCTTTCTCCTATAGAGCTCCATTTTTATGGAATGGTCTGCCTACCCATGTGAGAGACGCAGACTCGGTCTCAACCTTTAAGTCTTTACTGAAGACTCATCTCTTCAGTGGGTCATATGATTGAGTGTAGTCTGGCCCAGGAGTGTGAAGGTGAACGGAAAGGCTCTGGAGCAACGTACCGCCCTTGCTGTCTCTGCCTGGTCGGTTCCCCTCTCTCCACTGGGATTCTCTGCCTCTAACCCTATTACAGGGGCTGAGTCACTGGCTTACTGGTGCTCTTTCATGCCGTCCCTAGGAGGGGTGCGTTACTTGAGTGGGTTGAGTCACCGACGTGATCTTCCTGTCTGGGTTGGCGCCCCCCCTTGGGTTGTGCCGTGGCGGAGATCTTTGTGGGCTATACTCGGCCTTGTCTCAGGATGGTAAGTTGGTGGTTGAAGATATCCCTCTAGTGGTGTAGGGGCTGTGCTTTGGCAAAGTGGGTGGGGTTATATCAGATGGGTCCACAGTGTCTCCTGACCCCTCCTGTCTCAGCCTCCAGTATTTATGCTGAAGTAGTTTATGTGTCAGGGGGCTAGGGTCAGTTTGTTATATCTGGAGTACTTCTCCTGTCTTATCCGGTGTCCTGTGTGAATTTAAGTATGCTCTCTCTCATTCTCTCTTTCTCTCTTTCTTTCTCTCTCTCGGAGGACCTGAGCCCTAGGACCATGCCTCAGGACTACCTGACATGATGACTCCTTGCTGTCCCCAGTCCACCTGGCCATGCTGCTGCTCCAGTTTCAACTGTTCTGCCTGCGGCTATGGAACCCTGACCTGTTCACCGGACGTGCTATCTGTCCCAGACCTGCTGTTTTCAACTCGCTAGAGAGCAGGAGCGGTAGAGATACTCTGAATGATCGGCTATGAAAAGCCAACTGACATTTACTCCTGAGGTGCTGACTTGCTGCACCCTCGACAACTACTGTGATTATTATTATTTGACCATGCTGGTCATTTATGAACATTTGAACATCTTGGCCATGTTCTGTTATAATCTCCACCCGGCACAGCCAGAAGAGGACTGGCCACCCCTCATAGCCTGGTTCCTCTCTAGGTTTCTTCCTAGGTTTTGGCCTTTCTAGGGAGTTTTTCCTAGCCACCGTGCTTCTACACCTGCATTGCTTGCTGTTTGGGGTTTTAGGCTGGGTTTCTGTACAGCACTTTGAGATATCAGCTGATGTAAGAAGGGCTATATAAATGTGATTTGATTTGATATTACATGCAGTATGGCAAATAAACTTGCAACTTGAAATGTGAGCTGCTCACCATCTCCTGCGCCACCTCCTCTGGCACGTCCTTGTAGAGTTCAAACAGGAATTCAATGGCGTTGTTGTCCTTGTACTTCCCGTGGAGTTTCTTGGTGTCGTCCATCCGGAGCCACAGCTTCAGGCCTGACTTCACCGTGTCGTCCTCCTCAGCCAACTCAACATGGACGCCGTTGTTCTCCTGGAAGAATGTGTGCTCTAGCAGGTCCTGGATGGTGTACCTGATGTAAAGGAATAACACAACTATTCAATTCAATCAGTTCCTTTTCATTTGACACATTAATTGAACACCAAAGGATTTGATGTATAGTTCTTAGCAGAAGGACCAGAATTTCATTTCACCATTTGTGTAATGCCTCATATGTTTTATGTAATGTAAGGATATTATGAGAAGCCCAATACCTTTCATCTTTGTCCATCCGGATACATCCTTCGATGATCTCTTTGAGCTCTGGGACCTTGACTTTGTAAAAACTGTCTGGTTTCATCCCCTGTGAGGAGAAGCAATCTGGTTAACATTGGTTATTTATCTGCTTGGTTTAAAATGTAAGGTAACATATGGTAACCAATGGTAACCTAGGGGACATAAGAGTAACATAGGAGAATGTATAGATAGGGTCAAAGTATGTGCTTTCTCAGATGTTGCCTCACAGAAACATGTAAGACATTCCTCCCTCATGATAAGTGAACTCACAACAGTGATTGGGGAGAGAGAGAGAGAGAGAGAGAGAGAGAGAGAGAGAGAGAGAGAGAGAGAGAGAGAGAGAGAGAGAGAGAGAGAGAGAGAGAAAGAGAGAGAGAGAGAGAGAGAGAGACGGGGGGCAAGGAAATGGGAAAGACCAAATAGTCTGTTTATCTGTTCGTGTTAGTGTTGTCCTTTTAAACGGCAGTGTGGCTACAAAAAGAATGCAGACCTCTGTCCCTCATCAGTGCAGCGCAGTGAGCAGTCCATTATGGGTCTGCAACTGTTTCAATCTCCCTGAGTCAACGCTGATAAGAGAATCGAGCAAATCCCCTCGTGTTTTAAACAGCCAAGGTTAACATCACAGCTGTCCTAATGTTACCCCATGTTTATTCTAACATTAAAATAAAACCGTTGGGTAAATAAAGGTTGTTGGTTGGTTAGCTGGTATACATTGTTGTAATTGTGCAACAATGTGGACTTGTTATGTTTGCGATTTGCCAAGTGGCAGACACAGGCCTGCATTTTCCTTGTTAGCCTATTTATTCTGAGACAGAGGATCGAGCTGTAAAGGACCCTTTTCTCTAAATCGCTTCAACTCTTACAAACACTTGATTACAAGAATGGACAACAAAGGACACTGCCCTTCAATTGGCCTCCACTATAATTATAATATCCCTATGGCTTATCAATTTAACAAAGGAACAGACAGTATACAAGCAAGCAAACCAATTGAGTATTCTCTTTTGATCTGACTCTGTTCGAATGCACTGCATACTTCCACAGTGGTCATAATGTCTCTGCTTGTGAAAGTAAAAGTGTATTATTATATAACCTGCACTTATGACCCATACACACTCTCTCAGACCCACTCTATAGCCTTTACAAGGCTATGTTTGCTCTGCTGTCTGTCTCAAGAAAGAGAGAGAGAGAGAGAGAGAGAGAGAGAGAGAAAGGCGCTGTTTGTGTAGAATGCAGACGTCATTTTCAAAACACATCATTCTACCATCGCCTGCCCAAACCCACTGTGGCGTCACCACCTTGTATGCTCCAGCCCAAAGCCCAAGAACACAGCTCTCAATGTAGAGGTTCCTGTCATTACTGACTCCCTCTCTGAGTAGTAAACACCTCTGTCAGGGAGAAGCTTGGCCTTTCATCGAGTTACTTACTTCTGGATTGCGTTAATAAGGTTTTGAGAGTAGTATGCGCCCAAATGGCACCCTATTCCCTATACAGTGCACTACCTTTGACCTGACCCATATAGGGAATAGGGTGTCATTTTAGACATAGCCACATAGTTTGCGCCAGTTCAGGGAACAGAACCGAAAACTGGAAAATGACAAAAAAAATCTTGGAACGGAATCAGAACCGGGAACGAAAGTGATCTATACTGTTCCGGGACAGAACCGTTATTTTAAAAGCATGGGAACCATATAATAATGCTATTTTATGTTCCGGGTATTTTTTTACAGTCCCACAAAAAAACGCAACAAAGCGCCTATGCAAAGCCCTCACTATGTCACTCAGAAATGTATTCCAGTGTTTGCCTGCCAGCTGGAAATCTTTGGCAGTCTGTGTGTGCTCAGACCACTCCCGGACAGTCCTAGCAAAATTCTTGCTTGAAAAAATGCTCTTTCCTAAGAAGCTATTTTTGTTTCTATTTGACCATTTTAATTGAAGAAAATCATAGCAAGGTACTTAATTGTTACCCCAAAATGATTTGATATTGAGATAAAAATGACTGCATTGGATTTGTAACAAAAACATTTAAAAAATTGTGCTTTCATAATTTCACGTGGGGTCACTTTGTTTCTGAGGAGTGGAGTCTAACATCAAAACTTCATCCAGAAATCTACAGATGTAGGATCTTAATTTGATCACTATTTTGTTGCTGCAGATGAGTTTTGTGATTTACATAAAATAACTGAAAACCTACACTAACACACGGTTATATTAAAAGTATTCCACTTTTCATGTAACCTCATTTTGACCAGGTAATAGCCTAACCACCGATCAAGCAACATTATAGACTAAGCATTCAAATCCTGTTGATGGAGGATTATTTTGATGCGACAATACAGGCCAAATTAAGATCCTACATCTGCAGGACATCCAGAAGGTTGTTTTGTCACTTCCATTGTGCAAGGGAAGGAAAGCAAACGTGTGCACAATTACGCTATTGAAGAACACTGCAAGGAGAGAGGAGACTCTGTGTGGGACTATGGTCCTGTGTGGCTCAGTTGGTAGAGCATGGTGTTTGCATTTGCACCACCAGGGTGTTGAGTTTTGAACTCTCAGGGCCACCCATATGAAAATGTATACATGCACTACTTACTGTAAGTCGCTTTGGATAAATGGGTCTGCCTAATTGCATATATTCCCACTTACGCTGGTGACTTTACGGTAGATCTGCGCTGCGTTCTGGCACTCGGAGTAGGGATACTCTGATGTGGCCATCTCCAGGATACACATCCCAAAGGCATAGACATCCACAGCCTCATCATACTTCTCCTCATACATCTCTGGAGCCATGAACTCTGGGGTACCTGGAGGAAAGGAGAGAGACAAGTCAATACCAATCACAAGAAAACATACACACACACCGACAAACAGATTTACACAAACAAATCTTCTGTAGGCGACAGACATTTGATTACACTGGACATGCATCATAGGGTTGGGATCTGTGGCAGAGTGATCTAATAATGAGCATCTAGAAAGGGCACTCAAAGTCAATGGTCCTAAACTAGAAAAAACTCAAACTTGAAATGAATCCCTAAAACTTGATGACCCCAGTTGGGTGAACCCCATAGCGACAACACCTGACCTTAAACACTCCCCAACATATAATTACATATAGAACTAAATAAAAGTATAGGCTCTCTGTGCTCACCAATGACACTTTTAGCGAAGGAGGCTCTTTTGAGTGTGGCCAGGCCCAGATCTCCAATCTTGACGGAGCCGGTGGGGCCGGTGATGAAGATGTTGTCACACTTGAGGTCCCTGTGGATGATGGGCGGGGTGCGGGTGTGGAGGAAGTGGAGGCCCTTCAGGATCTGGTGGCTCCAACGCTGCAGCAGCTTCAGCTTCATCTCCTTAAACCTCTTCAGGTACCTGCAGGTAAACACAGGCTATTAGGATGAATCACCTAAAGAGGCTCATATACTAACTGTTCTCCTTCCTTACCTACAGTACAGGCCAGACCAGAGAAGACTATCAGGAACCCATCTCAAGTCTACATGGAAAACTACTTTGATCAATCCTTGTTTTCTATGAAGATTCTATGATCATGATAAAAGATAGAAAATATTAAAACGCTAAGAATTTGTGAGAAAAAAATTGTAGAGGAAATGGAGCAAAACAGGCACAACAGTCTCCTCTACTACAACGAGTATTGGGAACAGGAAGGACAAGCTCACGTTTTGAGGGTGCCTGAGGTCATGAGCTCAGTGACCAAAAGAATGCACTTGAGGCCCTTGGAGTTGTCCTTCCAGGAGTCGTAGAAGCGGACAATGTTTGGGTGCTGCAGACCCTTCAGCATCTCCACCTCCTCGCTGAACCTCTGCCGCTCCACCTTGGTCAGCTTACGCGTCTGCACGGAACACAAAATAGATATATTCTAGAATGATTACATACACAGTCAGATTTCCAGTCTATTGGCAGAGCATATTGCAGGGAACACACACAACACACTCCATCCATCAGGCCTGACTTTGTGACTATAGTTTATTATCAAGACTCAATACAGAATTTATAAGCTTATCAAGCTGTGTTGAAAAATATGTAAATGTGTGTGTCCTAGAGCTAGAGGAAGAGAAAAACAGAACCACTGACATTTTTACCGTAGTTGGTCATTCATCTTGCTGAACCAGATTCCAGTGTTACATAATTATATTTTTCCATAGAAACTTGAACTGTGACTTCTACACATTTTAAGAGGAGGTTTCCAAAAGCTGTGAGTAATTGAACCAAACACAGTGTAATCACGATGGGTAGGTGGGTGAATAAAGCCTGTTTTGTGCAGAGTGAGGTACACTGTTAAAATAGAAAGACTCAAAACTCTGAAACCAGGAAAAGTAGTTCACCTAAGCTGAGATCTGGTGTTTCTGGAGGGTGTTTGAATGTAAACTTAATGTAAGTGTTATGATACACTGAATAGATATCAAAACAGAATGGAAATACTCTGAAACACCCAAAGTGGCTCTTCAATCTGAATAATTGTGTTTTTAAGAGAGCGTTCTAAAAACACTTGTTGATGTTTCAGTGCATGTAAAAGGCAGCAACAAAACACAAAAGTAATGTTTTAGCAGACTGTGTCTCTCATATAATCAAATGGTTTTAAATTGCAAATTGTTAATAGCATAAATATTGATTGATTATAAATAAAAATTTAATTTTCAGTAAATATTTTTAAGAAAACACTGGGAATTGAATAATTTTCTTAGAGCAGACTTTGGCAGTAAATATAGGCTACAGCTGCCAGGAAACTTTGTGAGATTATAAATAATGTTACAATCAAAATGTTTAGGGCTATGTAGGTTATAGCAGAGGTAGCATGAGTTATAAAGTGTGCCCTCATCACTGGTATTCATGTGAGAAAGTGGATGTGAACATTTGAGCCATTTAGCAGATGCTCTTATTCAGAGGAATTAGGGTTAAGTGCATTGCTCAAGGTTACATTCTCACCTAGTCAGCTCTGGGATTCAAACCAGCAACCTGTCTGTTAATGCCCCAACACTCTTAACCACTAGGCTACCTGCCACATTTTTTCTGTGTTTTGTTTAGACAGATTAGAAACAGGAGGAGACAGAGACAGAGAAGGAGTTAAAGTTGGACAGGCAAAAGCAGGAATTGAACCCCTGACTGTTGGGACAGCAAAATGCCAAAATTATTTGGAATTTTACCCACTTAACCACACACCATGTGAGGAACTTAATATATCAGAAGACAAATGTTTAGATGATTAAAGGCAAAATGTGAACTTCAAACATTGTGCTGATGTACTGTTCAGAATTCCTCCAGCCTGGGGCATGGAGGTGGAGAGATGGAATTCGTGGCAGGTGTGCCCTCTAGCAAACTCTATGGTCAAGTATAAAAACAGGCAAGTCCTTCACAAACTCAGAGAGGTGAGAGCACACCAAGTGCTCAGATGAACTAGTCAACAAACAAACAAAATCCAAGAAAGTATGCGTCAATGAATACGTGAGTATACAATGTTATCACATTGAAGAAGGAAACCAAAAAGGAATCCACTCAATAAGTTCATAATAAGCAACATTTGTTTTGTGTAGCATTTTGGCTGCTAATGCTAATAGTCCAAGTAAAACAGTTCTTTTGATCCATTGATCAGCTTTCTTGATGCCTCAAGAAGTTAATTGACACGTCATTGTTTGCACCTTTCGTGCACTTGTGTTTTATGCAAATGAAGGCCTGCTTTTTAGTTAATACTGCTGGCTTGTTTGCCTACTAGATTTACGAGTTGTATCTGCTCTGATGTATACCCTACATGCTGCACTACATAGCCACTGTCATTTTAGCCTGCTCTAGCTTTGGCCTACCACAACACATGTTATTACATTCCACTTTTGACATTAATATTGTCATCTTGTTGCTAGATTTGCATTGCTTAATTACTTATTCTATCCACTGGCTGGCCGATCCTAACTAAAGCCAATGCATACTAATGCCAACTGAACTGTCAATCATCATCTAGCTCAACTGTATTGTGATTCAATTCACCATACCATTCAACATCAACTGAATATAAAGACTCAGGTCAGAAACATTAGCATAATGGACGAACGGTGGATCGCATTAAGCATTTCACTGTAAGGCGAATTGTATTCAGTGTATTTGGCGCATGTGACAAATGCAATTTCATTTGATTAAGCCCTTAGCTGAAGTTTTGCACAAGTTTTGTATGTGTGCTACTGCTAACATTAGCAGTCATTGCCTGAAATATTGTTTTTATGGATGTGAAATATTATGGCATATTAGTTGAATTTAAGGAATAACATGAGAAATACCTTACAGATCTATAAACTGTCTTACTTTATCAATATAAACATCTGAAAGACCTGTTCATGTTTTGTGATTTGATAATTAGCAGATAAAAGATACAACTTTTGATGCTTCAATCATGTCTCAAATACTTTTTTTACTCATGAATTATTATCCTGGACCAACTTTTGTGTGCTTTGTTAGAGCATAAAACTTTTGACCTTTTGGAATTACCAATGAGGAGTTTACCAGTACATGATATAAGAGCAGGGAATATACATTAAGGGGAGGGACTCCCATTTACAGTATTTGGAAACTGCAGAAAAAATGATCTAATTCTGCACTAGACAGGATTCAAAACACAATCCTAGTGTTTGGGAGCTTTAGGGAGAGGAAACAATACTAAAAGAGGGACCTAACTCTGCACTATACAGGACTCTAAACACCATAGGGTTTTCAACCTTTTCCAGGTCTTATGTGGTGTTACAGCACATCATATTTCAGAAACACCTCAGGATGAATGTTTCAGTACATCTTAAATCTGTTCTAATACCCTGACAACCACGTGTTTCAATACTCCAGCAAAGTTAAGGTTTTGTCTCCTTTAAGGTGGTGGCAGCTCAGTTGCCACTAGTTTTAGTGTTACAAAGCACTTCATTTTAAAAGTGTATGAATGGTTTGATTGAGTCTCTAGTGTAGTGCTGCCGGGAGGCTGCAGTGGGTGGATAGCTGTTTGGAAAACACCAGAGAGACCTCTAGACTTCTACAACCATGAATCCTGCATTGAGGCTGTTCTGGGAAAAACTGAGGGTATGTTTATGTTTACAATTGACTGACCACGACTCCTTCCTCCCCTTTAGAGAAGGGGGCTGCCACTCATGTTACCAGGCCCTGTCTGCCTCCAATGGCACCGTATTCCCTTTTATAGTGCACTACTTTTGACCACGGCACAAGGCCCTGGTCAAAAGTAGTGCACTATATAAGGAATAGGGTGCCATTTGGGATGCACACCCTATCAACACTGGGAGCACACGATCTCAGAGAGGGAGGCATGCAAGGGGAGCACCAAAAAAGCTATTCCCACACCAACCGACGTCCATCAATTGCCAAACACTAATTCAATTAGAAGATTGATTCCAACATGGTGCCTCTGTTTTCAACACAGACCACTTAGGACTTTTGACCAATGATTTTGTATGTATTTATGTGGAGAATTGGTGTGACAGGAGTATGATGTGACTACAGGTGATACATTCTAGGACATGTATGTTAGGATTACAGTAATTGATGGGAGACAGCTTCAGTGTCCTTGATGGTAAATTCAGAGTAAACTGATGGCATTAAATAATGATCCCACTGATCTGATTGGGTGTTTCCCCTGCCTCTGTTTTTATACCGATGAGACCCACTGCATGGTACAGACTGTCATTGAGTTGCAGCTGCAGAAGTCTGTGTACATGCACCTTCATTTGTGTGTGCATACATGTGTGTCTCTATGTTAGGACAAGTGTGTTTCAACCTGACTGGCCTGTTTATCTCGAAGATCCCTCTACAGAACAGCCCACTGTAGTGTGTATGTGCATTTAGCCTCATGGCTAACACTGTCCACTTGGAAGCCTTGGCAGCTCCTTAAACCACTGAGTTTACCAGAGAGCTCACTCACTATACCACATGGCAAGCACAACACATTCAAATACAGAATACAGAGAATACATTTAGGCAACTTCAGATGCTTTCCTGTAAGAGCCAATGTCTTATTCAGGTCTTCCTAAACTAAAGCCTGCAAGAGCCTGAAAAAATGTTCTGCTTGCTTCCAAAGGCGTCCTGTAACGTGTGTCTGATTACGGACTGATTATGTTGACTCATTCAAAAGCTGTATCCAATGAACACCTATTGAATTTGGCATAGTTTTATTTCATAAAATGTGTTATAAATTAAATGTATTCATGTTATTATTACTCACATAGAACAAATGTCAGGAATAATAAGGAATACCAGAATGTGAGTAAGTAAAAGTGAAAACATCAACTGTGCTGACTTTCTGCTATCATTTTCTGCTATCACGGGATAGGTTTGTTGTGTGATGGACTAATTCCACAGTGATATAATGATACATTTTAAGCATAAACACATGTATACAAACTATAGATAATTATGTACGATGAGTTGATGTGCCTTGTGTGAAAGTAAGACAATTTATGTTGTCAAATCCACTTAAACATGATGGGTCATCACATGCTTTCCAGATTCAGTTAATAGCACATCTTTAATATGGTTGGATTTAACACCGATACAATACAAGTGACAGACTAGCCACTTAACTTGGTCTGAACATAAAGAGAAACCAACAGTAAGCGATCACACATGCTATGTTGTCTTAATGAGAAACCTTGGCTGGTCTGGAACAATATAGTATAGTGGGGCCTCTGCTATTTCCTAGAGAGAGATTACAGCACTGACAGAGAATGCCACTTGGGTGGATATCATACAAGGTCTTATCCTGTTTTTCCACTGCTGTTCACTGCTGTATCAACTCAATGACAAAACACAGACAAACACCTCATAGATGTTGCACATTAAGATATGCAACATAACCAAATACATCATGTTGTGCCATCTTTATATGGCCTATGACAATGCATTAAATTGTAACATTGATCTAATCAAGTGGTTTTTTACTTTAGTTTATTTGGTAAATATTTTCTTACATTTTTCTTGAACTGCACTGTTGGTTTAAGGGCTTGTGAGTAAGCATTTCATGCTAAGGTCTACACATGTTGTATTCGGCGCAGGTGACAAAGTTTGATTTGATCTGGTTTATTTCCTTTCCTGAATACAGTAAGTCTACACATCTCCCAAATGTATTGTTGCACTGCAGGGGTGTAAAAATTGAATTGGGGTCGCTAAATGTCTCCTCTCTCTTTGTTTGGCTAGAGAATATCAGAGAAGAGGCGAAGCTAGAGGGTCCACTCCCGTCACAATCTGTCCATGTGGGAATAGAGCGTTATTCAATGCATTTCTATAGGCTTATTGGACTTAATAAGCAGACCGCCTGCCTTTCCGCTTTGCGACAATGACTCCCATTGTTATTGCGTAGAAAAGACCATCTCATCATTAAATACAGTGTCTCTGAGAATCTGTATTCATAGCCACTGAGAGGAGGGAGGAGAGGGAGGTGTGTGTATGTTGATTTGGGGTCTGGATGGATGGATGGATGGATGGATGGAAGGGCTGCAGGAACTATTACGGCCCTGTGCCAACTCCCTCCACAGTTACATAAGCAGTGTTGATGGTTGAACCGTTGGTATTAAGAACTTCCTGGCTGTCAGCAGCACCCCTATTATGCATACTGGGAGACGGATGGACAACAAGTGTCAGCCAACCCAGCACTAAAAGAGGCGTAGACTCTATGGCTTTACTTCAAAGGACAGGAAAGAAAGATCATGTAACACTGTCCTCATATAACATATAACATCCAAAATCCAAAACAAAGATGTAACAGCACTGCTGTGATATCCATGCTGTGTGTGTGTGTGCAGTATATGGAAGATGAGGTTATTATCAAGGGAGAGAGAGGAAGAGAGAGAGCGAGAGGAAGACGAAGAGAGAGAGCAAAAGCGAAACATCACAGCATGTTTGGTCTAGAATGAATGCAGTACCAGTGCTGTGACTATCTTCTTTACGTGTCTTTCACCCATTACTACAATATGTATAGGCCATACATAATCCCCAGAGGCTCCTTTTCTCCCCCTTATTTAACTAGGCAAGTCAGTTAAGAACAAATTCTTATTTACAATGACGGCCTATGAACAGTGGGTTAACAACCTTGTTCAGGGGCAGAACAACAGATTTTTACCTTGTCAGCTCAGGGATTCAATCTAGCAACCTTTTGGTTACTGGCCCAACACTCTAACCACTAGGCTACCTGCTGCCCCATACAGATAGAGATTTCATACACAATGTTGATAGCATCAGAAACAACAAAGTACCCTAACCATCAGGGGTTAAATGGCCTCTGTTCTGACTAGCACCCATCTTGAACGTTGGGTGACATCTGACATGTCAAGCTGGGGATTGAGGCTAAAGGGAGAGCAGAAGTTGGTTGACACGAGCTCACATGCCTTTGATATCCCTGGTCAGGAAACACCCCGAGAGACAGACCGCGCAGTGTGAGGAACTGAGGTACCAGTGTACACTTTCCAAGAAAAACCTGACTTGCTCTCTGAATGGAGCGGGGGAGAGAGGGGAGGTTAGGTGGTTAGGGAGGTTAGCCATTAATCTAATAAGAAATCCGGATTCAGCCCGTCCTCTCTCTCACCGGGCTAGCACTCTGAAAACTGCTGCTTTAGTGGCACCTAAAGCAATTAACTACACAAGCAAAAGACCAATGGACCCAGATTCAAGATTTCTGTCCTTATGTGCATCCCAAATGACACCCTATTCCCTATAAAGTAGTACACTAAATAGGGAAAAGGGTGCCAGAGGGGAACTATTTAGGCTACCGTTGACCTGGACATTTGTCCTTGTTTGGAGGTTTTACTAGATATTAGGCTAGTGTATGAAAGGAAAAACTGTACTTGTGCCTGACTGACTATCCTTGGAACTGAATAAATTGTGTCATAAAGCACTATCTTTTAGAGCCATCCATTCATTCTTCAAGACAAAGCCAGCAACTCCTATTCCCTCTGTAGGTCACTACTTTTGACCAAGGCCTCGGCCAAAAGTAGTGCGCTATATAGGGAATAGGGTTCCATTTTGGATGCTGACCCAGTTACCTCACAGGTCAGAGTGATCATCAGGGCAGCATCAGCCCCACTCAGAACTTACCCAGGAGGATATAGAGACAGTAGACTTGAGGAATCCTTCCCACACTAGATGGTAAATGGTTTCCACATCTCTGAGAAATCCTGACTTGTTCCAGGATAGACATGACTAACTCGTGTACTTACTGCTCACTATTTATTTGAAGCATGACTTCCATGAGACTTACAACACAAACATCTTAGCAACTCTTGCCCCACAAATAAATAAGTTCTTATTCAACAGGATGATCAAATTAAGATCTGTATGACTGCGTCCCAAATGACACCCTATTCCCTATATAATGTACTACTTTTGACCAGGGCCCGCCGCATAGGGCTCTGGTCAAAAGTAGTGCACTAAATAGGGAATAGGGTGCCATTTGGGACACACTCTTTGTCTGACCTTAGAGTTACTATCTCTGATAGAAGTAAAGGGAGAGGACGTTCTGCATACCATCTAGTCTGATAACGCCAAGAGGGGAGGAAGCTTGTAAAGTCCCAAAGGTAATTAATCTGGGTTTTATTGCCCAAAAAGACTGCAGGTTTCTATTACTGCTTGCTGAGTGAACATTCTCTAATTCTGTCACGTCTGCTCCCGCTCTTCCCCCCCTGGCCCCTAAAGGGCGCCAGGCTGCCCTGCATCATGCACTCCTTCCATCTATTACGCACACCTGCCATCCCTCGTCACGCACATCAGCAATATTGGACTCACCTGGACTCACTCATCTGTTTATTTCCTCCCCTTTATTTGTCAGTTCCCTTGCTCTGTTCCCCACTGCTGTATTGATTGTTTTTTGTCTTTGTTTTCTTGTATGTTGTTCCTGTGTCCGTTCTATATTAAATGTTTGACTCCCCGTACCTGCTTCGTCTCTCCATCATCATCCATGTGACACATTATCTATTCATTTTGACCCTGCTTGACCCTGAATGAAATAGCTCATACAGCAAAAATGTTAACATTGTTGCTACTACCTTGTTTTTACAGGGTCAGACCAGGGTAGATAAAAGTGTTGTGTATAAATGTAATGCCATCCAAGGGGAAATGACCAGGGAGAACAAACACTTTGTCCGGAACTGCCTTCCCATGAAACATAGACAGACAGACAGATAGATAGATAGATAGATAACAAGTACAGCCTGCAGAGGTTACTCTTATTAAACAGACTGCAGTGCTGCAGCTATGTCCTCTGCAGCTATGTAACCTGATGAAAACAGAGTCTTTGTCCCTTGACCAGAGCCCTAAAGTAGTGCACTTTATAGGGAATAGGGTGCCATTTGGGACACACTGGGGGTGGAATGGAGAAGGCTGGTTATGCTTCATAGTAGCCTATAGGCATTATAAATCACCCAATGACTCTTCTATCTGCTCCTAGACATGAAAAAACCTAATGATACACTTCAACATGATGATGTAATCCTATCGAACAGCTGAGAGAACAAATGACGGGCTTTATGCATAGTTGCATATTACCCTCTGTAGTTACTGAGAACACATTTTATTTTACAATAACAACCTGGAATTCACAGCCTTGTCTCCAGCCACATCCTTCCCTCTACAGTACTTCGCACAAACTTATGAAATCTGAAGGAGCCCATATATACTTGGCAAACACAGGAAGAACATTTTAGCAAATACAATTATTTTCCATCCTAAAAAAAACTGTGAATGTGTACCACTGGTTGTTAGAAGCCTATTTCCACTGGCTTGAGAGACCGAATTTCACGAGGCTAATGTGTCAGAATTCAATAAATAGGTTACGTATTATGTGAGGTTTCTTACACCTCTGGAGCTAGGTAAGCAACACAGGTTTTGCTGTTCAGTGTATTGGAGCAGAAAACTTAACAGGCTGTCAAGTTCCTTCAAGGTTATGTCTTACACCAGTCGTAAAGGAACTGGGAGGAACACAGAGCTCTTAAACTGGGCTTAAAGGAGTCTCTTGCCTTGCACTGGCCAGGTAACAGTGGGCCCGTTTCAAATGGCACCCTATTCCCTATACAGGGCACTTCTTTTGACCAGAGCCCCATAGGCTCTAATCAAAAGTAATGCACTATGTAGGGAATAGGGTGCCATTTGGGATGCAAACTAAGTCTCCTGCATGACACTGAGCCATTACTTCCAAAAGTAGTGAGTACATGTTGTTTTGCCTGGTATAATAAATCCATTCTCTGTTCATATATAATGTGAGCAAGGTATATCCCAGTGATTACAGAGGGCTGAATAACAGACACAGCATAGCCCAAAAATCAGGCCACTCAGTTGCCTTTTTCCACAAAAGTGTGATGTCTAATGTTGTACTACCCATTAGTAGTGTCCAATAGATTAGCAAGAGGCAAGTACATTTATCGTATAGCAAACCAGGAAAGCCCACTGTGTGTACACAAAGATGCCCTACTAATCATGAATGCTACCAGGTTTACAGCAAGCAGTACCCTGTAATCAAATCAGAGGAGTTTGGTAGGAGGAGATATAGGAGGATGGGCTCACTGTAATAGCTGGAATGGAATTAATGGAACGTAGTCAAACATGTGGTTTCCATATGTTAAATCTGTTTGACCCAATTCCTTTTAAGCTGTCAGGTAGCCTAGTGGTTAGAGCGTTGGTCCATTAACTGAAATGTTGCTGGCACGAATCCCAGAGGTGAAAAATCTGTCAATGTGCCCTTGAGCAAGGAGCTTGATCCTAATTGTTCCTGTACGTCACTCTGGAAAAGAGCATCTGGTAAATGTATTTATGCCATTACAATAAGCTAGTCCTCCTATAGCTCCTCCCACCAGCCTCCTCTGAATCAAATATTATAAAAATATATATATATTATCTATTGGGTACTTTCTAAGAACAATGATGTACAGTGGGGCAAAAAAGTATTTAGTCAGCCACCAATTGTGCAAGTTCTCCCACTTAAAAAGATGAGAGAGGCCTGTAATTTTCATCATAGGTACACTTCAACTATGACAGACAAAATGAGAAAGAAAAATCCAGAAAATCACATTGTAGGATTTTTAATGAATTTATTTGCAAATTATGGTGGAAAATAAGTATTTGGTCAATAACAAAAGTTTATCTCAATACTTTGTTATATACCCTTTGTTGGCAATGACAGAGGTCAAACGTTTTCTGTAAGTCTTCACAAGGTTCACACACACTGTTGCTGGTATTTTGGCCCATTCCTCCATGCAGATCTCCTCTAGAGCAGTGATGTTTTGGGGCTGTTGCTGGGCAACACGGACTTTCAACTCCCTCCAAAGATTTTCTATGGGGTTGAGATCTGGAGACTGGCTAGGCCACTCCAGGACCTTGAAATGCTTCTTACGAAGCCACTCCTTCGTTGCCCGGGCGGTGTGTTTGGGATCATTGTCATGCTGAAAGACCCAGCCACGTTTCATCTTCAATGCCCTTGCTGATGGAAGGAGGTTTTCACTCAAAATCTCACGATACATGGCCCCATTCATTCTTTCCTTTACACGGATCAGTCGTCCTGGTCCCTTTGCAGAAAAACAGCCCCAAAGCATGATGTTTCCACCCCCATGCGTCACAGTAGGTATGGTGTTCTTTGGATGCAACTCAGCATTCTTTATCCTCCAAACACGACGAGTTGAGTTTTTACCAAAAAGTTCTATTTTGGTTTCATCTGACCATAAGACATTCTCCCAATCTTCTTCTGGATCATCCAAATGCTCTCTAGCAAACTTCAGACGGGCCTGGACATGTACTGGCTTAAGCAGGGGGACACGTCTGGCACTGCAGGATTTGAGTCCCTGGCGGTGTAGTGTGTTACTGATGGTAGGCTTTGTTACTTTGGTCCCAGCTCTCTGCAGGTCATTCACTAGGTCCCCCCGTGTGGTTCTGGGATTTTTGCTCACCGTTCTTGTGATCATTTTGACCCCACGGGGTGAGATCTTGCGTGGAGCCCCAGATCGAGGGAGATTATCAGTGGTCTTGTATGTCTTCCATTTCCTAATAATTGCTCCCACAGTTGATTTCTTCAAACCAAGCTGCTTACCTATTGCAGATTCACTCTTCCCAGCCTGGTGCAGGTCTACAATTTTGTTTCTGGTGTCCTTTGACAGCTCTTTGGTCTTGGCCATAGTAGAGTTTGGAGTGTGACTGTTTGAGGTTGTGGACAGGTGTCTTTTATACTGATAACAAGTTCAAACAGGTGCCATTAATACAGGTAACGAGTGGAGGACAGAGGAGCCTCTTAAAGAAGAAGTTACAGGTCTGTGAGAGCCAGAAATCTTGCTTGTTTGTAGGTGACCAAATACTTATTTTCCACCATAATTTGCAAATAAATTCATTAGAAATCCTACAATGTGATTTTCTGGATTTTTTTCCCTAATTTTGTCATGTCATAGTTGAAGTGTACCTATGATGAAAATTACAGGCCTCTCTCATCTTTTTAAGTGGGAGAACTTGCACAATTGGTGGCTGACTAAATACTTTTATGCCCCACTGTATGTATGTACAATATTTGTGAGGGACCAAGAAATAGTCTGAGAATAAGATTTAGAACCATGGTGTCTGGCATTCTTTAGTGCAGGTAATTCGCCTTACCACATGTGGAAATGTCCATATTCCACAGTCAAGGAGATGTGTGGTACTCTACCATACAGATGTAGAATCTTAATTTGAGCCAGTTTGCTACCGCCGGCAAATAATCATGCAGCAACTGGAAATGTGAATTATTATGTTGATTATAATTAATTGCCATTTTTGCAGGGGTTGATACATTCTCCGTAAGGGAAAATCAAGTCTGACATTTCTATTGGAAATTATACTTCAGAAGCCTTTTTAAACATCAAATACACTGTTTAACAATGCAACAGGGTGATCAAATTAAGATCTGTATCTCTGCCTCCCAAAAGGCACTCTATTCCCTACATAGTGCACTACTTTTGACCGAGGAATTAGGGAATAGGGTGCAATTTGGGACACTGCCTCAGTTCTATTTATCACTTTTACTAAGGGGTAATGTTACAGAGAGAGGACAACACTGTATTGTCCGGTGCCAAGCAGGGATATAGTTAACAACATGATGGTATGCAAGAGGAGAGGAGAGCCCTTCATAGTGCCCTTCAGAGCCACAGGAAGGAAGCCAACCACCTGAATGATTAATAAACCAACACTGGATACCTTGATGCCTGGGGATTCAACTCTATCCAATGACGTCGCCATCCAATGAGATAGTGGCAATAACTACTAGCATTGTGTCCACATGGACATGATATATTTTACTTTGGGCAACATTTGTTTAGATGTCCAGTTGTCCACCTTTCCACACTCTATCTGAGTTACTTTCTTTAAAAAGAGCAAGGTTGGGTTGTTGATGCTGGGTTATTTATGCTGGATTATTGAGATATGACCCAGAGCGTCAGATCAGAAGACTGAAGAAGTGGATTAGCAGGGGTGTGGCTTTCAGATAGTTGTTTTTGGCCACCCGTGAGAGTGAACATATTTCCGGTTAATCTGTTCTGTTGTATTGTTATCACATGTTAATGTTGAACACTGACACGTTTGTAACTTTAATGAGGCTTATTAAGATAGTTACCATTTTGTTACAATAGGTAACATTATACATTTTATATAAAAATGTCTCATGCACAAAACTATTGAAGTAAAATGTACATTTGCAGTGTAAAAATTTAACATGATGAACAGGAATTATATTTCCTCTCACATGTGGTCAAAAATAACTATCTGAAATCCACATCCCTAATAATCCACATCTCCAAAAAATAACCTAAAGATTGCATTAAAAAGCAACTGAAAACGCCGATTGGTACGTGTGTTTTTCTGTTGCTCATTAGAAAAACAAGGTTTCAGTCTTGGAGGTGTGTTTCCTGTCTGATTCCGCATTTTGTTAACAACATTTGTCACCCATGAGACACCGTAGAAGCGGAAGCCTATTTCACCTCCTCAAAATCCTCATAATGAATATATGATAATGTACAGTACCAGTCAAAAGTTTGGACACACCTACTCATTCAAGGGTTTTTCCTTATTTTTACTATTTTCTACATTGTAGAATAGTGAAGACATCAAACCTTTGAAATAACACGTATGGAATCATGTAGTAACCAAAAAAGTGTTAACAAGTCAAAATATATTTTATATTTGAAATTCTTCAAAGTAGCCACCCTTTGCCTTGAGGACAGCTTTACACACTCTTGGCATTCTCTCAACCAGCTTCACCTGGAATGATTTTCCAACAGTCTTGAAGGAGTTCCCACATATGCTGAGCACCTATTGGCTGCTTTTCCTTCACTCTGCAGTCCAACTCATCCTAAACCATCTCAACTGGGTTGAGGTCGGGTGATTGTGGAGGCCAGGTCATCTGATGCAGCACTCCATCAATCTCCTTCTTGGTCAAATAGCCCTTACACAGCCTGGAGGTGTGTTTTGGGTCATTGTCCTGTTGAACAACAAATGATAGTCCCACTAAGTGCAAACCAGATGGGATGGCGTATCGCTGCAGAATGCTGTGGTAGCGATGCTGGTTAAGTGTGTCTGTCCAAAGGACAGATTTCCACCGGTTTAATGTCCATTGCTCGTGTTTCTTGGCCCAAGCAAGTCTCTTATTATTATTGATGTACTTTAGTAGTGGTTTCTTTGCAGCAATACAACCATGAAGGCCTGATTCACGCAGTCTCCTCTGAACAGTTGATGTTACTTGAACTCTGTGAAGCATTTATTTGGGCTGCAATCTGAGGTGCAGTTAACTCTAATGAACTTGTCCTCTGCAGCAGAGGTAACTCAGGGTCTTCCTTTCCTGTGGCGGTCATCATGACAGCCAGTTTCATCATAGAGCTTGATGGTTTTGGAACTGTACTTGAAGAAACTTTCAAAGTTCTTGAAATTTTCTGGAATGACTGACCTTCATGTCTTAAAGTAATGATGGACTGTACTTTCTCTTTGCTTATTTGAGCTGTTCTTGCCATAATATAGACCAAATAAGGTTATCCCTTGTATACCACCCCTACCTTGTCACAACACAACTGATTGCCTCAAACGCATTAACAAGGAAAGAAATTCCACAAATTAACTTTTAACAAGGCACACCTGTTCATTGAAATGCATTTCAGGTGACTGCCTCATGAAGCTGGTTGAGAGATTGCCAAAAAAAAAATCATTTTTTGAAATATATTTTTTTATTTCACCTTTATTTAACCAGGTAGGCCAGTTGAGAACAAGTTCTCATTTACAACTGCGACCTGGCCAAGATAAAGCAAAGCAGTGCGACACAAACAACACAGAGTTACAAATGAGATAAACAAACATACAGTCAATAACACAATAGAAAAATATATATACAGTGTGTGCAAATGTAGTAAGATTAGGGAGGTAAGGCAATAAATAGGCGATAGTGGTGAAATAATTACAATTTAGCAATTAAACACTGGAGTGATAGATGAGCAGAAGATGAATGTTCAAGTAGAGATACTGGGGTGAAAAGGAGCAACCAAAAATACAATATGGGGATGAGGTAGTTGGGTGGGCTATTTACAGATGGGCTGTGTACATGTGCAATGATCAGTAAGCTGCTCTGACAGATGATGCTTAAAGTTAGTGAGGGAGATATAAGACTCCAGCTTCAGTGATTTTTGCAATTCGTTCCAGTCATTGGCAGCAGAGAACTGGAAGGAAAGGCGGCCAAAGAGGAGTGAAATATACCTGCTGGAGCGCGTGCTACGGTGACCAGTGAGCTGAGATAAGGCGGGGCTTTACCTAGACATTACTTATAGATGACCTGGAGCCAGTGGGTTTGGCGACAAATATGAAGCGAGGGCCAGCCAACGAGAGCATACAGGTCGCAGTGGTGGGTGGTATATGGGGCTTTGGTGACAAAACAGATGGCACTGTGATATACTACATCCAATTTGCTGAGTAGAGATCGGTTGAAGAGCATGCAATTAGTTTTACTTGCATTTAAGAGCAGTTGGAGGCCACGGAAGGAGTGTTGTATGGCATTGAAGCTCGTCTGGAGGTTACTTAGCACAGTGTCCAAAGAAGGGCCAGAAGTATACTGGTGTTGTCTGCGTAGAGGTGGATCAGAGAATCACCAGCAGCAAGAGCGACATCATTGATGTATACAGAGAACAGAGTCGGCCCAAGAATTGAACCCTGTGGCACCCCCATAGAGACTGCCAGAGGTCTGGCCAACAGGCCCTCCGATTCGACACACTAAACTTTATCTGAGAAGTAATTGGTGAACTAGGCGAGGCAGTCATTTGAGAAACCAAGGCTGTTGAGTCTGCTGATAAGAATGCAGTGATTGACAGAGTCGAAAGTCTTGGCCAGGTTGATGAAGACGGCTGCACAGTATTGTCTCTTATCGATGGCGGTTATGATATCGTTTAGGAACCTTGAGCGTGGCTGAGGTGCACCCATGACCCGCTCGGAAACCAGATTGCATATCGGAGAAGGTACGGTGGGATTCGAAATGGTCAGTGATCTGTTTGTTAACTTGGATTTCGAAGACTTTAGAAAGGCAGGTTAGGATAGATATAGGTCTGTAACAGTTTGGGTCTAGAGTGTCTCCCCCTTTGTAGAGGGGCATGACCGCGGCAGCTTTCAAAACTTTAGGAATCTCAGACGATACGACCGAGAGGTTGAACAGGCAGTAATAGGGGTTGAATCAATTGTGGCAGATCATTTTAGAAAGAGAGGGTCCAGATTGTCTAGCCCAGCTGATTTATAGGGGTCCAGATTTTGCAGCTCTTTCAGAACATCAGCTGACTGGATTTGGGAGAAGGAGAAATGGGGGAGGCTCGGGCAGGTTGCTGTGGGGGGTGCAGAGCTGTTGACCGGGGTAGGGGTAGCCAGGTGGAAAGCATGGCCAGCCGTAGAAAAATGCTTATTGAAATTCTCGATTATCGTAGATTTATCGGTGGTGACAGTGTTTCCTAGCCTCAGTGCAGTGGACAGCTGGGAGGAGGTGCTCTTATTTTCCATGGACTTTACAGTGTCCCAGAACTTTTTGTAGTTTTTGCTGCAGGATGCAAATTTCTGTTTGAAAAGCTAGCCTTTGCTTTCCTAACTGCCTGTGTATATATGTTCCTAACTTCCCCGAAAAGTTGCATATCGCGGGTGCTATTCGATGCTAATGCAATACGCCACCAGATGATTTGTGCTGGTCAAGGGCAGTCAGGTCTGGAGTGAACCAAGGGCTATATCTGTTCTTAGTTCTACATTTTTTGAATGGGGCATGCTTATTTAAGATGGTGAGGAAGGCACTTTTAAAGAATAACCAGGCATCCTCTACTGACGGAATGAGGTCAATATCCTTCCAGGATACCCGGGCCAGGTCAATTAGAAAGGTCTGCTCGCTGAAGTGTTTTAGGGAGTGTTTGACAGTGATGAGGGGTGGTCGTTTGGCCGCGGACCAATTATGGACGCAGGCAATGAGGCAGTGATCGCTGAGATCCTGGTTGAAGACAGCAGAGGTGTATTTAGAGGGCAGGTTGGTCAGGATGATATCTATGAGGGTGCCCGTGTTTACAGATTTAGGGTTGTATCTGGTAGGTTCCTTGATAATTTGTGTGAGATTGAGGGCATCTAGCTTAGATTTTAGGACGGCCGGGGTGTTAAGCATATCCCAGTTTAGGTCACCGAACAGTACAAACTCTGAAGATAAATGGGGCGAAATTAATTCACATATGATGTCCAGGACACAGCTGGGGGCTGAGGGGGGTCTATAACAAGCGGCAACAGTGAGAGACTTATTTCTGGAAAGGTGGATTTTTAAAAGTAGAAGGTCGAACTGTTTGGGCACAGACCTGGATAGCATGACAGAACTCTGCAGACTATTTCTGCAGTAGATTGCAACTCCACCCCCTTTGGCAGTTCTATCTTGGCGGAAAATGTTGTAGTTGGGGATGGAAATTTTTGCATTTTTGGTGGCCTTCCTAAGCCAGGATTCAGACACCGCTAGGACATCAGGGTTGGTGAAGTGTGCTAAAGCAGTGAATAAAACAAACTTAGGGAGGAGGCTTCTTATGTTAACATGCATGAAGCCAAGGCTTTCACAGATACAGAAGTCAACAAATGATAGCGCCTGGGGAATAGGAGTGGAACTGGGGGCTACAGAGCCTTGGTTAACCTCTACACCAGAGGAAGAGAAGAGGAGTAGGATAAGGGTATGGCTAAAGGCTATAAGAACTGGTCGTCTAGTGCGTTGGGAACAGAGAATAAAAGGAGCAGATTTCTGGGCGTGGTAGAATAGATTCAGGGCATAATGTACAGACAATGGTATGGTAAGATGTGAGTACAGTGGAGGTAAACCTAGGCGTTGGGTGACAATGAGAGAGGTTTCGTCTCTGGAGGCACTAGTTAAGCAAGGTGAGGTCTCCGCATGTGTGCGGGGTGGGACAAAAGAGCTATCTAAGGCATTTTGAGTGGGACTGAGGGCTCTACAGTGAAATAAAACAATAAGAACTAGCTAGGACAGCAGTAGACAAGGCATATTGACATTAGAGAGAGGCATGAAGCAAACACAGGTGTTGATTAGGAGAGCTAAGACAACAACGGGTAAATGGTGATGAATGGGCAGAGCGGGTCAGTTAGGTACATACAGGACCTGAGTTCGAGGCTGGGGCCGACAGGTAAACAAAATGAGGTACAGTGTTATTGAAACAGTCCAGGGGGCATCAGCTGTGTAGCCGAGTGATCATAGGGTCAAAAGAGCAGCAATAGGTGAGTCAGGGTGCTGTTCGGTAGTCACTACTATGCTAGGAAAGCAGGGGACACAGCGTTCAGAAAAGCTAGCGGGCCAGGGCTAGTAGATGGTTCTTCGGAGACATCGTAACAGAATAGCCTGTTGAAACTACATCAGGCGATCACGTCGGCAGTCCAGTCGTGATGGATCGGCGGGGCTCCGAGTCGACAATAAAGGGTCCTGTCCAAATGGCAAAGGAGGAGTTGTAGCCCTAGAATTAGCTGGTATATGGGCCTAGCTTGAGGCTATCTCAAGGATAACTGGTGCTTGCTTCGGGACAGAGGCGTTAGCTAACAGTAGCCACTCGTTTGCAGCTAGCTAGCTGCGATGATCCAGTGTAACGATCCAGAACGGCAGGAATCCAGTGATTAGTAGAGAGAAGCAGCCCGATATGCTCTGGGTTGATATCGCACTGAGCAGACAGGCAGGTGTTGTCCGAGCTAGCTAAGGCTGGCTGGCTGGTGACCGAGAAAAAGGTGAAGACCGCTAGCAGCGGCTAACAAAGACTAGTAGCTAGTTAGCTGGCTAGCTCCTGATGGAAGTTCCAGTTATAAGGAATAGAAAGAGCAGATCCGTACCACATTGGGTGAGGGGGGTTGCAAGAAAGTCTATTTAGTTCGTAGATAGAAAGTGAGATTAAGATATATACGAAGAAGACCGGCTATTTACACAGGATAATACAAGGGATAAGACAAGGACAAACACACACGACCTACTGCTACGCCATCTTGGATGAGATCATCAAGGCAAAGGGTGGCTACTTTGAAGAATCTGAAATATAAAATATATTTTGAATTGTTTAACACTTTTTTAGTTACTGCTTGATTCCATATGTGTTCTTTAATAGTTGTGATATCTTCATTATTATTCTACAATGTAGAAAATAGTTTAAAAAAAAGAAAGAAAGAAAACCCTGGAATGAGTAGGTGTGTTCAAACTTTTGACTTGTACTGTAATTAATAAATGTTGAGGTTTTTGCTTGAGGTTTTTGTTTTAGTTGAGGTTTTTGTTTTAGTTGCGCAATTTTACTTAGCTAGATGTAAAATTGCGCAACTAAAACATCCTCTGCAAAAACATCAACATTTATTAATTACAGTACAAGTCAAAAGTTTGAACACACCGACTCATTCCAGGGTTTTCTTTCTTTCTTTTTTTACTATTGTTTTTACTATGTTTGGTGCAGTATATCTCAAGTTGCGCAACATTTTGTCTTATGTCAACAAAGTTGGAGATGCTGCTATTCACCACTTTTGTGGAAAAATTGACATTGTCAAATCAAAACCCAACCTTAATTTACACATTGTGACGCATGAAGGTTCCAAACTTTGTTTTAGACGAGACTGACTATGACCAAGATTATCCTATTTACACTTTGTAGTAAATTTTGACACTAGAATAACTGTTTCTGACTCATATCGATGCCACATAGGGCGATTTCAAAGGCAGATGCTGGGTTGCTTTTCAAAAGCAGTTGCTCAGATGCTGGCTTAACCCAGCATGAAAGTGAATAAAAACCAAACTGATGGTTAATTTAGCCCATGTTTGGGTATTCCCAACAACCCAACATGTTGGGTTCTTCATGCAACTCACCTGGCTGGGTCAAAATAACCCAGTGTGTGGTCTGTCCAATATTTACCCACTGCTGGTTTACCAAATAACCCAAATTGGGTTGTTTTTAACCCAGCATTTCTTCGAGGAAAGTATGAGCAGGGGGGACTTTAGTAACCCTAAGGGGTGTCTTGCACTGTTAAAGTATTAGCTGTTGACTGAGAAAACACGTTTGAATGTTTGTTGTTCTGTTTGGCCATGCGGTGTGATGTGTTGGTCCCAAAAAGGTTATAGCCATTAGTGTGTCCAACACTCATTATGCTATTAACCCATTCATCACTGTAGTCACAACATGTACTGCAAATTGACCGAGGGTTACCCGCAATGTGGGGTTTTGCAGCACCCTTTCCCACTCGGCTGTGACTGAAGCACTGGGTTTGTTTTGGGAATGGTGACCTAGGCCCATCTAGCCCCCACACTCTTCCTGAGTAAACACACATGACCAAAACATTTGGTTTCAGAGCATTTTGTATTAATCTGTATGTAAAACCGAAACACTCCATTTGGTATGATATGTCATGTTTCGTATGGTATGTATTAATTTGTGGATGTCCATCCCCCATTTCGTATGGTATGTTACGAATTACAATTCATATTATATGTTACAAATTTACTAAACGTACAATATGTTACGAATTTGCAAATGTACAATATGTTACGAATATCAAAACGTATGGTACAGTATGTTACGAATTCCAGCAATGGTGGCAAGGTGGCTAATGTTAGCTAGCTGTCTAACGTTAGCTAGCTGTCTAACGTTACCTAGGCTAGGGGTTTGGGTTAAGGTTGGGTTAAGTTTAGGAGTTAGGTTGAAGGATTAAGGTTAGGAGAAGGGTTAGCTAAAAGGGATAAGGTTAGGGGAATGGTTATCTAACATACTAAGTAGTTGCAAAGGAGCTAAAAAGTAGTAAGTAGTTACCCTACTTTCTTTTTTGCCTTAAGTAACCATCTGTCTTATGTAACCATATCAAACATAACATATCATTCTAATATGAGTGTCCCGATTTAGAATTACTATGTTACGTCTAGTCTATGAGACCACATGTTTACCCCCCAAAACAGCACCTTCTCGCTGCAAAAAAAGCCCATGGTACACAAGCGCCCACTGTCAAAACCACGGAGCTGTGGCGTGATGGTTTTTCCTAGAGCCTAAACCAGTTTTACCACTTATGTGGGCCTACAGCACCATGGCAGACGATGGATGGTTTTGATATGGATGGCCAGAAACTGAAGACAGATCAAAAGAATGAACATCAGTGACTTAAGTGGTAGGAGCAGGAGGGGGCAGCCAATCAAAAACCAGGATTAGGCCTGTCTTTCAGAGATCGGGTAATAGGCACGGAAAAAAACATCCAGTACAGCTTAATTTGAAAAAGAGAGCAAAAGCAGAGCTAATCATCCATGGATATGTGGGTCACCAAACCATTCTTATTCAAATATTTTTATAGGCTGGAAAAGTTATGATATGGGTTCTGGCTCGTTGATTTGAATCCTAAAAAAAATATGAGTCCCACTAAAGTATTGATACACAGAGAGGGTTTCTTGTTATGGTGATGACTCAATAGGGGTGTGCCAATGCCAAGGCTACAGTCATGTCCGTAAAAGCAGTAAGAACAATAGCTAAATCATTACTACTGACAGATTAAGATATAGTCTTGGTCTGTTATGTTCCAATTAGTTTTCTATGAGCGGTCTTTCTGGTCTCCCATTGGTCAGAGCCAGGTTCTACCTCCAGATGAGAGGAAACGCAACAACATGTAGGGGGTTAAACACTTAGCTAACACTCAAGTTCAAGTTTCAAGTTTTAATGTCACGTGCACATGTACAGTGAAATACCTTTCTTGCAAGCTCTAAACCCAACAGTGCAGTGATCAATATCAATGTAGCACTAAAAAATAACATAAGGTAGAACAAAAACACACTAGAAATAAAAATAAGAAATATGAAGAGCACAAGAAAGTAAGCATCTATATAACAGGGTCAGTTCTAATACCATATTTATAATGTGCAGGGATACTGGAGTAATAGAGGTAGATATGTATAGGGGATAGATGACTTGGCATCAGGATGTATGATAAACAGAGTAGCAGCAGCGTAAATTAAGATTGTATGTGAGTGTGTGTGAGTGTGTGTGAGTGTGCGTAGAGTCAGTATAAGTGTGGATGTTATATGTGTTTTTTCGGTTAGAGGTGATGTTCCCTACCCTCACTACCTGGGGTTGGCCCGTCAGGAAGTCCAGGATCCAGTTGCAGAGGGAGGTGTTCAGTCCCAGGGTCCTAAACTTGGTGACGAGCTTGGAGGGGACAACGGTGTTGAAAGTTGAGCTGTAGTCAATGAACAGCGTTCTCACATAGGTATTCCTCGTATCTACGTGGGTGAGGGCAGAGTGGAGTGCAGTGCGTCGTCTATGGATCTGTTGGGGTGGTATGCAAATTGGAGTGGGTCTAGGGTGTCTGGGATGATGGAGTTGGTGTGTTCCATAACTAGCCTTTCAAACCACTTCATGACTACAGATGTGAGTGCTACAGGGAACAGAAATGATGGTAGTCATCTTAAAACATGTGGGTAGTAGAACACTTAGCTAACACTCAACACAGCCATCAAGATGTTCTCTCCATTCGCTCATTCTCATCAACTGAAGCGGAACAATGACAGAAATTATAAAGGAAACGTTTAGAAATTATTTTTGAAAAAATATTATTGTCAATGGAATAGTCCTGTTTACTGGTATACTAGAAGGGATTAGGATAGGGAATAGGGTTTACTGTAAATGATCTGAATAGGGGCATCGACAATAGGAATATTGATTACTTGATAGCTGAGAAACTTCAATGATGAGCTTGCAGATGCAGTATGTCCATATCCTAACACTTACTGAAATACTAGCAACTATCTGATATTGTGTTCTATTTTCAGTACCAATTGCAAATGCTGCTAGAAGAAGGGTGTCAAACTCATTTTGCCCACGGGCCGCAATTCGTCTTCACCGAGGTCCAGAGGGCTGCATTGAAAATTAGTTACATTTCCTTGCAGTAAAAATTTGCAAAAATAGTCCTCAATCCATTGTTTCTGGAATTGTCAATGCTCCCTGTCTAGCTTTAATTTCGGTGATTATTAGCAAGCTGGACACAGAAAATAAACAGTATGAATGTAGGTTCATTATAATTTCTACACAGTTTCGATTTGGCTTTAGTTCTTTTAAATAATCCTCAATTTGTCCCACCACCCAAAAAATAATTTAAAAAATATATATATACACTACCGTTAAAAGGTTTTAGAACACCTACTCATTCAAGGGTTTTCTTTATTTTTACTATTTTCTACATTGTAAAATAATAGTGAAGACATCAAATTTATGAGATAACACATATGGAATTACATAGTAACCAAAATGTTTTATTTGAGATTCTTCAAATAGCCACCCTTTGCATTGATGACAGCTTTGTACACTCTTGGCATTCTCTCAACCAGCTTCATGAGGAATGCTTTTCCAACAGTCTTGAAGGAGTTCCCACATATGCTGAGCACCTATTGGCGGCTTTTCCTTCACTCTGCGTTACAACTCATCCAAAACCATCTCAATTGGGTTGAGATCGGGTGATTGTGGAGGCCAGGTCATCTGATGTAGCACTCCATAACTCTCCTTATTGGTCAAATAACCCTTATACAGCCTGGAGGTGTGTTTTGGGTCATTGTCCTGTTGAAAAACAAATGATAGTCCCACTAAGCGTGAAACCAGATGGAATGGCGTATCGCTGCAGAATGCTGTGGTAGCCATGCTGGCTAAGTGTGCCTTGAAATAAATCACAGACAGTGTCACCAGCAAAGCACCTCCACACCATCACACCTCCTCCTCCATACTTCACGGTGGGAACCACACATGCAGAGATCATCCATTCACCTACTCTGCGTCTCAAAAAGACACAGCGGCTGGAACCAAAAATGGCAAATTTGGACTCCACCAGACTAATATACATTGCCCAAGCAAGTCTCTTCTTATTATTGTTGATGTACTTTAGTAGTGGTTTCTTTACAGCAATTCAACCATGAAGGCCTGATTCACGCAGTCTCCTTTGAACAGTTGATGTTGAGATGTGCCTGTTACTTGAACTCTGTGAAGCATTTATTTGGGCTGCAATCTGAGGTGCAGTTAACTCTAATGAACTTATCCTCTGCAGCAGAGGTAACTCTGGGTCTTCCTTTCCTGTGGCGGTCCTCATTAGAGCCAGTTTCATCATAGAGCTTGATCATTTTTGCGACTGCGCTTGAGGAAACTTTCAGAGTTCTTTCAGAAATTTTTCGGATTGATTGACCTTGATGTCTTAAAGTAATGATGGACTGTTGTTTCTCATTGCTTATTTGAGCTGTTCTTGCCATAATATGGACCAAGTAAGGCTATCTTATGTATACCACCCCTACGTTGTCACAACACAACTGATTGCCTCAAACGCATTAAGGAAAGAAATTCCACAAATTAACTTTTAACAAGGCACACCTGTTAATTGAAATGCATTCCAGGTGACTACCTCATGAAGCTGGTTGAGAGAATGCCAAGAGTGTGCAAAACTGTCATCAAGGCAAAGGGTGGCTACTTTGAAGAATCTCAAATATAAAATATATTTTGATTTGTTTAAAACTTTTTTGGTTACTATATGAGTCCATATGTGTTATTTCATAGTTTTGATGTCTTCACTATTATTCTACAATGTAGAAAATAGTAAAAAATTAAGAAAAACCCTTGAATGAGTATGTGTGTCCAAACTTTTGACTGGTGCTGTATATATACTGTATATATATATATATATATATTTATTTTTACTCAAACCACCCACTGGTCAGATTGGACCCCCTCTCACGAGTCCACGGGCCTTATGTTTGACACCCCTGGCCTAAAATACCTCTCAAAACAAATTAAGCACATCTGAATAACCACAAGTTTTCTTTTGCCCATCTGGAAAACATAAATTGATCAGCCCCTCATTTTCTACGAAGTGCACACACACACACATGTACACGCACGCACACACGTCTTGTGCACCGTTTTCTCTGAACCATGTAAAGCTAACACAAACAAACAGAGCTCCTGACTCACGTCAACATGACGTGTTGATGTTACACCCCTGAAAAAGGGGAGAAAGAATATACATCTACTCTGCACCATTGTGGGCCCCCTCCACTTTCCCCAGTGAGTCAATGAACCATGAGGTAGGTGCAGATAAGATGGATCCAGTTATATTGTGGGCTCTGAGAGGATAGACAGTGTTGATGTTGTCAGCAGCTAAACTAATAGGAGACACTCCGATACCATGCCTCTGTTTTGACACTGAACTGAACATTTGACACTGAACATTAACCACTCCGTCAGAGATAATGGACACACACACACACACACACATGCACACACACACACACACACACACACACACACACACACACACACACACACACACACACACACACACACACACACACACACACACACACACACACACAACATGCACACACACACAACATGCACATACACACTAATGCACACACAGATGCACACACACATTCGCAGGCCAGTGGCTGGATTACAATAGCATGATATAAAACAGTAGTAGAAATATGAAAACGAATGATTTGAGTTTTGTTCTTTTAACCATGATGCAACTCATCATGATTTTTTGAGCATTTCTTATACCAATAGACTATTCGAAGAGGGAAGCAAGCTCTTTCTTACTGAATGTTAATTACAGCAGACCAATTGAACTCATGGGTGGTTTGAAAGAAGAGCGAACACGTGACGGCATTACATCCTGACCAGACCGGACACGACGCGTGCACGAGCATCTCAAAATAAATTTAGAAATCCATGTTATTCAATTATTGCAACCACACTGCTCGCGCACGCCAACGAGCGTCTGCGTTGCCAAGGGCTAAGATAGACGTCATTCCTATTTCTGACGCAGATCGCGCTGCAATTCCTGCCTCTCCCATCTCCTCATTGGTTTATAGAAGCAGGTACCCACGTGTCATCTCCTCATTGGTTATACCCACGTGGGTGATTGAAAGACAAAATGTTATGCCGGTTGTCGTGGTAATACTATGAAAGTGTAGATGCCAATCACCATATAAGTTCAAATATGAAAAAGCCTGGAAGGAGGAGAGATGACTAGAAATTATTCGGTTGGCCGTTTTATGTGTGGATTAATTGTCGGAGTAGAGGACCTTGTGCATTTCAGGTAAAATAACAACTCAATGTTTATATCCCAGGACAAATTAGCTAGCAAAAGCAAGCTAGCTAAATATGACAAATTAGCTAGCAAGTGCAAGCTAACTAGGAACCCAAACCGGCTGCGCGCGTGCGCCATTGTGCGCTATCGTGCATACATTTATTTTGTTCCCCTACACCAAACGCGATCACGACACGCAGGTTAAAATATCAAAACAAATTCTGAACCAATGACATTAATTTGGGGACAGGTCGCAAAGCATTAAACATGTATGGCAATTTAGCTAGTTAGCTTGCACTTGCTAGCTAATTTGTCCTATTTAGCTAGCTTGCTGTTGCTAACTAATTTGTCCTGGGATATAAACATTGAGTTGTTATTCTACTCCGACAATTAATCCACACATAAAACGGCCAACCGAATCGTTGGCAACACTAGAGAGAGAAAGAGGAGGTAGGCAAATAACATTTGGGGAGATATTATGAAAGGTATATATGCATCAGCCTACTAATTATACAAATATGCCCTATTATATTATAAAATTTAAATTAAATTCGCTAGCCTATACTTGTAACTTTGTATGTTCTCTTCTGCTTTATCATTGTTTGAACGATGTGTGTAATTCCAGTCCATAAAATACAGTATAATACAAGTTTCATGTATTTACGCAAGAGAGCATATAGCTAGTTACATCTATGGACTTTTATGTTTTTCTGTTGTGCGTAATGTGCAGGAGCCTATATCATATAGCCTGTATTGGATAACTGCACAATAATTTTGGCTTTTTGGGGCTTGGGCTCATAAAATGTATTTAATATATGGCTCATCAGGTTCAGGTAGCATCTGGTTTGAATTTTCATGGTGATCAAAGCTCTAATCAAATCCAGACATATTTATATGCTTTATAATGCTTTTGAATGACATTTCTGGTTTTGGCGGGAAATACCTGGTTACCTGGGAGAAAAGTGATTTATTCTCAGGATGGAACATTTGTAAAGTACGGGAAGATATTCAACCCTAGCATGCACCAAAAAGCAGAGCTTAAATGTTAACACCAGAGCTTCTATATTTTACACCTTCCAGAGCCCACTTTCACTGCTCTGTTACTGGTTCCAGCATTACCGGAGCCTAGGTGATGTGATTCTTCCCTCTCACTCTCCTGCTTTTCTTCTGCTTCACTGTTACAAAAGACACACATATAGTACGCCTGAGCACATAGGCTACATGACGATAACTCTCTTGCGTCTGATAGTAAATGCCTTCCATATGCTTGGCAATGTTGATTCGATTAGGGGAAGAATAATAAAGATGAATGATTTCACCCTTTCTTTTTCTTCACCATTTTTTGCATTACACACATGGCTTGCTTATAGGAGCCGTGATAACTTGTCACGGCCGTCGTAGGGAGGAGACCAAGGCGCAGCGTGATAAGCGTACATTCTTCTTTATTTAAAGAATGAACACTCAACAAAACTAACAAAATAACAAAACGTGAAGCTAATATTGCTAGTGCAGACAGGCAACTAAACATAGAATAAGAACCCACAAAACCAAACGGGAAAATGGCAACCTAAATATGATCCCCAATCAGAGACAACGATAAACAGCTGCCTCTGATTGGGAACCAATTCAGGCCACCATAGACATACATATGCCTAGACTTACCAACACCCCATGACATACAAAAAACCCTAGACGATACAAAACAAGCATACCCACACTCGTCACACCCTGACCTAACCAAAATAATAAAGAAAACATAGATAACTAAGGTCAGGGCGTGACATAACTGTAGAGTACTGCCTCCAGTTCAGCATGTGTCAGTCAGCTCGATACACCCAAGCTATAGACTTGAAATAGTTTCTTTGTATTTTTATTGATTAAGGATCCCCATTAGCTGCTGCCAAGGCACAGTTACTGTATATACAGTTTAAAATATTACATGACATTACAGTTCATAACACTTACAATACATTTAGTGTGTTCCCTCAGACCGCTACTCCACTATCACATATTTACATTACAGTGTGTGTAGAGTGCGTATCTTATCATGTGTATGTGTGTCTGTGCCTGTGTGTCTCTTCACAGTCCCTGCTGTTCCATAAGGTGTATTTTTATCTGTTTTTTCAAATCTGATTCTACTGCTTGCATCAGTTATCTGATGTGGAATAGAGCTCCATGTAGCCATGGCTCTATGTAGTACTGTGCACCTCCCATAGTCTGTTCTGGACTAGATGATTGTGAAGAGACCTTTGGTGGCATGTCTTGTGGTCTATGCATGGGTGTCCAAGCTGTAGAAAGTTTATCAGTAGAAAGATAACAGCATGGTACCACCCCTCTCTGGGGCTGTGTGTGACAAACAGCTGGAGGAGTACAAAACAGAATTCCAAGAAATAGTGCACTATTACCACTGTGTATGAAAGGAAACATGAATTGCAGTCATATACTAACAAATCTACACAGTTGCCTTAAAAGTTGCTAACTACATTTTATGAAGCGGTACTTTTTCAGACAAAGGGCTCTCCACACCTTTAAATGCGCACAATGCCTTATTTCCTTGGTATGTGTTTGTTATTCAACACCGTCCTCCTGCATCTGCATTAATAGGCTCAACGCGAGTCAAGATTTCAAACCTAATTTGTTTTGAGTACTGTGTGCTGTATTTTGTCGAACACACCCAAGTCAAGCCCTGTATTCTGAACAAGTCTCTTTTCACATGGCAAGGGAAGACAAGACAGTTAGATTCAGGCATTTGTTGTTTGTCCCCAAGCATCATTAATGAGTCTGTGATGAAGGATTCCTGAATAAGGTTTTAAAGGTGGAACAGAAGAGTTTCAGTGCTGCCGCTCTTATTAATGTGTTATGAAGGGCAGAGGAACTGGACAGTGGGAGCGTATTCTTAAACAATAGCAGGTCTTACAGTCTGTTGTGCAATCCTTTTACTGGGTCCCTATTAGTGCACCAGACTTGAATGGTTCCGTGATGTTAACTGAGTTTCGTGGATGGAGCTGTAGTCTAGACTCATAGCCTCTAAGGCTCCATAATAAACCAAAACCAGAAACATCATAGGCCTACTCATTGTAGGAATAAAGGTGCTCTGATTAAAATCCATCATTGCAAGCATAGCTTCGCCGCAGCTCTTTATTGAAATCAAAGGAACTCAAAACACAATTTTGTAGCGCTTTGTAGAGTTCAGGACCCCATCAACATTAGGAAGCAGCTGGAACCATGGCGACCAACAAAACTATGGAATAGGAGGTGAATGCAATGAAAACATTGTGGCCTGCTTAGTTAACACAGACTCTTTCGCCCATGCAAAATGTGAGCCAACCTCTTCCTCTAGCAGTGAAAGGGACCATGTTAGGTGTCATGTCTTTTTCATTGGCCCGGCTGGCTGGCACATGGTTTCTTGAATCCCTGGTTGACACAGTAGTACAGTTTATTCTGGTTTACCTGTGGGCGAGGGTTGCTAGGTGATAGCTCCCATGTGGTGCTTCTCCCCAAAGCCATATTATCCTACACAGTTCTATTGTATAAAAGAGTTAATACCTACTTTATAGAAGTAACACAAACAGGTCATCATAATTTCATTCCCACATATCAAATTTACTGTTTATGCTACAAAACTAATTTGATAGAGGTTTTAGACTGGATAACTACTACCATACCGCCTGTATGGTCTACTAGATCATTCACCTACTTCAGCACTATATCATTATTTATCTCAGTGTAATTTTCACCCTTCAATATAACAACCATTTAATATTATCTTCACATTGTACAAATGGAATGTGTGCTGTAGTTCTAATAGTTCTAATCTTATTGATGACATAAGCCAAATATATGAACCATTACAAGAAAGGTATGAAACCATGGCATGGGAGAGGAGGAGGTGTGCATTTAGAACTGTGTTATTAATAGGGCTTTAGACTACTTCAACTGATCGTTTCTTACTTCAATAGAGCTTTCCTGCTTTCTGTCAGCCGTTGCCACTAACTGTCATCTGACTGTTTTTTTTTGGTTTGTCAATGCCCCTGCTGAGTAGCCATTGGAGAAGGAATATGGTGGGAGATACTGATAAAAACTAAAGCAGTAAAAAGGGGCGGAGCAATTAAGGTAGCTTCCCCCCGAGGTTAGTCTAACGTAGTGGTAACCACACCAACAACGGCCACCTTTAAAGCTCATTGGAGGTGATTAGAACAGATATAGCCCTTGGTTCACTCCAGACCTGACTGCCCTTGACCAGCACAAAAACATCCTGTGGTGGACTGCAATAGCATCGAATAGTCCCCGCGATATGCAACTGTTCAGGGAAGTCAGGAACCAATACACACAGTCAGTCAGGAAAGCAAAGGCTAGCTTTTTCAAACAGAAATTTGCATCATGTAGCTCTAACTCCAAAAAGTTTTGGGACACTATAAAGTCCATGGAGAACAAGAGCACCTCCTACCAGCTGCCCACTGCACTGAGGCTAGGCGACACGGTCACCACCGATAAATCCATGATAATCGAAAATTTCAATAAGCATTTCTCTACGGCTGGCCATGCTTTCCTCCTGGCTACTCCAACCCCGACCAACAGCTCTGCACCCCTCGCAGCTACTTGCCCGAGCCTCCTCCGCTTCTCCTTCACCCAAATCCAGATCGCAGATGTTCTGAAAGAGCTGGAAAACCTGGACCCGTACAAATCAGCTGGGCTAGACAATCTGGACCCTCTCTTTCTAAAATTATCCGCCGCCATTGTTGCAACCCCTATTACCAGTCTGTTCAACCTCTCTTTCATTTCGTTCGAGATCCCTAAAGATTGGAAAGCTGCCGCGGTCATCCCCCTCTACAAAGGGGGTGACACTCTAGACCCAAACTGTTACAGACCTATATCCATCCTGCCCTGACTTTCTAAAGTCTTTGAAAGCAAAGTTAATAAACAGAATACTGACCATTTCGAATCCCACCGTACCTTCTCCGCTGTGCAATCCGGTTTCCGAGCTGGTCACGGGTGCACCTCAGCCACGCTCAAGGTACTAAACAATATCATAACCGCCATCGATAAAAGACAGTACTGTGCAGCCGTCTTCAGCGACCTGGTCAAGGCTTTCGACACTGTCAATCACCATATTCTTATTGGCAGACTCAATAGCCTTGGTTTCTCAAATGACTGCCTTGCCTGGTTCACCAACTACTTCGTAGATAGAGTTCAGTGTGTAAAATCGGAGGGCCTGTTGTCCGGACCTCTGGCACTCTCCATAGGGTTCAATTCTCGGGCCGACTGTTTTCTCTGTGTATATCAACGATGTCGCTCTTGCTGCGGGTGATTCTCTGATCCACCTCTATGCAGACGACACCATTCTTTATACTTCTGGCCCTTCTTTGGACACTGTGTTAACTAACCTCCAAACGAGCTTCAAACGAGCTTCAATGCCATACAAATGAGCTTCAATGCCATACAACACTCCTTCCGTGGCCTCCAACTGCTCTTAAACGCTAGCAAAACCAAATGCATGCATTTCAACCGTTCGCTGCCCGCACCCGCCCGCCCGACTAGCATCACTACTCTGGACGGTTCTGACCTAGAATACGTGGACAACTACAAATACCTAGGTGTCTGGCTAGACTGTAAACTCTCCTTCCAGACTCATATCAAACATCTCCAATCCAAAATCAAATCTAGAATCGGCTTTCTATTTCGCAACAAAGCCTCCTTCACTCACGCCGCCAAACTTACCCTAGTAAAACTGACTATCCTACCGATCCTCGACTTCGGCGATGTCATCTACAAAATAGCTTCCAATACTCTACTCAGCAAATTGGATGCAGTCTATCACAGTGCCGTCCGTTTTGTTACCAAATCACCTTATACCACCCACCACTGCGACCTGTATGCTCTAGTCGGCTGGCCCTCGCTACATATTCGTCGCCAGACCCACTGGCTCCAGGTCATCTACAAGAGTATGCTAGGTAAAGCTCCGCCTTATCTCAGCTCACTGGTCACGATAACAACACCCACCCGTAGCACGCGCTCCAGCAGGTATATCTCACTGGTCATCCCCAAAGCCAACACCTCCTTTGGCCGCCTTTCCTTCCAGTTCTCTGCTGCCAGTGACTGGAACGAATTGCAAAAATCACTGAAGCTGGAGACTTACATTTCCCTCACTAACTTTAAACATCAGATATCTGAGCAGCTAACCGATCGCTGCAGCTGTACATAGTCCATCTGTAAATAGCCCACCCAATCTACCTACCTCATTCCCATATTGTTTTTATTTACTTTGCTGCTCTTTTGCACACCAATATCACTACTTACATACCATCATCTGCTCATCTTCATCTGCTCATCTATCACTCCAGTGTTAATCTGCTAAATTGTAATTACTTTGCTACTACGGCCTATTTATTGCCATACCTCCTCATGCCATTTGCACACACTGTATTTCTTTTCTTTCTATTGTGTTATTGACTGTACGTTTGTTTATTCCATGTAACTCTGTGTTGTTGTTTCTGTCGCACTGCTTTGCTTGATCTTGGCCAGGTCGCAGTTGTAAATGAGAACTTGTTCTCAACTAGCTCACCTGGTTAAATAAAGGTGAAATTAAAAAAATTATTAAAAAAGGGGCCTTAACCGCTCTAAAGCCTCCCTCCTGTATAAAGAGAGAGAGGAGAAACCAAACTGGACCACTGAACATGGCAGCTAGCCAGAGGAAGGCAGGTAATATACTGGCCTCTAAACAAAAATAAACAAAATTCTATTCTGAGTAGGTGAAGAGAGGGGAATAAGAATCAGGTTAAAAAAACCTTGTCTACAGTACATCCAAAATGGCACCCTTATCCCTTTATAGTGCACTACATAGGGAATAGGGTGCCATTTTGGATGCACTCCTTGGCTCCTGGACCTTTGCCTCCTGGGGGTGATCAGACTGGCTATTGTTAACTATGCCTTGGGCTCTGTAGCTCTGTAGCCACCACTCTCCTCCTCAGTGGGAGATCTATTTTTATGGGATGTGTTTCATACATAAACAACACCTGGCCGATAGGCATGCATTTCTATACAAACAAAGTTTAAAAAAAACTTGATTTACCACAATACTTGGGAGTGGTAGCAAAATGACTCAGTAGCCCCTCTCTGCCTCTCGATTTAAAACAAAGGAACATTCAGCTGAGGTAAAGGGGGGCCACAACTTTTCCCTATAAGAAGTCTTCCCTGACCCACTTGCGCTCAACATAAGGCAGTACGCTAAGAGTTCATAAAGAACTTAAGAATACACCTTTAAATCCTTGACTCATCTTGGCACCACACTGGAAGCTTTAGCTAGCTGCTTCCAAAGCGGAGCATATCTCTGTCATTGGCTCTGACTGCTGCTACTCAAGCTGTTGGGAAGCTGCATGCGTGTTGTATTAAACTGACAGACAGCCGCTTCTGCAAGTCATCATAATAGGGTTTTAAAACAGACTAGGAGGGAGGGGATGGTGGGAACTGGGAAGGGAAATCGCTGCTGGAGGAACTGCTCACAAAGCTACCCTTTCAAGAAGTGTGTGTGTGGAGGGGTTCAGACAGATACCATAAAAGGACCCTCAATACAAATGATTCTTACATAACAGTGAGTGAATAATCTAATAGCAGTCAGTCAGTAGGGGTCTCTTGTGGGATTGAGGATGTGTGGTTGAGAGAGGGAAGAATTCGTCATCTGTGACTTTCGGTAGTTAGTCTGCCTCAGTTCCTGGTTCACACGTGAGCGGGGCAGAGCGAGAGAGAGGCAGGGAGCTGGTGTGCTGGTGTCACTGGTTGTTAATGAAAACACAGTTTAGAGGGAATCATGGCAGACAGACAGGCAGGCAGGCAGGCAGGCAGGCAGGCAGACAGGCAGACAGACAGACAGACAGACAGACAGACAGACAGACAGACAGACAGACAGACAGACAGACAGACAGACAGACAGACAGACAGACAGACAGACAGACAGACAGACAGACAGACAGACAGACAGACAGACAGACAGACAGACAGGCAGGCAGGCAGGCAGGCAGGCAGGCAGGCAGGCAGGCAGGCAGACTGGCAGACAGACTGGCTCAGTTGGAGCAGCAGACCGTTGACAGGTTGATATGCAAGAACGGCCCTGACCCACAGGAGCCAGCTCAAAGTCACAGAGAATATGGATTACAACCAATTTTTCAGAATGCTCTGGACTGAAGCTTTCATCACAGTGTGACCCATGAGTTGTTGGGGGATTGTGTACTGAGATTGTATGCCTATGAAGTATGAATTAGACCTATTCTTAAGTGAAGAGAGAACGTATAGGCCTAGGACTCTGAGGTGTCTATGTCCCACCTGGTCCACTGTCACCAAGACAGGAGCAGCTGGTGTCAGCAATGATCAAGCTATTTATCCCTAACCATTTAAGCAATTCACCATGAGAAAAAAGGTCTGATGACATCATGATCACTTTTGTTTCATGCACAGCAAATTCTCCAGTGTTAAATCAACAGTGAGAGTTTTAAATTAACAATGAAAGTGTGGACCCATATAGACACTGGAAAGTGTTAAATTAACACACTGCTTGGTGTAAAGCTTTATTTCCTAGAGTGCCTTGCCTTTTGAGTGAATTGTAGAGTTACCACCCATGACCGTATTTCTTAGTGACAGACACATGATCGTTGCATATACAGTAGCTGCCATGGTGCCCTAGTAGCAGCCTAAGCATAGAGCGCCAGTAAATCTGTACATATACTGAGTGTACAAAGCATTAGGAACACCTTCCTAATATTGAGTTGCACCTACTTTTGCTTTCAGAACAACCTCAATTCTTTGGGGCATGGACTCTACAAGGTGTCGAAAGCATTCCACAGGGATGCTGGCCCATGTTGACTCCAATGCTTCCCACAGTTGTGTCAAGTTGGCTGGATGTCCTTTGGGTGGTGGACCTTTCTTTATAGACACGGAAACTGTTGAGTGTGAAAAATACAGCCGCGTTGCAGTTCTTGACACACTCAAACCGGTGTGCCTGGCACCTACTACCATACCCCGTTCAAAGGCACTTAAATATTTTGTCTTGCCCATTCACCCTCTGAATGGCACACATACACAATCCATGTCTAAATTGTCTCAAGGCTTAAAAATACTGATTGAACCGGTCTCTTCCCCTTCATCTACACTGACTGAAGTGGATTTAACAGGTGACATCAATAAGGGATAATAGCTTTCACCTGGTCAGTCTGTCATGGAAAGAGCAGAATGTTTTTGGCTTGCTAGCTAGCTAGCTGGCTAATGTTTTGTTTGAAAAATGCTTTTGGACACTTTTTTGTTTCACCTACCAATTCCTGATCTTTTGAGAACATAATTTGAGGAGTCGATTGAAGCGTGAGAGGAATGGAAAATAAAGGAATACAGCAGTGCTGAGGCAAAGGGCTCATAGTGACGACGACTGGCTTCTATTCTGAACTTTGTGTGGTGAGCTTTCTGGCGCCCAAAGCTGCTGAGGCGTCACCCAAGTTGGTGCTACACAGAGAGGAAGAGGAGAAGTCCAGTGGCTATAAGAGTCCGGCTGGTGCCCTGACTTTCCCTCTACAAGATCATCAGCAGACGCCATCACCATCATCTACTATCCTCTGACCAGCTCCCTACACTCAAGCCATAAACTGACCCTCACCATCTTCGGAGAAAGCAGCTTTCATGATATATTGATTGTTTTGTTTTTAAGTGCTTGAAGATTCTATGAAAAGTGCTGTAGAAATGTAATAAATTATTATTATTATTATTTTCAGTCCTACGGGCTTCACCAAGTGAGATCCTGAGTGAATATGTTATCATTAAAATGTAATTATTTAACCCAATACAATACATATTTCATAAGGCCTTATTTTGAGGGCCTACAGCAAAGGGAAAATGTGAGAGTGCGTAGATCCACGAAGGAATTATATATAAAACGAGAAAAATATTCATGCTGTTTGTATGTGGCTGCTATGAAAGTGAACTGTGTTTGTGTGTGATCACGGGTGTATACATTCCGCCTAAATAAATGGAAGCAAACAGAATGAAACAGGAATAAACATACCTGAATTTGTCCAATAGAAACTCTCGATGCAGGCAAGAGTGTGCATGGGGGTATTTAATGTGTCACTGTCTGTCACCTTGATTACTCAAATTTTTCTCTCGACCTGTGCACCTGCGTTGTAGACTTTCATTCATAGGCTAGGATGTAGCAACCTCATGATGGGTATAGGGAAAATTTGAGTATCATGTAATAGCCTTAACTTATCGATGTTACATTGACCTGGGTGAATGAAATAAGAATGACTGTCATCCAATATGCTGTAATAGAAATAAGGCCAAACTCATCTTAAATGTCACCGACCGCCACTGCTCTAAACAATTAACTCTGAAAGTTAAACCAAAACCACGCCCATCATTATCATATTTCCCAGCATGCTCTATTGCAGGTTGATTTTTAAGAATTGTTTGTTTCAATATCTATCACAGGGGGCTGCTGAGGGGAGGATGGCTCATAATAATGCCGGAGCAAATGGAATGGCATCATGTATTTGATACCATTCACCTTATTAACACAATTACCTCCCCAATTAAGGTGCCACCAACCTCCTGTGATATCTATGTACATTGATTGATTAATGAATGTTTCTTAAATACAAATGACATACATTTTCTAAACTAACCCAATGTTACTTGCATTTATTGTATTTTTTGCATTTACTGAAATGGTTGTTCCAGTTTAGATGCTTTAGGTCGTCTCATATTTCAATCTTCCCAACCCTGGTAGTCATTCTGAATGAAGGTTGCAGGTGATAAAAAAATCTGAAGGTTGGATATCCCCACTCAGGCTGGATTTCAATAGGAATTAAATCAAACCAAATTATACGTCACTTTGCAAGCCAGCATAATGTGACAGGTTGCGTGAATAACCCAACATGTTGGGTTGTTCGGATTACCCAAGCATGGGTTAATTTAACCATCAATTGTTATTTTTATTCACTTTCATTCTGGGTTGACCATGCAGCTCGTTCTTTTTTAAAGTAATCCATAGATTATTTTCAGGAGGTGTGGCTTATAAGAGGTGTGGCTTTTAGATAGTTATTTTTGGACACCCGTGAGAGTAAATGGCATTCCAGTTGATCGTGTTAAGTTTGTACACGCAATGTTACATTTTCCTTGAATATTATTGCACATTATATAGTCTAATACAAAATATATTTTAAAAAGATTTACATACTGAAACAAAGGGGTTACTATTCCATTGGGGATATCACATTGGGATTTGTATAGGCTTTTAAGGAACTCATACACTTCTGAAAGCTCCATTAAAGCTACAAAAGAGTCAGCGTTCAACCGTAACATGTGATAACAATTCAACAGAACAGGTGCTCCGGAATGACATTTACTCTCATGTGTGGCCAAACATTACTTACTGAAAGCCACGCCCCTACTAAGCCAAGCTTCAATTCTTCCTTGTTCTCCCCAATTTCGTGATACTACGATCTTGTCTTATCGCTGCAACTCCCCAACGGGCTCGGGAGAGGCGAAGGTTGAGTCATGCGTCCTCCAAAACATGACCCACCAAACCGCACTTCTTAACACCCGCTCGCTTAACCAATGTCTCAGAGGAAACACTGTTCAACTGATGACCGAAGTCAGCCTGCAGGTGCCCGACCCACCACAAGGAGTCACTAGAGCACAATGAGCCAAGTAAATACCCCCTAGTCAAACCCTCCCCTAACGACGCTTGGCCAATCGTGCGCCGCCCTATAGGAATCCCGGTCACAGACGGTTGTGACACAGCCAGGGATCAAACCCCAGGCTGTAGTGACACAGGGGCACTGGGATGCTGTGCCTTAAACCACTGCGCCACTCAGGAGGCCCAAGCTTCCAGTTTTCTGATCACCTGGGTCATATCTTAATAACCCAGCATCAACAAACATCAACATGCTCTTTTTAAAAAACAACCCAACTAAGTGATCCAATCCCTGCAACCCAGCAGTTGGGTCATCCTAACCCTAACCCAGTATTTTTTTGAGCGTAAGCCCTGCCCTCAAAATAAGCCCTTATGAAATACATATTATATTGTGTTAAATTTGAATGATAACATATTCACTCTGCATCTCACTTGAAGTCCATAGGACTTAAAATGAATGTACGCAACCATAGCCGCGAGAAGGCCCAGCGCACTACTTTTGTGAAAAATGTGTGCACTGGCTACGTATGTATGCAACAAGCATGTCTCTGTCACTAACAAATTAATGAATGAAAAGCAAGGCAAATAAATCTTTACACTAAGCAATGTGTTAATTCAATACTGTTCAGTGCCAAAGTAAATTTCCTGCAATTGTACACATTTTGCCATGGGGCAGAGTGAATCTTTTCCAATTTTATATCAAATTTCCTGCAAATCTAATCATTTTGCGATGGGGCATAGAAGAAAAAAAATGTACAGCTAATTTCCTGCAATTCTACACATTTTGCCATGACTTATGCCATGTTAATGATATCTGAGTGAGAGTGACTAACAAAATCAATGGGGACTCCATGGAGGTCAGGGCTCCTGGGCACGTGCCCTGCGTTACCGGTCGGTAATCGGCCATGTTTACTACAAGTTTAGATAGCTGGCTAGACTAATTTATCAAACAAAAAATTGTTAACTGACATGGCCAATTGAGTGACTGTCAGTGACTAACATAACAAGATAAACATTGCTGAGGAAAACCACATTTCGAACTTGCACCTTGTGTATTCTACTTTTCTAATTCTCAACAGTAAGTTTAAAAAAAAAAGATTGGGGTGGGGGGGCTCCCTAGCTGCCTGGGGCCCTAAGTGACTGTTTATGTCCTCCTGAGTGGCGCAGTGGTCTAAGGCACTGCTTCTCAGTGCTAGAGGTGTCACTACAGACCCTGGTTTGATTCCAGGCTGTATCACAACCAGCTGTGATTGGGAGTCCCATAGGGCAGGGCACAATTGGCCAAGCGTTGTTCGAGTTTGGCTGGGGTAGGCCATCATTGTAAATAAGAATTTGTTCTTAACTGACTTGCCCAGTAAAATGAAAAATATGCCTGGAGCTTGCCATGCTTTCAGTGTTGATTTAACACTGGGGAATTTGCTGTGTGACAATAAAATGTCTGTCACTCACCTGCAACTCGCACCATGCCACTTCCACAGTAGTCTCTGTGTCCAGTCCTTTATAGACGGTCTTGAACGATCCCCTCCCAATCTCAATGTTGAATTTCAGGTATCTTCCATCAGGTGAGGTGGCCACAGCTTTGGTCTCAATGTCCTCCCTCTCCTCCTGTTCACATTTGCTTTCATACGGACTGCGTGACAACACTTTGTGTGCTTTATTTTGAACAAGCTCATTTTCTGAGTCCGAGCTGGCATCTTGTGTGTTGGGGCTCCGGAGCGAGCTCCAGTTGTTGTCCAGCGGGGTGACGGGGTCCGAGACTTGGGTACAGGGGGGCGTGCTGCCGGTAATGCTCGCGCCCGGGCTGGAGACGGATGGAGACGCCGGTGGAGTATCCGTTTTGTCGTCTTCTTCTACTCTGGCCTCGGTTAACGTTAAAATATTATCCGCTGACCAGGACAGAGCCTTTGATAGCGCCCCGCCATATAGTTGTGGGTCAATGTCCATGTTAATTTTGTGAAGCCCATAAGAGTTTCTCCTGGTCCCCAAATTGTAGGTCAGTGGCATCGACGGGACTCGACCAGATAAGCAGTCATCGTTTAGGTCGACAGAGAGGCTTGGGAAGCCGCGTCCAGCTATTTCAACCTCCGCTTGTGACATTGTAGCGGTTCTTATTCCAATTTCTGAGGATAGAAAATATATATTTTTAAACCCGAAATAATAAAATTAAACCGGGCCGCTACTTTACTAAGACAGCATGCTATTTTACACGTCTTTCAGCAATTGATGCTATTTTACATTGTAGCTTAGTTTAAACGTTCTAGACATTAGCCTACTTGTGGAAAATAATGGTAAAATTTACTTGTGGCACGTAGCCTATTAGAGTACACGAGCTGTAAAAAAGTACTTGTGGCACATAGTTTACAAGACAATTTTTTAATATTTAGGTTACTATCAAAAAAACTATTCTCAATTGAAATAGCCTACCTCAAAATGTGTTCAAATTCGGAAAATTCACATAATACTTCTCAGATAACCCGGGAAAACTGGACCGTCCATCGTCCTTGTACGTGTGAGTTGTCAACCGTATCTCTAGTAAAGGCAAAACCGCTGTCTGTATCAAGAGGGTTGTTCGGATCGTGCGCTCACAGACCCGTGTGTGCTTTCAACGACGCCCCCATAGACAGTCTTCTGTAGCCTACCTGGACAAGATCCTCTTCTTAAATAACTGACTTCATGAGATATAAATCCATTCGTGTGTATATAGCTTATTTTCTTTGGAATAGTTGGTAACACTATTTTCTTGTTCTGAATTAAGAGAAGTGGACAATAAGCACGTCAATTACAAGACTGGTATCAATTCAATTTCAATTCAATTTAAGGGCTTTAAGCTGAACAAGACATTTGACAAGTAAACAGTTTGAATTGAATTCCTAACAGAAATTCCTAACAGACCCCAAACCTTAGCTCTTCTAGCTGCTACTTTTAATTAGCGCCCTACAGGAAACATGACTTGGATTATCTGGATTCGAGCTATGCCCTCACAGGCTCCCACAGTCCACCACATAGGCACAGACAGTGTGTCCTGGGCAAATTACAAGATGTGCTATTCTGTTAAGGTTGTTGTTGGTTTTGTTACAAACTGGATCAAACTGATAGTGCATATGACCAATTATGTATTCATAAACTTTGTTTGAACTCTATTTTCAAGAAGGAATGCATGAATGTGAGAGGGCACAACATGCTTCTGGCAACTCATTCTTCCCTCGTGCAGTTGTCCTTATTCAGTGAAAGAAAGTCAGAGTTATGGGATGTGTCCCAAACAGCAGTCTATTCCCTATAGTGCACTAATTTTGATCAGAGCACCACTATATAGAGAATACAGGGCCATTATGGATGCAGACAAAACATTGTGTGCCATGATGAGAGTGGGAGAGACAGAAAAGGGGGAAAGAGAATAAGGGAGAGCTTGACTCTAGTCGGCTGAAACAAGACACTTGTTATCACTAAGGCCACAGTTAGCCACACCTGTCACACGGACATGCACTACAGGGAGTTATCAGCAAACACACACAAGACTCCCTCAGCTCAGCTGAACCAAGGACCAAGCCTATGGAGACATACCACGTTTTATTTTATTTAGCCTTTATTTAACTAGGCAAATCCGTTAAGAACAAATTCTTATTTACAATGCCGGCCTACCCCGGCCAAACCCTAACCCGGACGACGCTGGGCAATTGTGTGCCACCCTAAAAATGGTTAAGTGTGTGTGTGAACTGTCAGCTAAGCTTCCTGCCATCCAGGACCTCTATACAAGGCGGTGTCAAAGGAAGGCCCTGAAAATTGTCAAAGACTCCAGCCAACCTAGTCATAGACTGCTACTGCACGGCAAGCGGTACCGAAGCGCCAAGTCTTGGTCCAAGAGGCTTCTAAATAGCTTCTACCCCAAAACATGAGACTCCTGAACATCTAAACAAATGGCTACCCAGACTATTTGCATTGCCCCCCCACCCCACCTTTACGCTGCTGCTACTCTCTGTTATTATCTATGCACAGTCACTTTAATAACTCTACCTACATGTACATATTACCTCGACTAACCGGTGCCCCTGCACACTGACTCTGTACCGGAATTTTTTGTATATGGCCTCTCTATTGTTATTTTACTGCTGCTCTTTAATTTTTGGTTACTTTCATTTATTTATTTTTTGCTATTTTTCTTAAAACTGCATTGTTGGTTAAGGGCTTGTAAGTAAGCATTTCACTACAACTATTGTATTCGGCACATGTGACAAATAACATTTGATTTGAATTTGTGAGGTTCTCCAACCCAGCTGGTGACTGTAATAAGATGCTCACCAGAGTAACAGCCCAGTCAGCGTGTCTGTCTAGTGATTCCTGGGAAATTAGTAGCAATACGGTTGTGTAGGCTATATCTTGCTTGCAATAGCTTGGTTACCTAGAGTCTCTGGGCTTGTTCTGATCTACAAATCACTGAGCATCATAAATAACCACTCATTATTATTTGTAGATCAGTCAGTCAGTCTCAAACACAACCTTTAGTATTGTTTTAACAAAATATTAGAAGCTGCAATGTTCTTTCCTATATAAGACTGGTGCACGGCAAGCAGTACCGGTGCGCCAAGTCTAGGACCAAAAGGCTCCTCAACAGCTTCTACCCCCAATCCACAAGACTGCTGAACAATTAATAAATTCACCACCGGACAATTCCCCCCCCCACCCCTTTTGTAAACTGCGGCTACTCGCTGTTTATTATCTATGCATGGTCACTTTACCCCCGCCTACATGTACAAATTAGCTCAACTAACCTGTACCCCCGCACACTGACTCAGTACCGGTGCCCCCTGTATGTAGGCTCATTATTGTTATTCTTTTTGTGTTACTTTTTATTATTACTTTTTATTTTAGTCTACTTGGTATACTTTTTATTTTAGTCTATTTTGTAAATATTTTCTTAACTCTTCTTGAACTGCACTGTTGGTTAAGGGCTTGTAAGTATGCATTTCATGGTAAAGTCTACACTTGTTCTATTCGGCGCATGTGACAAATAAAGTTGATTTGATCATTCATAAAGGTGTAGTAAACGTGTAACTGTATTTATCTTCTGACACTAGGGGGCACTATAATACAACTAATGAATCCAAACTCCCCTGAGCTGAGATACTGTTACATGTTACCACTATTGACATTCATTTAATATACAAAATTGATTGCCACTTGTAATAACTCAAATTAGACCTTGACATGTACAGAATTGTCCTCAATCATAACTGCAAGTAGGACAACATCTCTCTCCTATTTATTTTCTTACAGTATTCCATTGGTAAAAAAAGGAGGATGAATAGAATAGAGACAGTGTACAGGAGTGTCATAGGTTATGTACTAAGGGTTTACAGCAGCCAGTCTGTACATGAGACATCCAGCATCATTTTTACAGCTGAACTAAATCAGGATTCTATTATTCCCATGTGTGTCCTCTTCCGGGGGGTTTTAAAACTCCCCAAATGTCTCCAGGGTGTCTTGACTGGGATTTCTTGAGGATCTTTGGAGGTAAAGAAGAACAGCAATACAGCAGAAGTCCATACCACCATCACACCTAATCGCTGCAAGTAGATTTGTTAATAACCAGGAGGTTAAGAATAAAAACAAGTTATAAATACAAAACAGAAGAAAATAGTAAGGGAAAGATACAGATTGTGGGGAAAGTCCCACATCAAACATCCCAGGTGACTACCATAGAAGTCGAAATAAAGTCACCTCCTAAACTGTTCCTGCAGATGGAATTTACTAGCGAGATTGGTTCCCTTCCAGTAAGAAAATGCTTTAAACTTAGGTGAACCAAATAAGGCAACTTCCTAAACCAAATAATGACTATTATTATCATCATCAACCACGTAGATTGGGTGCTGAGGTGCAAATAATAGCCTTTTAAACAGCGCAACCCTCATTAACCTGGTCCCAGATCTGTTTGCACTGTCTTGCACCTCCTTTGTCACGCCAATGACCACAGGGAGTTGGCAGGACAGCACAAACAGATCTGGGTCCAGGCAAGCAGTACTCTCACAGCCAATAAGGATAAAGGTTCCCAGTCTGAGTTGAGCACTTGATCAATCCCACAATGCAATGTCTCTTCAGAAGAACTTGACCCCCTTCCCGTCGTCCATGGAGATGACCTCTGCCTTGCCGTCCATCTGCAGGGTCTGCAGCGAACGAATCAGCATCCAGTCTTCCAGCCCATGGAATTCTGGGGAAAATGGGTTACATCTAATTACATTTGCTGTACAGCTCAACAGAAGGCATAAAATAGTGCAGATGTCTTTAGGTACTGATGAATAGAAGGAAATATGTCAGAAATGCACATATCTGTTCCTGTACCTTCGCTTTCTGTGTCGTCACCGTTGGCGAGCTCGTAGAGTGTAAACACTGTATTGACCATGCCGTTTTTAGAGACCTGAAAGGATTGGGAACATGAGCTCCTTTCATCAAGAAGTATCAACAGAGTACAGATGACACAAGGATTTAGACTATTACTTGCTGGAAAACTACATCATATCTTCAATAATGATGCTACATTGCATGATTCTTCGAACAATGTAAAAGGAGCTATAGGCTACACCCCAGTGGTGTAAAGTACTTAAGTAAAAATACTTTAAAGTACTATTTTAAGAGGGCACACACGTTAATTGAAATGCACTCCAGGTGACTGCCTCATGAAGCTGGTTGAGAGAATGCCAAGAGTGTGCAAAGCTGTCATCAAGGCAAAAGGTGGCTACTTTGAAGAATCTCAAATATAAAATATATTTTGATTTGTTAACCACTGTTTTGGTTACTACATGATTCCATATGTGTTATTTTATAGTTTTGATGTCTAGACTATTATTCTAAAATTCCAAAAAGTATCCATAAAGTTCGTAGAAACATGTCAAACGTTTTTTAAGTAATTTTTTGGTGTATCTGTACTTTACTTTACTATTTAGATTTTTGCCTACTTTTACTTCACTACATTCCTAAAGAAAATAATGTACTTTTTACTCCATACATTTTTCCGGACACCCAAAAGTACTCGTTACATTTTGACAGGAAAATGGTCCAATTCACTTATCAAGAGAACATGCCTGGACATCCCTACTGCCTCTGATCTGGCGGACTCACTTAACACAAATGCTTTGTTTGTAAATGATGTCTGAGTGTTGGTGTGCCCCTGGCTATCTGTAAAATATATATATATATATTTAAAAAATATATATTTGTGCCATCTGTTTTGCTTACTACTTTTACTTTTGATACTTAAGTATATTTTAACAATTCCATTTACTTTTGATACTTAAGTATATTTAAAACCAGATACTTTTAATCAAGTAGTATTTTACTGGGTGACTTTCACTTTTTCTATTAAGGTATCTTTACTTTTACTCAAGAATGACAATTGAGTACTTTTTCACCATTGTCTATATAGTGCATTACTTTAGACCAGGGCCCATAGCAGACCTACTCACCCACTGGTAAATCAGTTTCCCCCATTCCTCTGGCCTCCTCCACATGACTAGACACCGCGTCTTGTTCTTGTCTAACCATTCCAGGTTCCCTGCAAACAATATCCAGTTCAAATATTTTTGTCAGAATAATTATCAATATCCATCCTTCAATAAAAGCTACCCTGTTACCTTTTTTCCTCAATTCCTCAAAAACAATTAGTATGGCCTCCATTGATAGTTTTCCTGAAAGATCAGTTAAGGTTTCAGAGGAGAAACATTCAGTGGGTGTAATTTCAGAGAACATCCTTATATTTCCCTAGCCTCAAAGTCTTATTTATTTATCCCGTATTTTACCAGGTAAGTTGACTGAGAACACATTCTCATTTACAGCAACGACCTGGGGAATAGTTACAGGGGAGAGAGATGAATGTGCCAATTGGAAGCTGGGGTTTGATTAGGTGGCCATGAGGGCCAGATTGAGAATTTAGCCAGGACACCAGGGTTAACACCCCTACTCTTACGATAAGTGCCATGGGATCTTTAGTGACCACAAAGAGTCAGGACACCCGTTTAACATCCCATCCGAAAGACGGAACCCTACACAGGGCAATGTCCCCAATCACTGACCTGGGATATTTTATTAAGGGCAATGTCCCCAATCACTGCCCTGGGAAATTGGGATATTTTGTTTAGACCAGAGGAAAGAGTGCCTCCTACTAGCCCTCCAACACCACATCCAGCAGCATCTGGTCTCTCATCCTGGGACCAACCTAGCTTCAGAGGCAAGCCAGCAGTGTGATGCAGGGTGGTGTGCAGCTGTGCAACAACAAATGACAGGACAGTAGAGCAAGAAATGGCCTCCTGTGATTTATTTGGTTTGAACTATGACATGCGTGTCAGTAAGTGAAACTCAGAACATGGTAGATAAAAGGATACTATCAATATTCTTGTGGTTGAACACAGGGCTCTCTTGGGCTTCCATGATGTCCAGAGTGTAGAGCTTGTGATGGCGGCAGTAGGACAGTGCGAGGGAGCACCAAGCTGCAAGCTGTTTCTGTCTGGTGTCAACATTGGGCTGTAACCTGTCAATCACCAAAAGCAACCATTACTGACATCGCACCAACTTATATTGATTGACATGTAAGTCAAGCGCTAGAAGTAGGTAGCTAGCTAATCACTCACTAACGGTTATCCATGTTTATTTTGTTTGAAAGAGATGTGAATAATACTCATAAACATTAGCTGCGAACACAACCACATCATACAGTATTTGTGCAAGTTAGCAAATTGAATGTACATTCAAGATAATTTACAGTAACTAGCCACGGATTGCAATACATCATAACGTTAGCTAACTAGCTTGAATGATAAACTAAGTAGCTACAACGTCAATACGAATGACTATCTATCTATCTATCTAGCTACATGTTGAGAAAATCATTGCCATTGCTATCATTCATATGTTCGCCATGTGGCTAACGTTAGCTGATCCACATCACTAGCCAGCTAGCATAATTTTTTTTAAATAGGTCAACAATTAACTAACTTAATGCAATGGCATCCACACAATACAACATTTGTTATACGTGGGTATCACCATTTAGTTGTGAAAATTGTTAACTTACGTAAAAAACGGAGGAAAATTATATTGCCAGGGCCACTCAAAACTCATTGCAAAATGATGTAAACACAAGCTGAAACCCGGAAGTGCAACCTCTAAATCGTTCCCTACTAGAAAATCATATCACACCATAGAGATAGATAGAGGACTCATCATTGTATCTGTGCCATTATAGTTTCTAACCGCAGAGGCACAACATCGCGAGACTTCCCGGGAACGCTTGCAAAGCAGACCAGGGAGGGGTTTGGGGATAGAGAAGTCAATGAGAGAAGTGAAACATTCTTCCTTAGTTGTTCATTTTCTCGAAATCTAAAGGCACAGCCTAGATTCGAGCCAATGTCTTAAGTAGTTCGGCTCTAACCTCGTGAAAGTGACAAACTGACATGTTTACATTTCCGTCAAAAATAACTTTATATGGGAGTGCCTTTGATTTGACGGCCTGCACATGCGCAGTTCAGCGCGAGACGACCAAACACGCATGACATCGCCTATAAGTGTGATGGGGGATTTCCAATTGAGAAGCAATTTTAGGCTATCTTCATAGCGTCTGTGACAGCGTCATTGAGGCTATCTCCATTTTGAAATAGTACATTTTCTTCACGATTGGCTGATCCCTCCTGATGACTCGGTTGGACGTGACTCCAACAGGGTCACCAGGATCAGGCAATGAAGTTGGAAGTCCCACCCATTTGACTACATTAAAATGGTGGAAGCCCTCAATCGCGATGTCCATGCTTATACGGCCTTTTGGCCACTAGAGGCCTCTATCTTTCACACACATCAGTGGATAAGGGCCCGGCTAAGTTACTTTACGTAATTAACCATTTGAAACAATAAATGTTGACAAAACAGTGAGTCATGTTAGTTGACATGTTTTTACAAAGTTATTTTATTAAAGGAACACGTGCATTTTCAGTAATTTACAGCATAAATATGCTATTGATTTCTATGTACAGAAGAAAAAAAAATGTTATGCTTCTCACAACTTTCTAACTATTCATTTAGGTCTGGCCTTTTCCAACTCTATTAATGCTAACAAACTTAATGAAATAGCATAGCCATATGTCATTATCATTCTGTGTGTTCATTTACAATGAGGATTTGTTTAATTAACACTAAATGTGCCTATTTAAAAAGGGTGGCATCTGATTATCCAGTACAAAATCTAGAGAAGCTGTACAAGGGAAGTTGGTGTCTAATTCATAGCAGGTTGTGGGTAGTACATATTTGATATATTTCTATATTACAGTTACATAATGTACATTGACTGAATAAGACATTATTAGCATAACACAGGACTTCTAGGCTATTCAGAAACATGATATACAGTAACCTCAGATAAACATTTCAGTAACTTTTAAACATTTTGATTTCATCTTCAAAATGCATCTAAAAGGGTTTGTTTGGTCGTGTGTAAAAACAAAGTATCAAAGCATCTTCAGGTTGCCTTGAGAATTGGGGTGTTAAGATAAAATCATGTTATTGTGAATTAAAATGTTTACATGAAAGGAAGATTTCAAAGTAGGCCTATAGCAACAAAAAATGTATTGATACTTTACATAAGTGATGACATAAGGGTGTGTGTTATTTTACATAATAAGGAATGCAGTGAAGTGGCAGAAATTCAGAGAACAATCTGAATTGGCAAATGATTATCCAACTAAGATATTAGAATAAATGCAGTGCAAATATTTGACATTGCTTTCAACTAGGCCTAATGCAAGCAGCTCCTCTATGGCTGCTTCCCAATAATCTCTCCTTTCTCCTGAAGTGTGCACTTGTTCACTTCCCTTCATGATTTGAAAGGACATGACTGTTAGGCCTATATGTAAACTCCCTCTAGCCCATGCCTACACCAATCCAATGCTTTTAAATTTGTGGGGAATAGTGAATGAGTGCACACTTCAGAAAGAAAGATAGACTATTTGGACGCACCCTCTGTCTGGTGGTGAGTGTGTGGTTTTTCTCCTACTGCAATATTACTTAAATTGACCACTGACCTCTGACTGATAGAGGCTTATGATTGTTTCAACTGGAATGGAAGATGTATTCGTATTCGTTCAGGACTAGCTCCACTATCTGGTTCTGGAAAACCATGTGCATGGCGATGTTGGCTGACTCCATCTCTGGCCGGAGCAGCGTGGGACCAAAGACGATAGCCACGTTCTGCACAGTCATACGGTTCTCTTCTCCATAGTTTATCACTCTGAGAGAGAGGGTGGATAGAGAGGGAGAGCCGAGAGAAGCAGAATACTATACGTTATCATAATATCATCAATAAAATTGGGCTCTGGTCAAAAACAGTACTCTTTATAGCAAATAGGGTGCCATTTGAAACACAAGCAAAATGTGATTGTGAAAGACCTACTTGCGTAAATGGCTGAAGAGGAGTTCCATGGTGTAATGGTTTGGCCGAGGGAGAGACTCCACCAGCTCTCGCATGTAAGACACTTTGAGGGTGTAATCAACAGTTCCTGAAAACAAGACATGATAGAACAATAAATGGTACACTAATGTATAGATTCAATGTATATCTCCAATAGTTCATAAAAAGGGAAGTGGGGGGCCTCCGAGTCGCCTAAGACACTGCATCGCAGTGCAAGCTGTGCCACTAGAGATCCTGGTTAGAGTCCAGGCTCTGTCGCTTGTCCTATCACGCTCTAGCGACTCCTGTTGCAGGCCGGGCGCATGCACTCTGACACGGTTTCCTCCGACACATTAGTGTGGCTGGCTCCCGGGTTAAGCAGGCATTGTGTCAAGAAGCAGCGTCGTGTTTCGGAGGACGCACGCATCTTAACCGTACGGGAGTTGCAGCGATGGGACAAGACTAACTACCAATTGAATACCACAAAATTGGGGGGGGAAAGGTGTAAAAAAACAACAAAAAAACAAAGGGAAGTGGGGTGGTAAACATGATTAGTCCTTCCTTGATAGTGAAGTAATAGCATAACTACACTGGGTAAGAAAACTGAGGTGCCACTGTGGGGCCAATACTTAACAGTTTCAGGCTATTCTACACTACGTGAGGTGACATTGTGGGTCACGGCCTCTGGCCTGCTGCTTACTTATGGCCTGGATGAAGTGGCTGAAGTGGCTGAAGGGGAAGAGGGGTTCAGGAAGCTCCCTGAAGAAAAGCTTCAGAGCCCCAGTGATGACGTGGATGTCCTCCCACTGGCCATCCTCCAGGTCCAGTTCCTCTGTGGAACAGAATCGCATCACACAACAGAGTCAAAGAACAGGACACACAAATACAGACACAGACACAAATGCATACACACACATACTCGCATACAGAAGGTAAAGAGATGGGCATTACCATGATCTGCCTTGAAGCGTAGTTTCTGAATGACAGCTAGGTTCCCACTGACTCTGTAGAGCCCATCCATGTCCAGACCTGTGAAGACAAACACACATCAGCATTGGGTTCAATCAACTACTGTGGTAACTTTTTTACTTTTACCGTATACATTGTGCTGAGTAATACACCGCTATTTCAATGTTACTGCTACAGTTGCTACAGTTGAAGCCAAATACATTTAAACTCAGTTTTTCACAATTTCTGACATTTAATCCTAGTAAAAATTCCCTGTCTCAGGTCAGTTAGGCTCACCACTTTATTTTAAGAATGTGAAATATCAGAATAATAGTAGAGAATTATTTATTTCAGCTTTTATTTATTTCATCACATTACCAGTGGGTCAGAAGTTTACATACACTCAATTAGTATTTGGTAGCATTGCCTTTAAATTGTTTAACTTGGGTCAAATGTTTCGGGTAGCCTTCCACAAGCTTCCCACAATAAGTTGGGTGAATTTTGGCCCATTCCTCCTGACAGAGCTGGTGTAACTAATGCAGGTTTGAAAGCCTCCTTGCTCGTACACGCTTTTTCAGTTCTGCCCAAACATTTTCTACAGGATTGAGGTCAGGGCTTTGTGATGGCCACTCCAATACCTTGACTTTGTTGTCCTTAAGCCATTTTGCCACAACTTTGGAAGTATGCTTGGGGTCATTGTCCATTTGGAAGAACCATTTGCGACCAATTTGCGGCCGGTTGGGATGGTGTTCTTCGGCTTGCAAGCATCCCCCTTTTTCCTCCAAACATGACGATGGTCATTATGGCCAAACAGTTCTATTTTTGTTTCATCAGACCAGAGGACATTTCTCCAAAAAGTACGATCTTTGTCCCCATGTGCAGCTGCAAACCGCAGTCTAGCTTTTGTATGGCGGTTTTGGTGCAGTGGCTTCTACACTGCTGAGTGGATTTTCAGGTTGTCGATATAGGACTCGTTTTACTGTGGATATAGATACTTTTGTACCTGTTTGTTCAAGCATCTTCACAAGGTCCTTTGCTGTTGTCCTGGGATTGATTTGCACTTTTCACACCAAAGTAGGTTCATCTCTAGGAGACAGAACGCGTCTCCTTCCTGAGCGGTATGCCGGCTGCGTGGTCCCATGGTGTTTATACTTGCGTACTATTGTTTGTACAGATGAACGTGGTACCTTCAGGCATTTGGAATTGCTGGATGAACCAGACTTGTGGAGGTCTACCATTTTATTTCTGAGGTCTTGGCTGATTTCTTTTGATTTTCCTATGATGTCAAGCAAAGAGGCACTGAGTGTGAAGGTAGGCCTTGAAATACATCCACAGGTACACCTCCAATTGACTCAAATGTTGTCAATTAGCCTATCAGAAGCTTCTAAAGCCATGACATCATTTTCTGGAATTTTCCAAGCTGTTTAAAGGCAGTCAACTTAGTGTATGTAAACTTCTGACCCACTGGAATTGTGATGCAGTGAATTATAAGTGAAATACTCTGTCTGTAAACAATTGTTGGAAAATGTACTTGTGTCATGCACAAAGTAGATGTCCTTCAACTGTAACATAATCATCATCACTGTGATTACTAATCATTACCTCTCTTTTCCACTGCTCGGATACATTTCTCCACAAAGCTTGGGATAGTAGTTTTCTCCTGGGCACACAGTGCAGCCAGATGACAGCCAAACACATTGTCTGAGGGAAGGATGATGGATGTTAGTTTACCCGTATCACAACAGAAGATTTGTACAAACTCATTCAAATCTCAATCTCCCTGGATAAGTAACATAGTTGTGACAAATCCTGACAGTAAATGTAATGTAGCCTGATTTGCAGCAAGTTCGGCCTGTGTAGCATTGTAGGAATGAAGACCCTATGAGCCCACCTCGGATGTAACCCTTCTCCTTGACGGACTGCAGCGTGGGTCGTTTCAGGAGGAAATTGATCAGCTTGGTACGAACCTTCTTCTGATCTGTCTCTCCCCCAGAGGAGGTGGCCGTGCTCGGTCTGGAAGCTGGGGAGGAGGAGGGGGGTCAAGGAGATCGAAGAGGAGAAGGGGGTTAAACAGCCACGAAACATGAGCAATTTGACCTGGTGGAGGCTATTGCAGCTGAAACGTTTGCTATTTGAAGCAGGAATAGTGCAGTTGGGAGAACTTACACATCCTCCTCTTGTCCAGGGTGCCTGGTGACCTGTCATCTCTGTCTGTACCGGAGGACTTCTCACTGATGTCCCCGTCCTCCTCCTCAGATTGGTGGTGATCCTGGTCCTGCAATGTCATTGGCTAACATGCATGATGTTTGAACCAGCAGCCATTAAGTTAACCATCCTAAATTGACCTTGATCAGGGAGTTTTTCTTATTTTTATTCAGTACATATTTTTCTCCATGCACGTTAAGGTGTGCAAGTTAATTTACTCCTAAACATTCAAGAAACTTACCAGCTGTCGAATGGTGTCGACTAGAACTTTGTGCCAGTCGTTGATGATACTCTCAGTGTCGTACTGTATCAGAAACTCAACACCATTTTTGTTTTTCAACTGAAGAGACAACATACAACAGAGGTTATTATGACTTTTACATTTGCTTTACAGTTTTATAGGGAGGGCAACAGTCTTAGACTAATGGAAAATATATTCTCACATGATGTTGCTTCCCAGAATCACTTATCACAGTGGGCAGGAAATGGTGAATGTATAGTCAATTACATTTTTATTTAATAAATGGTACGCCCAAATGAATAATTATCTTTGATGTATTTAGTACAACTCCTAAAACACCTGTATTATGACTTCATAGCAACCAACTGTCAACTCACCTCTACAACGTTCTTTTTGCTGGATTTATCCCTGGGAGCCCAGCCAATCGTTGCACCTCGTAGCTCCACTGTGACCTCTGGTGTGATCTGATTGGTCTTGTTCTGTCGAGAGAGAAAGACATCATGGAGGACAGTTGATGAAAACTGACAGTACTGCATTCCATGAAATCAGACAGTGATGTAAGAGTTCTTTATCTGTGCAGGTAACAGTTGTGCACCTCTCACTCACCGAGGCTCCTGTGGCTGCAGACTTGGGGTCTTTGTGGAAGGTCAGAACCCCTCCGTGAAGAACCGTCCATGACTGGGCCCAGTTTTTCCTACAGGAAGGCCACTGAGTATGAGCTTTACTGTACTTCAGGGAATGTTGCAGTGTGGAAAATAATTTGGTAATGTAATGGATGACTATACATTCAAGTTCATGACTGATAATTCCATCACTTGCTTCCATGTCTTTCATGTCAGCAATTATGCCCAGACTTCAGATGAGGTCAGAATTACCTTACTCTTTTCCCGTTCTCTGACACTTTAGTTTTGTTGAGAATTCCAGCTTTTTCTAAACTCTGCACCTGAAAAAGGATCCAAACATAACATGCTTTTAATTATGCGAAGCCAAGTGTTCAAGTGAGACATAATTATTGATGCATTGATACAGTACAATCCTGTTAACCTCTACAAACAGAAATGCACCAAAAAGCGACAGGAGGACAGTATTTGACAACTGTGGCTAAACTCTGACAACAAGCTCCTCTGTAATAGCTTGTTAACAGACACCTCTACCTCTATGTTTTATAATGAACAGCATGGATGGTATAAAACCACAGGCACATTTTAGACTATTGCATGCTCTCTTTCACTGTGTAGTGAGGTGTGATGAGGTGGTACGGCAGTTGGTGGCTCTGGCTGAGAGTTTCCCAAAGGTGTTGTGACGTCAGCTGCCCTCAACAGGGAAAAACTCATCTATTTATATACCAGGAAATATACCATTTCCCAGTGACATCTGTTTTCCACTCTCTCAGGTGTAGCTATGCAACTACTATTCTGCTTACAAATTCATCAATATACGGGTACAACACACCCTTAGCCCTTAGATAGATAGCATGCGGATGGATACAATATTTATCAGGGCAGTGGTGAGATATTTAAAAGAAAAAACACATTGTGCCACTGAGGCTCTGATTGAATGGGCTTCTTCTGAGTCTAAACCAATCAGCTTTCAGGAACAGAAACAAAACACCATTCAGAGGAAAGACAGGTCAGGTCAGAGTGGTCATAGCGCTCTAGCTGGGGCAACATCACAGAAGTGTCATTTGAGTAAGAACAGAACTGTCATTTTCAGTCGACTCAGGGCTGATCTAACCTAATGAGGATCAGCAGACTGGGGAGGACAATACAGGAGGACAGGAGAGGAGGAGGGGGACTCACGTGATGCTGCCCCATCTCTGGAGAGTTGTCTGCACTGGAACCCTCGCTGCCGTAGTCCGAGGCATTTCTTCTGTGATTCGGGAAGAACTTCTGACCAATAGGGGAATAAAGGACACTTTACTTCGTCACAATGTGACCAAAACGACATCCCATCTAAACATAATTGTTTAATTCATATTCCATTATATCAGCATAGTTCCTGACTTCCTAGTGTCTGCAATCAGTTAATCTTACCACAGAGTACACAATCTACTCTTTTATATGTGTGGTATAGACCACTGTATTGTTACGACAGCAAATGTCACTGGCTGAACACAGTGATCCTAAGAATAGAAGTGAAACATAATAGGTGTTCCAGGTGCTTGGCTCTCTCTCTCATTTAGGAAACGGTGTCAAAAGGGGCGCTGTATGAGAGCTGAGAGGGTCAGGTGTTCATATGGTGTTCCCAGTCACTTCACTCTAAACACTGCTGTCAGAGCCAGCTGACACTCCTACTGTAGTTCTTATAGCTCTATTGTGGTGGGCTCTGGTTAGGGGGATGTGAGCTGTGTGTGTGTGTGTGTGTGTGTGTGTGTGTGTGTGTGTGTGTGTGTGTGTGTGTGTGTGTGTGTGTGTGTGTGTGTGTGTGTGTGTGTGTGTGTGTGTGTGTGTGTGTGTGTGTGTGTGTGTGTGTGTGTGTGTGTGTGTGTGTGTGTGTGTGTGTGTGTGTGTGTGTGTGTGTGCACTAGCAACACTAACCCTTTCCTCCATGGTTGAGCTGAAGTGAGCTGGACCCATGGTGTGTCTCCAGTTCTTCATAGATAGAGACCCCCCGTCCAGCGCAACACCGTTTCCCACCTTAGACTGGCCTGATGCTACAGGGGCCTGGAGGGGTCAAATGATAGAGGAGAAACTCTATACAAGAAACTCCCAAATAAGTAATTCATAAGTTAGAAATTAGGCATTGATTACCTATCTAAATCTGTATGGTAGAATTAATTGCCATGGGTGTTTAATCTTGATCTCTACCTCAGGCAGGTTCCACTGGGATCTGGAGCCGTCTCTCAGGTAGTAGTACGTCTGTCCTCTGTCGTCCAATGATTTGATCCACTGTTACCACACACACACACATCCAGTTAAATATCCATATAGCACTGCATCATCATGGAGAAAATGGACTGCATATACTGCAGCGGTATCTGACTGAACGCCACCCGAATCAGGTGGCCCGGTAATAATCCTTCAAGCTGAGTGGCATGGTTTCCCCCTAGATTTCATTCCTGGACAGTTCTCTCTTGAAAAGTATATTTTTACCTCAATGAGACTAACCTGAATAAATAATGGATAAATAAAGGATCTGTGTACCTGCTCAGGTGAGTGTTTGCTGGAGAACACCCATGTTCCATCAGGGTCTACATTGAGGTTCCAGCCAGTTGGGGCGCTCCTGTCCATGCTGGCCCTGGGGATGACCGCCTGGATCACATGGCTGGGGTTGTAGTCGTTATGGAAGGAGTGAGGGTCCACTGGGGACAAAGCCAATGGCTTCTCTTCAAGGGATTCAGGTAGGTCAGCCTCGGCTGGGTAGTCCTCCTCAGGCAGGGGAGGCTGGACACACACACAGACGCACACACACATCATGCACACACACATGCGTGTGAACAGACACACACCCACAGACAGGACAGACAACACAGAGATACATACATACACACACACGTTGTGAGAATGTTACATTCAGTGTTCTCATTATGCTGCTTCAAAACAGATCGAGACCAGGACAATGGATAACCTTCCTCCTAGGTTCCTTTCAGCTATTCAAAGTTCCTCATTTCAACTAAGCAGTTTATTAAACAGCTTTTAGCTTATTCTTTCACATCTCTTTAGAATTGTGAAAACACAAGAATGCAGTTCGCAAAAAGTTCACAATGAGGTCAACGTGAGAATGCACAGAATGCATTGCCTAATAGTTTGAGGAAAATTACATCTATGAAAAATAACTGTCTGCTATGTACTGTAGGTGTAGGACTTAGCAGGAGCTTAACTTCATTAAAAAGATGAGTGTTGTATTATTTGTAGATTTCCCATGGGTGAAACTATAATAGACTAAGTAAGTGAGTGTCTAAGTGGAGCAGGCCTTACCGGCCCTTCCTCCAGAGAGCTGTGCCCACTCAGCGGCTCCATCAGAGGGGGGTAGGGGCACTGTGGCTCTGGGGGCTCCCAAGACGTGTCCCCCGATACTGGGTTGTAGAAGTACTGGCGACCGCTAGTCACATCCAAACACTGCTCCCAGTCAGCGGTCCATGCAGGGGGGGAGACAGAGGTGGAGGTGGGGGACTGAGAGGAGGGCGAGGGAGACGAACACACAGGCTCCTCAGCGGGAGCCTCAGGGTCTATGTGGGGGTTGTCCCAGGTGGTCTGCCCCGATTCAGGGTGGTAGTAGTACTCCTGTCCACTCTCCTGGTCAGTGTGCACCTCCCATCCCTCAGAGTCCAGGTAAGGAGGAGAGCAGGGAGGGGAGGAGGCCGAGGGAGGGGACTCAGAGACGTTTCTGTGGAGCTCCGCTACATTGACGTACACAGCGTTCTGGGCACTCTCATTGTCAACCTATGGGAAGAGCAGGGAATATGGGTCAGGGGTCATCTGGAAAAGTTTAGAACTACAGAGTGACGCCAAGCCGTGTCCCAGATCTGTTCATGTGTTGACAATAACCATAGGAGTTGGAAAAACAGCACAACCAGATCTGGGACGAGGCTGAGGTCAAGTGACACTCATTCTAGGCTGTCAGAATACTTAATGCAGCAGAGAGACAAACCTGTGAATAAAAAACTAACATCAACTTTAGTCTCACAGCTCTATAGACAGTTGGTTCTGAGTAGATAAAAGAAGCTGTGATATTTCTGGAGAGACAAAAAGCCACTTTCACCTATAGCACTCAGAAAGAGGGTGACACAAGTCTTTCTTCCAGTGCAGTCAGCTCAGAAAGTAAAATTAAAGTTAAACAGAAAGCATTGAGCTCCAGACCACAACCCACCGGCTCGTCTAAATTTACAGACACCCACTATTACCCAGTTACCCACAGACACAGACTCTGCATTGCCAAAAGTGGAGGTGCAACACTCGACAAACTAAAACTCTATGCCTACTTCACAGTCCACCCAGGCATTACTGTGCGACATTGTCTTTCGTCTAAGGGTGGTGGTAATGTTACAGAACAATAACAACTGTCCACAAACAAATATAGAAGGCCAATATTCAGGTTTCATTCAAAAGTTCGACAATGGTTACTAATCAACTACAGCAGGCGCACTTTCAATTCTCCACAATACAGAACTGAAAAAAAAAAATAACTCACACTTTCACTGAATATAATCAAATTCAACTGTTGACTGAATATAAGTTAATATTACATTTTATTCTTCCTCTTATCTGCGACCCACAGTTATAGAAACCCTTTTACAGTAGGAGGCAAAATATATTACCAGTATGTAAATATAGGCCTAGTCAAGACCAATACACATGGTTAGGTTAGTTAGCCTACATGTTAGTCTTGTTGTCATTGTTGTTGCAGACTGCCCCAAGAAATTGCCCCTCAGATAAATAAAGTTGTTTTAATTGTATTGAATGAATGAGAGTGAAGGAGAGAAATGTAAATGCCTAATGTACGTCTGTGTTCATCATTCCAGAAAACATTGGCACATTCACTTACTCCTGCTAAAATCAATGTTTTTCATTTATATTTTGGTCATTTAACCAGAGCGACTTACAGGAGCAATTAGGGTTAAGTGCCTTGCTCAAGGGCACAGACAGATTTTTCACCTAGTTGGCTTGGATATTCGAACCAGCAATTTTTCAGTTACTGGCCCAAAACTCTTAACCACTAGGCTACCTACTTCCGTTGAAATGACCCCCATCTAAAATAGACGATCTGATCCTACATTTTCAGAGGCCCGAGTCTAACCTGGAGTCTTTTCTTATCTGTTCCAGTGGCCTAAGTTTCACCTGCTGTATTCCAATGAGGAGGTGTCTGACTGACTTTATGATTCCTGGGACGTCCCTCTGGGAACCCTGATGGATATGTTGTCATCATCATGGCACTGTGAGAGGGACTGTTGATCTCTCCCTCCCTCTCCCATAGTCTATATTTACCAGGGACCTTGATCAGCTGTGCCTTCTGGTTGGAACTATCACACCAGGATCCTTTAGACTATGAAAACCTACCACTGGTTTGATGAACGGTGACAGGTCGGAAGCCTATTTATATGGGTCAAAGGTCGGAAGGCAGATATGGATAGAAATGAATACATTTGACTATTTTCCTCTGGTTAATAATAATAAATTTTGTATCAGATATGGACTCGGTGTCCCATCTAGAGGTTTTTGGCCTGTCATTAGCATCATTATTGATCTCATTATCACCACAAGGTAATCAATACACATGACCAGGCAATTGAACCGAAAATAGATCAACAAAATACAGACAAGCGAGAGGAAATTAGAGTTGCATCATTGATCTCTCGCTGTGTTGATTCTGAAATGCCCCCTCCCCTGCCCACTGGAAAATACATCTACCCAGAGCAAACAACACACAGTAAACACACACTAGCCAGAAGTGAGAAAGTCGGTCTTTGTGTGGGCAAAATGTCAGTGTCACCAATAAACATAAACAGGCAAAACCCTCAATCTACCCATTTCATCAACACACACAGTAAGCACCTTACAGTAAATGTAATACCCATATGTGAGAAACTATGGTTTTGTGTTGGCAAATTTGTCAACTTACACCTGGCAAAACTCTAACGTCAAGAGTGCTTAATGGATCTATGCACTAACCATGCGGAAGGCGGCATTACTTGTGTTACTGAGCATGCTCTCTGGGGTTGACGTACACGGCAACAGAGGAAAACAAAGTTGAGCTGAAGCAATATATCCGCAGAAGGGTGAGACAAAGTAGACTAAACAGGAAGCAAGAAAGTGATAACAAGGTAGACGTAAACACTGTCAATGTTGTATATACACTGTACAACAAACCCAACACACTCTGATCTACATTCAGAACCAGCCAATTTAGCCATAGATCCATCAAAACCAGTGCACTGACAGTTTTGGTGAGGCTGCATTGTTGCATTTAGAGACATACGCTATATAGTTTGTTCTGGACCTACCTGGTTTGCAATTGGTAGAGCCAAGCCCCCCCGGGTCTGATACCCATGCCGGGGCTTTGCATAAAGATCCACCATGTTTATGTAATCCTAATTAGTAGAGCCATATAATACAGCTGACCAGAGCAGAGCTACACAGCTACACTAGCTACCACAGGACAGAACTGACAGGAGCCGAGGCAGGCAGGCACACACACCGTGCGCACACACACCAATGACAGAGATGCCTCGGAAAGGAGAACTGCCTACTCTCTTACAATGACAGGGGGAGGGAGCCGTGTTTCAGATGGAGGGAGGCAGAGAGAGAGATAGAGAAACAGAGAGAGCGAGAGAGAGAGAGAGAGAGGGAGGAGGCAGATAGAGAGATAGAAAAACAGAGAGAGCGAGAGAGAGAGAGGGCGGAGGCAGATAGAGAGATAGAGAAACAGAGAGAGCGAGAGAGAGAGAGAGGGAGGAGGCAGATAGAGAGAGGACAGGTCATTTTAACCCACTTCCTTGCTGTCTTAGCAATGATGGAAAAGGAAATGTTGGCATGGAAACAAAGCTTTAGGAGAGTGCATTCCTTTACTCAAGTGGTGAATTAGATTAATTAGCGAGGAAGCCAGGGCAGAACTAAGAGGATACTGAAAAAAAAAAACTCTGGGTTTAGCTAGTCCACTGTACTCACAAAGGTCATGGTATGACTGTTATAACTCTGGTTTGGGTTATATCTCCTTCTCTTTGTGAAGTAGTCTTTACATTAACATTAGAAATTCCTTAATCTCCCTGAAAGTAGCATTAACAGTAAGAATCTGACTACTACTATTGGTTTCCAAATCAAATGACAACAAATGTTTAAGAATTGCTTGACAAATTTACATAGAAAAGTACAATTGTGCTCTGTGTAGAGGAGAAATGTACACATTTCAATGGACAATGTTGCTATAAAACTAGGAGGAACCCAGAGTAGCTGAAGCTCAGACTGCAGAGTAGGTGGGTGTTTGACTTGAGACAGGAAACTTTAGTGAAGGGACAGTTGCTCAACCATCACTTCCTTCCAGGGAGGATCAGACTGTTCACAGATCAGACTGCTGACTGTCTGAAGCCTTTGGCTGAAATGTAGTACCATAACATCCATACTAACACAACTAATAGTATCATAATACGTATCATACCACTGCAACAAATAGCATCATCATAATTCATCAACTAATAGTATCATAACACACAAAACCAACAGTACAGTGCCTTCAGAAAGTATTCAGACCCCTTGACTTTTTCCACATTTTGTTACTTTACAGCCTTATTCTGAAATTGATTAAATAAAAAAATCTCCACACAATAACCCAATGACATTTTTGCAAATGTATTAAAATTATAAAACAGAAATACCTTATTTACATAAGTATTCAGACCCTTTGCTATGAGACTCGAAATTAAGCTCCTGTTTCCATTGATCATCCTTGAGATGTTTCTACAACTTGATTGGAGTCCAACTGTGGTAAATTCAATTGATTGGACATGATTTGGAAAGGCACACAGTTGACAGTGCATGTCAGAGCAAAAACCAAGCCATGAGGTCAAAGGAATTGTCCGTAGAGCTCAGAGACAGGATTGTGTCAAGGCACAGATCTGGGGAACGGTACCAAAAAATGTCTGCAGCACTGAAGGTCGAAGAACACAGTGGCCTCCATCATTCTAAAAAATGGAAGAAGTTGGGAACCACCAGGACTCTTCCTAGAGCTGGTCGCCCGGCCAAACTGAGCAATCAGGGGAGAAGGGCCTTGGTCAGGGAGGTGACCAAGAACACAATGGTCACTCTGAAAGAGCTCTAGAGTTCCTCTGTGGAGATGTAGAACCTTCCAGAAGGACAACCATCTCTGCAGCACTCCACAAATCAGGCCTTTATGGTAGAGTGGCCAGACGGAACCCACTCCTCAGTAAAAGGCACATGACAGGCCGCTTGGAGTTTGCCAAAAGGCACATAAAGACTCTCAGACCATGAGAAACAAGATTCTCTGGTCTGATGAAACGAAGATTGAACTCTTTCGCCTGAATGCCAAGCGTCACGTCTGGAGGAAACCTGGCACCATCCTTATGGTGAAGAATAGTGGTGGTAGCATCACGCTGTGGGGATGTTTTTCAGCGGCAGGGACTGGGAGACTAGTCAGGATCGAGGCAAAGATGAATAGCGCAAAGTACAGAGAGGTCCTTTATGAAAACCTGCTCCAGAGCACTCAGGACCTCAGACTGGGGTGAAGGTTCACCTTCCAACAGGACAATGACCCTAAGCACACAGCCAAGACAACGCAGGAGTGGTCTCTGAATGTCCTCGAGTGGCCCAGCCAGAGCCTGGACTTGAACCCGATCGAACATCTCTGTTGAGACCTGAAAATAGCTGTGCTGCGACGCTCCCCATTTAACCTGAGAGCTTGAGAGGTTTTGCAGAGAAGAATGGGAGAAACTCCCCAAATACAGGTGTGCCAAGCTTGCAGCATCATACCCAAGAAGACTCAAGGCTGTAATTGCTGCCAAAGGTAGGTGCTTCAACAAAGTACTGAGTAAAGGCTATAACTACTTACAGTTGAAGTGAGAAGTTTACATACACCTAGGTTGGAGTCATTAAAACTAGTTATTCAACCACTCCACAAATGTCTTGTTAACAAACTATAGTTTTGACAAATCGGTTAGGACATCTATTTTGTGCATAACACAAGTAATTTTTCCAACAATTGTTTACAGACAGATTATTTAACTTATAATTCACTGTATAAAAATTCCAGTTGGTCAGAAGTTTACATACACTAAGTTGACTGTGCCTTTAAACAGCTTAGACAATTCCAGAAAATGATGTCATGGCTTTAGAAGATTGTGATAGGCTAATTGACAACATTTGAGTCAATTGGAGGTGTACCTGTGGATGTATTTCAAGGCCTACCTTCAAACTCAGTGCATCTCTGCTTGACATCATGGGAAAATCAAAATAAATCAGCCAAGACCCCAGAAAAAAATTGTAGACCTCCACAAGTCTGGTTCATCCTTGGGAGCAATTTCCAAATGCCTGAAGGTACCACGTTCATCTGTACAAACAATAGTATGCAAGTATAAACACCATGGGACCTCGCAGCCGTCATACCGCTCAGGAAGGAGATGCGTTCTGTCTCCTAGAGATGAACGTATTTTGGTGCGAAAAGTTCAAATCAATCCCAGAACAACAGCAAAGGACCTTGTGAATATGCTGGAGGAAACAGGTACAAAAGTATCTATATCCACAGTAAAACAAGTCCTATATCGACATAACCTGAAAGGCCGCGAAGCAAGGAAGAAGCCACTGCACCAAATCCGCCATAAAAAAGCCAGACTACGGTTTGCAAACTGCACATGGGGACAAAGATCATACTTTTTGGAGAAATGTCCTCTGGTCTGATTAAACAAAAATGGAATTGTTTGGCCATAATGACCATGGTTATGTTTGGATGAAAAAGGGGGATGCTTGCACGCCGAAGACCACCATCCCAACTAGAGGTTGACCGATTATGATTTTTCAACGCCGATACCGATTATTGGAGGACCCAAAAAAGCCAATGCCGATTAATCGGCCGATTTTTTTTTTTTTATTTGTAATAATGACAATTACAACAATACTGAATGAACACTTATTTTAACTTAATATAATACATCAATAAAATCAATTTAGCCTCAAATAAATAATGAAACATGTTCAATTTGGTTTAAATAATGTAAAAACAAAGTGTTGGAGAAGTAAAAGTGCAATATGTGCTATGTAAGAAAGCTAACGTTTAAGTTCCTTGCTCAGAACATGAGAACATATGAAAGCTGGTGGTTCCTTTTAACATGGGTCTTCAATATTCCCAGGCAAGAAGTTTTAGGTTGTAGTTATTATAGGAATTATAGGACTATTTCTCTCTATACGATTTGTATTTCATATACCTTTGACTATTGGATGTTCTTATAGGCACTTTAGTATTGCCAGTGTAAAAGTATAGCTTCCATCCCTCTCCTCGCCGCTACCTGGGCTCGAACAAGGAACACATCGATAACAGCCACCCTCGAAGCAGCGTTACCCATGCAGAGCAAGGGGAACAACTACTCCAAGTCTCAGAGCGAGTGACGTTTGAAACGCTATTAGCGCGCACTTCGCTAACTAGCTAGCCATTTCACATCGGTTACACCAGCCTAATCTCGGGAGTTGATAGGCTTGAAGTCATAAACAGCGCAATGCTTGAAGCATTGCGAAGAGCGGCTGGCAAAACGCACGAAAGTGCTGTTTGAATGAATGCTTACGAGCCTGCTGGTGCCTACCATCGCTCAGTCAGACTGCTCTATCAAATCATATACTTAATTATAACATTATAACACACAGAAATACGAGCCTTATGTCATTAATATGGTCGAATCCGAAAACTATCATCTCGAAAAAAAAAACGTTTATTCTTTCAGTGAAATACGGAACCGTTACGTATTTTATCTAACGGGTGGCATCCATAAGTCTAAATGTTGTTGCAATGTTACATTGCACAACCTTCAATGTTATGTCATAATTACGTAAAATTCTGGCAAATTAGTTCGCAATGAGCCAGGCGGCCCAAACTGTTGCATATACTCTGACTCTGCGTGCAATGAACGCAAGAGAAGTGACACAATTTCACCTGGTTAATATTGCCTGCTAACCTGGATTTATTTTAGCTAAATATGCAGGTTTAAAAATATATACTTCTGTGTATTGATTTTAAGAAAGGTATTGATGTTTATGGTTAGGTACACGTTGGAGCAACGACAGTCCTTTTTCACGAATGCGCACTGCATCGATTATATGCAACGCAGAACACGCTAGATAAACTAGTAATATCATCAACCATGTGTAGTTATAACTAGTGATTATGATTGATTGATTGTTTTTTATAAGATAAGTTTAATGCTAGCTAGCAACTTACCTTGGCTTCTTACTGCATTCGCGTAACCGTACATTACATGAGGAATATCATGTCTAGAATGAGCATTATGACACGTTTACAAGACACTACAACATTCTATGGCAGCCATGTTGGCTCCCCATTAACATTACATGAGGAATATCATGTCTAGAAGGTTGCAAGATTGAATCCCTGAGCTGATAAGGTAAAAATCTGTCGTTCTGCCCCTGAACAAGGCAGTTAACCCACCGTTCCTAGGCCGTCATTGAAAATAAGAATGTGTTCTTAACTGACTTGCCTAGATAAATAAAGGTGTAAAAAAAATTAAATTAATTATTATTATTATTATTTTTTAATCGGCAAAATCGGAGTCCAAAATTACCGATTTCTGATTGTTATGAAAACTTGAAATCGGCCCCAATTAATCGGCCATTCCGATTAATCGGTCGACCTCTAATCCCAACAGTGAAGTATGAGTGAGGCAGCATCATGTTGTGGGGGTGCTTTGCTGCAGGAGGGACTGGTGCACTTCACAAAATAGATGGCACCATGAGGAAGGAGAGTTATGTGTACATATTGAAGCAACATCTCAAGACATCAGTCAGGAAGTTAAAGCTTGGTCGAAAATGTGTCTTCCAAATGGACATTGACCCCAAGCATACTTCCAAAGTTGTGGCAAAATGGCTTAAGGACAACAAAGTCAAGGTATTGGAGTGGCCATCACAAAGCCCTGACCTCAATCCTATAGAAAATTGGGCAGAACTGAAAAAGTGTGCGCGAGCAAGGAGGCCTACAAACCTGACTCAGTTACACCAGCTCTGTCAGGAGGAATGGGCCAAAATTCCTCCAACTTATTGTGGGAAGCTTGTGGAAGGCTACCCAAAATGTTTGACCCAAGTTAAACAATTTAAAGGCAATGCTACCAAATACTAATTGAGTGTATGTAAACTTCTGACCCACTGGGAATGTGATGAAGGAAATAAAAGCTGAAATAAATCCTTCTCTCTACTATTATTCTGATATTTCACATTCTTAAAGTGGTGATCCTAACTGACCTAAAACATGGAATTTTAACTAGGATTAAATGTCAGGAATTGTGAAAAACTGAGTTTAAATGTATTTGGCTAAGGTGTATGTAAACTTCAACTGTATGTAAATGTAATACTTCAGTTTTTATTTTGAATAAATTTCAAACATTTCTAAAAACCTGTTTTTGCTTTGTCACTATGGGGTATTGTGTGTAGATTGATGAGGAAAAAAATAAATGTAATCAATTTTTGAATAAGGCTGTAACCTAACAAAATGTGAAAAAGTCAAGGGGTCTGAATACTTTCCGAAGGCACTGTATCATGTAATACAGTTCCTGGAACATCCCAAATATTTCACCTCTATATTTGGTACCTGGGCACAAGGTGTTTTGCTATTCAAATGTGCCCGGGCCAGCAGCCTCACACTATGCTTATGCTGTTACGTAAGCACAGAGGAGGCCTGTATTTCAGACTCACAAACAAGGACCTGAGTGGACGACACACTTCATTGATGCAGACAGATAACTTAACAGGGGATATGGCCCATTCAAATTCAAGTAATTTAATTCATGATTTTTTAAAAGTTTGTCAAAGATCATACATCCTCTGTTTTGTGAGTGTTTCAAATTGAAATTCCAACCAAAAGAGTGAAAGAGAAGCACTGTGGAAGAGGAAACATTGTTATGTTGTTGAACTAGGAGATGATTGCAATGTTTTGCATAGTCTCTAATTGCCCTAAAGGAGAAAAATATGAAATTTCTCTCATACCCTAGCCTTGAGCAATGCTATGAATCAGCAATCTGCCTGATTACTTAACCGCTTTAGCAATCATCCAATCAAACAATAGGGAAGCAAATTGGGGCCCTAATCACACCACAAAAACAGTCGGCCTATTGAATGAGTCTGACTCCTCCCCCGTTACATCACTCCTCATGGCCTAGAATCCTGGATTACCCCAGAGAATGCTGTGTGGAATTCTAGTTCTACCTCCTACAATCTACATACAGCACACCAACCTTATCACTTCCCTACCCATCTCCTCAGGCCAGGCTGAGTGACGCTCTTCTGACTGCCACGAGGCAGAAAAACAGCTTCAGTAGGATCTGCAGGAAAACAGATCTCTAGAACATAGATATTCTAGAACATAGATGGTACATAGAGATGTATACAAAAGAGAAACGATATGGTAATGTCTGAATATACTGTGGTAACATTATAAGAGCCCAATAGTTAAAGATACGTGGTAACAACTGCTGACCAAGAATGCCTGCAATACTGTACACAGTAAAGCTACTTAGCTAAAATACATATTTACTTAAGGTAAGCAGATCTCAGGAGCTTTGATAGCCAAGTCCCAAACAGTTAACCCTATCATCACGAATATAGAATATGTAAAAAAATATATGTAAAAAAACATGCATCAAGACGACATGAAAGACATTCCGGATCTATTATGATTACTTGACCAAGGAGACAAGATACTTGAGACATTGGCTGCGTTTAGACGGGCAGCCCCATTCTGATATTTTATTCCACTAATTGTTCTTTTGACGAGTCACATCAGGTCTTTTCACATCAGATCTTTTTCGGCACTGATCTGATTGGTCAAAAGACCAATTAGTGAGAAAAAAACATCAGAATTGGGTTGCCTGTGTAAATGCAGTTACTGAATAGTCTCATTACAGCTGAGGAGCAGTCAATGGGAGCCGCTAGAGGAGATACTACACAAGTACAGAGAAAAATGATGGCTTTCCACCTCCCACTCAAGTGGTGTGTGTGTGTTTACCAAAGCAATACATCTAGTGATGCATGAACATGAAGATAACACTATTACTATTCTTTTTCACATGAATAGTTTGTTTACAACAATAGTTAAGGAATTGCTGATTAATTGGATCATATAAGCAATGCATTCCTACATTCACTTTCATGTCAATTGAGTTCATTTTTATTTAACTAGGATAGTCCACTCCACTCGATAGTCCAACCATCATGACAGTCTCGGGATCATGACATTGCGTGTTAGCCTAAATGTTGGATTCATCTAAATGTATTCACCCATCCTTACTCTCAAATAACATCCCAATGATTTCAGTTAAGAAGCCATGCCTAGGATATGTCCAAGATGACCCCCTATTCGCTTTGTAGTGCACTGTTTTTGACCCTATGGTCTCTGGTAGTGCTAGAACTGTTGCTCTGGTTCACACACTAGTACCAATAAACCAAGACTAACCACTCACCACTACCAAAGCTAAATGACCACAATAAAACATAATATCCCTGAGCAGCACAGGTATAATTCAAGGACAACCACTTCAATTGAATCAGAAAACATCTCACTCACAGACAGTCCCAAATGGCACCCTATTTCCTTTAAAGTGCACTACTTTTGACCAGGGCCCATAGGGCTCTGGTCAACAGTAGTAAGCAAAGTAAAGTGCACCATATAGGGAATGGGGTGCCATTTGGCCAGTGTTGCTGCTGAGGAGGGGAACAATCAGACAATGGACTCACCTGTATGTCCTTCCCCTGAACAACACGCTACCCAGTGTTCTATTCTGTCAGAGAGCAGGAACAGTTTCCTGGCATGTGACTTTGGTCTGCAGAACAGAGCAACTTACAACAGCTGCTGTACTGTCTGTCTCTAGGTTATGTTGTGATCTGTTCAGACTCAGAGGCTGTCTGTTCAGGGTCCCCCAGAGCCTAGTCCCAATCACAGCACGGGAGAATGGACACGCACACACAAAGGTTCACACACACAGTCAGCTGAAAGGACAGTACACCCTGCCAAAACCACAGAGGGGTTGAGATAGTGTATGTTGAGTCGAAAATACATTTTGGCGTCTCTTTTAAAAGATCTTTGGGACATTGGTCCTGTTGACACATGAAAACATTGGACCGACATCGACATGTCTAGTTTGGATGATCAAGGCTATAGACCAACAGTGGTCAATATTCAATCAAAACTTTCAGGGAAGGGTTTTCCCACCAAAAGTCTCTGATCAAATGCATGCATTCTTTTTGACAGTAAATTTCATTAGAAACTGACAGCGCTTATTTTAACGTTCATGTGCCTTCTGCTTAGCTCTAAACATATTAAAGACTGCATCCCAAATGGCACCCTATTCCCTACATAGTGCACTACTTTGATCAGAGACCTATGGTACAGTGTAAGTGAAGGCTACAGTTACAAGACATGTAAGATGACGCAAGTCAGACACTAAGGGCTCAGACACACCAACAGCGTTTGCTGGCCAAGAGTACTTAGCACCTCTGAGCGTAATTTGCGAACCAAGGGCGCACCGAGTCGGGCGTCTACAGCGGGTAGTCCCTAAAGCACAGCACGGGCGTCTACAGCGGGTAGTCCCTAAAGCACAGCACCTGAAAGATCAAGATCAGCAGAAGAACGCTAGATCCACTTTCGGTGCGATGTGTGCGAGCCTTAATACACCTTGTCATTTACTACTGTAAAACCTACAGGACTGCTATCCAGTTGCACCTAAAATGCTGCTTATTTCAGAAATCTGTTGCACATGGCACATTTTATTTCTTTTTTTTTTACTTAACTAAACAAGTCAGTTAAGAACAAATTCTTATTTTACAATGATGGCCTAGCCCGGCCAAACCCTCCCCTTACCCAGACGATGCTGGGCCAATTGTGCGCCGCCCTATGGGATTCCCGATCACGGCCGGTTGTGATACAGCCTGGGATCAAACCAGGGTCTGTAGTGACGCATCTAGCACTGAGATGCAGTGCCTTAGACCGCTGCGCCACTCAGGAGCCTTTGCGGCTCTAGAACACAGAGAATACAGGTAGGAGGTTCTCTCTGTACAGTCTGTTCGATTAAAGCCTCTATTCATTAGCATCATCCTGTACCAGCCACTGTGCTACAACTTAAATTCTACAAATATATATACACTGCTCAAAAAAATAAAGGGAACACTTAAACACAATGTAACTTCAAGTCAATCATACTTCTGTGAAATCAAACTGTCCACTTAGGAAGCAACACTGATTGACAATAAATTTCACATGCTGTTGTGCAAATGGAATAGACAAAAGGTGGAAATTATAGGCAATTAGCAAGACACCCCCAATAAAGGAGTGATTCTGCAGGTGGTGACCACAGACCACTTCTCAGTTCCTATGCTTCCTGGCTGATGTTTTGGTCACTTTTGAATGCTGGCGGTGCTCTCACTCTAGTGGTAGCATGAGACGGAGTCTACAACCCACACAAGTGGCTCAGGTAGTGCAGCTCATCCAGGATGGCACATCAATGCGAGCTGTGGCAAGAAGGTTTGCTGTGTCTGTCAGCGTAGTGTTCGGAGCATGGAGGCGCTACCAGGAGACAGGCCAGTACATCAGGAGACGTGGAGGAGGCCGTAGGAGGGCAACAACCCAGCAGAAGGACCGCTACCTCCGCCTTTGTGCAAGGAGGAGCACTGCCAGAGCCCTGCAAAAGGACCTCCAGCAGGCCACTGGTCTTAAAGAAGAAGTGACAGGTCTGTGAGAGCCAGAAATCTTGCTTGTTTGTAGGTGACCAAATACTTATTTTCCACCATAATTTGCAAATAAATTCATTAAAAATCTTACAATGTGATTTTCTGGATATTTTTTTCTCATTTTGTCTGTCATAGTTGAAGTGTACCTATGATGAAAATTACAGGCCTCTCTCATCTTTTTAAGTGGGAGAACTTGCACAATTGGTGGCTGACTAAATACTTTTTTGCCCCACTGTATGTACACTGAAAAAAAATATGCGCAACATGTAGTGTTGGTTTCATGAGCTTCAAATAAAAGATCCCCGAAATGTTCCAGACACACAAAAATAAAATTTCTCTCAAATGTTTTGCACAAATTTGTTTACATTCCTGTTCGTGAGCATTTCTTATTTGCCAAGATAGTCCATCCAACTAACAGGTGTGGCATATCAATAAGCTGATTAAACAGCATGATCATGGTACCAGGTGCTGGGAACAATAAAAGCCCACTAAAATGTGCAGTTTTGTCACACAACGCCACAGATTTCTCAAGTTGAGGGAGCGTGCAATTGGCACACTGACTGCAGGAATGTCCATCAGAGCTTTTGCCAGATAATTGAATGTTAATTTCTCTACCATAAGCCGCCTCCAACGTCATTTTAGAGAACTTGGCAGTACGTCCAACCGGCCTCACAACTACATACCAAGTGTATGGCGTCATGTGGGTGAGCAGTTTGCTGATGTCAACGTTGTGAACAGAGTGTTCCATAGTGGCGGTGGGGTTTTGGTATAGGCAGGCATAAGCTACGGACAACAAACACAATTGCATTTTATCGATGGCAATTTGAATGCACAGAGATACCATGATGAGATCCTTTAGGCCAGAGATACCGTGACGAGATCGATTGTCGTGCCTCAAGTTTCAGCATGATAATGCACAGCCTCATGTAGCAAGGATCTGTACACAATTCCTGGAAGATGAAAATGCCCCAGTTCTTCCATGGCCTGCATACTCACCAAACATGTCACCCATTGAGCTGTTTGGAATGCTCTGGATCGACAGCATGTTCCAGTTCCTGCCAATATCCAGCAACTTCGCACAGCCATTGAAGAAGAGTGGGACAACACTCCACAATCAACAGCCTGATCAACTCTATGCAAAGGAGAAGTTTCACACTGCATGAGGCAAATGGTGATCACACCAGATACAGATTGGTTTAATAATCCACGCCCCTAACTTTTTTTCTTTTTCTCAAAGGTGTCTGTGACACTGCTGGTCATCTATGAACATTTGAACACCTTGAAGAACAATCTGGCCTTAATGGCCATGTACTCTTATAATCTCCATCGGGCACAGCCAGAAAAGGACTGGCAACCCTTCATAGCCTGGTTCCTCTCTAGGTTTTTTCCTAGGTCCCTGCCTTTCTAGGGAGTTTTTCTTAGCCACCGTGCTTCTACATCTGCATTGCTTGCTGTTTGGGGTTTTAGGCTGGGTTTCTGTATAAGCACTATGTGACATCTGCTTATGTAAAAAGGGCTTTATAAATAAATGTGATTTGACCAACAGAAGCATATCTGTATGTTAAATCCATTGATTAGGGTCTAATGAATTTATTTCAATTCACTGATTTCCTTATATGAACTGTAACTCAGTAAAATGTGAAATTGTTGCATGCTGCGTTTATATTTTGGTTCATTACCTTTACCTAGAGCGCTTCAAATCAGGAAGCAATGGAACTAGCCTACAGTACATGTCATGTACTGATAGAATGAGTAAAGACTTGACAATTACCTAAATGTGAGTTTGATTACCAGTGTGCACATTGTGCATAGCCTATACACACACTGCATGGCATGGTTGTCAATGCCACCTAACCTAAGCCCTAGCTAGCTGCTTCTTCTGAGTTAAACTCTAAACCCCCACACATTACCATGGAGACGGACCTCCATTGTGGGGAAGTGGGGCTCCACTTGAGGGGTCCTGGCACGTCCACATGAGTTGCAACCTTCTGAGTCCTAAATGGCACCATATTCCCTATACATTTCATTGCTGAGCACTATGGGTCCTGGTCAAAAGTAGTGCACTACACAGGGTGTAGAGTGCCATTTGGGATGCTTTCTTCATTGTTCCGACAGACAGGGGAAGTGAGGGTGTCATTCATTCCACTGAGGATAATTGTTGAGAGCCACAAACCTGCTCTCTGCCTTTCTGTAATTTAGGGCTAGTTTACTATGGTAAAACAGATTTTAGAAAATAAACCAGTATCTGCGGTGGCTTTATCTAAGCTTTTTAAATAGTCTTTCTACATTTACACGTTTCAGTTTGTAAACTAGATCAAGTTCTATTATAGCAATTTAGGCCTACTATACTAGTTTAGTCAGCAATCATAATGTTTTCACATTGCCACGTGCAACAATGTAATAACTTTAAAATCGTGAGTGGAGAAGAAAAAATGTAGCTAATTTATAGGCTACACCCAGATGGATACAAATTGTTCCATGCTTGACTGTACATCCTGATACTAGAAGCGGCCTACGTCACTTTACCTCGGAACAGGTGAACCAAAGATGACATCGGACTCGTGGAAAGTGAAAGGTTTCTCCGAAAAACGATGTTGCACCTGTCAAGCCAACCAACTTTATTCAATGTAATTTCCATTCGCTAAATGTCCATATTTTTTTAGGTTGGATAATTGTCGTCAACGTAACCGGTGCTCTGGCAACATGCAGCAACTGGAAGCAACTACAACCAGCAGTTTGGAAGTGGTTGGTTTGTTGGTAGCCTACATTTCGGATTAACTCTTTCCTTTCTGGTTACATTACGTATGTAGCCTATCGATTCGAACCAGCAGAATTAACCAGTTTCTAACCTGTTCTGTGGTTGCCCCAACAACTCTCCCCTAAACCCGACCCACATTCACGTTAATAAAAAGAAAAGGTAATACGAGATAGAAAGACGATTCCACTTTTGTGAAATCTGACAGATACTTATAATTGTTCCAATCAAATTGCATAGGTCCATACGCACCTAACGGTGATTTGGTCCCGCTTAACGTATTCCAGACAGTTGCACCAACCTGACCAGATAGAACACTTGAATCAGCTGGTCTGGACACTACAGTTGCATTCTAGGGGCACCCCCTTACCCCCGTTGGACTGGCACACAAAAGGGTGTGTGTGTATTCATATGTAGATGAGCTGGCATAGAATAATAAATTGAGTCTACTACAGCCAACATATGCCATGCTATGTTGGGATGCTATGTTGGGAATCTTTCCATACATTAGCAGGGATTTTATCATCTCATGCATGTTTTATGGATATATTTCTTATGGATAAACCAAGTTAACAGCACAACTTTCAACCAAACACATTGCATTCTGTTAACAACAATATCCCCATGCATCTTTAATGCAGATCACAAGCCTTACTTACTGAAAACATATTTTGACTCATGTTTATGGATCCCAGAAGGTAATACAGTATTTCTCTGAATGTGATAGTTTGTGATTCATTAGCTGAGTCCTGTTGACCACATTAACTTTTGGGAAATCTGACACAAGCAATACACCTAGTTCTCATCTGTGACTGTGAATCATTGTTTGATTCCCAATTTGCACCCTATTCCCCTATATAGGGCACTACTTTTGACCAGGTGCCATTTGGGATACAAACATTGAGTACAGTAATAATTCCTATATGAATCATGGAACGAATCAGACCAGTCCTTTTCTTAAAATAAATACAACAGGGTAACTAAAATGAAGGCTTCATGACTGGTGCAAAACTACCTCACACTCAACATCAACAAACAAAAGAACTGCTCATTGATTTCCGGAGGCAGACCCAGTGAGCCACCTAGACCTGGGTGGTGAAGCGAGTGTGGGGAGTTAAGTACATGGGAACCATCATGGACAGCACATAACTCTTTTAATGCCAACACTAAGAATATCAATAAAAAATACCAACAACAACTGTACCTCCTGCGCAGACTGAGACAACCGAATGTTAACACCCGGATACTCTCCAACTATTACACCTGCCATATAAACTTTCTGTTTCCTGGCCTGGTACGGTGGCCTGTCAGTTTATAATAAGGGTATCCTTAGGCGGACTGCGAATCTGGGGTCCAAGCTCTGTGAGCTGCAGTGCAGGGGGCTTCAGGGCCTCTATGATAAACAAGGCCAAACGCATCATAGAGGACCCCACACACAATCTTGCCCTATGTTTTGAACTGCTGCCCTCCGGAAGGAGATTAAGGGTCCCATTGCTTAGTAAGAATAGGAGCAAGGCATGTTTCACTCCATCAGCCATTGGGCTGCTGAACAATGGGACATAGGACAGATGCAAGCCCAATAAACAGTTAGACAGTAGGCCCCAGAGACTTTGATTATGTGGAAATGTTTCCTGACTTTCCAGTTTTCTGGACTGCATGTACACTGAACAAAAATCTAAACGCAACATGTAAAGTGTTGGGCCCATGTTCCATGAGCTGAAATAAAATATTCCAAAAATGTTCCATACGCACAAAAAAGCATATTTCTCAAATTTTGTGCACAAATTTGTTTACATCCCTGTTATTGAGCATTTCTCTTCTGCCAAGATAATCCATCCACCTGACAGGTGTGGCATATCAAGAAGCTGATTAAACAGCATGATCATTACACAGGTGCACCTATTGCTGGGGGCAAATAAAGGCCACTAAAATGTGCAGTTTTGTCACACAACACAATGCCACATATGTCTCAAGTTGTGAGGGAGTGTGCAATTGGCATGCTGACTGCAGGAATGTCCACCAGAGCTGTTGCCATCTTTAATGTTTATGTCTCTACCACAAGCCGTCATTTTACAGAAATTGGTAGTACGTCCAACCGGCCACACAAACGCAAACCAAATGTATGACTGTGTGTGCGAGCGGTTTTCTGTCAATGTTGTGAACAGAGTGCCCCATGGTGGCAGTGAGATTATGATATGGGCAGGCATAAGCTAGAGACAAGGAACACAATTTCATTTTATCAATGTCAATTTGACTGTGCAGAGATACAGTGACGAGATCCTGAGGCCCATTATCGTGTCATTTGTCCACCTTGATCATGATAATGCACGGCCATGTCGCAAGGATCTGTGCACAATTTCTGGAAGCTGAAAATATTCAAATTCTTCCATGGCCTGCATACTCAGACACGTCACTCATTGAGCATGTTTGGGATGCTCTGGATCCACGTGTACGACAGCGTATTCCAGTTCCCACCAATAGCCAGAAACTTCGCACAGCCATTGAAGACGAGTGGGACAACATTCCATAGGCCACAATCAACAGCCTGATAAACATTATGAGAAGGAGATGTGTCGCGCTGCATGAGGCAAATGGTGGTCACACCAGATACTGACTGGTTTTCTGATCCACGGCCCAACCTTTTTTTAAGGAATCTGTGACCAACCGATTCATATCTGTATTCAGATCCCATTGACGGGGGCTGTAGTGGAGTGGGTCGAGAGCTTCAAGTACCTTGGTGTCCACATCACCAACCAAATATCATGATCCAAACACACCAAGACAGTCGTGAAGAGGGCACGACAACGGCTATTTACCCTCAGGAGACTGAAAAGCTTTGGCATGGGTCCTCAGATCCTCAAAAACCTCTACAGCTGAACCATCAAGAGCATCCTGACTGGTTACATCATCGCCTGGAAACTGCTCGGCATCTAACCGCAGGGCGCTACAGAGGGTAGTGCGTATGGCCCAGTACATCACTTGGGACAAGCTTCCTGCCATCCAGGAGCTCTATACCAGACGGTGTCAGAGGAAGGCCCTAAAAAGGGTCAAAGACTCCATAGACTGTTCTCTCTGCTACCACATGGCAAGCGCTACCGGAGAGCCCAATCTATGTTCAAAAGGCTCCTTAACAGCTTCTACCCTCAAGCCATACGACTGCTGAACAGTTCATCAAATGGCTACGTGGACTATTTGCATTGACCCCCTTTTTACGCTGCTGCTACTTGCTGTTTATTATCTATGCATAGTCACTTTACACCTATCTACGTACAGTGCCAGTCAAAAGTTTGGACACACCTACTCATTCAAGGATTTTTCTTTATCTTTGACTATTTTCTATAGTGTAGAATAATAGTTTAGACATCAAAACTATGAAATAACACATATGGAATCATGTAAGCAAAAAAGTTTTAAACAAATCTAAATATATCTTATAGGTGAGATTCTTCAAAGTAGCCACCCTTTGCCTTGATAGCTTGCACACTCTTGGCATTCTCTCAACCGGCTTCATGAGGTAGTCACCTAGAATGCGTTTCAATTAACAGGTGTGCCTTGTGAAAAGTTAATTTGTGGAATTTCTTCCCTTCTTAATGCATTTGAGCCAATCGGTTGTGTTGTGACAAGGCAGGGTTGGTATACAGAAGATAGCCCTATTTGGTAAAAGACCAAGTCCATATTATGGCAAGAACAGCTCAAATAAGCAAAGAGAAAAAACAGTCCATCATTACTTAACAACCTCTTAAGGATCTGACACCTTTTTTAAATTTTGCAAGGATATGCATTTCTTGATACCATTTGAAAGGAAACACTTTGAAGTTTGTGGAAATGTAAAATGAATGTAGGAAAATCAATCACTGACTCTCAATCTTACCTGATCCGAAAGAGAAGGGGCTGTAACATCAATCGGACCACAAGTTTGATCCAGGCTTTGCTGTTCTGCTGGTGTTTTAGTTGCACCCAGAGATCCAGCCGGTTCTGTTCCCACTATGTCTGTCAACTCTGAGAGTGGTATATCTGATATAGTCTCATAGATATCAGAGTCCTGATATAAATTAGATTGCCCACTAGGATCCCCTGCCAGTGTTTTCATCATCCAGCCGTCTGAGTTCTGCTGTTCAACTGGATCCTTGATAAACGGAGAATGGCCTGACTGCAACTGAGGAAGTCCACTTGTGGGCTCGGGTGGGACAAGGAGCTTTAGGGAAGGGTGCTGCAGCAAATTGCCAAGACCTGGAGTGCCTGATGCTGAGTTGAATGAGACACCTGGAACTAAACTATGCCTCTTCAGATCACATGGCGGGTTATCTCTAGTCTCGTTGTTGGAGGTCTGCAGTCCCACCATTGTCTTCACGTGCTCATACCGCTCGATATCATCGATGTCTTGTGAAACCCTGAACGTGGACTTCCTGTGAGTGGAAAGTGATATCGCAGAGTGATCCGTGGACACGTGGACCCTCATTACAGCGCCTGGTCTTTGACCTTTGTTAGACATCTTCGGTGGCTCTCTGTCAGTCGTTGCCTGCGGGGATGTGTGACTCTGAGTCCCAGGATCGGTGAGGTCCAGTTGGCCCTGGGTCTCCACAGAGAGCTCCCTCACATACTTTGCAGGGATGTAGAAGGGCTTGGTGCCCTGGTCCTTCCGGACGTGCCACCAGTGCTCGTTGGTCCTGGAGACCAGGATGTACCTGTGAACATTACAGGCCCAAAAAGGCAATGTAAACAATATGTTTGGGCTGTGCAAAACACACAGTACGTCTATAATATTTATCATGTTGTCTGATCTGTTTGTTTGTAATTGTACTCATTTTACCATGAGCTGATGACTAATTTCCATTTTGGGAAATATTTTATGGACAATAAATATTTTCAATTCAATTACATGTCGTTGGGCTTGATGGAGACCAGAGCCCCATCCCTGGCTGTGTACTCATACTCAAACTCCACCTGCACCATCTCCATGTTACTGTAGGTAGGCCTATACAGTCAGCCGCTCCCCTGGCTGGGGCCTCTGTATTGAGATGCAGACAGTCACATTTCAGAAGAGGTCATCTTGGAGCTGGAAACAGTCGATAGGGTACATTTAAAACTGCTGTATCTGACTTTGTGCATCTCAAATGGCACCCTACTTTTTACCAGGGTCCATAGGTAGAGTGGCATTTGGGACATACACTTTTATTGCATTTAAAACATAAATTCAGATCCAGTAAACTGAGACAGGACTCTGCTACACTGGCCATACAGTAATAGGCGTTAGGGAACCTCAACATTGTGGGATTCACAGAATTACATATTAGAACTAATTTAATAGGATCTCTGTTGTGGAAGTACTCAGTTACTAAAGTCCATCTTTGTCCTCTAGCAACATGATGCACATCTGCCTTACAGATTATTATCATAAAGAATGCAGACTGACCAGTATGGCCGTTTTTGTTCCATGACTTTAACTTGAAAATGGGCAGGCAGACACCATTAAATGTTGGTTCCCATCGCTGTGCATGAAAATACTGCTACAGGAAGTTGCTGACAGCAGTCAGCACAGTGCAGCACGCCCTAACCCCAAATTTAGAGCACTAAAGACACACAACACAGACACACACGCAGAGCCCACAGAACAGGAAGCCTGTAGCCCTGCACCACCCTGGGGTGACGATTCTCAGATCACCCCATAGTCAATCTGCAATCTCAGTTTCCCATATAAGGCCTCCAGAGGCCAATGGAGAACTGCAGAAATCACAGGAATCAGTTCCTCCCTCTAATTTTAGTATTGTGAAAGCATTGACAACCAGGACCAATTACTGGTCAGAAGTCAAATTGGTCTAAGTTGATTCCCTCTCCATTCTTACCCATTCAAAGTGAGTGAGCCATCTGATCTGTCATCTTAACAATTGTATTTTGTTGACATTGGATATTGTACTTGGATCTAATGTTCTAGTGAAAATTTTAAATATCTTCTTTGAGTTAGAGTAACTTGCTTGATATGGTGTTGAAATAAAGTTTTGATCTTGATAAATCCACGGGTAAAAACCAACCCTACATTATGAGTCAGAGATGTTATGCAGAACAAGTTAAACACATTATGATTTAATCCCCACTAACAGCGGAATAGCCAAAGTGTCATTCAAAGGGAATCCCATGTCACAACAATGCACACTAACATTACACCAAACTTTTACAATAAAACCAATGTAATTCAAGGCTTGACGATACAATAAATGTGCCTACCTGGAGGTGCAAGAAGGCTTGTACCAATTTTGTCCTCTTCTCTCTGAATGTTCAGAGGCTCCCAGATGTCAGAGGGAGTTTAATAACTTCCATTTGCATTAATACCCATCATATTAAACCTGGAATATCTCTCTTTCACCATCTAGTTTCCATCAAATTAGTGCACTTGTCCAAGAGTCCTGTGTTCAGAGGTCCTGTGGTGTCAGTTGTAAATCCCAGAAGTCTACCACTGCCCTGTGTGCGCACACAGGTTTCAACTTGCCTGACTGCCTCTGTATCATTTCCTGTTCTACCAACTGTGTATTGGAACAGAGAATGGTGAGACTGGGGGACAGGAACAAACACTCACACAGAGTGCTACAGTATGGCAAATGGTAGTGACTCAGTTTAGTCCTATCGTCTCATAAATAAAAAATTGTTTCCATTTAGTCTGTGACCATTACTTCTGTTTAGAACTAGTGCTGAACATTCTCTGGTTATAGGCGAACAGCCCAGAGAAATTCCCCCCAAAATATGCATCAACTATGGGCCCTGGTCAAAAGTAGTGCACTATATTGGGAATAGGGTCCCATTCGAGACACAAACATAGGCTATTAGTGTTAAATACCATCTAGCCTGCACGCCAGTGTGCATTCTGCTGGTTTGGTATAACTACATGGCAGTTGGACAAAAAAGGGACGCAAAGAGACTGGTATCAAGATTATTTCCAATCTGTTTTATTAGGAATTACACCTCTGATTCACATCCTTTTATCCTCATAATACGTCCCTCTACTTTACAAAGCAAGTTAGTCAAGTCTACAGTAAACTCATGTCTCACCTATTCCCTAGACTCCTAGAGGATGTTACAGAGGTTTGAACCCCGAGCTATGAATTTCCCTTTGTGGGGAATTTAGGACCAAAAACCAATTAAAAAGACCAATGTATGGTTTGTCACAGAAACTTTATTCCCACATATGCAGTACTGCTCTAAACAATGGGCAGTGTGTGTGTGTTTGGTCGCACAGCTGGGAGAACATTACCTCTAAACTTAAAGGATAACAAAGTTGGCCTGCCAGATAGGGCTCTGTTCAAAATAATTGCTGTTTTTAGTGCTGGCATCTACAGCTCCATCAGGGCTAGGATTTCATCAACACGCGACGTCTTCCTCTCACTGGGGTTCTTGGTGCCAAAAGCCTTCTCCACCAGATCCTGCTTCTGCCTCTGAATCTTCACCATGTTCTCCTCCACGGAGCCCTTCACTATGAACTACACACACAATAAATATTTGTATCTACACACATACACCGCTTCTGCCTCTGTGTCCATTATAAAACTACACACTGTAGTGACTACATTACCCACAACCTGCAGCCATGTAACCTCTGACCTTAGTGATGACAACATCTCTCTTCTGGCCAAGGCGGTGACACCGGTCCACACACTGGTCCTCTGCTGCTGGGTTCCATGCCTGTGGACACACACAAAAGTCAGAGTGTGTACATGTATGTCTGTGTGTGAGGAAAGTGTAGATTGCTGAACAGTTGACACGCTTACTGGGTCCATGAGGAAGACGCGGGATGCAGCGCTGAGGTTTATCCCCACCCCTCCGGCTTTGAGTGACAGCAGCATGATCAATGGGCTGCCAGGGGCATCGCTCTGGAACTCCTGAATGACCTGAGCCCGCCTTTTCTGGCTCATAGTGCCGTCCAGACGTACAAACTTGAAACCCTCCTCCCTGGAGGCAGAGCGTGAGAGAGTGATCCGGGGTAAAATATATTTTTAAGTGTTCTGTGTGTGTGTGTATGTATGTATGTATGTATGTATGTACAGTGGGGAGAACAAGTATTTGATACACTGCCGATTTTGCAAGTTTTCCTACTTACAAAGCATGTAGAGGTCTGTAATTTTTATCATAGGTACACTTCAACTGTGAGAGACGGAATCTAAAACAAAAATCCAGAAAATCACATTGTATGATTTTTAAGTAATTAATTTGCATTTTATTGCATGACATAAGTATTTGATCACCTACCAACCAGTAAGAATTCCGGCTCTCACAGACCTGTTAGTTTTTCTTTAAGAAGCCCTCCTGTTCTTCACTCATTACCTGTATTAACTGCACCTGTTTGAACTCGTTACCTGTATAAAAGACACCTGTCCACACACTCAATCAAACAGACTCCAACCTCTCCACAATGGCCAAGACCAGAGAGCTGTGTAAGGACATCAGGGATACAATTGTAGACCTGCACAAGGCTGGGATGGGCTACAGGACAATAGGCAAGCAGCTTGGTGAGAAGGCAACAACTGTTGGCGCAATTATTAGAAAATGGAAGAAGTTCAAGATGATGGTCAATCACCCTCGGTCTGGGGCTCCATGCAAGATCTCACCTCGTGGGGCATCAATGATCATGAGGAAGGTGAGGGATCAGCCCAGAACTACACGGCAGGACCTGGTCAATGACCTGAAGAGAGCTGGGACCACAGTCTCAAAGAAAACCATTAGTAACACATCATGCCGTCATGGATTAAAATCCTGCAGCGCACGCAAGATCCCCCTGCTCAAGCCAGCGCATGTCCAGGCCCATCTGAAGTTTGCCAATGACCATCTGGATGATCCAGAGGAGGAATGGGAGAAGGTCATGTGGTCTGATGAGACAAAAATAGAGCTTTTTGGTCTAAACTCCACTCGCCGTGTTTGGAGGAAGAAGAAGGATGAGTACAACCCCAAGAACACCATCCCAACCGTGAAGCATGGAGGTGGAAACATCATTCTTTGGGGATGCTTTTCTGCAAAGGGGACAGGACGACTGCACCGTATTGAGGGGAGGATGGATGGGGCCATGTATCGCGAGATCTTGGCCAACAACCTCCTTCCCTCAGTAAGAGCATTGAAGATGGGTCGTGGCTGGTTCTTCCAGCATGACAACGACCCGAAACACACAGCCAGGGCAACTAAGGAGTGGCTCCGTAAGAAGCATCTCAAGGTCCTGGAGTGGCCTAGCCAGTCTCCAGACCTGAACCCAATAGAAAATCTTTGGAGGGAGCTGAAAGTCCGTATTGCCCAGCGACAGCCCCGAAACCTGAAGGATCTGGAGAAGGTCTGTATGGAGGAGTGGGCCAAAATCCCTGCTGCAGTGTGTGCAAACCTGGTCAAGAACTACAGGAAACGTATGATCTCTGTAATTGCACACAAAGGTTTCTGTACCAAATATTAAGTTCTGCTTTTCTGATGTATCAAATACTTATGTCATGCAATAAAATGCAAATTATTTACTTAAAAATCATACAATGTGATTTTCTGGATTTTTGTTTTAGATTCCGTCTCTCACAGTTGAAGTGTACCTATGATAAAAATTACAGACCTCTACATGCTTTGTAAGTAGGAAAACCTGCAAAATCGGCAGTGTATCAAATACTTGTTCTCCCCACTGTATGTATGTGTGTACATGTTACCTGAGTGGAATCTCCAGAATAGTGAGGAAGCGTGTGAACTGAGAGACAACCAGACTCCTGATGCTGTCGTCCTCACTGCGCAGTCTGAGCAGGCTAGACATTAGAGCCTCCACCTACACACACCGTTAGTTGATCAGGCGGTGTCTTACAGTAGCTAGAAGCCATCACATCTTATAGCACATGAAAATCATTCGCCAGGAGTACGGATTCTATGAACATACAGTAATAAATCAATTATACAGACTATATATGTGTGTGTGTGTTTGTGAACCCTTTGAAATTCTGGATTTCTGCATAAATTGGTCATAAAATTAGATCTGATCTTCATCTAAGTCACAACAGACAAACAGTCTGCTTAAACTAATAACACACAAATTGTATTTTTCTTGTCTATATTGAATACATCATTTAAACATTCACAGTGTAGGTTGGAAAAAGTATGTGAACCCCTAGGCTAATGACTTCTCCGAAAGCTAATTGGAGTCAGGAGTCAGCTAACCTGGAGTACAATCATTGAGACGAGATTGGAGACGTTGGTTAGAGCTGCCCTGCCCTATAAAATATCACAAAATTTGAATTTGATATTCACAAGAAGCATTGCCTGATGTGAACCATCCCTCGAACAAAAGAGATCTCAGAAGACCTAAGATTAAGAATGGTTGACTTGCATAAAGCTGGAAAGAGTTACAAAAGTATCTCTAAAAGCCTTGATGTTCATCAGTTCACGGTAAGACAAATAGTCTAAAAATTGAGAAAGTTCAGCACTGTTGCTACTCTCCCTAGGAGTGGCCGTCCCTGCAAAGATGACTGCACGAGCACAGCGCAAAATGCTCAATGAGGTTAAGAAGAATCCTACTGTCAGCTAAAGACTTACAGAAGTCTCTGGAAAATGCTAGCATCTCTGTTGCCGAGTCTACGATACGTAAAACACTAAACAAGAATGGTGTTCATGGGGGGACACCACAGGAGAAGCCACTGGTGTCCAAAAAAATTATAAAATTGCTGCACGTCTGAAGTTCTCAAAAGAGCATCTGGATGTTCTACAGCGCTATTGGAAAAATATTCTGTGGACAGATGAAACTAAAGTCGAGTTGTTTGGAAGGAACTAGCAACACTATGTGTGAAGAGAAAAAAAGACAGCACACCAACATCAAAACCTCATCCCAACTGTAAAGTATAGTGGAGGGAGCATCATGGTTTGGAGCTGCTTTGAAGCCTCAGGGCCTGGACAGCTTGCTATCATTGATGGAAAAATGAATTCCCAAGTTTATCAAAACATTTTGCAGGAGAATGTTAGGCTATCTGTCTGCAAATTGAAGTTCAACAGAAGTTGGGTGATGCAACAGGACAACGACCCAAAACACAGAAGTAAATCAACAACAGAATGGCTTCAACAGAAGAAAATAAGTCTTCTGGAGTGGCCCAGTCAGAGTCCTGACCTCAACCCGATTGAGATGCTGTGGCATGACCTCAAGAGAGCAGTTCACATCAGACATCCCAAGAATATTGCTGAACTGAAACAGTTTTGTAAAGAGGAGTGGTCCAAGATGTCTCCTGACCGTTGTGCAGCTCTGATCCACAACTACAGAAAACGTTTGGTTGAGTTCATTATTAAGACCAAGGGATCACATACTTTTTCCACCCTGCACTGTGAATGTTTAACCGGTGTGTTCAATAAAGACATGAAAATGTACAATTGTTTGTGTGTTATCAGTTTAAGCAGACTGTTTGTCTATTGTTGTGACTTAGATGAAGATCAGATCCAATTTTATGACCAATTTATGCAGAAGTCAGGGAATTCCAAAGGGTTCACATACTTTTTCTTGCCACTGTGTATGTGTGCGTACACACACACACACACAAAACCGGTCAAAAGTTTTAGAACACCTACTCATTCAAGGGATTTTCTTCATTTTTACTATTTTCTACATTGTAGAATAATAGTGAAGACATCAAAACTATGAAATAACACATATGGAATCATGTAGTAAGCAAAAAATGCATTAAAATGCAAATCAATTTATAACATTTTTGACATGCGTTTTCTGGATCTTTTTGTTGTTATTCTGTCTCTCACTGTTCAAATAAACCAACCATTAAAATTATAGACTGATCATTTCTTTGTCAGTGGGCAAACGTACAAAATCAACAGGGGATCAAATACTTTCCCCCCTCACTGTATGTATGTATGTATGTATGTATGTATGTATGTATGTATGTATGTATGTATGTATGTATGTATGCATGTATGCATACACAACAACTTTCTACAACAGGGTGGTGTTCACTAGGAATCAAACGGGCCCAAACAGGGAGGGACTACCTGAACATTTCCAATAAATGTTTTGCTAGTTTGCACAAATGAATATACCCCAGAAGTGGTTCTCCAGGTGTGTGTATTTTACCTTGGAGCTGCTCCTCCAGTTCTCCAAGAGGTTACTCTCCTCCTCCTCTTCCTCCAGAGGGAACTCCACTAGTTCACTGGCCTTGATCTGGCCTCTGCACAGAGGGCACCGCGCCTGCTCCTACACACACAATAAGTGCCCCCGGACAAGGCCTGCATCAATATATATATATAGATAGATAGATAGAGACAGACAGACATGGCGTGTATGTAGTTAAATACCTGCTCACTGCGTATGACCTCTGCGATGCAGGGTCTGCAGTAGACGTGTGCACAGTGTGTGATGACGGGCAGACGAACAGAGTCCAGACATACAGCACACTCTTCATCAGAGCCAGTGCCCAGCACCAGCCTCAGCTTCATTATCAGACGCTCTCTCAACTCTGCAGGAGTCACAGCTACCACACCTGTCGAGGGGGGGAGGGGTGGGGGAGAGGGTGTCGGTATGTGGCTTATTTAAAATACCAACAAAACAATCAGCTACAAAAGTTACAAAATGTATGTGTATACACACGCTTTACCCATATATGTGTGTGTTACCTGTGTGTGTAGTGGTCTTTCCCAGTAGGTCAGGGTGGCAGCAGAACTGTCTCAGCCTGACTAGGATAGCCAGAACATCTGCGTAGTTCCTGAGGACGGTCCCCTCTGCAACGTACCTACACACACACACACACACACACACACAGGTAAAAACACACACGGCCACACACAGGCAAAGACACACACGGCCACACACAGGTAAAGACACACACACAGGTAAAGACACACACGGCCACACACAGGTAAAGACACACACAGCCACACCTGCTGATGGTGGTGCGTCCCTCTGTGCGTGCCAGCTCGTATTCCTCCCTCTCCTTCTGTGTCAGCTCCACTTCCTCTATTCTGACGCTCCTCTCCGGCAGAGAGACCAGAGGCCGACCACACACACGGCTGGTCTTCGTACGACGCAGCGTGACACACTTCACCAGAGCCTGCAGATTCCTACACACACACACGCCGGGTCAAACACACACATTTAAGTTGTCAGCTTTGGCAGCCAGTGAAAACATAAACACTAGACATTGTTACAAATGTGAGATGCTGTAGTCGAGATCAGTTGTCGCTTTAGCAGGAGGGCTCTAAAAACCATGAGTCAGCCAGCCAGTCAGTCAAGCTAGCATGACGGTAAATGACTCTCTCGCTGTTATTTGTGCGCGCGCGTGTACTGACTGCAGGCCGGTCTTGTCCCCCTGTGTGACAGGTCTCTGTATGACTCTGTTCCACCACTCTCTCACGTCGAACGGCTTCAGACGCAGAAACGCCACCAGCATCCACAGATCCCTCAGGTTGTTCTGGATGGGAGTGCCTGGACACAAATTACACTGAGCTCTACACATGTTCTACGTCAGCAGTTGACATTATCCACTAGCAGTGTGTATGTGTGTGGCTAGTACCTGTGAGTATCCAGCGTCTCTGTGTGTTTAATTTGAGTACAGCCTTGCTCTGCTGGGCGTTTGGGTTTCTGATAATATGGCCCTCGTCCAAGACTACTCTCAGCCAGCTCACTGTATGGAGGGGACTAGCAATGCCCTGAGACAGAGACGAGTAAGTGAAAGAGAGAGCGTTGCAGTTTACTAGTCCCAAATCAAGAGCTATAACACACACCCACACTCCACTCACCGAGTAGTCAGCAGAAAGCACGTTGTAGGTGGTGAGGACCACGTGCTGCGAGGACAGGAAGTGTGTGTCCCTGTTGCGTTCCGAGCCGTAGTACAGATACACATTCAGCTTGACGTCCGCTCGCACATGCTGATCCAACTGGTCCTACAACACAAGTTAACATGTTAGTGGGTGTGTGTGTGTCAGAGTGACTGACCGTTTGTTTGTTTGTTTGTATGTGTCTGACTGTTTGTGTGTGTGCACGAATGTGCAAAAGAGTTTGTGTGTTCTCACCAGCCAGTTGCTGAGTACCGATAAGGGGCAGATGATGAGAGTGGCTCTGGCTGCTGGGTCGTCTGTGCTCTGGGAAGAGGCAGCTTCCACCGGCGAAACTACACTTTTACCTTAACTCACACACACACCAAATAATGCAGTCATCGAATTGGTGGGGATGCGTGTAGCTTTGTTATCACAGATCATCAGTATATCAATGATGCATGGCAGAGCAATATAATATATCCACCATATATTGACCACTGAACTCACCGACACTCTTTTTCTGAGGAGCTCCCTGTGTTAACCCACTCAGTGCTGCTGCAAAGTCCAGGTCCTCCAACACAGCACCCCCTACAGATACACACACGTGACACACAGTTTTGCATGCAAAGCCTAGTGTTGCATGCAAACTATTTTTCAAATCCTAAATGCCAGTACTTGTAAAGACGGCTGTCTTACCTTTCCTTGAGGTGCTGACTGCTTTCCCTTTGGTCTTAGCAGCTGAAAGGACAGATTTTATTGCAGCACAGACCACCACATATACATGGCATCAGGAGGGACAAAATCACACGCACAGCCGATTTACCTTTCTTTGTTGTGGTGGCCTTGGCTTTGCCTCCCTGTGGCCTTCCCTTCGCTGTGTGGTGAAGGACGGATATATTAGTTCAGCTGAGTCTCCATGTACTCACACAAACAGTAGTAGTGTGTATATTAGGGACTTCTACCTTTCTTTTCAGACACCCAGTCCTCGTCTCCATCCTCCACTACATCCTCTTGCACCACGTCCACTGACTCCACCTGAGTTTCAGCCTGATTGGCTCTGAAACACACACAAAATTTGTCCTGACAGAAACCAGAGGTGATAACATATGCAAGCAGAGAGCTATATGCTAAGGCTCTAACCTACCTCATACAAGGGGAGTGACCAGCGGGAGCCACAGACACTTCTGCCTGTACGCCCTCGCCACTCTTCCCTGAGCGAGAGAGATAGACAAGAGACAGAGAGAAAAGGGAATCAACATTAGTGAGAAAGAAGGAGCAGGCACCTGAAATGTCTGAGCACACACACTTACCTTCAGGGTTTTTCCTTGCGGTGGTAGAGGCCTTAGGTTCAGGGGAAGACTTCTCCTACAGAGACATATAGAGACACAGCTCACTGACAGGACATTCAGAGATCCACGCACAAAGGCTGCCATCTTTTCACTTTACGACAGCTGATCTGAACCAGTGTTGGGGTCAATTCATGAAAGAAAACTTGAAATTGGGTTTACTTTTTGAATTGACTGGAGAAATTAAAATGGAATTGACCCCGTCCCCCCAACCCTGATCTGAACAGACATGATAGATTTGTCACTATCACCTAATCCTTTCACCAATCAGCAGCCACGAAGGAAACCCACTTCAGATCATAACACTTACCGGTTCACACAGAGGTTTCCCGTGGTGGAAGTTGGAGAGGATCAGAGCGATGGTGGTCAACGTTTTCCCCTGAAAACACAAACCACAGTGGTGATGGTGAAGGGTGTGTGTGTGTGTTCGTGTTCGTGTACTGTACATGGTCAGTAATCAGTGTGTGTGTTCGTCTTACCAGTCCCATGTCGTCAGCCAGTATGCCGCCCCGGACCCTCTGTGGTCTCTCTCTAACAGAGGAGTGTGTGAGTGTGTTATAGAACAGTCCCTCCTTAACCTCCCAGAAGTGGGGCAGCGCAGTGTTGTTTTCACACACACACATCCAGCTCAGAGCCTGCTTCTGGTGGGGCAGCAGCGGAGTACACACTGCCTGTAGATCGACAGATACACACACAAACAGCCATGAGTCTATTATGATTTCAACCTCCTCCATCCTTCCTCTGTGTGTGTGTGTGTGTGTATATATATACTGGCGTTCAAAATTTTGGGGTCACTTAGAAATATCCTTGTTTTTGAAAGAAAAGCAAATGTTTTGTCCATTAATAACATCAAATTGATCAGAAAGACAGTGTAGACATTGTTAATGTTGTAAATGACTACTGCAGCTGGAAATGGCCGATTCTTTATGGAATATCTACATATGCGTACAGAGGCCCATTATCAGCAACTTTAAAACATTAACAATGTCTATACTGTATTTCTGATCAATTTGATGTTATTTTAATGGACAAAGAAAATGTGCTTTTCTTTCAAAATCAAGAACATTTCTAGGTAACCCCAAACTTTTGAACGGTAGTGTGTGTGTGGGTGTGTACACACAGTACCAGTCAAAAGTTTGAACACACCTACTCATTGCAGGGTTTTTCTTTATTTTGACTATTTTCGACATTGTAGAATAATAGTGAAGACATCAAAACTATGAAATAACACATGGAATCATGTAGTAATCAAAAAAGTGTTAAACAAATCTAAATATATTTTATATCTGAGATTCTTAAAATAGCCACATGAAGGTCAGTCAATCCAGAAAATTTCAAGAATTTCAAGACTTCAAGTGCAATTGCAAGCCATCAAGCGCTAAGATTAAACTGGCTCTCATGTGGACCGCCACAGGAAAGGAAGACCCAGAGTACCTCTGCTGCAGAGGACAAGTTCATTAGAGTTAACTGCATCTCAGATTGCAGCCCAAATAAATCCTTCACAGAATTCAAGTAACAGACGCATCATTCTCAACATCAACTATTCAGAGGAGACTACGTGAATCAGACCATCATGGTCGAATTGCTGCAAAGAAACCACTACCAAAGGACACCAATAATTAGAAGAGACTTGCTTGGGCCAAGAAACATGAGTAATGGACATTAGACGGAAATCTGTCCAAATGTTAGATTTTTGGTTCCAACCTCTATGTCTTTGTGAGATGCAGAGTAGTTGAACGGATGATCTCCGTATGTGTGGTTCCCACCGTGAAGCATGAAGGAGGTGGTGTTATGGTGTGGAGGTGCTTTGCTGGTGACACTGTCTGTGACTCATTTAGAATACAAGGCACACTTAACCAGCATAGCTAAAACAGCATTCTGCAGCGCTGCATCAGATGACCTGGCCTCCACAATCACCCGACCTCAACCCAATTGAGATGGCTTGGGATGAGTTGGACCTCAGAGTGAAGGAAAAGCAGCCAACAAGTGCTCCTTCAAGACTGTTGGAAAAGCATTCCTCCTGAAGCTGGTTGAGAGAATGCCAAGAGTGTGCAAAGCTGTCATCAAGGCAAAGGGTGGCTACTTTGAAGAATTTCAAATATAAAATATATTTTTACTTGTTTACACTTTTTTGGTTACTACATGATTCCATAGGTGTTATTTCATAGGTTTGATGTCTTCACTATTATTCTACAATATAGAAAATAGTAAAAATAAAGAAAAACCCTGGAATAAATTTTGACTGGTACTGTATATATTTTATTTAACCCCTTTTTCTCCCCAATTTCGTGATATTCAATTAAGATCTTGTCTCATCGCTCCAACTGCCCAACGGCCTCAGGAAAGGTGAAGGTCGAGTCGTGTCCTCCGAAAAATGACCCGCCAAAGCGTGCTTCTTTTTTATTATGATTTTTACCATTTTTATTTACCCCTTGGTAGTCTCCAATTGGTAGTTACAGTCTTGTCTCATCGCTGCAACTCCTGTACGGACTCGGGAGAGGCGAAGGTCGACGGCCGTGCGTCCTCAGAAACACAACCCAACCAAGCAGCACTGCTTCTTGACACAATGCCAGCTTAACCCAGAAGCCAGCCACACCAATGTGACGGAGGAAACACAGTACACCTGGCGACCATGTCAGCGTGCATGCGCCCGGCCCACCACAGGAGTTGCTAGAGCGCGATGGGACAAGGACATCCTTGCCGGCCAAACCCTCAACTAACCCGGACGACGCTGGACCAATAGTGCGCCGCCCCATGGGTCTCCCGGTCGCGGTCGGCTGCAACAGAGCCTGGACTCGACCAGGATCTCTAGTGGCACAGCTAGCACTGCGATGCAGTGCCTTAGACCACTGCGTCACTCGGGAGGCCCCCAAAGCGCGCTTCTTAACACCCGCCCGATTAAACCCGGAAGCCAGCTGCACCAATGTGTCGGAGGAAACACCGTTCAACTGACGACCGAAGACAGCCTGCAGGGCCCGGCGCACCACAAAGAGTCTGTATAGCGGAATGAGCCAAGTAAAGCCCCCCACCAGCCAAACCCTCCCCTAACCCGGATGACGCTGGGCCAATTGTGCGCCGCCCTATGGGACTCCCGGTCACGGCCAGTTGGGCTTGAAGCCCAGGCTGTAGTGATGCCGCAACACTGCAATGCAGTGCCTTAGACCGCTGCGCCACTCAGGAGGCCCTCCATTCCTGACTCTCCACACTCTCTCCCGCTTCTCTCAAAAACACACAAGTATACATGCACTCACCTCCACTGCCTCTCTCTCTCCAATCTTATCCTCCATCAGGTTTTCAAATAAATTGTCAAATGCATTCTTCAACTGCAGGAGAGGGGAGGAAACGGCGTGATATGACAACCCAGACGTAGGTAATCATAATTTTTAATATCTTGGTGTACATCTTTATACTGTAGGGAATAGGGTGCTATTTGGGAAGCAGATGGTTGGAAGTACAATACCTCTTCTGCAGTCAGTAGGACAGTCTTCCTGGGCAGATCTCTAGAACCATCTACACACATGAATCCTTTCCCAAAATGAGACACACACACACACACACACACACACAGTGAGACAAGAGATTGCCCAGGAGGAGGCTATGAGTGTACCTGTGTCAGCATGTGTGTGTGTGTGTACCTGTAGGCCCACTCTGCAGTTTGAAGCTGCGTGAAGTTATCTGCCTCACCACTGCATCTCTGTTCTCCTCTCTCCCCCAGAAGGACAGAACTACAGACATGGTGAACTGGTTTTTCACCCCGAACGGGACCACCCTAAACACACACAAAACAGTTAATTACCTTGGCTTGTACACACAGAGCTGCATATCAGTTATAAACACTGATCCATGGACCTCTACATGAACTTTGACAGGACCCATGGGCACTGTCAGCCCTGCTCTCACACACACTCACTCACCCTTCCACCCTGGCCAAGTTGTTGTCCATGATGTTAGCCAACACCCCGGCTAGCTCTCGTTTGATGTGCCCCACCTGACTGCCATAGACGTTAGCTACCATCACCGCATTACGGTCGTACGGGTTCTGAGGCTGACGCACCAGAGACACCATCTCCCCTTTGTTTACCTATACACACATAATAAGGTCATTCATTCTAAAGGCCTATTCGTGCCGCATAAGTTAAAGTGAAAGTAGTAAGACGTTAGTTAGCCTAAAGCCAGGAGTGGTCAGGACAAACTCCTGGACCAACTTAAGATTCATGGATTTAGCAAGTTTTTCTTTACCTTTTGGTAGATAGCTACTTACCACGCCAGTATAATACCGGAGGCCTACCACGCTCCCACGTAGGCTGCCAAACAGCACCCCAGTGTCTGGCTCTCGGTCCAGCTCTTCTCCTGTGCCTCGGATGGCCTGGGACAACGTCTCTGTGACAGGGTCATCCGCAAAGCTAAACCCAGCCCCTCCAAACCATCGCCTGGACTGCATGGTGCCTGAAACACACACACAGTTGACAAGTAGCCCCGTGTTTCCCCAAGGCCATACCCCAGGGTGTGCACACATGTTTTGTTCTATCCCAACAATAAGACTGACTCCTGATTAAACTAGCTAACTAGTTGAATTCAGTGTTTTATTTGCAAGTGCAAAATGAACTCCCAACATAACTAGCTGACATTCGAGCTAGCTAGTTGGCTACTGGTCTGGATTGGATTAATCAATCAAATGTATTTATAAAGCCCTTTTTGCATCAGCAGACGTCAAGGTGCTTATACAGAAACTGAGCAGAAAACCCCAAACAGCAAGCAACGCAGACATAGAAGCACGGTGGCTAGGAGGGGTGGTCTCTAGTAAGACTATGATTATCTCAAATTAAAGCAGCTACAATAAACATATGACTAGTAGTGGGCACTAGCACGTGCATGGCGTTTTGGTCTAACATTAAAAACTAGGAAGCATTAGCTGAGCTTGTTCTAAGCTAACTAGCCAACGCTGGTTAATGACCTAACTAGCTAGCTAGCTAGCTAAAGATATTTCTAGCAGCAGGGTGTCTGATTGGCTAATGCATGTATTTCACAATATACAAAACGTTTAACAATAATTCAAATATATCGGGGTTGGGATTCACCTTGAAGATAAACAACTTATTTTCTAAATGTTAGTTTCATAAAGTTTCAGTCCTTCAACGCAGGCTGTCTATTTAAGCGCCTTCGTCTCTCTCCTGAATAGCCAATGAGCGCGGACTCTCAGCTTAGTCTAGCGTCACAAGAAAGGAACACGCCCACCACAAAGTATTCTGCGTTTTTGATTGGCAAACACGTATTCTGAATTTCCGATTCATCGAGGTACCCGTATTTGCTGTATCCTTCAACGTCAAGTGGACACCGGTAGCTAGCGTCATCCCGATTCAGAAATACGCATTCTTTCAATATACATGTAGTTCTGTGCCACAGTTGTGAATCTGTTCCATCAATATGGTAAGGCTCCCTCCCTAATTCTTATTTTTCCGACGGTTGAGTTACGTTTGGCATAGAATTTAGCGTCCTGTCCAGTAGCTATCAAGACAAGATCCCTCACGCTACAGAAACAGGTGAAATATTGGCATACCATATCGGCCATTCTGGCTCATACATTACTTTATTTACTGTGTGTCTAAAAAACACAGCTGCTGTCAAACCAGTGTTCAGTAAGCTCTGAGTCTGATGCATTTGTCCTCTTAAGGAATAAAGTATTATTAGAATCAACACAGTCTCAAATCTTGCAAATGAATGTTAGAGAGCATGATGACACAAAAACAGAGGCAGATAGGCCTGCAGGAAATTCCAGAACCCTCACCCTGACGGTGTGCTCCGCTGCCATCGGTGGCACCTTCCAGTACGGCTACAACCTCTCCATCATCAACGCCCCCACCAACCACATCCAGAGGTTCATCAATGACACATACTGGGAGCGCTGGGGAACCGGCCTAGACACCTCCCAGGTGACCCTGCTGTGGACCGTGATCGTGTCTGCCTTCTCCCTGGGTGGCCTGACCGGGGCTCTTCTGGCAGGACCCATGGCTGTCCGCTGTGGCAGGAAGAACTCACTACTTCTCAATAACTCTTTCTTGTTCCTCGGTGCAGTCCTCGCCCTTACCAGCAGGGCGGCGAGGTCAGTTGAGATGATTATTCTCGCACGCCTGCTAGTGGGGGTCAACGCTGGGGTGAGCATGAACGTCCAGCCCATGTATTTCGGAGAGAGCGCCCCCAAACACCTGCGTGGCGCTGTGGCCTTCTCCTCGGCCGTGTTCACTGCGTTCGGGATCTTCCTGGGCCAGGTGGTGGGTCTAACGGAGCTGTTGGGTACCGAGCCCCTCTGGCCCTACCTCCTGGCCAGCAACGCCCTCCCAGGCCTCCTCCAGCTGCTCACCCTGCCCTGGTTCCCTGAGAGCCCCCGCTACCTGCTCATGGACCGGGGGAACAAGGAGGCGTGCGCCCGGGCTCTGGGTAGGTTCCGCGGTGGAGCTGACTTCAGCCTGGAGATGGAGGAGATGCTGCAGGAGCAGGCTGACGCCGGTGGGGCCACGGCCAAGAGTCAGACTCCCTGGGACCTGTTCTCCAACCGCTCCCTCCACCCCCAGCTACGCACTGTGATGGCTGCTAGCAGCGCCATGATGCTGTGTGGTAATGACTCCATCTACTTCTATGCCTCTTACATCTTCCAAGCAGCAGGGATCCCTGTGGAGAAGGTACAGTATGTTTCTATCGGCACTGGGGCCTGTGAGTTCACTGCTGCCGTCGTGTGTAACCTGCTGGTTGAGCGTGTGGGCCGCAGGATGCTCCTCAGTGGCGGATACGCCCTGATGGCGGTCTGGGCGCTGGTCTTCACCCTGGCCCTGACCCTCCAGGGCTACTCTATCCCAGGGATGCCCTATCTCAGCATGGTCTGTGTGTTCTGCTATATCCTCAGCTTCGGTATGGGCCCTGCCGGGGTTACGGGAATCTTGCCTGCTGAGATCTTTGACCAGACGGCTCGGCCTGCGGCCTACATGGTGGCTGGGTCCCTCATGTGGATCAACCTCTTGATAGTAGGCATGGCTTTTCCGTTCATAGTGAGTTACCTCGATGCGCTCTGCTTCATCCCGTTCTGTTGCGTCTGTGTGGCTGCCTCTTTGTTTGTGGGCCTCACTCTGCCTGAGACCAAGGGCAGGACACTGGCTGAGATCACAGCAGAGTTTGATAGGAGGAATCCTTTGAAGAAGGGCCCAGAGAAGCAGGGGCCCGAGCCCATGAAGGAGCAATATCAGCTGGGTAAAGCTCTCTCTCTCACCACTGTAGACCCAGAGCCCCTCTCTCATCTCCTAGACCCAGAGCCCCTCTCTCTCACAGCCCTAGACCCAGGGCCCCTCTCTCTCACCGCCTAGACCAGAGCCTCTCTCTCTCACGGCCCTAGACCAGAGCCTCTCTCACGGCACTAGACCCAGCCCCTCTCTTTCACTGCCCTAGGCCCAGTGTCTCTATCTCTCACCGCCCCAGACCAGACCCGCTCTCTCTCACCGCCCTAGACCCAGAGCCTCTCTCTCTCACCGCCCTAGACCCAGAGCCTCTCTCTCATCGCCCTAGACCCAGAGCCTCTCTCTCTCACCGCCCTAGACCCAGAGCCTCTCTCTCTCACCGCCCTAGACCCAGAGCTTCTCTCTCTCACCGCCCTAGACCCAGAGCCTCTCTCTCACCGCCAAAGACCCAGAGCCTCTCTTTCTCACTGCCCTATACCCAGAGTCTGTCTCTCTCACCACCTAGACCCAGAGCCTGGGGGGGACAGTCTGGGGGTCTGAGGGTGGGGTATTATATGAATTATATTTAATTATGGTGTATGAATGTGGTGCCTTGGTCCCTAAACCAATAGCCTATACCTCTTTATGAACTCACTGTAATCAAGACTGCTGTTATAATGACAAATTAAGGCTGTCCCCGACTAAAAATAAAATCTTGGTCGACCGAGAGTCTTCCTGTTCTTTCGACCAATCAAAATGTTTAAACTTATTTTTCCATATATAGACATACACCCTATGTGTTTGAATAAAATCAACTACATATGCACTGAGCTTGTCTGATGCTTTAAGCACACGGTTTGATTAGATAATTATCACACAAAAATGACTCAAGAAAGAGCCCGATGGTCACACTGTGTTAAAAGAAATGACATTGAGTGCCTGTGTGACTAGCGCACGTTGTCTCGTTCTCCTCCCTACTGCAGCGAAAAGGCACCACACCACAGCAAGTGTTTGATGCGCTGTCCGTGTTGAAACTGCAACATCATTTCAGCCATTTCGTTTCTTACTTGTTTCTGACTGAAAAGTTATGTTATCGAAATCCCTAATTTGTTTACAAAAAATATTCCCTATTCCCTCAACCCTTGCTCTCTTTACATGAAACATGTAAGCATCGCATGCATGTGACCAATAGGGCCTATAGCCTATCATAATCACATCAATAAATTGCTTATAACAAACTCCAAACCCATAATGTTGACTAGCAAAATGGACGCGGAGGACATGGAAAATGAAACTCAAAACGGGCGAATATTTACTGGTTGCTCAGGAGGGAAAGGGGAAGTCAGATCTGTCGAAGACATTTGACTTAGTTGTGGAAACTACTGGCGATTAAGAAATATTTGGGTACAGGCGCAAGCGTTGTGAGAATCGTGTGCCAAACAGTTGCTGTTAGATTACAATATTATAATTTTTTATAACCATTTGGAACAGTCTAAATAACACTAAATATATAAGTGTACCAGAGAGTCTGTACTAATGAAAAAAACAAATATATATATAAAGCCTTTATTACATCAGACTAAAAACAGTTGCATGCATTCGTGAATTGCGGTTTATTTATTGATTAGGTAAATTATTCTAAGCTTTCTTTATTTATTGATTAGGTAAATTATTCTAAGCTTCCTTTATTTATTGATTAGGTAAATTATTCTAAGCTTCCTTTATTTATTGATTAGGTAAATTATTCTAAGCTTCTTTTATTTATTGATTAGGTAAATTATTCTAAGCTTCCTTTATTTATTGATTAGGTAAATTATTCTAAGCTTCCTTTATTTATTTGTAAAACTAAAATGCTTGATTGCATTTGAAAGCATGATTGTCTCGTATGTTTTGTGATGGCATGAACGAACGAAGGAATGAATGATTGATTGATACGGTAGCCTATATAATGAAATATAGGCCTAAGTAAGTTATGGTATTAAGACTAAACAGGACGCGCTCTTAGGCCTACACCTCGATGGTGGTTATACAAGGTTAAAATACAAAGCCTACTAATGATGATGACATTACTCATTATTATAATGATTAAAAACAGCCAAATCTGTGAAATTGCTTTAGCCGCCATTTTGCCGTTGCATGAGGCTTGGTGCTCATGGAATTAGTAGGCTATTAAAGAAACACTCAAACAGGCAACAGAAGCAATATCTGTCTTATTTCTGTAGCTGTATATGGATGATTTGTAAAGCCAGGCACATTTAACAGTTAGGCTATTCATTATAGACCTAATTCAATTGTGGTTTCCTCGCTCCTCAATTTTCTTAGACAATTAGGCTAAGGCAAGGGCTGTTTCCCCGTCTCTGCTGCTGCCTCCGCCGCATTGTTCTCAATCCCAATATGCTGGTTAACTTTGCTATTATGCACATAGCAACATAGGGAAAGGCAGCAATTCTATGGCGCACTGAAGATTGTTTCAGAACCACGGACAGTGACCGTATCCAATGCGGGAGAAAAATATTAATTTAGAACAAATTAGTTGATTTATTAATGTTGCACCATTATTTTTACGTAATATAACCATATAAAATGTCAGTATCACGTCTTAGAGTGATGGATTGTGCCCTCCCCTTGGCCTTTGCAATGGATTAGTCCACTGAGACAGCCGTGAATCAGACAGGTCTTGTGCATCATGAAAAATTGCTACTGCTTGACTAAAGAGATCTCGGTCGACCAACAGCTTATCGGCCAATTAATCGGCCAGTCGACTAAATGGGGTCAGCCCTATAATGAATAATGATTTTGAATAATGATTTTGCACTATATTATTGCTATGATTTCTTTATCAAAACTCCATTACCTCCATTATGTTTAGACTGATGTAATTATGGTGCAGTTTGAGTCAGATATGTTCCTTCCATACATGTGTGATATGGGGAAAGGGCATTGTCTGGTTATACTTGAATATCAGTACTGTACTACTCTCATCAAGTCCAGTCTCTACAGTTATGTACAATTTAGAATGTTGTAAGCTCGACCTATTTTGCTGTAAATGCCAAACCTCAATTGATATTGATTGTTGCAGTATGTTTACAGTATATAATGCATGTTTTATTTATCACCAAAAGGAGTGTTGGATTATGTATTTTCATCCTATTTTGTCTGTTTGATCAGGAAATCACCAGCTATTTTCACTCTTTATGCCACAACACAAACACTTAAAACACATAATATAGGCTATAATGTTGAGCAGACTATTTAAATTACTATCCAGAATGTCCATTAGGTGACATCATTGCGCTGAGTAAATCCTTTTTTTCAGGGTTTCATGTATGTACCTTCAGTATCAGGTCCACCCTACCCTTGGTTACTCTTGGGTACCCAAAGGTTATCTATGCACTTTCAAGCATGACAAAGAAACTCTATGAAGCCATTATTTGCAATTCTTGCTTTGTATCTATTTGAGTGTTAGACTGAAACAAGTGCTGATGTCAATCCAGCAATCTTTTTCTGTCATGAAACAACTATATAATATAGATACAGTACCAGTCAAAAGTTTGGACACATCCACTCATTCCAGGGTTTTTCTTTATTTTTACTATTTTCTACATTGTAGAATAATAGTAAAGGCATCGAAACTATGAAATAACACATATGGAATCCTGTAGTAACCAAAAAAGTGTTAAACAAATCAAAATATATTTGAGATTCTTCAACGTATCCACCATTTGCCTTGATGACAGCTTTCCGCACTCTTGGCATTCTCTCAACCGCTTCATGAGGTAGTCACCTGGAATGCATTTTAATTAACAGGTGTGGCTTCATTTGTGGAATTTCTTTCCTTCTTAATGCGTTTGAGGCAATCAGTTGTGTTGTGACAAGGTAGGGGTGGTATACAGAAGATAGCCCTATTTGGTAAAAGACCAAGTCCATATTATGGCAAGAACAGCTCAAATAAGCAAAGAGAAATGACAGTCCATCATTACTTTAAGACATCAAGGTCAGTCAATCCGGAAAATGTCAAGAACTTTGAAAGTTTCTTCAAATGCAGTCACAAAAACCATCAAGCACTATGATGAAACTGGCCCTCATGAGGACCGCCACAGGAAAGGAAGACCTAGAGTTACCTCTGCTCCAGAGAATAAATTAATACAGTTAACAGCATCTCAGATTGCAGGCCAAATAAATGCTTCATAGAGTTTAAGTAACAGACACATCTCAACATCAACTGTTCAGAGGAGACTGTGTGAATCAGGCCTTCATGGTCAAATTGCTGCAAAGAAACCACTACTAAAGGACACCAATAAGAAGAAGAGACTTGCTTGGGCCAAGAAACACGAGCAATGGACATTAGACTGGTGGAAATCTGTCCAAATGTGAGATTTCTGGTTCCAACCGCAGTGTCTTTGTGAGACGCACAGAAGGTGAACGGATGATCTTCGCATGTGTGGTTCCCACCGTGAAGCATGGAGGAGGAGGTGTGATGCTGTGGGGGTGCTTTGCTGGTGACACTGATTTTATTTAGAATTCAAGGCACACTTAACTAGCATGGCTACCACAGCATCCTGCAGCGATACACCATCCCATCTGGTTTGCGCTTAGTGGGACAATCATTTGTTTTCCAACAGGACAATGACCCAAAACACACCTCCAGGCTTTGTAAGGGCTATTTGACCAAGAAGGTGAGTGATGGAGTGCTGCATCAGATGACCTGGCCTCCACAATCACCCAACCTCAACCCAGTTGGGTTTGGGATGAGTTGGACCGCAGAGTGAAGGAAAAACAGCCAACAAGTGCTCAGCATATGTGAGAACTCCTTCAAGACTGTTGGAAAAGCATTCCAGGTGAAGCTGGTTGAGAGAATGCCAAGAGTGTGCAAAGCTGCCATCAAGGCAAAGGGTGGCATCTTTGAAGAATTTCAAATATAAAATATATTTAGATTTGTTTAACTCTTTTTTTGGTTACAACATGATTCCAAATGTGTTATTTCATAGTTTTGATGTCTTCACTATTATTCTACAATGTAGAAAATATAAAAAATAATGAAAAACCCTTGAATGAGTAGGTGTGTCCAAACTTTTGACTGGTACTGTATATAACCTATAAAATACTGCATGCTGTACTCTTTACCATTTCTGTAATGATGATAATGATGTTTTAAAATGCAAGAAATCTATCCTAATTAAAATCCACAGTGTCTTGGGAAGAACTGTTACAAGAATGTTTCAATAAAGAAATCTGTCCTATGGCTCAGCTCAGGTGCCTGCTCTCACCATAGACATATAGATTTATACATTTTTTAATTTTTGTAATTTAGCAAGGTGCTCTTATCCAGAACGACTTAGTTATTAGCACATTCATCTTAAGATAGCTAGGTGAGACAACCACATATCACAGTTGTAGTAAGTACATTTTTCTCAAAGTAATCAGCAAAGTCTGTGTTAGTAGGAAAAGGCAAGTGTTGTTTAAAAAAAATTGTCGCTGTGGGATGTAATGAAGATTCTTGGTGAAGAGGTAGGTTTTCAGACGTTTTTGGAAGATGGTAAGGGACTCGGCCGTCCTAACGTCCGGGGGAAGCTCATTCCAATATTGGGGTGCCAGGACAGAGAAGAACTTTGACTGGGACAAGCGGGAGCTGACCCAGCCAAGAGACTAGAAGTGGCATGTGGTGTAGGGTTTGAACATAGCCTGAAGGCAGTGGTGTAAAGTACTTAAGTAAAAATACTTTAAAGTACTACTTAAGTTGTGTTTTGGGGTATCTGTACTTTACTATTTATATTTTTTGACAACTTTTACTTTGCTACGTTCCTAAAGAAAATAATGTACTTTGTCTCCATACATTTTGAGTGTTTAGCAGGACAGAAAATGGTCCAATTCACACACTTATCAAGAGAACATCCCTGCTGCCTCTGATCTGGCGGACTCACTAAACACAAATGCTTAGTTTGTAAATTATGTCTGAGTGTTGGAGTGTGCCTCTGGCTATCTGTAAAAAAAAAAATTGCCGTCTGGTTTGCTTAATATAAGGAATTTAATTATTCATACTTTTATACTATTGATACTTAAGTATATTTTAGCAATGACATTTACTTTTGGTACTTAAGTATATTTCAAAACAAATAGTTTCACTCAAGTAGTATTTTAATGGGTGACTCACTTTTACTTGTCATTTTCTGAGGTATCTTTACTTTTACTCAAGTTTGACAATTGGGTACTTTTTCGACCACTGCCTGAAGGTAGGGAGGGGGCAGTTCCCCTTGCTGCTCCATAGGCAAGCACCAGGGTCTTGAAGTGGATGCGAGCTTCCACTGAGAGCCAGTGGAAAGTGCAGAGAAGCTGGGTGACATGGGATAACTTGGGAAAGTTCAACATCAGGCGGGCTGGCTGCGGCGTTCTGAATAAGTTGCAAGGGTTTGATGGCACAACCAGTGAACCCAGCCAGCAGAGTTGCAGTTGTCCAGATGGGAGATGACAAGTACCTGGATTAGGACCTGTGCCGCTTCCTGTGTGAGGAAAGGTAATTTTCTACGGATGTTGTAGGGCAAGAACCTGCAGGAGAGAGTCACTGCTTGGATGTTTGCAGAGAACAGCAGGGTGTTGTCCAGGTTCACGCTGAGGTTCTTTGCACTCTGGGAGGGGGACACCATAGAGTTGTCAACTGTGATGGAGAGGTATTTGAGTGGGCAGGCCTTCCTGGGTGTGTGTGGTTCACTTTAAACTCCACATGCTATGGAAACTCGACACACAACGTGCTACTGCAACTGGGAGTAGAGCAGGGCGGACAGATGCAACGTAGAACACAAACACGCCACACACACCAAGTAAGTGGATCCTCTCACAGAGAGACTTCATATCTTGCTTTCTCATCTTTTCTTTGTCTGAATCTCCTCTCTCTTTTCCCCCCCTCTGTGTCTGACTTCATCACTCTTCCTCTCCATCTCTTTTTATTTCTCTGGATAACTTAATTTCCCCCCTCTTTCTCTACCTTCTTTCTCTAGATATCACAGTCTCCCTCCTGATACTGATCTCTTCTCACCGTCTTTCACGCTCCAGGCAAATGCTGACTCCAGACAACAACAACAGAGGAAGCAGCAGCAAATGCAGAAAGAAGAAAACCATGAAGAGAACCACCAGAGGAACCCCACTCACTGCTCTCCTCTTCCCAGGACCGCAGTTCTGAGATGGGCTGCTTCTCGGGACGCCAACCCACGGCTCCTGTGCTTCATTCAGACCTGGACTGTGGCAGCAGCCCCTCCCCCGTGGAGGGGACCTGGCCCTACCCCCAAAGGACTGATTGCATTTCAACTGATTGTACACATATAAATGGCCATAATAATAGCAATGATGACCCTGGGTGTGGAAACGCTGTGGTTTGAATACTAAAGGTGCTACTGAGTGTAATTTTACAGTACATTTTACAATGCAATATGAATGGTTGAAACACTGGTATTATTAAGTATTTGCTAAAGTTGATTATAATTACAAAAAACAATTTAGTAGTATTATAAATCCATTTTATTTTTATTACTGTTATCAGTTTTTCATGATGTTTCACGAGTCGTGGCTGAACGACAACATGAATAACATAGAGCTGGCGGGTTATACACTGCATCGGCAGGATAGAACAGCAGCCTCTGGTAAGACAAGGGGTGGCAGTCTATGTATATTTGTAAAAAACAGCTGCTGCACGATATCTAAGGAAGTCTCAAGATTTTGCTCGCCTGAGGTAGTGTGGTCTATAGCTTATCGTGAGATTCTCTATCTACCAAGAGAGTTTATCTGTATTTTTTGCCGATGCTGGCAATAAGACTAATTAAGACTCAATTAGATGTATACCGCCATAAGCAAATAGAAAAACGCTCATCCAGAAGTGGCACTCCTAGTGGCCGGGGACTTTAATGCAGGGAAACTGAAATCCATTTTACCTAATTTCTATCAGCATGTTAAATGTGCAACCAGAGAGAAAAAAAATTTGACCACCTTTACTCCACACACATAGATGCATACAAAGCTCTCCCTCACCCACCATTTGGCAAATCTGACCATACTTCTATCCTCCTGATTCCTGCTTACAAGCAAAAATTAAAGCAGGAAGCAGGAATAAAAAAGTGGTCAGAAGAAGCAGATGCTAAGCTACAGGACTGTTTTGCTAGCACAGACTGGAATATGTTCGGGGTTCTTCCGATGGCATTGAGGAGTACACCACATCAGTCACTGGCTTTCTCAATAAGTGCATTGATGACGTAGTTCCCACAGTGACAAGGGGTGGCAGTCTATGTATATTTGTAAAAAACAGCTGCTGCACGATATCTAAGGAAGTCTCAAGATTTTGCTCGCCTGAGGTAGTGTGGTCTATAGCTTATCGTGAGATTCTCTATCTACCAAGAGAGTTTATCTGTATTTTTTGCCGATGCTGGCAATAAGACTAATTAAGACTCAATTAGATGTATACCGCCATAAGCAAATAGAAAAACGCTCATCCAGAAGTGGCACTCCTAGTGGCCGGGGACTTTAATGCAGGGAAACTGAAATCCATTTTACCTAATTTCTATCAGCATGTTAAATGTGCAACCAGAGAGAAAAAAAATTTGACCACCTTTACTCCACACACATAGATGCATACAAAGCTCTCCCTCACCCACCATTTGGCAAATCTGACCATACTTCTATCCTCCTGATTCCTGCTTACAAGCAAAAATTAAAGCAGGAAGCAGGAATAAAAAAGTGGTCAGAAGAAGCAGATGCTAAGCTACAGGACTGTTTTGCTAGCACAGACTGGAATATGTTCGGGGTTCTTCCGATGGCATTGAGGAGTACACCACATCAGTCACTGGCTTTCTCAATAAGTGCATTGATGACGTAGTTCCCACAGTGACTGTACGTACATACACCAACCAGAAGCCATGGATTACAGGCAACATCCGTACTGAGCTAAAGGGTGGAGCTGCCGCTTTCAAGGAGCGGGACTCTAAGATATCCCGCTATTCCCTCCGACGAAACATCAAACAGGCAAAGCGTCAATACAGGACTAAGATCGAATCATACTACGCTGGCATCGACGCTCATCGGATGTGGCAGGGCTTGCAAACTATTACAGACTGCAAAGGGAAGGACAGCCGAGAGCTGCCAAAGTGACACAAGCCTACCAGACGAGCTAAATTACTTACATGCTCGCTTCGAGGCAAGAAACACTGAAACATGCATGAGAGCACCGGCTGTTCCGGACGACTGTGATCACGCTCTCCGCAGCCGATGTGAGTAAGACCTTTAAACAGGTCAACATTCACAAGGCCGCAGAGCCAGAAGGATTACCAGGATGTGTACTCCGAGCATGCGCTGACCAACTGGCAAGTGTCTTCACTGACATTTTCAACCTCTCCCTGACTGAGTCTGTAAAACCAACATGTTTCAAGCAGACCACCATTGTCCCTGTGCCCTATAACACTAAGGTAACCTGCCTAAATGACTACCGACCCGTAGCACTCACGTCTGTAGCCATGAAGTGCTTTGAAAGGCTGGTGTGATGGCATTTTCCTGTATTACCAAATGAGGAGAGTTACAAACTACACACCAGTCAGAGTTATACTTAAACTTAATCTTTAATGAGCTTTAAGCTTTAGCCTTTGACTTTCAACAATTCACTATCTATAATGAATTTTGAGAGTCACTACAGAAGAATACAAAGATATTTTATAGCCAAGATACACCCCTCTCAACTTACATGACGAACCACAGATCTTAAGAACTCTTCACAAAGGGACTTTTACTTGAGAAAGGAGTATCCCTTAGCCAGATTGCATTCGCTATAAATTATCGCTCAGTTTGGTCTCTAAAACGAGGTTCTAATCTCGTTCCTGGTACTTCATAGTACCAAAACATTACCTCATCCAAGGCATAACTCAATTGTCAACTCTAGATACTCCCATCTCAAGTAAACCCCCTCTTGACCCCACTTCTGGACAAGCTCACTGAGGGGAGTGAGCCTTTAGGTCGTACACTATCCCAGGATAAGCGCACAGACATTGTGGAGACAAGTAATTGGTTTCCCATTAATCACGCCATCCCTTCACATGGTTTAAGAATAGGTAAAGACACATTCACATATGAAGACAATGTTCCATTCTGTCCTCTTCCCTTTCTGATATTCTGCATAGCACCAGGGACATGTGAAAGACAAGTTCTGATTCATCCGCCACACTGGTCATGGCTCACATCAACACCATTATCCTAGAAACCCTAGACCCACTCCAATTTGCATACCGCCCCAACAGATCCACAGATGATGCAATCTCTATTGCACTCCACACTGCCCTTTCACACCTGGACAAAAGGAACACCTATGCGAGAATGCTATCGTTCAACACCATAGTGCCCTCAAAGCTCATGACTAAGTTAAGGACCCTGGGACGAAACTCCTCCCTCTGCAACTGGATCCTGGACTTCCTGACGGGCCGCCCCCAGGTGGTAAGGGTAGGTAACAACACATCCGCCACGCTGATCCTTAACACGGGGGCCCCTCAGGGGTGCGTGCTCAGTCCCCTCCTGTACTACCAGTTCACTCATGACTGCACGGCTAGGCATGACTCCAACACCATTAAGTTTGCTGATGACACAACAGTGGTAGGCCTGATCACCAACAACGAGATAGCATATAGGGAGGAGGTCAGAGACCTGGCCGTGTGGTGCCAGGACAACAACAACTCCCTCAAAGTGATCAAGACTAAGGAGATGATTGTGGACTACAGGAAAAGGAGGACCGAGCACGCCCCCCATTCTCATCGATGGGGCTGTAGTGGAGCAGGGAGAGAGCTTCAAGTTCCTTGGTGTCCACATCACCAACAAACTAACATGGTCCAAGCACACCAAGACAGTCGTGAAGAGAGCACGACAAAACCTATTCCCCCTCAGGAGACTCAGAAGATTTGTCATGGGTCCTCAGATCCTCAAAAGGTTCTACAGCTGCACCATCAAGAGCATCTTGACTGGTTGCATCACTGCCTGGTATGGCAACTGCTCGGCCTCCGACAGCAAGGCACTACAGAGGGTAGTGCGTACGGACCAGTACATCACTGGGGCCAAACTTCCTGCCATCCAGGACCTCTATACCAGGTGGTGTCAGAGGAAGGCCCTAAAAATGTTCAAAGACTCCAGCCACCCTAGTCATAGACTGTTCTCTATGCTACCGCACGGCAAGCGGTACAGGAGCTCCAAGTCTAGGTCGAAGAGGCTTCTAAACAGCTTCTACCCCCAAGCCATAAGACTACTGTACATCTAATCAAATGGTTACTCAGACTACTTGCATTGCCCCCCCCCCCCCCCCCCCATTTTATGCTGCTGCAACTATCTGTTATCTATGCATAAGTCACTGTAATAACTCTAAGCATATGTACACTACCGTTCAAAAGTTTGGGGTCACTTAGAAATGTTCTTGTTTTGAAGGAAAATTACTTTTTTTGTCCATTAAAATAACATAAAATTCATCAGGAATACAGTGTAGACATTGTTAATGTTGTAAATGACTATTGTAGCTGGAAAAGGCAGATTGTTTTTTTAATGGAATATCTACATACAGTGGGGCAAAAAAGTATTTAGTCAGCCACCAATTGTGCAAGTTCTCCCACTTAAAAAGATGAGAGGCCTGTAATTTTCATCATATGTAAACTTCAACTATGACAGACAAAATGAGAAAAAAAATCCAGAAAATCACATTGTAAGATTTGTAATGAATTTATTTGCAAATTATGGTGGAAAATATGCGTACAGAGGCCCGTTTATCCAATGGCACGTTGTGTTAGCTAATCCAAGTTTATCATTTTAAAAGTCTAATTGATCATTAGAAAACCCTTTTGCGATTATGTTAGCACAGCTGAAAACTGTTGTTCTGATTTAAGAAGCAATAAAGCTGGCCTTCTTTAGACTAGTTGAGTATCTGGAGCATGAGCATTTGTGAGTTTGATTACAGGCATTTCTTCTGAAATTTGTCAGTCTTTTCTTGTTCTGAGAAATGAAGGCTATTCCATGCGAGAAATTGCAAAGAGACTTTAGATCTCGTACAACGCTGTATACTACTCCCTTCACAGAACAGCGAAAACTGGCTCTAACCAGAATAGAAAGAGGAGTGGGAGGCCCCGGTGCACAACTGAGCAAGAGGACAAGTACATTAGAGTGTCTAGTTTGAGAAACAGACGCCTCACAAGTCCTCAACTGGCAGCTTCATTAAATAGTACCCGCCAAATAAAGTCTCAACGTCAACAGTGAAGTGGTGACTCCTGGATGTTGGCCTTCTAGGCAGAGTTCCTCTGTCCAGTATCTGTGTTCTTTTGCCCATCTTAATCTTTTGTTTTTATTGGCCAGTCTGAGATATGGCTTTTTCTTTGCAACTCTGCCTAGAAGAGTGTGCTTCTGATCAATTTGATGTTGTTTTAATGGACAACAAATGTGCTTTTCTTTCAAAAACAAGGACATTTCTCAGTGACCTCAAACTTTTGAACAGTAGTGTAAATATTACCTCAATTACCTCGACTACTAACCGGTGCCCCCGCACATTGATTCTGTTCTGGTACCCCCTGTATATAGCCTCGCTATTGTTATTTTACTGCTGCTCTTTAATTATTTGTTACTTTATTTCATTTTTTTGTTGGTATTTTTTTTTTTAACTGCATTGTTGTTTAAGGGCTTGTAAGTAATAATTTCAGCGCATGTGACAAATACAATTTGATTTGATTCCTAATATCTAGTAGTCATTCATCTTGATGTTGTTAATAATTGTCAATTATGTAATATTATTTGTGGTATTAAGGCTATTAACAATTTTCCTAATTTGAATGTTGTTAAACAATATTCTATGTATGTTAACATTTTCTAGTAAATTGTTACGAATTTCGACCATTGTGTTCTTTTTATATTATTATATCTTCATCGCGAGACTTTTTTGTTCTTGTGCAAGCTTGCTGGCATCTGAGGTTGGTAGTTCAAAGGTTCAGAGCCCACCCACTGCGAAAACGACAGAGAGGGTTTGTTTACATAACAGGTTAGGTCAATTAACGTAGTAGGTTAGGAGAATTATGTTAAAGTTAGGAAAAGAGTTAGGTTGAGGTTTCGCCTCAAAATACAGTCATCAACTGTTGTCCCCGACGCGACCACTAGATGAAGCTGTAGGCCTACTCCATCTAGCCATAACGCTAGAAACAAAAACATACTATCTGTGGCGACAAATCATCATTATCATAACACTGACTTGCAAGACATTGATGTAAAAAGAAAAAGAAAGAAAGAACGGGGCTTCCTTCAAGCTTGATTTGGCCGGCGCTGCGTTGATAAAATGACAAATATTCGTCGTGATAATTCTCAAAGTTTATCAAAAGCTTGGATTGCACTGAGGAGACTTGATAAAAACGGTTGGTTTATTTTTTGATTAATCCTTTTGGTTGGAGTTGCGTAAACGTTAGGTTTATTTTGATGTATCGATGTATTTTGCTTCTACACCTGCATTACTTGCTGTTTGGGGTTTTAGGCTGGGTTTCTGTACAGCACTTTCAGATATCAGCTGATGTAAGAAGGGCTTTATAAATACATTTGATTTGATTTATTGTTGCTCCCTGACGCTGTGTTTACACTGGTTTCCATATAAACACAGTCTCTGCGTTACATTTTAGCTCGTCCTAGTCGTGGGTTGCAGCTGAAATAACATACAAATCTAGCTTACCCCCTTATCAAGATCAAAACGGCAACCCTAAATATTTACACGTAATAAAAATATAAACGCAGCATGCAACAATTTTAAAGATTTGACTGAGTTACAGTTTATATAAGGACATCAGTCCATTTAAATAAATAAATTAGGCCCAAATCTATGGATTTCTGTTGGTCACAGATACCTTAAAAAAAAGGTAGGAGCGTGGATCAGAAAACCAGTCCGTATCTGGTGTGTCCACCATTTGCCTCATGCAGCGTGACACATCTCCTTAACATAGAGTTGATCCGGCTGTTGATTGTGGCCTGTGGAATGTTGTTCGACTTCTCTTCAATGGTTGTGCAAAGTTTCTGGATGTTGGCGGGAACTGGAACACGCTGTAGTACATGTCGATCTAGAGCATTCCAAACAAGCGCAATGGGTGACATGTCCGGTGAGTATCCAGGCCATGGAAGAACTTGGACATTTTCAGTTTTCAAGAATTTTGTAACAGATCCTTGCGGCATGGGGTTGTGCATTATCATGCTGAAACAGGAGGTGAATGGCACGACAATGGGCCTATAAGGATCTCGTCAAGGTAGCTCTGTGCATTCAAATTGACATCGATAAAATGCAATTGTGTTCTTTGTCCGTAGCTTATGCCTGCCCATACTATAACCCCACCGACACCATGGGGCACTCTGTTCACAATGTTGAGCAAACTGCTCGCCCACACAACGCCATACACACTGTCTGCCATCGGCTTCCCTGTTACGGTTTCTGACAGTTTGTGCAGAAATTCGGTTGTGCAAACCCACAGTTTCATCAGTTGTCCAGGTGGCTGGTCTCAGACAATGGTTACACGTGGACTGCGCTTGTAAGGCCGCTTGGACTACACGTGGACTGCGCTTGTAAGGCCTCTTGGACTCCTGCCAAATTCTCAAAAATATGTTGGAGGTGGCTTATGGTAGAGAAATGAACATTAAATTCTCTGGCAACAGCTCTGCTGGACATTTCTGCAGTCAGCATGCCAGATGCACTCTCCCTCAACTTGATACATCTGTGACCTTGTGTTATTTAACAAAACTGCACATTTTAGAGTGGCCTTTTATTGTCCCCAGCACAAGGTGCACCTGTGCAATGATCAAGCTGTTTAATCAGTTTCTTAATATGCCACACCTGTCAGGTGGATGGATTATCTTGGCAAATGAGAAATGCTCACTAATAGGGATGGAAACAAATTTGTGCCATTTTCTTTTTGAGAAATATGTTTTTTGTGCATATAATTTCTGGGATCTTTTATTTTAGCTCATGAAACATGGAACCAACACTTTACATGTTGCTTTTATATTTTTGTTCAGTATAAGAAAAATGTAATACATGCTTCCAGCCCAACTTCAGCCAGCTGGAAGCAGGTGGATTTGACATCTTTGTTGATGCACAGTCCACTGAGAACTGATAGCCAGCAAGGCTACTTGAAATTAAATGGAAGCCCCCTATCAAGGCTTCACATTATAAACCATCTGTGATTATTTCTTGCAGTTGCACACATAAAAAAGCTGAATGCATCACAAATTAGATGTGTTCCTCCTATTCCAGATGACAGAGTCATTGCATTGCAAGAGGTCACCATTCCAAAGGGTATGGAGGCCACTACAGTTAAACAGGTAGGCAGAGGTGTTCAGCAGTAGGCCAAATTGTCAGGTCAGGTTTCTCCCCTATACTAATAGCTCTCTCGCTTTCTCTCTTTTTTTAACTCTCTCTCTGTCCTTCAAGATCATAACACATTTGTTTGGATTGAATTCTGCTAATGTGACACAGACATTTAAGGTATGCCATATTTATTTTTTATGAAGTTATTATTCCTAGATTGTACCATGTACTGTATACTGACTGACACTATTATAATGTATCCCTTACCAAATGATGGCATATTTCTAGATAAGAAACCACAAGGGCTGTCTGATTCCATTCAACAGCTTTATACCTGTGAACAGCAAGCACGTGTAAGTACTGCAACATTCAGTATGTTACTGTGAGCCAATAATTTACTAAAATGTATATTTCATGTAAAAAAATAAAAATATTCAAGTGTAATTCATTCTATCATTGCATAACATTAATGTCAATATATTTTGATTCATAGGCCATATGTGCTGGAAGTGGCAACAGTCTTTCAGCATGGTACACATTTAACTTATATCATCACATTTCACATTAAAATATAATTTAAATAACAGATATACGGTGAGCTACAAAAGTATTAGGACAGTGACATTTTTTGGGGCTCTGTAGTCCAGCACTTGACACTATGAAACCACAGCAATTTTTGTACATAGTCCCCCCATTTTAGGGGACCAAAGGGATTTGGACATATTCACTTATACACTGAGTGTACAAAACATTAAGAACAACTTCCTAATATTGAGTTGCACCCCATCTTTTGCCCTCGAAACAGCCTCAGTTCATCAGGGTAAGGACTCTACAAGGTGTCAAGCTTTCTACATGCATGCTGGCCATTGTTGATTTCAATGCTTCCCACAGTTGTCAAGTTGGCTGAATGTCCTTTTGGTGGTGGACCATTCTTGATACACACGGGAAACTGTTCAGTGTGAAAAACCCAGCAACATTGCCATTCTTGACACAGACTGGTGCACCTGGCACCTACTACCATACCCCGTTCAAAGGCACTTAAATCTTTTCCCTTACCCATTCACCCTCTGAATGGCACATATACACAATCCATGTCTCAATCGTCTCAAAGCTTTAAAATCCTTCTTTAATCCGTCTGCTCCCATTCAACTACACTGATTGAAGTGGATTTAACACGTGATATCAATAAGGGGATCGTAGCTTTCACCTGGACTCACCTATGTGTCAGTCTATGTCATGGAAAGAGCACACTCAGTGTATATGCATTAAAGTAGTCAAAAGTTTAGTATTTGGTCCCCATATTCCTAGCATGCAATGATTATGTCAAGCTTGTGACGCTACAAACTCGTTTGATGCATTTGCTGTTTGTTTTATTTGTGTTTCAGATGATTTTGTGCCCAATAGAAATGAATGGTAAATAATGTATTGTGTCATTTTGGAGTCACTTTTATTGTAAATAAGAATATGTTTGTTATCACTTCTACATACATTAATGTGGATGCTACCATTATTACGGTTAATCCTGAATGAATCGTGAATAATGTGTGAGAAAGTTAGACGCACAAATATCATACCCCCCCCCCCCGCTAACCTCTTTTATTGTAATGGTGAGAGGTCTTCGTGGTATGATATTTGTGCGTCTGTAACTTTGTCACTCATCACTATTCACAATTCATGTAGAAGTGTTTAGAAACATTCTATTCTTATTTACAGTAAAAGTGACTGCAAAATGACACAATACATTATTTACCATTCATTTCTATCCGCACAAAATAATCTGAAAGGCAACCAAAACAAACAGTAAATGCATCCAACAAGTGTGTAGAGTCACAAGCTTGATGTAATCATTGCATGCTAGGAATATGGGACCAAACTAAACTTTTGCCTACTTTAAGACACATGTAAGTGAATTTGTCCCAATACTTTTGGTCCCCTAAAATGTGGGGACTATATACAAAAAGTGCTGTAATTTCTAAACGGTTCACCCGATATGGATGAAAATTAAATTAAGATGATTTTCTGCACTTTAACATGTATCATTTCAAATCCAAAGTGCTGAAGTACAGAGCCAAAACAACAAAAAATGTGTCACTGTCCCAATACTTTTGTAGCTCACTGTATATGATCTAGTATATAAAATCGATGTTGTTTCCCTTGTTAGAATGCGTGATTGATGTTGTGTGGTGTATTTGTTGATTCTAAGTCATTCCAAAACCACGGACCATTGCCATGACAGTAATCAATAAAAGTATGCGAACAAGACTACAGGGTGTTGTCAGAAGGGTAAGACAATATTTCTAAGGGCTTTCTATATTCATAATCCAGAGAGGAATAAGCATTGATTTGTCATTATTTATTTTTTCAGATAGTGAGACTTGAAGAACTATTTCCTCAGATTAAATTAAGACGTCATGAGAAAATTTATCAGGTACATCATAAGAATCCATCATATTGTATGAAAAAAGTATCAAAATGTTTGCACTCACTAATGTAAGTCGCTCTGCATAAGAGCGTCTGCTAAATGACTCATGTAAAATATTGGAACTACAGTATCATCATACATATAAATGTATGTCAGCTGAATTATGTTTTTATTTTAATAGGAAATAGAGTTGCTGAACCAACAGTTGAGATTTCTTCATAAAAGAATGCAGGTAAGCATAAGTATTGCTTATGACAAATATAGGCAGATTTTTCTGTTACTGCATATATGAGGGTTTACTTGAATCGAGCACAAAGAGGTGTGTACCACAGTCTACTGGCTATGTTACATTCAGATTGTGTTTAATATAGATGCAATTATTGTTTCAGATGGCTGATTCTCACAGCTGGATGGGGATGTTCATCAGAACCCCTATGTGGTAGAACAAAACACCTAGGCCCAACATGTTTTATGTACTTTCCATTTGTTTATACTGTCAACTTTACCATAGCCATATGAGAAGATTTAAGAGTAATGGTAAATCTGGTTAATATATACCTATATGACATTGTATTTTCTGATTTCATCTGCAGTGTAGCATATCTTGAAAATGTAATAGTTTGAGTGGTATAGAAATTCAATTTGCTGTTGGATATACTTGGTATAAAATGTTCACCCCCCCAATAAAACTGAGCTTATTAGTATTTTGGGAACAGTAGTTCCAACTAGCCTGGGTACAAGTCTGTTTGTGTGATCATTCCACCACCTAACATGACAAGGGGAGTGGCAAGGAGTAGAATGATCACACAAACAGACTTGTACCCACCCAGGCTAGCTCCAAACCACTTGAGGTATGAAACGATTGGCATGATGCTTTAGTGCTTTGCTACATGATTGTGCAACCTCTCCATTTCCATTACTGATTAAATAAAAAGGGGTTTTGGCAACTTTATTGATTTAGGGGAAAAAAATACTTCATGTGATTTTTCAAGTGAAACGCAATGTTCTCAAAAAGTACCAAAATAAAATTTACTAAAATATTTGGGTTAACCCTTTAACTGGACATTTAAGTCACGCATACAAAGATACACGAGAAGCTTTTGTCCCATGAATAGTTATACTAAATCCATCAAAAGCATTTGCTAAATTTGGACCATAATTAACTAAATGTAAAGCAGTGTTGCCACCATCTTTATGCGCAAACCAAGTCATGAGACAAAGGCAGACATTTAAATAGCATAGTGGCCTTAACTCAGAAGTGGTTGGCAAATTGTTCTGGGAATATGTGAGTGCAAGGAATGTAAAATGTATTCTTTAAATACAGCTACCGTAGTACAAAATGTAACGTGAATTGAGTAGTTTCAAATCTATTGAACTGTTGAGAGGAGTTTCTGTATTCTTTGCCTAGGGGGACATTTGACTCATGCAAACAGTGATTGTCCTTTTAAAGTAAGTAGATGTCACTTGTCACACAAAAAATAAAAATGTATTTGTATGTAATTACAGAATGGTGTCAAACGAGTATGTACCAAATGTCACATTGATCCACAATTACAAAGATGCATTTCGTCCATCAACAAATATTGAAAATTATATACATAAAGGGCATGGGTGACAAAAACAGTACACTAGGATTCACAGGACACGTTTCCAATAGGACAGTTAAGCAAAATCAATAATTACAAAGAGGCCATTTTACTTTTATATTTTCTCTTCAGTCTCGGGACATTAAACTAAAACTCATCCTATCCCAGAGACCATGGTCTTTAAACTTTTCAGAGATGGGAAAGTTCTGGCTTGTGAAAAGGACTGGAGTTATTGTACTTGTTGGCAGTTCTATTTGCTTTTTGACTTTTTGCTGTCATTCCCATTCTTCTCTGGGACAATCTCTTCAGGCTTTCTCTTCTTGGTGCCGTCGGCCATGCTGCTGCCAGGGTGAGTACTGAACGTGATGATGATGCAGGTCATGTTGTCACAGCCCGTGCCATCTCCAGATGTATCAGGTGCCAAGCAATGGTCAAGTAGCTACGGAGACAAAATAATGTTTGATAGCGCTAGTTCATTGTTAAATAAAGAATGAGTAATGTCATGATTACAGGGGAGTGGTGGATCTCAGGTACATCAACTTTGGTTTCCCAACACAGTAAAAAAATATATAATCTTACTTCTTCAACTATGGAGGACAAAGGCCTGGCAGTATCATCACCATTAGGCTTTATTCTCTGACTGACAAAGTCTACAACCTCTTGACTGCTCATGACGTTCCTGTGGATGACACTCATTAATGAAGGGAAATATAGCTGTGGATCCATTTCACACATTGATTATTGAAGTATGGCCTTAATTTAAGAAAAAAACTAACAAACTACCAGATTCCGTCGCATGCAATGATCATGAAGTCGTGCTCTGGGTTGAGGGTGAGCACTTTGACGTCAGGCATTGAGGAGATCATCTGCTCCTCTGGGCCAAGGGCCTTGTTTCGTTTGTAAAAGTGGTCGCCTGAAAACACAAAGGCCCATTCAATCTAATATCTTTTCTTCAACAGCAAAAAAAATACATATTTCTGGAAACAATGCCTGATAATTCAAATCAAATGCCAGGGCTAGGAAATGCAGGAGGATCGATTTACCGATGGCCCTGGAGAGGTTGAGTCCTCCGTTGACGCGACCGTCCATGGTGACCTTTCCACCAGCATTCTTTATTCTGGCCAGCTCCAGCTCATCCTCTGGCTTGTGGTCGTAGGACATGTCTATGGCCTTGCCCTTCTCAGACACCACACAGCGGGAGTCACCGGCGTTTGCCACAATCAGCTGTTTCCCTCTGATCAGAGCCACCACTGCTGTAGTGCCACTGTCTGCGCCAGGCTGGGGGAAAAAGGCAGTTTCTGAAAATAGCTACCTTCCGTTTAAAGGGTCTGTGATTAACCCACTACACAGCTAAGGAGATTAATCCCAGAATAATATTTTGCATTTAGGGAGGCATAGAAAGTAATCACTACTTCAGACACAAAACACTCCATTACAACAACCAAGGCTACTCAGAAATCATTTTAATAAAGTGCCCTCCATTCAAGGTTTAAGTTGAAAATTAAGCTGAGTGTATTCTACCTCTTCTTTTCCATCCATTCCAGGGTAGCACATCTCCTCATTCTCTTCATCAGAGTCCTCCCCCTCTTCAGTGTCTTCTTCCTCGTCACTGTTTTCACCTTCATCTTCCTCACTGGCATCCTATAGAAGCGGAATTACATAATTAACACACAACATTCTTTCCACAATTACAAAAAAAATTCAAACAGTTTATTTGTTGAAAAATCCAGTGGGGGAAAATCTATGAAGAGCAAATATGAGTTACAGCAGAGGTGCCCAACCCTCCTCCCGGAGAGCAGTCATTCTGCAGGCTTTTGCTCCAACCAGAATCTATCAACTGATTCTACCAATAGCTCCTCACCAGGACCTTTAAGCTTAATCAGGTGTGTAAGAACTGTGTTTGGGCAAAAGCCTGAATACCCAGTAGCTCTTCAGGCAGAGGGTGGGGGCACCAGAGTTAGAGTAACAGGAACTTAACTCCTGCAGGAGAGTTCTTCCCCCTCACCTCCTCTTCGCTACCCTCCTCGTCTTCCTCTTCTCCTGACTCGTCACTGTCCTCAAAGAACTTGGAGCTGGTGTCTCCTGGAGCCGGAGCTGCTGAGGAGGAGCAGGAGGGCCCAGTTTCCTTTTCTCCTTCAGAGGACCCTGCTGCTCCTGCCGCTGAAGAGCTGTCCCCTCCTGCTCTCCTGCAGGCCCGCAGCTTGGAGAATCCCACACCACCAGCTGCACTTCCAGCACCATCAGCCTTCCGATTGCTGTCCACCTCACTCTCCACTTCTCCGTTGATGCCCTTCTCCCCATGGGAATGTGGTTCACCTTCCCCAGACTCTTTTTTGCCCTCCGGACAGAGCTTCTTGTGTTTAATCGCATTGAGGTTCTGTCCATAGCGAACAAGTAACTCTTCAATGGTCAAGGTGGCCTCTTCGTGCAAAAGTTCTGCCTCCTCATTGTCCACTAACAGACAGAAAGGAACACATGGGGTTGAATCAAACTATTTGTTTTGAATAAAGCACAAGGAATGACAACGACATATTTAACTTGGTCAGTTGTTACAGCGTACTTACAATCATCTTCTTCAGCCACTTTTTCATTTGGTGCTTCCTCTTGTGGGCGGCCAGCTATCTGAACAAGCTCTTTGATCACTTCCTCTGTGGTCACCCTGCTATCAATGGCCAGAAATGCATCCTCCAAAGCCTGAAACACATCCACCCACCTAAGACAAATGTATGCTGCTATGGAGTGGAGTTTGACAACAAAAACAAGAGCTACTGAACCAAAGTTGGTTGGTAGTCACTTTTAACAATGTGAGTGAGATTGCGCAATGTTTATTGGGTATACTTTCTATATAGACTCTTACATATATGTAACATGTTCAATTGCCCATGTCAAGAGGATTCCTTTCCATACCCCAAAAACATTCTTGCACTCACCTTTTGCAGTTTGCCATCTTTGTAAGTCTTCTGTTCCTTAATCATTTCAGGAAGGTACTTGGAACAGTATAATGCTACTTCCTCACCTGAGAAAGCAAGTACTGATTACTTAGAATAACTTGTTTAATAATGTCTGATATTAACAAAAATAACATACAATCAAGGTACGCACAAAAGTTACTATTCAGGATAAAAAGAACAGTACCTCCATGTCCATCATACACAGCAAACATAGCCGTTTCATCATCCAGTTCTGGAATGCAGTTGTGAGCATCCTGTTGAAAGAAACAAAAACGTTACTCTCATGGAATGCCATTTCTATGAGCAGTATAACAGCTACATCATAGAAATCAGACCGGTGCCACTTGAATGTGAAAATGAATCATGATGCATTTACATTGTTAATGTTAACGGCCCAGTCTTGCACATCTTACATATCTATATAAATACATGCAGGAAAGCTACCTAGCTACATTGTTGGATAACAACAAAATCAGCTAGCTGGCCAATGTTGACGTTGATAGTTATTAAGCCACGTGTTTAATGGTTGGATAGCTAAACCAAGCTCCATATGTTTGATAACGTGTAGCCCATTATAGACAACTTACACTACTTTTTGTTGTCTGAACCAAATAATTTAGTTAGCATTCTAGCTAACTGATAGCTAGTTAGTTGGACACCATACTGGCAACGAATGACTGCGGAATCCAATCCAGCTAGCAATTTGTTTAGATCATCTTACCTCCATTGAGACACGCCAGCCCTGCATGGCCGCAAAGCCATAGCTCATATTTTGGTTTCCCCCGTTGGAAGAGGACTTTACTGTATTGGGTTGCGACAAGTAAGCTCCCATGATGGACCAACAATGGGTTTCAACTTCGTTGGTGTTGGAAAATCCGATGTAATAGGAGAAAAAAAACAAGATGACGAAAATAAATTAGACAGATGCTCCAACTTCACCGTACAGTTCATTATATCATGCAGTAGAGTATAAATATTGATATCATGCAGTAGAATATAAATATTGCAATATTTTGATAAAGGGCCAAAGGCTAGTTAGCCGGTTTATTGCTAGCTTGGATGGGGTATCTAGCGACTGTTGGCTAAGCTAACAAACGAATATAGACACCGTTCTTACTCGCAAACGATATATATTTTTAAGCGAAGGCAAATGGGACACCATTAACCGGAAGATAATACTTGCTATCAAAACATTTCAGGCTTAAAAGTGAGTCCAACTTTAACATTTTACAGGAAAATACCAGCACGTGTAACTACAAACACAACAGACCTCTCAAAAATAATCGGATACATAGAGGAAGCGGAAACGATGTGACGAATGAGAAGTGCGCATGTCTACTTGTGAGCAGGGGCGTTCAGAAAGGGCGCCAAAACTTTAGTTGCAGAGAACGAGTACGTCCACGAGGTGTCGCCAAAGTCACCAATTCTAGTGTGGCCAACAAACGTTGGAGTGGATCCCTATATCTTTTCTCAGTTTCTTCTCCGTTTCTTCTCATGAAAAAAGGCGACAGGCAGCAGTTTGGTAAAAACATGTTTAGTTCTTTAATCAGTAGACACGAAAGAGATTTTAAATACCCAAGAATACATAACAGTAGGTGGGGGGAAACAAAGGAGATGTGTATTGCCACTATCTTGTCCTGTGCTGTTGGTTTTGCTGGTATTGTTTTAGTGTAACTATTTTAAACCCCTATGCAAAGTCAAAAAGGATCATTGCCAAATATAAACAAAAGTTTAGTAAAAAATGAAATTGAGTAAGTTTTCTTCCAATACTGAGCTTTTCCTTAAACTTTTACAACATTTGAGATTCCCTTCCTCTTGGGGTAGATTGTCCTGTCCTGTGAACTGGAACAAACACACACACAGTCGTGAAGAACTGTGGCAGTGCCTCTTCCCCCTCAGGAGGTTGAAAAAGTTTGACATGGGCTCTCAAATCCTGAAAAGGTTCTACAGCTGTACCATTGAGATCTGGCTGCATCACTGCTTGGTATGGAAATAACACCACCCTCGATTGCATGGCAATACAGAGGGTTGTGCGGACATCCCAGTACATTACTGGGGCCGAGCTCCCTGCCATCCAGGACCTCTATATCAGGCAGTGTGAAAAGAAGGCCCGGAAAATTGTCAAAGGCACCAACCACCCAAGCCATAGACAATTTTTTCTGCTGCCTCATGGCAAAAGGTACCGGTTCATCAAGTCTGACACCAACAGACTCCTGGACAGCTTGTATCTTTATTGACCTTTTATTTCACTATTTGCACTGTCTCTATGCACACTCACAGGGACCTACACACTCACACACACTGTCACTCCAACACACACACACACAAACACTCACTCCATCATTTTCTCACTCACACATAATATGCACATACATTTATACTGACTCTACACACCCGCACACCCACTCACACGCAAGGTGCTGCTACTCTGTTTATCTTATATCCTGTTGCCTAGTCCCCTTACCCCAATACATATCTACAGTTGAAGTCGGAAGTTTACATACACTTAGGTTGGAGTCATTAAAACTCGTTTTTCAACCACTCCACAAATTTCTTGTTCACAAACTATAGTTTTGGCAAGTTGGTTAGGACATCTACTTTGTGCATGACACAAGTAATTTTTCCAACAATTGTTTACAAACAGATTATTTCACTTATAATTCACTGTATCACAATTCCAGTGGGTCAGAAGTTTACATACACTAAGTTGACTGTGCCTTTAAACAGCTTGGAAAATTCCAGAAAATGATGTCATGGCTTTAGAAGCCTCTGATAGGCTAATTGACATTATTTGAGTCAATTGGAGGTGTACCTGTGGATGTATTTCAAGGCCTACCTTCACACTCAGTGCCTCTTTGCTTGACATCATAGGAAAATCAAAAGAAATCAGCCAAGACCTCAGAAATAAAATGGTAGACCTCCACAAGTCTGGTTCATCCTTGGAAGCAATTCCCAAATGCCTGAAGGTACCACATTCACCTGTACAAACAATAGTACGCAAGTATAAACACCATGGGACCACGCAGCCGGCATACCGCTCAGGAAGGAGACGCGTTCTGTCTCCTAGAGATGAACGTACATAGGTGTGAAAGGTGCAAATCAATCCCAGAACAACAGCAAAGGACCTTGTGAAGATGCTGGAGGAAACAGGTACAAAAGTATCTATATCCACAGTAAAACAAGTCCTATATCGACATAACCTGAAAGGCTGCTCAGCAAGGAAGAAGCCACTGCTCCAAATCCGCCATAAAAAAGCCAGACTACGGTTTGCAACTGCACATGGGGACAAAGATCATACTTTTTGGAGAAATGTCCTCTGGTCTGATGAAACAAAAATAGAACTGTTTGGCCATAATGACCATCGTTATGTTTGGAGGAAAAAGGGGGAGGCTTGCAAGCCGAAGAACACCATCCCAACCGTGAAGCATGGGGGTGGCAGCATCATGGTGGGGGTGCTTTGGTGATGAGGTGGTGAGGGTAGGTAGCAACACATCTGCCACGCTAATCCTCAACACTGGAGCTCCACAGGGATGCGTGCTCAATCCCCTCCTGTACTCCCTGTTCACCCACGACTGCATGGCCAGGCACGACTCCGACACCATCATTAAGTTTGCAGACGACACAACAGTGGTAGGCCTGATCACCGACAACGACAAGACAGCCTATAGGGAGGAGGTCAGAGACCTGGCTGTGTGGTGCCAGAGTAACAACCTCTCCCTCAACGTAACCAAGACTAAGGAGATGATTGTGGACTACAGGAAACGGAGGACTGAGCACGCCCCCACTCTCATCAACGGGGCTGTAGTGGAGCAGGTTGAGAGCTTCAAATTCCTCGATGTCCACATCAAAAACAAACTAGAATGGTCCAAACACACCAAGACAGTCGTGAAGAGGGCACGACAAAGCCTATTCCCCCTCAGGAAACTAAAAAGATTTGGCATGGGTCCTGAGATCCTCAAAAGATTCTACAGCTGCAACATCGAGAGCATCCTGACTGGTTGAATCAGTGCCTGGTACGACAATTGCTCTGCCTCTGACCACAAGGCACTACAGAGGGTAGTGCGTACGGCCCAGTACATCACTGGGGCTAAGCTGCCTGCCATCCAGGACCTCTACACCAGGCGGTGTCAGAGGAAGGCCCTAAAAATTGTCAAAGACCCTAGCCACCCCAGTCATACATAGACTGTTCTGTCTACTACCGCATGGCAAGCAGTACCGGAGTGCCAAGTCTAGGACAAAAAGGCTTCTCAACAGTTTTTACCCCCAAGCCATAAGACTCCTGAACAGGTAATCAAATGGCTACCAGGACTATTTGCATTGTGTGCCCCCCCCCCCACCCAACCCCTATTTTTACGCTGCTGCTACTCTGTTTATCATATATGCATAGTCACTTTAACTATACATTCATGTACATACTACCTCAATTGGGCCGACCAACCAGTGCTCCCGCACATTGGCTAACCGGGCAATCTGCATTGTGTCCCGCCACCCGCCAACCCCTCTTTTACCTTACTGCTACTCTCTGTTCATCATATATACATAGTCACTTTAACCATATCTACATGTACATACTACCTCAATCAGCCTGACAAACCGGTGTCTGTATGTAGCCTCGCTACTTTTATAGCCTCGCTACTGTATATAGCCTGTCTTTTTACTGTTGTTTAATTTCTTTACTTACCTATTGCTCGCCTAACACCTTTTTTGAACTATTGGTTAGAGTCTGTAAGTAAGCATTTCACTGTAAGGTCACCTGTTGTATTCTGTTGTATTCGGCGCACGTGACAAATAAACTTTGATTTGATTAAACTTTGCTGCAGGAGGGACTGGTGCACTTCACAAAATAGATGGCATCATGGGGGAGAAAAATGATGTGGATATATTGAAGCAACATCTCAAGATATCAGTCAGGAAGTTAAAGCTTGGTCGAAAATGTGTCTTCCAAATGGACAATGACCCCAAGCATACTTCCAAAGTTGTGGCAAAAGGGCTTAAGGACAACAAAATCAAGGTATTGGAGTGGCCATCACAAAGCCCTGACCTCAATCCCATAGAAAATGTGTGGGCAGAACTGAAAAAGCGTGTGCGAGTAAGGAGGCCTACAAACCTGCCTCAGTTACACCAGCTCTGTCAGAAGGAATGGGCCAAAATTCACCCAACTTATTGTGGGAAGCTTGTGGAAGGCTACCCAAAACATTTGACCCAAGTTAATCAATTTCAAGGGAATGCTACCAAATACTAATTGAGTGTATGTAAACTTCTGAACCACTGGGAATGTGATGAAAGAAATAAAAGCTGAAATAAATCATTCTCTCTACTATTATTCTGACATTTCACATTCTTAAAATAAAGTGGTGATTCTAACTGACCTAAGACAGGGAATTTTTACTAGGATTAAATGTCAGGAATTGTGAAAAACTGAGTTTAAATGTATTTGGCTCAGGTGTATGTAAACTTCCAACTTCAACTGTATTTCCATCACTCCAGTATCCCTGCACATGTAAATATGGTATTGTAACTGACTTTTTAAATATTTCCTGTATATAGTATACTTACTTTATTGTTTTTTTCTAGTAATACATTGTTATTGATTATTGCGTTGTTGGGTTTGTACGAAAGGCATTTCACTGTACTTGTGCATGTGACATTAATATTTGAAACTTGAGTCAGTGGAGCCTCAAGGGGTCATCTAGTTCCTCATTAAACACAGGGGGGAGACACACACCAGTGCTCAGGTAGTTTTTTCTAGAATGCCAAAAGCCTGCTGGTGGCCAATAACACCTCAAAGCCTTTCATCATTTAAATTTTTTTTTTTTTTAAAAACCTTTATTTAACTAGAAAAGTCATTAAGAACACATTCTTATTTACAATTTTGGCCTACCAAAAGGCAAGAGGCCTCCTGCGGGGATGGGGGCTGGGATTAAAAATACAAATATAGAGCAAAACACACATCATGACAAGTGAGATGCCACAACACTACATCATGTAGGAGTTAAATGTGTCTGAATAACAAATACTAGTGGCAATGTGTGAGTCACATTGATCTCATTCTGATTCTCACATTCAAAATCAGATTCTGATTCTGACATACTTTTATTTACTGCATAAGTAAAAGCAGCAAATGTATCACCTAGGCACCACTGCCATTCATTCCAATTAGACTGGTTTTGGATTTGCCATTCATTCCAATTAGACTGGTTTTGGATTTCTACTTGACCAAGATGGCTGCAATTTTCGCCCCATTATGTAACTTTGAGGATTTATGACAGAGCCCCTCTAGTAATGTAATAGGATCTCTATAGGCTAGACTGAGCCTCTTCAAATGACAGTCAAGCCAATCTGACTAAATTGATAACATGTTATGGTAAAATATAGTTTATGGATCTCTGTAGGCCTATCATTGATCGATATAGCAGGTGGCACATACAACTCACAGATTTACACAGAAAAAGCTGAGTTGATCAGAACTCAGTGTGCTTTATCATGGGTTTAAAGTTTAGCTTAGGTTTTTAAAGACCATTGCTTTATCTCTACGCAAGAACAACACACTGTTTTAAATATGGAATGAATGTGTGGTTGTCTAATAAAAGTACTTATATAGTCTTATAAAAAGGTCCTGTAAAGTAGGTTAATTGTCCTTTAGTTTTGACACAGCGTAACTTGTAATGTGAAAATTGTTGTTAATTTCAACACTACTTCATTGATGACAGTGACAGTCGGTGCCGTTTAAGATTTTTTTATATGAGCATGGCCTTATTTTTTTCTATTACATCATATTGAATGACTGACATTCATATTCTATTCACCCAGCTCAACGTAACATCGATAGGTTTAGGCTACTACATGATACTCAAATTTTCCCTGTACACATCATGAGGTTGCTACAACATAGCCTATGAAGGAAAGTTTACAACATAAGTGCACAGGTCGAGAGAATTTTGAGTAATCAAGGTGACAGACAGTGACACATACTGCCTTGCACACTCTTGCCTGCATCTAGCTGATCTAGGGTGTAATCATTAGTCCAACAGTTGTAAATGAGAGTTTCTATTGGACAAATTCAGGTATGTATATCCCCGTTTCGTTTGCTTCTGTTTAAGAAACATTTTTCAACAGAATCTGCAGAATGAATACACCCCTGATCATACTCAAGCACTGTTCACTTTCATAGCAGCCCCATAAAAACAGCATGATCACTTTGCTAGTTGTATATATCATTCCTTATCGCTAATATCTGTGCGCTCTCCTTTTCTCACCTTTTCCCTTCGCTTGTGGACTTCAGTGCACAACACATCAGCTGTATGTGACCAGGCGAAAAAAAACTTTCCAATCCTTCATATCATGACCGCTAACAGCTACACACAGGCTACATCATTGTAACGTCATAGCAGGGACGCAACTTTGGTTTTAGAAGTGGGGGGGACATAATTATTATTATTACATTTTTATCCAGTCGGATAAACACTCCAAACAGCCTACCCAACGTCCGCATGGTCTTAAAGCACACCATTGCCTCGTTTTGTATCACAAAGTTAAAGTTGCGCTCCTGCGTCATAGTCAACATACTAGAACTAACACGTTAGTAAGCCCGCTACAATCATGCAGTACAGTGTACAATCAGAAAGCAATTTAGCAGTTACACCGGCAGGCCTCGGTGGCAATAAATACATTTATTTTATTTTTATTTCACCTTTATTTAACCAGGTAGGCTAGTTGAGAACAAGTTCTCATTTACAACTGCGACCTGGCCAAGATAAAGCAAGGCAGTTCAACACATACAACAACACTGAGTTACACATGGAATAAACAAACATACAGTCAATAATACAGTAGAAAAAAGTCTAAATACAGTGTGTGCAAATGAGGTAGGATAAGGGAGGTAAGGTAATAAATAGGCCATGATGGTGAAGTAATTACAATATAGCAATTAAACACTGGAATGGTAGATGTGCAGAAGATGAATGTGCAAGTAGAGATACTGGGGTACAAAGGAGAAAGATAAATAAATAAATACAGTATGGGGATGAGGTAGTTGGATGGGCTATTTACAGATGGGCTGTGTACAGGTGTAGTGATCTGTAAACTGCTCTGACAGCTGGTGCTTAAAGCTAGTGAGGGAGATATGTGTCTCAAGCTTCAGTGATATTTGCAGTTCGTTTCAGTCATTGGCAGCAGAGAACTGTAAGGAAAGGCGGCCAAAGGAAGAATTGGCTTTGGGGGTGACCAGAGAGATACACCTGCTGGAGCGCGTGCTATGGGTGGGTGCTGCTATGGTGACCAGTGAGCTGAGATAAGGCGGGGCTTTACCTAGCAGAGACTTGTAGATGACCTGGAGCCAGTGGGTTTGGCGACGAGTATGAAGCGAGGGCCAGCCAACGAGAGCATACAGGTCGCAGTGGTGGGTAGGATATGGGGCTTTGGTGACAAAACAGATGGCACTGTGATAGACTGCATCCAATTTGTTGAGTAGAGTGTTGGAGGCTATTTTGTAAATGACATCGCCGAAGTCGAGGATCGGCAGGATGGTCAGTTTTACGAGGGTATGTTTGGCAGCATGAGTGAAGGATGCTTTGCTGCGAAATAGGAAGCCGATTCCAGATTTAATTCTGGATTGGAGATGCTTAATGTGAGTCTGGAAGGATAGTTTACAGTCTAACCAGACACCTAGGTATTTGTAGTTGTCCACATATTCTAAGTCAGAACCGTCCAGAGTAGTGATGCTGGACGGTCGGGCAGGTGCGGGCAGCGATCGGTTGAAGAGCATGCATTTAGATTTACTTGCATTTAAGAGCAATTGGAGGCCACGGAAGGAGAGTAGTACGGCATTGAAGCACGTCTGGAGGTTAGTTAACAGAGTGTCCAAAGAAGGGCCAGAAGTATACAGAATGGTGTCGTCTGCGTAGAGGTGGATCAGAGACTCACCAGCAGCAAGAGCGACATCATTGATGTATACAGAGAAGAGAGTCGGCCCGAGAATTGAACCCTGTGGCACCCCCATAGAGACTGCCAGAGGTCCGGACAACAGGCCCTCCGATTTGACACACTGAACTCTATCTACGAAGTAGTTGGTGAACCAGGCGAGGCAATCATTTGAGAAACCAAGGCTGTTGAGTCTGCCGATAAGAATGTGGTGATTGACAGTCGAAAGCCTTGGCCAGGTCGATGAATACGGCTGCACAGTATTGTCTCTTATCGATGGCGGTTATGATATTGTTTAGGACCTTGAGCGTGGCTGAAGTGCACCCATGACCAGCTCTGAAACCAGATTGCATAGCGGAGAAGGTACAGTGAGATTCGAAATGGTCGGTAATCTGTTTGTTAACTTGGCTTTCAAAGACCTTAGAAAGGCAGGGTAGGATAGATATAGGTCTGTAGCAGTTTGGGTCTAGAGTGTCTCCCCCTTTGAAGAGGGGGATGACCGCGGCAGCTTTCCAATCTTTGGGAATCTCAGACGATACGAAAGAGAGGTTGAACAGGCTAGTAATAGGGGTTGCAACAATTTCGGCAGATAATTTTAGGAAGAGAGGGTCTAGACCGGCTGATTTGTAGTGGTCCAGATTTTGCAGCTCTTTCAGAACATCAGCTATCTGGATTTGGTTGAAGGAGAATTGGGGGACGCTCGGGCGAGTTGTAGTGGGGGGTGCAGGGCTGTTGACCGGGGTAGGGGTAGCCAGGTGGAAAGCAAGGCCAGCTGTAGAAAAATGCTTATTGAAATTCTCAATTATAGTGCATTTATCGGTGGTGACAGAGTTTCCTATCCTCAGTGCAGTGGGCAGCTGGGAGGAGGTGCTCTTATTCTCCATGGACTTTACAGTGTCCCAGAACTTTTTTGAGTTTGTGCTACAGGATGCAAATTTCTGTTTAAAAAAGCTAACCTTAGCTTTCCTAACTGCCTGTGTATATTGGTTCCTATCTTCCCTGAAAAGTTGCATATCACGGGGGCTATTCGATGCAAATGCAGAACGCCACAGGATGTTTTTTTAATAGAGCCAAAAGCTTACCCTGACATTCGCAATTGAAAGTGAAAGTTTAAAAAAATACAATAAATATAGTTCTCTCGCTCTCGCTTCTCCTTCATTTTGGAAGAAATTTATTTGTTCAAAACTATTCAGCTATTGTCTTTCTCTCTCTTTGAGTCAACTACTCACCACATTTTACGCACTGCAGTGCTAGCTAGCTGTAGTTTATGCTTTCAGTACTAGATTCATTCTCTGATCCTGTGATTGGATGGACAACGTCAATTAATGCTGCAAGAGCTCTGATAAGTTGGAGGACGTCCTCCAGCAGTTGTCATAATTACTGTGTAATTGGAATGGAAGTGGGTGAGAACAGTGGTGAGAGCATAGTGAGAACTAGGTTTTGTATTCAAGCTAGCTGTCCTCCAGCTACACCATGGTGTTACCCTACAGAGTGCTGCTGAGGCTACTGTAGACCTTCATTGCAAAACAGTGTGTTTTAATAAATTATTTGGTGCCATGTGAAAATATTTAGTATAGTTTTATCTAAAAAGGATGCATTTTTAATGTTTTACTATTTACATTTTTATGAAATTCACTGAGGAGGATGGTCCTCCCTTACCTCCTCCCAGGTGCCTCCACTGATTGACAATTGACATCCTAAAAAGTGAATCTAGAAAGAGAAGGACAAAAAACAACAACAAATTATATCAATTAAACAGCAGTTGTTTACCCCCAATGCCCTTATTTTTAATTGTACATTTTTTTTGCCCTTTTTTCTCCCCGATTTCGTGGTATCCAATTGGTAGTTACAGTCTTGTCCCACTGCTGCAACTCCTGTACGGACTTGGGAGAGGCGAAGGTCGAGAGCGGTGTGTCCCCCGAAACACGACCCAGCCAGGCCGCACTGTTTCTTGACACAATGCCCGCTTAACCCAGAAGCCAGCTGCGCCAATGTGTCGGAGGAAACACCGTACTTCTGGCGACGGTGTCAGCGTGCATGCACCCGGCCCGCTACAGCACGATGGGACAAGGATATCCCGGTCGGCCTCACCCTCCCCTAACCTGGACGACGCTGGGCCAATTGTGTGCCGCCCCATGGGTCTCCCGGTTGTGGCCGGCTGCGACATAGCCTGGACTGAACCAGGATCTCTAGTGGCACAGCTAGCACATGCTATGCAGTGCCTTAGACCACCGCGCCACTTGGGAGGCCCCCTCCAAAGTCTTCTAAAATGGGTTTGTCCCTGATTTCAGTTGAAAACAGGGGGTCCCTGCTGTGATTGACATTTGGAAAGGGGCAAGTCCAGATGGAGAGGTGTGAATCTGTGAGAACCGTTCTCTCAGAGAAGGGGGATGAAGGAATAACTTCTTCAACTGCTGAGTAACAGAGAGCTCTGGATTGGATTGAGACAGCAGCTGATATGTCTCAACACACACATTCATGACTCCTACATGATACGAGTGTCAGACATTGCTCCATGGTAAAATAATTCATAACTGGAGTGTGACAATCTTTTTAAAATCATGATATTGACGCACCACTATTGGTGGCCTTGATTTAGCGCTCTTGTGTTTTTGGGATAGACTTATGATTCCTGTTTATTTGGGATACTTCTCGAGAGTGTCTTCCAAAGAGCCGTCATTGTAAATAAGAATTTGTTCTTAACTGACTTGCCTGGTAAAATAAAGGTAAACATTTTTTTATTTATTTGCCTGCAGCTGTCAAAAAGACAAGTTGGTAAAAGAACTCTACTTGGGTGTCCGTAATTATTCATGGGCATCCCTATCAACCGGCAGCTGATAAGATAGAGGCCTAATCAGGGTTGGGGAGAGTCTTAAGTTCCCGCTTTTGCATATGCAGAACTCTAAAATGTATTTGCTCAATTTGGGGGATTAAGGGCGAACAAGAGTCCTCTCTATCTTTTCTCTCACTCTCCCCTCTTCCTTGGTGTGAGCAACTGATGACCCAGGGATGCATGATCCCCCTTGGGGATTAGTGCTCTAAGTCTATGGGTTATGGAACGCTGCCATCTGCCACCAGGCACATTCATATACTCAGCAGAGGTCGGCATCATTTGTTGATTTAAAGGGATAACTTAACTTTCCCAGGACAGTATGACCTCATCAGTCGCCTAGAAAGAACTACTGTCTGCACATGAGGCGCTGAACCAGAAGAATCAGGCAGAATTTTAAGTGCCACACTAAAATAAAAGCCACCTTTCCACAAAATGATGGATGTCCCTCCAGCAATACGGCATCCTTTTTGTGGACTGAAGGATCTTGTTGATGAGGGAAATAACAAGATTGCATAAGATGATGAAACATATAGGATGTCACAGCACCAGTGACAATCGGTCATTGTTGTAGCAGGCCTACAATTCATCAGTGATTGATGTTGGTCATGTGTTTGTGAATGCACCCTCAAACTGATACAAGAGTCCCAGTGTTCCATCACATCTCCTTATTGAAACTTAAACAAGCGTTGCCTGGGTTGAAATAGCTATAAAACAAAAATTTAAAGCTAGAGAACCCTTAATTCACTCTCAGTGGACACCTGTGCGTCAGGCCATTGTCCACTAACCAGCTGCCTCTGGCCAGAGTGTGAGAAAGAAGAGATAGACTCATTTGAATGCAAAAGCTCTTAGACACCATAAAGCCATACTTGGGAGAGAAAATAACACACAAAAAGCTGTCCAAGTCCTTGAGAATGCCACAAGGTATTCTTGTCTGGGTTGAAGTGTGGGAGCAAATCCGTACATATTAGTATGGTTGGGTGACCCCGTCGGTAGTCAATGGGCAAGTTGATGGAGACATAATTTTATTACAGCCTTATTCAGTTTAGGACACTCAAACCTTTATGAATTTGCTTTAAACATTATTGTTCCCAAGAGCTTAAAGTCTACATTTGTCTCACAATTCAATACATTGTCAAGAGCCAGCACACACACACATGTTCAAGAACCCATCTGGTTTTTGGGGGACCGGAAGCAGGAATTATTTGTCCTGTCCACTTTTAGTGCCAGTGGTTTGTTGTTCTTTTTAAGGCGACGTGGCGTGCGAGGAGGATCTTGGAGGGGATTAAAAAGTGACAGGCTTGAGTGTCCTACTATCAGACTGAGCTCATGCAAGGAATTTGGTGGCTTAGGGGCTCAGATACCATCTTTCCACTACTGCTCTATTTGCTCTTGCTTGGCGTCACTGTTAAGCTTACATGTGCCAAATGACAACTACATTGCATAAGATGCTCAATTGGTGTCAACACCATTTGTGGTCGATGTGTTGTGAATGGGTTAATACTAAGCTAATGTGGACTCTCTTTTTTGGAAGAGTATGGAGGAACATTCTTTAATAAGTTTATTTTTTGCACTTCTTATTCAACTGGCAGAGTCTGTTGAATTAAGATTGCTGTGAATTGCTGTGAAAAGTAGCAGGTCAGATATTTGCCCACCTCTGTTCCTCTGCTGATAGTCAAGGGCCTATTCAGACTGACAAGAGTTGTAGGAGAGTCGGACGAGAGGTGTCGCAAAGGGATTTTTACTTTTCCTTGTCTTACAGTGGCTTGAGAAAGTTTTCATTGCCTTACAACCTGGAATTAAAATATATTTTTTGGGGGGTTGTATCATTTGATTTACACAACATGCCTACCACTTTGAAGATGCAAAATATTTGTTATTGTAAAACAAACAAAAAATAAGACAAAAAAACAGAAAACTTGAGCGTGCATAACTATTTACCCCCCCTCCCAAAGTCAATACTTTGTAGAGCCACCTTTTGCAGCAATTACAGCTGCAAGTCTCTTGGGGTATGTCTTTATAAGCTTGGCACATCTAGCCACTGGGATTTTTGCCCATTCTTCAAGGCAAAACTGCTCCAGCTCCTTCAAGTTGGATGGCTTCTGCTGGTGTACAGCAATCTTTAAGTCATACCACAGATTTTCAATTGGCTTTGACTAGGCCATTCCAAGACATTTTAAATGTTTCCTCTTAAACCACTCAAGTGTTGCTTTAGCAGTATGCTTAGGGTCATTGTCCTGCTGGATGGTGAACCTCTGTCCCAGTCTCAAATCTCTGGAAGACTGAAACAGGTTTCCCTCAAGAATTTCCCTGTATTTAGCGCCATCCATCATTCCTTCAATTCTGACCAGTTTCCCAGTCCCTGCCGATGAAAAACATCCCCACAACATGATGCTGCGACCACCATGCTTCACTGTGGGGATGGTATTCTTGGGGTGATGAGAGGTGTGTTTGCGCCAGACAGCGAGTTTTCCTTAATGGCCAAAAAGCTCAATTTTAGTCTCATCTGACCAGAGTACCTTCTTCTATTTTTTGGGGAGTCTCCGTCATGCCTTTTGGTAAACACCAAATGTGTTTGCTTATTTTTTCTTTAAGCAATGGCTTTTTTCTGGCCACTCTTCTGTAAAGCCCAGCTCTATGGAGTATACGGCTTAAAGTGGTCCTATGGACAGATACTCCAATCTCCGCTGTGGCCACGTAGTCATGGGTGAACAGGGAGCACAGGAGGGGGCTGAGCACGCACCCTTGTGGGGCCCCAGTGTTGAGGATCAGCGAAGTGAAGATGTTGCTTCCTACCTTCACCACCTGGGGGCGGCCCGTCAGGAAGTCCAGGACCCAATTGCCCAGGGCGGGGTTGAGACCCAGGGCCTCAAGCTTAATGATGAGCTTGGAGGGTACTATGGTGTTGAATGCTGAGCTATAGTCAATGAACAGCATTCTTTCATAGATATTCCTCTTGTCCAGATGAGATAGGGCAGTGTCCAGTGTGATGGCGATTGCATCGTCTGTGGACCTATTGGGGTGGTAAGCAAATGGAAGTGGGTCTAGGGTGACAGGTAAGGTGGAGGTGATATGATCCTTGTCTCTCAAAGAACTTCATGATGACAGAAGTGAGTGCTACGGGGAGATAGTCATTTAGTTCAGTTACCTTTCCTTCTTGTGTACAGGAACAATGGTGGCCATCTTGAAGCATGTGGGGATAGCAGACTGGGATAGGGAGAGATTGAATATGTCCGTAAACACACCAGCCAGCTGGTCTGCACATGCTCTGAGTATGAGGCTAGGGATGCCGTCTGGGCCGGCAGCCCTGTGAGGGTTACACGTTTAAATGACTTACTCATGTTGTCCACGGAGAAGGAGAGCCCACAGTCCTTGGTAGCGGGCCTCGTCGGTGGCACTGTATTATCCTCAAAGTGGGCAAAGAAGGTTCAACCTTGCTCACTGTTCTTTCATAATCAATGCACCACAGGCTTCATTTAATCAATATCATAGAAATTATTACATTAAATAAATGCAAATTGTGACTTAAAATGTTGTTCATTCACTGGGGAGTTGACCCTGTTTGCCTTTGCATTGAAATGACTGTGCTCTGAGATTCCTTTATTTCTTTTTTATTAAAGCTACGTCGAAAATGTCACACTGTAACAGGCTATAACTGGGATTGTAGGTAAAAACTCAGTAAAACAAGACTCAAATAGAGGCCTGAGAAAAAACAGAGGCCTAAGAATAAAGTCTACTGGTCCTTAAAATAAGGGAGTGTGGGGAGGGGCTGGAAAACGATCAAATTATGTCCTTTTGCTCTCTTCCACCCGGGTTTTGTAGTTATTTTTGTTTTCTCACCCCTGTTGTTTGTGGAGAGGGCCAGTTTTCTCAATGGGGTTTGCTGTTGGAGAACAAACAGACGCGGGCTGTGGGAACCCCACTGCTGATCCATCTAAATCAATTACAGCCTCTGAGAACACCAGTCTCCAGAGGGAAATATAATAACTGCCGTCCACCTTTCCCTGCTCCATTCAGTGTCTTTTCACACTGTCACTAGGCTAATTTATTCAATTAGTGTTTGAAACGCCTGCCCAAGTCTTTGTCTTTGTATAGACAAGGGATTGTTTGCTCGGTTTCTCCATCTCTCTCTCTCTCTCTCAAAAATCAAATCAACTCAAATAAAATTGTATTTGTCACATTCGAATACAACCTTACCGTGAAATGGTAAGAAATCATTTACTAAATAAAATAAAAAGTAACACAGTAAAGTAACAATACTGAGGCTATATACAGGGGGTACCGGTACCGAGTCAATGTGCGGGGGTGCACGTTACTCAAGGTAATTTGTACATGTAGATAGGGGTAAAGTGACTATACATAGATAATAAACAGCATGTAGTAGCAGCAGCTCTCTCTCTCGCACACACAAACTGAACTGTTCATTTTGTTTTGTCTTTAATTTAAAGAACTTCCCCAGCACTTAAGTGGGGCTCCTTCTGATGAGTTATTAATACTTTTTCTTTTTATTTGCGACAGGCGCAGGACACGGGCCAAACCCTCTCTCCAGGATATCCTCTACCAGACTTGTTATACACAGAGGCTCTCCAGTGTTCCCTCAATAATTCTCTAGTCTCCACCCACACACCATGCCTTCATATCAAGTTTAGAACTGTCGTCAAGTTTAGAACGGTTAAAAATGTTTTGCACGTCAGTTTTCAAGATAAAACTTTCAAAATGCAGAAAGTGTCACAGTATCTGTATTTTGAAAGATCTATAACTTGAAAACTTGATTGCTGACATGAAAAACATTTTGGGACTGTTTCAACGGTGGACTAATGAAACAAATACTAAAAGACACTTTTCCTTTAAGGACTGAGTCCTTGGTAATGTTAACTTCTCATGAAAGAGTGGGGATAATCTGATTAATTTTCTTCTTTCATTGCTTTCGGTGTAATTGAGACTTTTTTTACGTTCAGCATCAATCCGTCAAGGGAAAAATAATATTCTTTCTAACAAAGATACCATCTAGATATATTTCAGGATGTTGTGTATTCCTGGAAATAATCAGAATTGATGTAAATATTAAGATTTTGTATGTGCCCTCAAATCCTCAAAAAGTTATACAGTTGCACCATTAAGGGCATCTTGACTGGCTGCATAACTGCTTGGCATGGCAACTGCACCTCCCTCGATCGCATGGTGCTACAGAGGGTGGTGCGGACAGCCTAGTACATCACTGGGGCTGCACTCCCTGCCATCCAGGACCTCTATATCAGGCGGTGTGAAAGAAAGGACCGCACACACACACACACACACACACACACTTAATTTGCTCACACACACAACACACACATTCATACTGTCTCTACGTACGGTACACGCACACACACACTCACACAAAGCTTATTTCTCTCTGATTTTGGCAACAAACTTGTTTACATCCCTGATTAAACAGCATGATCATTACACAGGCGCACCTTCTGCTGGGTAGAATAAAAGGCCACTATTAAATGTGCAGTTTTGTCACACAACACAATGCCACAGATGTCAACATCTTTAGGGAGCGCGCAATTGGCATCCTGCAGGACTGTCCACCAGAACTGTTGCTAGAGAATTTAATGTTCATTTCTCTTCCATAAGCTGCCTCCAATGTAATCTTAGCAAATTTGGCAGTACGTCCAACTGGCCTCACAACCGCAGACCATGTGTAACCACGCCCGCCCAGGGCCTCCACATCCGGCTTCTTCACCTGCGAGATCATCTGAGACCAGCCACCGGACAGCTGATGAAACTGAGGAGCATTTCTGTCTGTACAAAAGCCCTTTTATGGGGAAATTAGGATTGGCTGGGCCTGGCTCCTCAGTGGGTTGGCCTGGCTCCCAAGTGGGTGGGCCTATACCCTCCCAGGCCCAGCCATGGCTGCGCCCCTGCCCAGTCATGTGAAATCCATAGATTAGGGCCTAATGAATGTATTTCAATTGACTGATTTCCTGATATGAACTTTAACTCCAGTAAAATCATTGAAATTGTTGTATGTTGCATTTATATTTTTGTTCAGTATAGCTTACTTACTTTCTCTTGTTCTTCATATTTCAATTTATTTTGTGTTTTTGTTTTATTTTTGTTCTAATTAAGACTTTATTTTATAAATATTTTATAGTACTACTGATATTGATTAATGCATTCTTACTAAGAGCAAGCAAGAAAGGCATTTCACTGTACTTGTTTGCGTGACAATAAAAACTTTTGCTATTATTGTTAATCACTCCCTGTTCAGTTACTTTTACCACTGCACTAACCTGCTATGGTGAAACCCCTTCTGAAGAAAAGTCATCTAGATTCTTCAGCATCTCCAACCTTCCATTCTTAAGTAAAATTCTGTAGAAATGTTTTTTTAAACAGCTAAATGATTTAAGTGGTAACTGTATTTAAAAAAAAACACAGATGCCTAGAAGCTATCTGTCCTTGTATTCTTGGATTTATGTGCTGCATTCGACACTGTTGACTACGATGTCCTTCTAGACAGACTGGAGAGGTGGATTGGCTTCACCGGGCCAGTTCTAAATTGGTTTAGGACCTATTTAACCGGTCTATTTTTTTGTCACCCTTGGTGAACATAACTCAAATATAATTGATATGACGTGGCTTTCCACAAGGTTTTATTTTGGGTCCATTACTGTTCAGTAAAAAAATGTTACCCCTTGGCAGCATTATCAGAAAGCACAGGATTGATTTTCCCTGCTACACAGACGACACACAACTTTACATTTCTGTCACCAGAGGATTTTAGCTCCACGGATAAATTATTAGACTGTATTGATGATTTAAATACTTGGATGGCTCACAACTTCCTCCAGCTAAATGAAGATAAGACTGAGGTACTTATTGCTGGAGCCAAAGCACAGAGAGAGAACCGCACATTTTAATTCATGGGCAATAAAGATAAAACACAAGGTAAAAAACCTAGCTGTCATTTTAGATTCTTAACTCAGTTTCAAAACACACATTAGGAATTTGACCAAAATAGCTTTTTACCACCTGAGGAACATTGCCAAGGTGGGCCTTTTCTCTCTCAGGCTGATACAGAGAGACTCATCCATGATTTTATTATAAGCAGGCTTGACTACTGTAATGTTCTCCTGTCTGGTCTACCCAAGAAGACCATTGGTCAACTGCAAAACATACGGAATGCTGCAGCACTGGTACTGACCAAGACCAGATTGAGAGCACATTACATTGGTTTTAAAGTCTCTGCACTGGCTGCCTGTGAGTTTTAGAATAAATTGTAAGATTCTTCTATTGGATTTGAAATCAATCCACAATTGTGCTCCCCAACACATGTCAGACATGCTTTTTAATTATGTACCCAGTAGGTCCCTCAGGTCCTCTGGCACTGGCCTTTTAACTATCCCAAAGCCTAGAACAAAGAGGCATGGAGAAGCAGCCTTTAGTTACTATGACCCCAGACTCTGGAATAGCCTGCCAGAGAACCTGAGGGCGGCCGAAACTATGGACATATTAAAAAGGGATCTTAAAACACACCTTTTTACATCTGCTTTTCCTTATGATGTTTTTTACTCTTTCAGTGTGTATTCTTATATATTTTTTTATCCTCTGTTTGTGTAGTAAATATTTTTTTTAAATGGTGTTTTTCCCGTGAAGCGCATTGCATTGCATCCATGTTTGAAGTGTGCTATATAAATAAAGCTTGATTTGACTTGAATATCAGCCATGTCTGCAAAAGCACTACTGTAAATACTGCAGTAAACTACAGTAATGTCTGCAAAAACAATGCAGTAAATACTACAGTATACCACAGTCATGTCCGCAAAACCACTACGGTAAATACTGCAGTATACTACAGCCATGTCCGCAAAAACACTACAGTAAATTCTACAGTATACTACAGTCATGTCCACAAATACACTACGGTAAAGATTACAGTTTATTACAGTCATGTCCACAAAAACACTACAGTGTAGTAGTAGTACAGTGTAGTACATAAATATAGTAATACTACAGGATTTAGACCATGGTGTAATATCGTATATTGTATTTCTGGCATGTTGACTTTGTGATCTTAGTTTATTAGGAGATTTTACTCAGCTTTGCAACATACCACACATATCTGTTACTTCACAGGCACCATTCTAGTAATCTCACTCCCTCACCATGATTGTTTTGAAGTATAGACTCCGGTTACAATGGTTCAGGTAGACCTGTAAGGGCACATCAACAGAATTTTCACCTTGTCAGCTCAGGGATTCAAACCAGCAACCTTTCAGTTTCTGGCCCAACACTCTTAACCGCTAGGCTAACTGACGCCTGTAAGGACTGCCTCTGACCATCAGTGCTGGACAATGGCTTTCATTAGTTATCAGAAACATCCAAGGCATCCAGTCTGAAGGTCTTCTTTGTTGGTTGAGGCTAAAAGTGTAGCCTCTCCATGAAAACCACTCGGAGGTGAACATTTCTCGTGTTGGACGACAAGCTGAAAATAATATTCATGATAACACAAACAGTTTCTCAAGAAAAAAGTGTTTTAATGAAATTAGGATTCTAACTCATTGTTGTCGGATACACTAGAAATTTGAGTATGACATACATTTTTTTATGTTTAGAAGCTTACCTTCTTCACATCCTTGTAGCGAACACAGTCAATGTGGGTGTTATTGCTTGTGATGTTTTTGTTACAAACAACACAGATTATATAGGGCTACGGAGAAAGGAGATAAAGTAAGATGTTATAGACGTAGAGAGTGGTTGATTGACTATATCAAATACTGAAGTGCTGCATTTGGACATGGGGGAACTTGAACTGTCCCCGTTCGCTTTGAATTCAAAGTCCAGAGTCCAGATAAATGAAATAACTTAACTGAGGTCTACCCTTGTCTTGTGCTTCAGTTTCATTATCTACACCAATCAGAAAATATCACAGAGGGCTACGCCTCTAATTACACACATGGAGGAGCCGAACTGCATGACCCCATCCACATCGACTGGGCTGCAGTGGATCGGGTCGAGAGCTGTAAGTTCCTCGGTGTCCAAATCACTAAGGACTTAAAATGGTCCACACACATGCACACAGCCGTGAAGAAGGCGTGACAGTGCCTCTTCACCCTCAGGAAGTTGAAAAGGTTTGGCATGGGCCCTCAAATCCTCAAAAAGTTCTACAGCTGTACCATTGAGAGCATCTTGACTGGCTGCATTACTGTGAGCTCTCGTTTTCCATGGCCAACATGAGCGAGACGTTTAAGTGTATTAACCCTCGAAAGGCTGCCGGCCCAGATAGTATCCCTAGCCTCGTCCTCATAGCATGCGCAGACCAGCTAGCTGGAGTGTTTACGGACATACACAATTTATACAAAGGTACGTGGACACCCCTTCAAATTAGTGGATTTGGTTATTTCAGCCATACCCGTTGCTGACAGGTGTATAAAATTGGGCAAATAGACAAACATTGGCATTATAATGTCCTTACTGAAGAGCTCAGTGACTTCAACGTGGCACCGATATAGGATGCCACCTTTCCAACAAGTCAGTTCATAAAATTTCTGCCCTGCTAGAGGTGCGCCGGTCAACTGTAAGTGTTGTTATTGTGAAGTGGAAAAGTCTAGGAGCAACAACGGCTCAGCCGCAAAGTGGTAGGCCACGCAAGCTCACAGAATGGGACTGCTGAGTGCTGAAGCGTGTAGCGCGTAAAAATCGTCTGTCCTCGATTACAACACTCACTACCGAGTTCAAAATTGCCTCTGGAAGCAACGTCAGCACAATAACTGTTCATCAGGAACTTCATGAAATGGGTTTCCATGGCCGAGCAGCCGCACACAAGCCTAAGATTACCATGCGCAATGCCAAGCATCGGCTGGAGTGATGTAAAGACTCTAGAGCAGTGGAAATGTGTTACCTGGAGAACTTAATCAAATCAATTCCAAGTTTATTTGTCACGTGCGCAGAATACAACAGGTGTAGACCTTACAGTGAAATGCTTACTTACAGGCTCTAACCAATAGTGCAAAAAAGGTATTAGGTGAACAATAGGTGAGTAAAGAACTAAAAACAACATTAAAAAGACAGTGAAAAACAGTTGCGAGGCTATATACAGTAGCGAGGCTTTAAAAGTAGCGAGGCTACATACAGACACCGGTTAGTCAGGCTGATTGAGGTAGTATGTACATGTAGATATGGTTAAGTGACTACGCATATATGATGAACAGAGAGTAGCAGTAGCGTAAAGAGGGGTTGGCGGGTGGTGGGTGGTGGGACACAATGCAGATAGCCCGGTTAGCCAATGTGCAGGAGCACTGGTTGGTCGGGCCAATTGAGGTAGTATGTACATATGTACATGAATGTATAGTTAAAGTGACTGTGCATATATGATAAACAGAGAGTAGCAGCAGCGTAAAAGAGGGGTTGGGGGGGGGGCACACAATGCAAATAGTCCGGGTAGCCAATCATGCTTCATCATCTGGCAGTCCGACAGACGAATCTAGGTTTGGCTGATGCTAGGAAAACGCTACCTGCCCCAATGCATAGTACCAACTGTAAAGTTCGCTGGAGGAGGAAGAATAGTCTGGGGCTGTTTTTCATGGTTCGGACTATGACCCTTAGTTCCTGTGATGGGAAATCTTAACGCTACAGCATACAATGACATTCTAGACAATTCTGTGCTTCCAACTTTGTGGCAACAGTTTGGGGAAGGCCCTTTCCTGTTTCAGCATGACAATACCCCCGTGCACAAAGCGAGGTCCATATAGAAATAGTTTGTTGAGATCGGTGTGGAAGAACTTGACTGGCCTGCACAGAGCCCTGACCTCAACCCCATCAAACACTTTTGGAATGAATTGGAATGCGGACTGCGAATCAGGCCTAATCGCCCAACATCAGTGCCCGACCTCACTAATGTTCTTGTGGCTGAATGGAAGTCCCACAGCAATGGTCCAACATCTAGTGGAAAGCCTTCCCAGAAGAGTGGAGGCTGTTATAGCAGCAAAGGGGGGACCAAATCCATATGAAGGCCCATGATTTTGGAATGAGATGTCCGACGAGCAGGTGTCCAAATACTTTTGGTCATGTAGTATATTCAATCTCTCCCTATCCCAGTCTGCTGTCCCCACTTGATTCAAGATGTCGACCATTGTTCCTGTACCCAAGAAAGAAAAGGTAACTGAACTAAATGACTATCACCCCGTAGCACTCACTAACTGTCATCATGAAGTACTTTGAGAGGATAGTTAAGGATCATATCACCTCCACCTTACCCGACACCCTAGACCCACTGTAATTTGCATACCGCCCCAATAGATCCACAGATGATGCAATCGCCATCACACTGCACACTGCCCTATCCCATCTGGACAAGAGGAAAACCTATGTAATAATGCTGTTCATAAACTACAACTCAGCATTCAACACCATAGTACCCTCCAAGCTCATCATTAAGCTCGGGGCCCTGGGTCTGAACCCCGCTCTGTGCAACTGGGTCCTGGATTTCCTGACGGGCCGCCCCAGGTGGTGAAGGTAGGCAACAACACCTCCACTACGCTGGTCCTCAATACAGGGTTCTCTCAAGGGTGCTTGCTCATACCCCTCCTGTACTCCCTGTTCACCCATGACTGCGTGGCCATGCACGTCTCCAACTCAATCATCAAGTATGATTACCAACAACGGCAAGACAGCCTACAGGGAGGAGGTGAGGGCCTTGGTGGAGTGGTGCCAGGAAAATATCCCCTCCCTCAATGCCAACAAAATGAAGGAGCTGATTGGAAACTTCAGGAGACAGCAGAGTGAGCATGCCCACATCCACATCGACGTGGGGAAGGGGAAAATCTTCAAGTTCCTTGGCGTACATATCACTGACAATCTGAAATGGTCCACCCACACAGACAGTGTGGAGATGAAGGCGCAACAGCACCTCCTGTTTGACTTGGAAATTTGACTTGGCCCCTAAGACCCTCACAAACTTTTACAGATGTACCATTGAGAGCATCCTGTCGGGTTGTATCGCCGCCTGGTACGGCAACTGCACTGTCCCCAACCGCATAGCTCTCCAGAGGGTGGTGCGGTCTGTCCAAGGCATCACCAAGGGCACACTGCCTGCCCTTCAGGACATCTACAGCACCCGGTATCACAGGAAGGCCAAAAGAATCATCAAGGACCTTTGCCACCCAAGACACGGCCTGTTCACCCCGCTACCATCCAGAAGGCGAGGTCAGTACAGGTGCATCATAGCTGGGACTGAGACTGAAAAACAGCTTCTCAAGGCCATCATTCTTCAAAGTAGTCACCCTTTGCCTTGATGACAGCTTTGCACACTCTTGGCATTCTCTCAACCAGCTTCATGAGGAATGCTTTTCTAACAGTCTTGAAGGAGTTTCCACATATGCTGAGCACTTGTTGGCTGCTTTTCCTTCACTCTGCGGTTCAACTCATCCCAAACCATCTCAATTGGGTTGAGGTCGGGTGATTGTGGAGGCCAGGTCATCTGATGCAGCATCATCACTCTCCTTCTTGGTCAAATAGCCCTTATACAGCCTGGAGGTGTGTTTTGGGTCATTGTCCTGTTGAAAAACAAATGATAGCCTTGAATTCTAAATAAATCACTGACAGTGTCACCAGCAAAGCAACCCCACACCATCACACATCCTCTTCCATGCTTCACGGTGGGAACCACACATGCGGAGATCATCCGTTCACCTACTCTGCGTCTCACAGGGACACAGCGGTTAGAAGCAAAAATCTCAAATTTGGACTCATCAGACCAAAGGACAGATTTCCACCGGTCTATTGTCTATTGCTTGTGTTTCTAGGCACAAGCAAATCTCTTATTATTATTGATGTCCTTTAGTAGTGGTTTCTTTGCAGCAATTCGACCATGAAGGCCTGATCAAATCAAATCAAATTCTTACATCAGCTGATATCTCAAAGTGCTGTACAGAAACCCAGCCTAAAACCCCAAACAGCAAGCAATGCAGGTGTAGATGCACGGTGGCTAGGAAAAACTCCCTAGAAAGGAGTTTCTGCCGCAGGCAGAACAGTTGAAACTGGACCAGCAGCACGGCCAGGTGGACTGGGGACAGCAAGGAGTCATCAGGCCAGGTAGTCCTGAGGCATGGTCCTAAGGCTCAGGTCTTCCGAGAGAGAGAAAGAAAGAAAGAGAGAATTAGAGAGAGCATATGACTCACGCAGTCTCCTCTGAGCAGTTGATGTTGAGATGTCTCTGTTACTTGAACTCTGTGAAGCATTTATTTGGGCTGCAATCTGAGGTGCAGTTAACTCTAATGAACTTATCCTCTGCAGCAGAGGCAACTCTGGGTTTTCCTTTCCTGTGACGGTCCTCATGAGAGCCAGTTTCATCATAGCGCTTGATGGTTCTTGCGACTGCAAGGTCTTGAAATTTTCCAGATTGACTGACCTTCATGTCTTAAAGTAATGATGGAATGTCGTTTCTCTTTGCTTATTTGAGCTGTTCTTGACATAATATGGACTTGGTCTTTTACCAAATAGGGTTATCTTCTGCATACCACCCCTACCCACAACTGATTGGCTCAAACACATTAAGAAGGAAAGAAATTCCACAAATTAACTTTTAATAAGGCACACCTGTTAATTTAAATTAATTTCAGGTGACTACCTCATGAAGCTGGTTGAGATAATGCCAAAAGTGTGCAAAGCTGTCAACAAGGCAATTGGTGGCTACTTTGAAGAATATCAAATATAAAGTATATTTTGATTTGTTAAACACTTTTTTGGATACTACATTATTTCATATGTGTTATTTCATAGTTGTGATGTCTTCACTATTATTCTACAACTTAGAAAATAGTAAACATAAAGAAAAACCCTTGATTGAGTAGGTGTGTCCAAACTTTTGACAGGTACTGTATATATATTCTGGACTCTGACATTGCTCTCCCTAATATTTCCATATTTTTAAATTCCATTCTTATACTTTTTCGACTTGTGTACACTTGTGTGTGTATTGTTGTGTATTGTTCGATATGACTGCACTGTTGGAGTTAGCAACACAAACCTTTCGCTACACCCGCAATAACATCTGCTAGATATGTGTATGCGACCAATAACATTTGATTTAAACTTGATTTGATTTGGCAATAGCACCGCCCTCGATCGCATGGTGATACAGAAGGTTGTGCGGACAGCCCAGAACATCAGTTACGCCAAGCTCCCTGCCATCCAGGACCTGTATATCAGGTGGTGTGAAAGGAAGGCTCGGAAAATCATTAATGTCTACAGCCACCCAAGACATAGACTGTTCTCTATGCTTCTGCACGGCACGACGTACTGGTGCATCAAGTCTGACACCAACAGGCCCCTGAACAGCTTCTATCCCCAAGCCATAAGACTGCTAAATAGCTAACAAAATCGCTAACAAAATGGCTACATGGACTATCTGAGTTGGCCCTTAATTTTTGCACTGTCTCTATTCACAATCACAGGGCCCTACACACTCACGCACACTGACACTCCAACACACACACAAACACTCACTCGATCATTTGCTCACACACACACATAATATGCACATACATTTATACTGACTACACACACACATAAACCCATTCACATGCAATCATCATATACGTTGCTGCTACTCTGTTTATCATATATCCTGATGCCTAGACACCTTACCCCTATACATACAGTATCTACCTCTTTCGATCCAGTATCCCTGCACATTGTAAATATGGTACTGGAACTGACTGACTATGTATATCGTATGCTTACTTACTTTCTCATTTTCTTCTTATTTCTTATTTTTTATTTCTTGTGTGTTTTTGTTCTACCTGATGTAATTATTTTGTGTTACATTGTTATTGGTTACTGCATTGTTGGGTTTAGAGCTTGCAAGAAAGGCATTACACTGTACTTGTGCATGTGACATTAAAACCTGAAACTGCTGCCATGAAGTACTGCTCTACAACAGAGCATGCACTAATCTGGAGCAGTCCAATGTACTCTTAACAAGATTGAGTGTAATTCCTTTACAAGAAAACTATTTCAAATAGTATGTGGATATTTAAAACTCACATGTTAACGAGTGATAAGAGCATAGTAGTCACACACATGGAGGATCTGAACTACCCACCATTCTGGATTTAAATTCACAGTCATTGCGATGTTTATGTTCACTGTTACTACTGCCTTTACGGCAGACTGTTGCTTTCAAGAACAAGTTGATTCTAACTTCCTTAGCTTTGATCTATAGACCGAAAAAGGGAAGGAGCTGTTTTTGATAACAGTGAATCATACATAAAAAAAACCATATTCAAGACTAAAATGTATAGTTTAATCTTACCACAGATTTTCCAGAAGTTTGATGTGATCTTTTGGATTGTTTTTCTGAAGCTTATATTAACATATTTCTTCTCAACCTCCCGCAGCATATCATAGTTGCTCTGTCCCTTAGCTGTAAACTGCAAGGCTGGTGATTTAAATTCTTGGAAGGCTCACAACTTCCTCCAGCTAAATCAAGATTATTGCTGGAGCCAAAGCACAGAGAAAGAACCGCACATTTTAATTAATGGGCAATAAAGATAAAACACAAGGTAAAAAACCTAGCTGTCATTTTAGATTCTGAACTCAATATCGAATCACACATTAGGAATGTGACCAAAATATATTTTGCCACCTGAGGAACCTTGATAAGGTGCGGCCGTTTCTTTCTAAGGCTGGTACAGAGAGACTCATACATGCTTTTATTACAAGCTGGCCTGACTACTGAAATGCTCTCCTGTCTGGTCTACCCAAGAAAACCATTGGTCAACTGCAAAACATACAGAATGCTGCAGCACTGGTACTGACCAAGACCAGACGGAGAGCACACATTACATTGGTTTTAAAGTCTCTGCACTGGCTGCCTGTGAGTTTTAGTATAAATTGTAAGATTCTTCTATTGGATTTGAAATCAATCCACAATTGTGCTCCCCAACACATGTCAGACATGCTTTTTAGTTATGTACCCAGTAGGTCCCTCAGGTCCTCTGGCACTGGCCTTTTAACTATCCCAAAGCCTAGAACAAAGAGGCATGGAGAAGCAGCCTTTAGTTACTATGACCCCAGACTCTGGAATAGCCTGAGCCTGGGGTCATAGTATACTACAGTCTACTACTGTTCTTAGTTTATTAGAAGATTTTACTCAGCTTTGCAACAAACCACACATATTTACTACAGTACCTCACAGGCACCATTCTAGTAATCCCACTCGCTCACCAGGATTGTTTCAAAGTATAGACTCTGGTTACAATGGTTCAGGTAGACCTGTAGGCTCCCATACCTGCCATGCTGTGGCAGACTGACTGATTGGAGACAGTTATTTGTGGCATTCCTCCAAAGCTTCAGAAAGCCCATTGTTGTTGTGGGATGGTAAAGGACTTAGTGGGTCCATATTACAGGTCCACAGTTTAATCAAACTCCAAAGCAGAACCACCTTTGATCTGCACACCTCCTCTCGCGTCTCTGTCCTCCACACACACACACACATACACACATTCCACGTGCACAATTGCTCCTCCCTACTTATCACACTGCATCTGTACATGGGCGCTTTCTATTCATCATCCCTGTTTTGACACTTGGGCTCATTAAAGAGGCACAGGAGATAGCAGTGGGGTCAGAGGGAGGGGGAGGTTAGGGGGGAGAGGTAACACCCCGGTGGCGTGAGGCTGGAGCTCAGCCCTGTCTGCTCTAACGGCACCTCTCACCCACATGCTGGCTGTTATCAGGGCTCTTCTACACTTAGGGACAGGGGAGCGTTACTGTTGACAGGGCCCAGTTACCTTCTCTCAGCAAATGCACAAGTAGAGCCATGCTGCAACATGGCTCGTCGCCATTCTCTGTGCTGCTGACTTACTCATTCCTATTCGCTAAAATAAAAGATCTTTGAGAGTTTTATAGTGAAGTGTAATTTATTGATTGTTTGGACATCAGATCATCATCATTCTTCAGACTACTGCAGTCAACAAGGTGTCATATAATATACCAATATTGCATCTCTCTCTCTCTTTCTCTCTCCCCCCTTCACCACTCCCTCTCTCTCTGTCCTCCTCTTCCTCCATGTCTCCCTCTCTCTCTGCTCATTGCAATACAGTGAAATTGAATTACCAATTTCAATGCTTTCTCTACCCTGCTAGCTGGATGGCTTTTCCCACAGACAGCTCCAAGGGAAGGAGAGGGGGGCAAAATGTACACGGAGACAACAGCTTGTGGGAAAGAGATATAATTAAATCAGATCCCAAATGCAGCTTCTCTTTTCATGAAACAAATCAACAGAATTCTAAATAGTTCATGCATTACGGAAAATCTGAAGAAACAGATGTACACTTTATGAAGTTAGAATGTTGTATTTTGTTGCAGAATGCTGGGTCACTAACAACCAAAGTATGCACTCAAGAAATTAAACCAAAGCTCAGAGAGAACTGGGAAAATCTGCTGCTTGCATAAGCAAAAATGTAATGACTTAATGGAATGATATGTTTAGACGATAATGACAGGTACGTTTTAATTGATTTACCCCCAAAAATTGTAGCACATTAATGTTCCAGCATGTGTAAAACTTGACAAATGAGAATTGTCATCACATATTTCAGATGATACAATTCATTTTCTGTATTATGAGAAATGCAATACACCAAGACCCTGTATTTAAACAGCCTAGCCATCCCTCCCTGTTGGAAAGATTTCCACTTTACATCCTTGCCATTATGAGTGTAATGAGCCCAAAGACTGTGAACCAGAGCCCTGTGAAACACACAGGGCTTCATTAGGAGTGAGTGTGAAACTGATCTGTCCCTCTCTCTCCTCAGAATCAGTTGCAACTGTGTTATCATACGTAGCTCATCATAAGCCTAACAGCTCCAGCACTTAACCTCCCTGGAACAGAATGAATGACAAAGGTATCAGTAATAGGAAAAGGTGGGGGGACATGGAGCAGGATGCAGAGTTTCTAAAAACAGAACTCAATCAAGTGATCAGAGATAGGTGCGTGGCTCCAGCTTCCATTGACAAACCTCAGGGTGGCTACTGAGACACACAGACACTCCCTTTCACTTTGACAGGATGAGATACCCTATCATTGACATTTTATCTAGTAAAGGAAACTGGTGTATGACACTGTCACACATTTGGAAATAGACCATTGTGTGTACTGGAATGATGTAATGAATTTGTTTGAATCTCTTGGTCTTTGTCTCTCTTCAACTTGCAATCCTGTAGCAACTAGAACCATTTATAGAGATCTATATAGAGTACCAGTCAAAAGTTTGGGCACAACTACTCATTCAAGGGTTTTTCTATATTTTTACTATTTTCTACATTGTATAATAATAATGGACATCAACATTATGAAATAACACATATTGAATCATGTAGTAACCAAAAAAGAGTTCAACAAATCAAAATATATTTTATATTCGAGATTCTTCAAAGTAGCCACCCTTTGCCTTGATAACAGCTTTGCACACTCTTGGCATTCTCTCAACCAGCTTCACCTGGAATGCTTTTCCAACAATCTTGAAGGAGTTCCCACATATGCTGAGCACTTGTTGGCTGCTTTTTCTTCTATCTGCGGTCCAACTCATCCCAAACAATCTCAATTGGGTTGAGGTCAGGTGATTGTGGAGGCCAGGTCATCTGATGTAGTACTCCATCACTCTCCATCTTGGTCAAATAGCCCTTACACAGCCTGAAGGTTTGTTGGGTCATTGTCCTGTTGGAAAACAAATGATATTCCCTAAGCGCAAACCAGAAGGGATGGCGTATCGCTGCAGAATGCTGTGGTAGCCATACTGGTTAAGTGTGCCTTAAATTCAAAATAAATTACGGACAGTGTCACCAGAAAAGCATCCCCACACCATCACACCTCCTCCTCCATGCTTCATGGTGGGAACCACATATCCAGAGATCATTGGTTGGAACCAAAAATGTCAAATTTGGACTCATCAGATGAAAGTACAGATTTTCACCGGTCTAATGTCCATTGCTTGTGTTTCTTGGCCCCAGCAAGTCTCTTCTTCTTATTGGTGTCCTTTAGTAGTAGTTTCTTTGCAGCAATTCGACCATGATGGCCTGATTCACGCAATCTCCTCTCAACAGTTGATGTTGAGATGTGTCTGTTACTTGAACTCTGTGAAGCATTTATTTGGGCTGCAATTTCTGTGACTGGTAACTTGGAGGCAGGTAGCTTAGTGGTTAGTGCGTTGGACTAGTAACCAAAAGGTTGCTAGAACGAATCCCTGAGCTGACAAGGTAAAAATCTGTCATTCTGCTTCTGAACAATGCAGGTAACCCACTGTTCCTAGGCTGTCATTGTAAATAAGAATTTGTTCTTAACTGACTTGCCTAGTTAAATAGAGGGTTAAAAAAATCTCTAATGAACTTATCCTCTGCAGCAGAGGAAACTCTTGGTCTTCCTCTCCTGTGGCGGTCCTCATAAGAGCCAGTTTTATCATAGCGCTTGATGGTTTTTGCGACTGTACTTGAAGAAACTTTAAAAGTTCTTGAAATGTTACGGATTGAATGACCTTCATGTCTTAAAGTAATGATGGACTGTTGTTCCTCTTTGCTTATTTGAGCTGTTCTTACCATAATATGGACATGGTCTTTTACCAAGTAGGGCTATCTTCTGTAAACCACAAATGCCACTTTTAACTTTTGACAAGATTAATTGAAATGCATTCCAGGTGACTTCCTTATGAAGCTGGTTGAGATAATGCCAAGAGTGTGCAAAGCTATCATCAAGGCAAAGGGTGGCTACTTTGAAGAATCTCAAATAAAAAATATATTTTGATTTGTTTAACACTTTTTTGGTTACTTCATGATTCCAAATGTGTTATTTCATAGTGTTGATGTCTTCACTATTATTCTACATTGTAGAAAATAGTAAAAATAAAGAAAAACCCTTGAATGAGTAGGTTTGTCCAAACTTTTAACTGGTATTCTATATGGCTCTCATATACACAATGCAATAGTAATCTAAATAAAGAAAGTATTGCTTATAAACCAACAGGTGTGCTCTTCCGACAGCCCTCTTCTTGGAGAACCGTCTACTAAACCACTTCATCGGTAATCTGGGTCAAAAACCTGAATCATGTTGTTCCCTACTTGGTAAAGCACATGTTAAAATATAAACACCAAGGCCTTAAAGATGGAATCTGCATTAAGGGAACCAGCGCCACTGTTCTACCCAGTCCTTCTGTTATTATTTTGTTGACGAAATGGTGTTGAGGAGAGTCCAAACGGAAGTGAGCAGCCTGGTAAAGAAAATTGAAATGGTGTCCGAGGGGAAAAAAACGGTGTTTGTTGTTTGCAGTAACCTCTTTGTTGTTGTAATATCCCAAACGGACGTGGTAGTTCCACAACTAAGGATTCCAAAACAATGGATGTCGAAGTCACTGTATGCGTAACCTTGTGTCCCTCCCTACTTCCAGGTGTCCTCTGTCTGTGTTGTTTCTGCCTGGATCTTTCCCAGGCCTCTGTGAAGTGGCTGCCCAGCAGGCCTTTGGCACTTGGGGATGGTCCAAGGTGAGAATGGGGGTTATTCACACCTTCCTGGCAGCAGGGGTTTCTCCTCCACAGTGGTTAACGATGTGGCAGCCAGCTCCCGAGTTCCTCCTCATTGACCCCCCAATTTACACACGCACGCACACACACTTCCCTTTGGGTCTATTATGGTCAGTCTGCTTCATTAGAACATGTATTACAATCACCTAGAGTACAACAAGCAGACCTTGGGCTCCTCCCTCTAAAAGGTATATTAGGGAGTTCCTGGTAGGTTGCTGTTTGACAAGACCCTGTCAACGGGAAGCACGTCTTCTTATCAAAGAAACAGGCTGGTGGCATGTACCTGCCTATTAGGAGGGATTCCTGTTTACTGCTCAATTACCCAGCTCATCTGAAGGACGGCATCTGTCCTCAGGATGCTGTGGTAGTTTAGGATGGGATGAGTAGGTGCCCTTTACTGCTAGAGTAGCAGTGGTGATTTAGATAACTCAACTCAGACCCCACTATTTAAACAGTGGCATTCTAAGGTCCTTCCATTACAGAATCCTCACACCATAACGTTTGTGTGGAATTCCTCCTTGTTCTGCATTGGTCTACTAGTACAAAACAGTTTAATCTCTTTAGGGACAAATATCACGAGGTGACATTGATTCCTTTGTGACTAAATGTCTAGATGAGAAACGAACTAAATGAGTAAGCCCACTTTTGAAGTGGTAAGTATTAGCAGCATACCATGGTTACCGTATAGTGTAATATATTAGTATGCCTATGTCGCTTGGTTTCCTGTGGAAAGATACATCTGAATCAAAATTGGAGGTTCTCATTAGCACAACTATAGGAGGACAGGATGGCACCATGGCCGAATCCTAGCACTTCCACTGACTCTCACGTAACAGTAGCCAAGGAGTCCACGTCCCTTTAAGACATAAGATCAAGGCAACACCTCTATTCAGAAAAGCTGTCTTAGCTTGGAGTCTGACAATGTGAAACATGGACAGTGCTAAAGCAGCATCAAAGCCTTTCATTGCCACAGAGGCGGGATCAAAGGGTCTGCTCTGTTGAAGAGCGGTCGTCACTTCCCCATTATTTATCATAAGGAACCCATGGGAGGGAGAAAACACCTGAGTGACTCTCCTCATGCTGATCCTCCACAGCTCAGGTCATGGAAGAGAGGACCCTGGCCCGTGGTGACCCCTGCGCCTCCCTCTTAACCCAGGGCTTCAAGCATGTGATTGACATCGGGTCAGAGGAAGTGCATGGCATCTCCTCTCCAGGTGCCATTTGGGTGGAAATAGCTAGTCCATTTATTACCCAGTGTTACTGAATGTGGGGCCGGCTGGCAGGGGCAGAAGTTTCCATGGAAAAAACCCAGGAGAAGGAATATGCAGGGGCATCTGAGGTTGAAGGTGGGAAACCTAGCCGTGCTTGTTGGACCTGTTCAGTTCAATGGCTTTTAAATGTACATGTAATTGGCTCTTTGTGGCATGACTGCTGTTAGGCCCAGGAGAGGGTGACTCCTTGCCTAACTACAAAGCCATATGCTACTGGGAGTCAGTCTCGCAGCTCCTCTGTCACCGGCCCTGCTAAAGACTTGCTAAATGATCACAGGGCTCATTGGACCCGCAACGCTGCTTAGAATGTTCCAGATGTCATCTTCGAGCCAACAGCAGTATGTCAGTTTCTCTCACATTATCCAGAAAACATAATCAGAGATAATGATTGCCAAAGGAAAGGGCCACCAATTCACATTTCCAATAGCATAAATCTTTGATAGATGAAAGTACCTTGATTTGTATCATTCTGCCTGTGTCATTAATAATAATTAGGGGATCACGGTGGGAAAGAGGCAACAGTCCAAATCCTTGGTGAAATCTTCCTAAAGGGGAGAGAATGGCTCCAGTGTTCTATTGACTACATAGCCTACTATCATCCTCACTGCACCATCTTTCTGGTGGCAAAATTTGACAGAATACAGTAGCTGTAAAGAGAAAGAGAAGGGACATTTAAGTGTAAGAATCTAAGCCACACTGGCCTTCTGTGACCGGGAGAATGCAGCCGGCTGCAAGCCTGCCGTCCTCCCCCGGCTGGCAGACTGCTGCCACAGTGACCCCTGATCCACAGCGACCCCTGATTAGTGCCTGAGCACAGAGAGAAAGGGCGGCTGGGCAGCCTGCCTGCCTGCCTCCAGTAAGGCCGAGCTTGAGTCAACACATTTGTGAAGGGATGCAATTTATAAACACTGACATCTAAATATAGTGGAGAGGAACGAGACTTTGCACAAGCCTTCCTGTTAGGAGAAAAGTGATTTAAATGTTGCTGTGTTGGGACTGGGAGCGAAGCAGAGCGTTTCAGCTGAAAAGGCCAGAGGGAGAAGAGGAGACTTCATAATGAGAGGGTTGGTACTAGGCTAAGCACTATTTTGCCCTCTTCGTTACTTTTTATTGTCTTTTCTTGTCCTTTTGGTTGACTCAGTGTCTTGCATCAAAATACACTCAAGTATAATTTACAGAAGTCCCTCGAATGTGGGGGGAAAATAAGACTGGTTTGGATCAGTTTGCCACCAGAACCGAGGATTTTGGGGGTAAACCACAGCATAGAATCTGTGAGGTTTCTTTCTTTTGTTTTCCTAGGGGAGGCTCTATGGCTGTGACTGGACTCACAGTCTCCAGTAAATCACAACTCTGCTATACTTAATGCTTAGCTTGTCTGAGGACATGTGCAGGCAATTTTGGCAGAATATGAAAGACAGAGCTGTTTTTTTATGCAGCAAAATGATTCCCCCAACAAGCAAAACGATACACACGCGCTTACAGCTGCTATACTGCACATTATGTGTCCTTGTGCCTGTTGCATCAACACAGTTTTTTCTGAGTGATTAGTGATCTGGTTGATTACAATCAAAACGTTACTCATTGCTAAAGTCAACCCCAATACATTTGTGCATTTATCAGATGTAACTAAATATTGTTTAAGATACGGCCATTACTTCTGTTTGCTAAAATGATGTGTGCTTCAGTTAGCACGGTTGTTGATCCAATCCAATGGTGGGATCTGGGGATGACGTTGGTGGAGAGCAAATCAAGCCGTTGTTGTCACTATTTGACGATGCTGGTTCAAAATAAACAGATCCAGAGAGACCTGTTGAGGTTTTACTTGACTTCACATTCAGTAAAATACTGTGAACCTGGACTCCAAACCAGGAGTTGATGGCTAAATAAAATGTTAATGGGATGGGTGGATTGGCATAGAGATGAGTGTTTACAGTATATAACTGGGCCTTCTATAGGCCCAAACACCCTTACTCCTCATTAATATGCAACCTAGGCACCTCCCTCTGTTAACCCTCAATATAGATCTAGACAAAAGCCTGCCAGCGAGGGCAATGGTCGGTGACAGTCAGTGGCACATAAACCCAGATCCAACACAATGCTGTGGGAATGAGCTGTTAATATACTGTATGAGCACATCATGGGAATTGTAGCTACTTGCAATAGCACTGCCATAATAAATAAGAGCCATATGTTTAACACAGAGTCGAGGGCAGGGTTTATTCTCCGGAGAGAAGAAAGGCTTTCACACCGGCCACATTAATTGGCCTATTAGCATTTCTAATAGAATGTGCCTCAGCACTTGCCCTTGGTGTCTGGCTGTTTATAAAATCTGCATAGTTAATTAGATGATAACATTCGAGATGGTGCATTCATCTATTCCTGCTCAATATGAGTCTGAATCAGTGACCTAAGCAAAAAATACATATATATTTTTAATACACTGCATATAGCCATTATTATTTTTCCCTAGGTCAGTGGGTCAATTAAAATTGCATAGAAACTTTTCATGTTTTTCTCCTCAATAAATAACACTCCCAAGTTACACTGATACTACATACTGCATAACTGACAAATGTGGGAATGTGATAATGTTGTCATTAACATGATGACTTTGACAGCCATGACTTTGACATCAGCAAGTCATGACCGTTGATGTGACCTACAATTATGTCAAACTGTCATAATGCAGTAGATAATACCAAGCTCAAAGTCATATGAATGATAACTACCTGGGGCGGCAGGGTAGCCTAGTGGTTAGAGCGTTGGACTAGTAACCGAAAGGTTGCAAGTTCAAATCCCCGAGCTGACAAGGTACAAATCTGTCGTTCTGCCCCTGAACAGGCAGTTAACCCACTGTTCCTAGGCCGTCATTGAAAATAAGAATTTGTTCTTAACTGACTTGCCTAGTTAAATAAAGGTAAAATAAAAATAACCTATGGTAGGAATTATGATACAACATTCAAATAAAGCATCACTAACAGTTGACTCTACATAAGACTAAGCTACAGCAGGAGGTCAAAGTAAAAATATCAGTTTTTGTTTTTGGGAAAGTGCTGTATCCTAAAAACATCCTACAATCAGCAGGGATGGTTTGCCGGTCCCTTGAAGACCTGATAGAGATCTTCAGCAGCACAGGGTCAACAGCCAGAACGCACCACGTGAGACTGTGAAAGTCAGTCATGACCGTGCAGGCTAGAGGAAGCCCACGCCTTCCCCTCTGTGCTCGGTCGCTCACATCTCTGACCTCCATGGCAGCAGCTCGCTCCATGTGGTACTTCCATCTCCCCTGCTCTGCACTCTGGGGGGCGGCTCTCATGTGGTGCAGGGCCCTCTGCCGTGATTAGTTCGTACATTGTTTTTACAAACTCTGAATGAACCTCCTTTGGCAGCTACTGTTTTTATTGCCTTCCTCATCCTTGTCATTAAAAACGTTTTGACACCTGAAGCCCACTACCACTTCACATTCTGACATAATTGGCACACACCCATTCACAATTCAACAACATGGAACCTTTTTTTGTGTGTGTGTGCTGGTTGGTATGGGTACCATTATCTTGGTGGGGGTACAGAGAGGCACTTTTGAGGCCCTCAAAAATAAACAATTATTTCAGGTGTATATTTGTTCAGGCTCTCATGAAGCTATAATAACATCCCCCAATTTAGATGAATCTAAAAGTAGGGTTTAAAAACTGAAGATGTTGTAGCCTCTTGTTTTTCTGGCCTGTTGTTCCAGGTATTTCACGGAACACTGTGGTGCTGAGCTACTGTGGTCAGTTGTGTGAGAATAGAGCTCATGCAGCAACAATGCAAGTTCTGTCCTTCCTTACACTCATCACACAGCTGAAGACAACTTTCTTTCTCCTTTGTACGTTGAATGACTTAATCTCCACCAGTATGTAATTTTATCTGTCACTGTTTCATTCAATTAGTCCACAGAATTTCAGCAAGTCACAGCTGCAACTCATAGCCATGTCGTTGTATTCATTCAGACAAGGTTACCCAAAGAGTTTGGTGCACTTTTGAGAACTTTCCCTGCTTTGTAACTGATACAGTAGTAAGTCACGTGTGGGGCTGACATATGGCCACCAGGCATGTGGAATGGAAGGTGGAGTAGAGGGTATAGGGGTTCCTTAAATCTTTTGACTGAAGTCAATACAGCATCAGTTAGATACAGTTGAGAGCAAAGTAGATGGCCAAACGGTGGCATAAGTCTTGAGGATTGGGTTTCAAGTGCTTTGACTTTCTCCCTGGTACTTTGTGTTGGGGAGCTCCTCTCCTCTTTGTGTCTCAGGTTCACTGGAGTGACGGCAGTTGAAAGAACAGAAATCAGACACGGCTAGGCTCAACGGCACACCAAACTAGAGTGTGCACTGAACAACTCTCGCTCTCTCTCTGGGAATGGCCTTCCTTTAGGATATATGCCTGAGGCCTATACCCGAGAGCCATACCTACATGAATATAACGGAAAACAAGAGTATAAGTGCTTTGAATGTGACTTTCCACTTAACATGTCTAAATATTACAAGATATTAAATCATATTGAAAGCAGCATTATTTTTGATGATCTAAATGTAGATATTGAAAGCTCCTAATAGCAGTTTGGTATTCAAACTAATTGTATTATGCACAAAATTGTTAGATTCTTACTTTACAAAGACTTTATTGTCTTCAAAACCCTTTCCACTGACAAAAGTTGCTCTAGGTAACATGCAGTACCAAAGACATTCCTATGTACTAGAAACACCAAAACTTGAGAATAAATGTTTGTAGGCAGGGCTATTTCACTGAATGCCCCCATCACCCTGGCAACAGGATCACTCCATCAGTTCATCCAACAGATGGTGGGTGTGCAACAAGCAGCATATGTTCCAATAAGCACCGGCTATTACTACAGATGGAGGGTGGGAAGGAGGCTGGCACTGAAACATAACCTGACATTTCCTCCTCATTTGGTGCTGCATTGTTACATACCACAAAGCGAGATTAGCCCTACGAGGTGAATAGCACTGGAGAATCTGAAGGCAAATTACTGACAGTCCATTGCATTTTTAGACTGAACGTTAACCAAACTGGGTTTGACAACTGGCTGTATATTACTAGGCAGGATGAGAAATAGGAGGAATGGTTTGCTCATGCTGACATACTGTATGTGTATATATTCACTTCCCCTTGCTGGGTTTTATAGCTCTGTAACAAGGGAGGGTTTCATGGTACAGATGTATGATCTTCATTTGATCAACCTGTTGCAGGGAATTTAAAACTTGTTGTCGATCTGAGGTTTAAAAAGGCTTCTGAAGTTTGTAATTTCCACTTTGGAATTTCAGACTTGATTATCCCTTAGGAAAAATGTATCAACCCCTACAAAAATGTCCATTAATTCTAATACACATTTACTGATACTGCGGGATTATTTTCCTGCTGTAGCAAACTGGCTCAAATTAAGATCCTACATCCGTAGGGTGACTTTGTTCAAAGCAACAGGTGACTTAACCAATTCCCATGGTTTGTTAAGAATGTCCTCTCTCTTTTAGTTCCTTCCTAGGACACGATTTAACCAACATACATTGAATTCAATGGTAGTAGGGCATCCTTCTAAAGTGAGTTGTCACATTAACACCAACTAAACCATGCTTACTGTTGTCAGGCAGACAATACAGAGCTATTAAAAGAGCTGGTTTCAAAGTCAATACTATTACTCAAGCTATTTCGTATTACAGTTCACACTTAACTGTCATCATATGAACAATTGGAGCCATCGGCAGTCCTTTTTGTTTTAAATAATGGCTCTAAATGGGCTTAGATTCCAAATACAACAAAGAGAATACTGAAAGCTATGGGCTACAGTGTTGGCGAGGGCATGATACTGTTTACTTGACATGCACAAAGGCAGACTAGCACTCACACTCACCTCAACCCACTAAATATATGCCAACATCCAGCCAGCACACTACGTGCACGCTCTTTAGGTTGTGTTCTTTTTTTCTTCTCCATTGGTTTTTGACTTTGCGGAAGTCCATCCACAAATGCAGCATCAACAAATCTGGGACCGGTTCCAGACTTTTTAAAGAAAGGTGTCTATTTATTGTTCAGGCTGTAAATATCCCTGGCTATATTTGCTCACTTTGGCTCTTGCCATTTCAAACTATTTTGTTTTTTTTACTATTGTAGTATTCTATAGTTGTCCTATCCCAGCAGCGCGTCATTTTTTATTTGTAAACTACTGTGTTTTGACTCAAGTTATAGGCAGTCCTAAAGGGGCTTATTATAGAAAACAGATTGGACATTCTATAATTATCACCAACACTATAAGTAAACATTTATTGACATTTTGATTGTTTATATTTTCTAAACATACACACAAAATGTTAAATTCAAGCCACAACTAACGGGTACTTGTAATCAACACCTTGATAATGACAATCGAGAGTAGCCAACCAACTGCAGTAAAGGCCCTTTCACAGTTTTTGGCACATGCTACCATCTTCACTATCCCCCCTCCCCTCTCTTCCCACACCCAACCGCCAAAACACAAAGTCAAACTGAAAACAGCAGTGTGCAGGCTTTCATTTCTTTGGGTACAGCAGTCTCGGGGCTCTGGAACGGTTGGCTGTGCCGCCGTGCCTGCAGGCCCCACCCATCCTTCTGTTCCATAGAGGAAACAGAGATGACAGTGTGCCAAGTCCTCTGGTTCCTGTGGCAGAGACCCGCCGCTCTTGCACTCCTGTCTCTCCCCCGGCCTGGCGCACAACAGGCGACTTGCTCCCTGTTATGGCCATGAGGATGGGTGCGCCCCGCCCGTCACGCATTCAGCCACCACAGCCCCCACGCGGCACCTTCAGTTCTGGCCCACTTGGCCTTGACCACAACCACAGAGCCTCTGGGGCAAAGAGACTATATTTACCATTAGGGCACATGAAGCCATGCCATAATTAAATGGGTAATTGGGGACTGTGAAACTCAAAAGGGAAGATGTGTTGCTGTTGAAGCTCCTTTGCCTCTTTCTAGGCTGCTTTTTAACTTACATGCACATATATGCTTCATTTAGCATGGTTTATGGGGGCCAGATTTAAAGACCTTGGTACCAAAATTAATCTTCCATAACTCCACATCTGAACCAGCAATCTTCCGGCTAATGGTCGGAAGATTGGCTACCTAGGCTACCTGCTGCTACACCTTTGACATCATACTAATCGCAGCTAAGACAAACCCCTGTAGGTTACTCATGGATTCAGTCCACTGTTTTCCATAATCAGATTATATGAAAAAGGCTTGTGCAGTAGTGCTCTAACCAGCAGTTTCCTTTCATGGTGACTTCATAGGACTTTCATTGTATTTTGTCTAAAAGCCCATCTATCTCAGTATCATACTGAACCCTGTGACATCACCGTATCAACAACCTTTACTCATTTTTTCTGTAGAAATCGATCGGATCCCTTTCCTGCTCAGTCTATATGTTGCTCTGCCGCCAAGGTCAAGACATCTGTTTATATTGCTTTGTTTTTCATTTTAGCATGTGCTTCATTTTCTGCAGATAAGAGGAAAGAGCTGTGCTTTGACCACTTTGGCCAGGGAATGTGGTGAATTACCACTTGTAGCAGGTGTTCTCCTTGTCAGGAATAGGGAGGCCATGCTTGGTACACCATGCATGTCATCACCCAGCTCGGATAGACCCAAACACTCTCTCCCCATGGGCAGCCCCAGAGATTCTCCGAGTGTAAGCCTAGCGCTGCTCGCTGCCTTCTCTGTGGGAATGTGGCAGCATTCTAAACACTGATAATGGCAGTGGAGCATGGCAGTTGATTTTGATAGCATTGGATGTTGCTCTTGATAGCATTGGATGTTGCTCTTGATAGCATTGGATGTTGCTCTTGTTCAGGGTCTATGACTTCTTTTGAAATGTGACATTTTGAAAATGATGACAATCACATCTGCGTGAATAATCACACAGTAAATTACATTGAAATTATAAAATACCCTAAGTGATACTTGATATAAATACATCAACAAAGTCAAGTAATCTCTCACCACATCTCTGAAGTGATGCTTTGGAGTTTGCTCAGATTCAGAGTAACTTGAACACTACCTCAGATCCCACTGGCCCCAGACTAACATCCTAGCAAAGGGAGAAAATGTAGGGGTAAGAAAGTGGTGTCAGTTGAGCCATTTTTAAACATTTATTCAGCATCGCTATCAAGGGAAATACCGTGTTCTTTCAAACAATGATCTACATATATTTCAGGAGATTGTGTATCCATGGAAATAATCAGAATTCATGTAAAAATGTAATAATTTGTCAAAAACAAAGTGCTCTCTTGGCACAATTTACCCCGGGTATGGGGTAAGTTGAGCCACAGGACAGGGTAAAGTTAAGCCGCCTACACATTTCTGTACCAAATTAAATATTACCACTACCCTTATAAAACAATGTCTATTTTTATTTCCCAAACACAATTCAACCCAATCACAGTCGCTTTAAAATAATTTAAAGCATATTTTAAAACACAGGTTTAGCACCTAACATACACTTTGTACTTGTTAAAACACTTTAAACATAGGCCAGGCCTTGTTGTTATCTCATATCCCAGCGATAATGCCTTGCATTACGCCAGGGAAGAAAATACTTACATTTGCTCAACTGGCCATTGCCTCAATTTACCACAACGCAAACATTTTGACTATATTAGCCCACATAGCTACAAGGATGCACTTTTATGCTAGGTTTAGGACCTCATATTGAAGCTTATACAGACCTCAACTGACGTATGAAACCATCTTAAAAGTATCTAGTTAGAAGTTACATGATGCTTATATCTAAACCTAACACATTAAATAAATTTGACTTGGTGAAAATATTTTTGGAGGACCCAACTTGCTTACCACTTTTTCCATGTGGTTTCTTCCCTCACAGACTCCATTAAATGATGACCTCTTCCTAAACATTTGGTCAAATGACACATTTTGTGTCTGGTTTCCTAGAAAAAAGGGAGACTCAACTTACCTCTTTGGCTCAACTTACCCCCACTGTCACCTATCCCTTGTTATTTTGGTATGTCAATACATACTTTGGGATTTCAGATGCTAAACCAAGTGAAATGTAACTGCTCCCTCAGGTCTTCTTTCACTTGTTACATTCCTGTACCTCAAACAGTTAGTAAAAAATAAAAAAACATCCTACTAAGCCCTTATTCCTCTCCTTGTGACGCATATCCTCTCCTATTGCAACCAATATCTCATACAGTTACATGACCTACATTTCTCCAAGCCAATCCAACTGATAGTGAGGTTATGGTAACACAAACTGTGTTCACAAAGTTCAACACAAGTCGGCCTAATATCAGACATATCCCCTGAGTGTGTTGGGCTGTGCTGCTCTTAACAGGGCAATTCTGTAAGATGGTCCCAGCAAGGCATGTCCACTCAACACTGACAGTCAGGGGAAATCAAGATGGGGGTTCTGCCACCTACATTAAAACCAGAGGGGCAAGACAAATCAGAATATTTTCTTTTTCTCAAGGCAATGCAGAATGAATGGATGCAGCTTGCTCATGCAACAGTATAACAAACGCAGACGCTCACCTAGGTGCCAGATGGTATCTCCTTCTGTTTGGACATGTTCATCTTGGTCTGTTATGTTCTGTGAAAAATATAAAATATGATTAATTATGAATGATATATGATTATGAAAAACAGTTATTCAAAAACATTAAAAAAAACATTACGTTTTAGTCAGCTGGTTGAAAGTCATTCAACCAACAACAGAATCAAATTAGGTTGCTACTGCTTTGTTGTTGGCTGGTTGGAATAAACCTCAATGGCACTACGCCCTGGCCCAGGCAGCAACCTGCAGCTAGTGGCCTGTCTGTAGCCTACCATGTGCCTGTGCTCTAGGACCTCTGCTCTGGGGTCTGTAGTGTTGAGGAGAGGGACAATGCTGTCCTGATGGGGATCTGGTCTGGGGTCTGTAGTGTTGAGGAGAGGGACCATGCTGTCCTGATGGGGATCTGGTCTGGGGTCTGTAGTGTTGAGGAGAGGGACCATGCTGTCCTGATGGGGATCTGGTCTGGGGTCTGTAGTGTTGAGGAGAGAGACCATGCTGTCCTGATGGGGATCTGGTCTGGGGTCTGTAGTGTTGAGGAGAGGGACCATGCTGTCCCGATGGGGCTCCTCTTTGCCTCCACTGCTCGCTGTGATCCACATGCTTCCCTGAGGAAAACACCACACAAAATATTTAAATGCTCTTTTAATTATGAGTTTCAGAGACTTGGTATAAATATTTCGCTGTGGAGACGAAACATTAAGAATCACTCCAAACACAAACCATACAATTCTGTGCTCGCAAAGCGCCACCACCATCTCCCCACAACCCTTGGGTAATGATTACTGGTTGAGTCTAAGACATAAATTGAAGACATACCTTTGTGTACACTGAATAAAAGGAGTAAAAAACTTTTTTTGCAGCATATGGGATCTATAAACTCAGGACAATACTTGTATGAAAGACAGAGACTTAAAATGAACATTGGCAAGGAGACAATAAAAAATAAAAAAAGCCAGTTCTTAAACATCGGCCTCACACACACGCATGGTCGTGGTGGCTCTGTTTTTGTCTTGTTTTTACTTAGCCACTCTAATGATTAGAGGGGCCTCATTATGTTATTAGGGTCAGAATGTTTGTTTCACCTCAGAGGAACTCAATATTCTGGGACCATAACAATTTTTTACTGAAAACCATTGTAGGGTTTATTGTTGGGCTGTGACGATACCAATATCTCAATATTTTTTCCATGGCAAAAATGAAAACACGAAGCAGACGAAAGTCTTTGTTCCGTTTAAAAACCTGCTGTATGTCAAATATTGTGCGCTATAGCTTGGAAAATAAATACACGTGACTGGATGACAACATAACGATGTCTGTTTCCAACATTAGGCCTGTTTTCCTAAATAATTTAAATCAGCTTCGTGTTTTGTTTCCTTGCTACGATCCTAAAGAGTATCGACATCCTGCTATCGTCCTGGCCCTAGTAAGCATGACAGTTTTGGACAAGTTCCCACTCCCATCTATACTTCAACACTTATTTTGAGTTGTTAGATTTTGTTTACAGAACTAGTCGCTTATTCCAAACTTAAGCCCCCTTTCCACACTCAATATCTCATAGTATTTGTGGCCCACAGAAATAGGGTGTCATACATTAATTCAAATACTGTGTTTGGACAAAGAGCAGACATTACAAGTAAAATCATAGCAGCCCAAGCAAAACCAACCAAAGCTAAACAAAATGTAGTTCATATTTCACGTGTTGTTCAATGTCAAGAGAACAAACAGATGGAGAACATTTTTCGTCCGGGTTCTTTTCATCTCCAAAGAGAACCACAGTACGCTGGATGCCAGATGAGCAGTGGGGGTTGAGGACTTTAACAGGCTGGTCCTGGGATGTTATAATTTGGTTGTCTTGTTATGTTACCTAATATAGATCACATCCTATAAAAAGAAACCCAGAATTATTCTTGTTATGACAAAGCATCTTGAGGAGCCAAAATGATCTTCCACTGGAACTTTGCCAATGGACTGAGGCCCAGATGGATCTTATTATAGACTGTAGAGACTACTGGGTAATGTTCCCCCACAAGGGGCACCAACAGTCCTACATGGTAGAGTACACATTCTCTCAACTATAATTCTTTCCTTTTATTCAGAACATATGGATAATAATGATAGGCTGACTCTCCGAGCGTGGCAAAGAGTAGCAATGTCTTTGCCTCAGTAATCAACCAACATTGCAGCATAACTTTGAGGAAGATCCATGTTGCCATGGATTTTTTTTAAACATTAGCCTAAACAAATAGAATAAGCATATAAAAATGTTTTGTAGATAAAGTATATTGAACAGTGATTACCCACTAACTGGGCAGAATGACCTATTAATGTGGCATTATTAGCACGAATGGACTTCGTTGATGTAAATATGTGTGCATTGTTCACCGACACTCGAACCTCAACATGTTTCATTAGTAAAATGAATGGGTCTCTCACCGGGATGTGTTATCCGTGGTCTGGACTGGATGCTCTGGCCACGCCTGCTGCAGATTCCCAAGACCAGCTCTCTCAGAAAACGAAACAGGGATACCCAGGATGCCTAAACAAGAGGATGAGCCAAGTTCAGTTCAGAAAAACAGTTCCCCGCTGAGTGTACACACAAGGTAGGGTTTCCCCTACATGATTTTGACTTCTATTGGTTTCAAAGACAACTTTGGAGCCACAATGTCTGGAAGTTGCTTTTGGGGCCTCATCTAAGGATAGTCACCACAGACATAGTAGCTAATAGCTATAAATCAAACCTACCACCAGTTATAGTAGCTCATATCTACACTAAACAAAAATATAAAACGCAACATGTAAATTGTTGATCCCATGTTTCATGAGCTGAAAGAAAATATCACAGAAATGTTCCATAAAGCTTATTTCTCAAATTTTGTGCACAAATTTGTTTATATCCCTGTTAGTGAGCATTTCTCCTTTGCCAAGATAATCCATCCACCTGACAGATGTGGCATATCAAGAAGCTGGTCAAACAGCATGATCATTACACAGGTGCACCTTGTACTGGGGACAATAAAAGGTCACTCTAAAATGTGCACAACAATGCCACAGATGTCTCAAGTTTTGAGGGAGCGTGCAATTGGCATACTGACTGCAGGAATGTCCACCACAGCTGTTGCCAGATAATTTAATGTTAATTTCTCTACCATAACCCGCCTCCAACGTTGTTTTAGAGAATTTGGCAGTATGTCCAACCGGCCTCACAACCGCAGACCACGTGTAACCACGCCAACCCAGGACCTCCACATCTGGATTATTTACCTGCAGGATCATCTGAGACCAGCCACCTGGACAGCTGATGAAACTCTGGGTTTGCACAAACGAAGAATTTCTGCACAAACTGTCAGAAACCGTCTCAGGGAAGCTCATCTGCGTGCTCGTGGTCCTCACCTGGGTATTGACCTGAGCGCAGTTTGGAGTAGTAACCGACTTCAGTGGGCAAATGCATACCATCGATGGCCACTGGCACGTTGGAGAAGTGTGCGCTTCACGGAAGAATCCTGGTTTCAACTGTACCAGGCAGATAGCGTGTATGGTGTCATTTGGTTGAGCGGTTTGCTTATGTCAACATTGTGAACAGAGTGTCCCATGGTGGCGGTGGGGTTATGGTGTGGGCAAGCATAAGTTACAGACCACGAACACAATTCCATTTTATCCATGTCAATTTGAATGCACAGAGATACCGTGACAAGCTCCTGAGGCCCATTGTCGTGCCATTCATCCGCAGCCATCACCTCATGTTTCAGCATTATAATGCACGGTCCCATGTCACAAGGATCTGTACACAATTCCTAGAAGCTGAAAATGTCCCAGTTCTTCCATGGCCTGCATCCTCAGACACGTCACTCATTGAGCATGTTTAAAATGCTCTGAATCGACAGCATGTTCCAGTTCCTGCCAATATCCAGCAACTTCGCACAGCCATTGAAGAGGAGTGGGACAACATTCCACAGGCCACAATCAACAGCCTGATCAACTCTATGCTAAGAAGATGTGTGGTCACACCAGATACTGACTGGTTTTCTGATTCACACTCCTACCTTTATTTCAAGGTATCTGTGAGCAACAGATGCATATCTGTAATCCCAGTCACGTGAAATCCATATATTAGGGCCTAATGAATTTATTTAAATAGACTGATTTCTGTTATGAATTTTATGAATAAATGACTAAATGATGTATACATTTAACTCATTTAACTATAACTAATTGAATTCTACCCTGTTTTTCTATATTGATGAATAATGTTAGTTCATAAGAAAGAGATTATGTAGCATGTAGGGGGGGGAGAAAGGAATGTCTGTGTGTGTCTAAAGAAAACTAAGTGGATCATTAACCTATGTTTGAGACCAGCTATAAGTCTGTAGAGATAAGGGAAGACAGCAAGAGCCACTCTAGGTTTTCCGTATCCGGGGGGGGGGGCTGGAACTGTCAGCTAAAGGGTAATAAACTGTGGTGAGATTTCAGGAGATAATCAAGATAATAGTGTGTAAATGTATGTGCATTAGTGTGTTGGAATGAACTTTTGGTCAGCTTTGTCCTAGTTGGAGAAGAGGCGGGACCTTTTCTTAGCTATGACGCTGTGTGTAATATATAATGTGATGTACATGGTTTTTGGAGGGGAGATCTCTCGAGAATAAACGCTATTGATTCATTTGGACACGGGTCTATGTCCATTTTATGCAAATAAGGATCTTACAAATTCTTAGAAATGGACAGAGTGTTTGCTTTGTATAATTAAATTGGTTAATGAACATATAGGAAACAAATTCCTTCATCAATTTCCTTATATGAACTGTAACTCATTAAAATCTTTGAAATTGTTGCATGTTACATTTATATTTTGGTTCAGTGTATAATCAATCCTACCACCACTACCACCACTGTTACAGTAGCTAATATCTATAATCAATCCTACCACAACTGTTACAGTAGCTAATATCTATAATCAATCCTACCACCACTGTTACAGAAGCTAATATCTATAATCAATCCTACCACCACTGTTACAGTAGCTAATATCTATAATCAATCCTACCACCACTGTTACAGTAGCTAATATCTATAATCAATCCTACCACCACTGTTTCAGTAGCTAATATCTATAATCAAGCCTACCACCACTGTTACAGTAGCTAATATCTATAATCAATCCTACCACCACTGTTACAGTAGCTTATAGCTATAATTATTCCTACCGCCGTTACAGTAGCTAATATCTATAATCCATCCTACTACCACTGTGTACACTGACTCACATTGCCCTCCAGCAGCTCCTCCTGTGGCCTCCCTGAGTGAGCCAGCAGGTACTTTGAGTGGAAGAGCAGGCCGTCAAAGGTGTTCCAGGGCATCAGCTGTTCCATGGGGAAGGGGCATCCGCAAGCACTGTTGGCGGCCACCAGGTGGGTCAGCCCTCGGACAAACAGAGAGCCCAGCTGAACCGCCCGGGGCTCCACATGAGAGACCTGCAGATTGAAATCGAATCAATAGAGCTCATATGATTCTCTATTCTACATGACAGACAACCAAATGTTTCTATGGGAGTGTTCTGTAATGTATCGTCCTAACTGTATGGCATGACAACAATAGAAGAGTATGCTATAGCACATACTTTATGGAGCCAGGCCAGTTACAGTAAATACACTCTGCCCCAGAGAGTTGATCTGCACAGAGAGGAGAGGCAGGGGTAGCAGCATGACAAGAGCAGTAGCTAGCTAGCCAACAGGCAGATGTTACCTGTACAATTCTCTACATATTAACTAGGACAGGAACGCTAAAAGGTTTAATTTGGCTCTGTACTCCAGCATTTTGGATTTGTGATCAAATGTTTTATATGAGGTGACAGTACATAATGTCACCTTTTATTTGAGGGTATTTTCATACATATCTGTTTTACTGTTTAGACATGAAAGCACTTTATGTATCTAGTCCCCCCATTTGAAGGTATCATAAGTATTTGGACAAATGCACTTATAGTGTATTAAATTTTGTCAAAAGTAGTATAGTATAGTATTTGGTCCCATATTCCTAGCACACAATGACTACATCAAGCGTGTGACTACACAAACTTGTTGGATGCCTTTGCGGTTTGTTTTGGTTGTGTTTCAGATTATGTTGTGCCCAGTAGAAATTAATAGTAAATAATGTATGGTGTCATTTTGGAGTCACTTTTATTGTAAATAATAATAGGATATGTTTCTAAACATTTCTACATTTATGTGGATACTACCATGATTGCAGAAAATTATGAATGAATCTTGAATAATGAATTGTGACAGAGGCCTAAATAAGCATAACCCCCAGAAAATGCTAACAACCCCTGTTTTGGTAATAGAGGTTAGCATGTTTTGGGGGCATGATCTTTGTGCATCTGTAATTTTACATAAAGTGCTTTAATTTCTAAATGGTAAAACAGATATTAAAATACCCTCAAATAAAAACTGACATTCTGTATTGTCACCTCATATGAAACATTTGATCTCAAATCCTAAATGCTGGAGTATAGAGACAAATTAAGTTTCAGCTTCACTGTCCAAATAAATACGTAGGGGAGTGTATTTACCCTCAGGTCTCACCTGGTCCCTCCCATAGGAGATAAGAGGGCTGATTAGGCCCTGCCAACACATCAGCCCAGAGACCTGCCTGCCGCCTGCTCCCCATTCAAACACATCAGCCCAGAGACCTGCCTGCTGCCTGCTCCCCATTCAAACACATCAGCCCAGAGACCTGCCTGCTGCCTGCTCCCCATTCAAACACATCAGCCCAGAGACCTGCCTGCCGCCTGCTCCCCATTCAAACACATCAGCCCAGAGACCTGCCTGCCGCCTGCTCCCCATTCAAACACATCAGCCCAGAGACCTGCCTGCCGCCTGCTCCCCATTCAAACACATCAGCCCAGGGACCTGCCTGCCGCCTGCTCTCCATTCAAACACATCAGCCCAGAGACCTGCCTGCCGCCTGCTCCCCATTCAAACACATCAGCCCAGAGACCTGCCTGCCGCCTGCTCTCCATTCAAACACAGCTTCAGCTAAAGCAAACTAAGAGAGAAGAGAGATCAAGCTAAAAAGGCTGTGGTCAGCAGCCTGTGCCTTCCAGGTACACTGCCCCTAAACAAAGCACTCATCCCATATCTAAACACACATACAGGCAAGCAAGGGAAGCTACTACTTTGGGGCTTGTTTAAAACAGAGTATAGGCCTAAACTGGCCAATTTGACACGTAGTAATTTGACAATGTGTGGCTACACTTGTCCTGTTTATTGGTTGAAAGTGGCAGTTAAGTAGGAAACACATACTTGTGTGTGGGATCCCTGGCCAATTAGAAAACCAGTTACAATGTGTCTTTTTCTCTAAATGCTGAAGTAAGAATACTAATCTCCAGCCATGGATCCACCCTCAGTGAAGAGGGTAAAAGTTGGGAAGAGCCATGTCTTTAAGTAGATGGGTGCAGCTGTCCTCACAGCAACTTCCCCAAAGCATAAACATTCAAATCTCCTCCAACCAGACGCCTGAGACAGTCGACACTCCTGGGGGCACCCCTCTGTGTTTAGGACAACCGTCTCCTGTCCATTACACAAGAGAGGATCTTACCAGTGTATAATTGAAACAGCACCGCACATCCCATTCTGCTGTACAAGCTTAGACAAACAAGTGTCTCATGACCAGGGTTGCAAAATTCCGGGAACTTTCAATAAGTTCCCTGGTTTTCCCGAAATCCCGGTTGGAGGATTCCCGGAATACAGAGGGAATAAGCAGGAAATCTGGAATCCTCCAACCAGGATTTCTGGAAAACCAAGGAATTTATTGAACGTTCCTGGAATTTCACAACCCTACTCATGACACTAGTATAAACTAGGAATGGTCTAATTTGGAGCCCTTGCTGTTGAATAAATGGGTTTATCGGTGTGAGTGTGGTTGAGGGCTGAATGCTGGCTCCCAGCAGCTCCCTAATGCAGTGGCATCCCCTGATCCCCAGCCCTAGGCTGAATGGACATTCCCCCAGTATGAGAAAGCACTGCAGGGGGAGAGAGATTAGAGAGAGAGGAGAGAGATAGACTCTCCAGGGGCATCAGGCTGCTCCTGGAAAGTCTCCTGCCATCTGTCTCCCCCTCCTCCTCTCACTGACCCTCCCCACCCCTGGCCTTCTGAGATTTCAGGCAGATGTGACATACTTCCCGATGGGATGCAACAATGGTGTGGGGCAACAGGTGCGCGTGGAGCCCTGGAGTAGGAAAGGCAGACAAGCTTACACACACTCTGATCTGTCCAGCAGCAGGCTGTCCCCACCCCGCTCGGCACGTGTGCCTCTCTCGCTCCCTCCTCCAGTCCACCCATTCAACACCTGCTAATGTACACTTACTAAATAGAAATCTCCCCAACACAAACAATCACCCCATATAGTCTGGGATCTAGTGTTACACAAGCTGGAGTTTACTGAAGCTGTTATATATACCAACACACACAAAATCCTTACAATGTTCAATGATCACAAGAGAAAGAATGGAGAGTTACACATGATAGTGTCCACAGTGAGTCGATTTCTATTAATATCAGAGTAACAGTAACAATCCTGATTTGACAAGACCAGAGAAACTGACTGATTCTAGCTTTAAGGAGGATGCTATGGAGGCACTGTAAATCAGGAGGTGGCTTCCTGAATGTCTCCCACTAAGCTTTAATTTGTCATTGCTATCATCCATTATCTCTACTGTAAGGAGCCACTATCAACCCGGGCCCAGGAAAACCGCCGCCCGCTCTGGGCTGCTGGGGCAGAAATAGCAGGCATAGTAAGGTTTAAATTAGGGTGGGGAGCTGCAAATAGCTGCTGTGGTCAGTGTCAGGGACAGCTTGGAGTCCGTCGCCAAAGCATCGCTCTCAGGTTCAGGCCACAATTAGAGCAGTTTGGGCAGGAATGTCGCAATGCAACCCAAAATTACACCCCCACCCCCAGCAGTTTCTCCTGCTGCATCTTCTTGCATATTGAGAGAGTCAACCGAGTTTCTTCTGTGGGACTTGCTGTATCGTGGAAAAACATCTTCTTGAATATGCAATTCTCCCAGCCCCATTCTCTTGTTGTTGTCCTGGATGCGGTTAGGGATGTATTTGTTTGAATGTGTCTACACAGTTGTCATTTAAGTGAGTGAATAATGCCTGCCGGTGTGGAGACAAACATTCACAAGACCTAGGGTGGGTCAAATAAAATCAGTGCTCCCTACCTGCTATTGTCTCTCAGTCTGTTGTCAGTAATTTGCTATAAGCCAATCATCCTCCATCCGACCTTCAACACACACTCTGAGGCCTTTGTCAGGCCATTATTTTAAGTGGTTGTTTATTTGCAAACACCTCAATGACTGGGTAGGAGCCATATGATCATGGGCTATACACTATACACTCTCCAATCTTATTAGCAAGTTGTCCTCACATGCAAAATTAGAAGACTTGGATGAGTAGTATAAAGATGCAGAGCATATACTGGAAAGACTTCTATGCCTTCCGAAAAGCTTTCCAACTATCTTCAGTTTTTCGAAAATAGAAGGGTCCCACTTTAAAACAAACAACTTTAAAAGCTAAATGAAGTCTTCACAAACTCTTAATAAGGCCTACATAGATACTACACAAATAATTTATAAGCAAATGTATAACTATATAAGTAACAGGTCTTTATATCTGACACTTTCAGAAATGTGATATAACCCTTTTATAAAGCATCTATAAAGACCTTAAATGGTTTGTCTGAAACAGCCAGAGGACACTAGCATATCTCACTCACCCTTGTGTGAAGCAGTTCTGTGTAGGATTTGTACCTGACACAGATAGCTTGGCTGAGATATGCATCTATGTCTTCCAATGAGAGGTGGCCCACCTAAAAACAAGCATGAGAAGTGTTCTAGTCTGAGGGTAATGGAAACACAGTCTTGTATACAAAACAAACATCCAAGAATGAGAAATCACTGAGAAAACATGAAAAAGGCATTATGCATAGAGCACCCTAAGTGCAGCAGTAGACATAACTATTGTTCCTTATCAGACGCTGATAGCTTCATTGTCTAGAGAGAACCACAGAGAAAAAGTTTCAATCAGAGCATCGGGGGGGGTAAATTATCTATGTGATAATGTCAGTTCTCTTTTCATAACAAAGGTCAATAGTATGAGCTAGAGCAACGGCAACATTGTAAAACCCCAGAGGGGAGACTGGTTCATGTAAACTAACACTCTACTGAGACGAGAGACTGAAGTACAGGCATTTGTAAAGACAGACGAAAAAAAACACTTCACACTAAAACATTGTATTTTCCCCACCTGCATGGCAATGTAGGTCACAAGGCACAGCACAGCCATCAAAGAGCCATCCAGACGATCATGCTCCACTGAGAATTCATCCAACTCAAATACAGCCAAGAAGGTGGAGATGCGGAGGCATTTTGTTTCGGAGTCCTTCCCAAACCATAAACGCTTCAAATCTGGTTTTCCAACATGGCAAGGAAAATATTATTTCAAAGTGAGATAAATCTATCTACAGCACTTTGCATTAATATTCAATCAAATTCTTATTCCACATGAGTGGTTAAATTAATGTTAAGAATTCACAACATACCAGAGTGGTTCAGGGGCAAGGGAGAGACTACTTTGGGGTCCTTTAGTGGGTTTCCAGGAAAAACAAACCATTCCCTCACGGTTGGGGCCCGTCCACCACTGTCTGAGAAAAGATTCATGATAAATGGCAACCTGCTTCATTGAGTTTGTGCCTGGTAGTAAAACTGACAACAAATAAGAATGCAATGTCGTAATAACCATGTAATATTGTAATAACCACGTAATATACAATACCTGGATTTGTGGGTAACAGAATGCCGTAGATGCGTTCTCGGCAAGGTTGATACACAATTGCCTGTGGAGTGAGCTCAGCATCCTCCCTGTCTTCAAGTGTATTACTGCATTCCACCACACCATCATACAGTACATTGTATACCATAAAACACTCTGCTCGCATGTGCTTTTCTTTGGCTGCCTGTAAAACAGGATTCAAAACTAACATCATATTGTTTGGGCTTTTTATGTTATTATCTCTTTAAAACTGCAACAATGTATGTCTGTTTCTTCTATTGAATTACCTGGAGGATGTCAGGACTCAAGTAGCTCTTCATCAGACACACAGGGCTACGAGGAGAGGTATCACTAATGTCCCATAGCGGCTGTTGACCAGGAAGTAGATAGTACTGTACTCCTTTCTCCAGAACCTCTCTATCTGTTAGAGGCAGACAGCTAACACCATGGGCTCCCTCTCTGGACAGCTTGTTGCTACTGATGAAATCTGCTACAGCATAAATCTTCTCCCCTTGAGGTGGAGACTGTGGATGTTTCCTCCTGTAAGCTGCCAAGACATCGCTACGCAGCCGCTGCATCCGCTGCTCTGGCACCACGTCATTACCAAGGAGACACGCGAGCAGAGGGAGCTCACTCTTCTGCAGCTGGAGGGCGTGGCACAGTTTGTCTGTGGAAAACAGCACGGTGGTCATGGTGTCTAGCCTTAGCTGAGCCACAGACAGATAGGGGACTGAGTCATAGATGATGAAGTCTGTGTCCTGCCCCAGGATGCCCATACAGTTGTGACGGAGGGCAAAGCTGGCGATCTCATAGTCGGCCTCGCGAACAGAGCACCAGGTCTCCTGGCCCAGAGACTTGAGGGCAAAGCGAGAGAAGGTGGCCAGCCCTGAGGGGAGGCAGAACAGCTCCCGGCCAGGCTGTTGACCATGATACTTTAAATAGTGGAACACCCTCGCAACCTCCTCGTTGACCTTCAGTCGCCGATTCACCCACTCCACACGTTTTTCTTCTTCCACTACCCCGTCGAAGAAAAACACAAGTCGGATACCTGCAGTCATGAATGCACCCACAAACTCCTTCAGGCAATGCATATACTCTTTCCACTGACCACCATACACCCAGGCTTGACAGCTGTACCAGTGCCTCAGACAGGCCATGCCATCCACCACCAGTGTAGGAAGAGTGGTGCTACTGCCCTGTTGGTGGCTGTTGACATGCTGCCTTGCCATCTCCCTGAAGTCCACCATCACACAGGTTTCTGGACAACATTTCTCCATAAAATACTGCAAGCCTTTTACACCCATTCCTGATACAAAGACAAACAAATTAGATAAATACGTTTTAAATAGTGTGCTGAGCTATTCCGAAAGGAGCAATATTTTACACAAGTTCATACCAGTCAATGTATATCATTCAAGTGAATTAATGACTGACTAAATGGGTAATGCTCACAGAATATTCAGGGAAATAATTTTCACAACAATTGAAACAGTTTCAAAGGTGCACGCTCACTTTGCGCGCGCTTAGATGTGCCTCACTGTCCATGCATTTCAGTCTGCAGGACTTGCATGTAACAGTTGCTACCTAGCAAGCTAAACAACCCCTGGGCCTGGCAAGCAACTACGGGTTTGCACTGTATCTGCATTCAATGCATTGCAGTCTGCGTAACTGTGTGTACGTGATGCACCAAATAGCATTCCTTAATGTGGTCTTACTTACTTCGGCGTTAAGATAACGTGGCAGCATGAGTGCTAGCTAGTCTTCAGCAGATAGGATCACTTCCTGTTTTGAACTGGACGCGTAGTTGCGTCAGCACGTAAGAGCCAAAAACACACGTGCGCGCAGGGATACCTTTTGTTTAACTTTTGCACAGTTTTTAAATTTTATTTTTTATTTTTATTTAACCTTTATTTAACTAGGCTATTCAGTTAAGAACAAATTCTTATTTACAATGACGGCCTACACCGGCCAAACCCGGACAACGCTGGGCCAATTGAGCGCCTCCCTATGGGACTCCCAATCACGGCCGGTCGTGATACAGCCTGGATGTAGACTGTAACGTTCTGCAACAAGGTAACTTGGGTCTGCAACATTTGTTTCGGTTTTTGAAACATCACCACAGTAGCCGTTAGGGATCTTGCAACATAAAGCTTTAATCTGTTTAATAAGAAGTAGGCCTAGGTTATGATTCAGGCCTAGCTTAAATGTTGTCCCTCTTCATACCCTAATAATTGTTGACCCTTTTGAAATAAAGTTGAGGAAAGTGTTTAATCAATAGTGAAGTTGGTTAACTAGGCATAATATTGAATTGATGTTAGGCCTACTGCTGTTGAGGAGAAATAGATCATCCAGGAGTTATATTACTGCGCACACAAAGCTCTATCTTCTATTGTGGCAGTGTCTTGAAAAGTGTGAATGGGTAAGAGCATATGCGGGCTGTCACCACAGGTGCTTACATCTGTTCATCTCTGGGCAGATGCTCCAGGGACATGGGGAGCCATTCTAAAGGGGCACCGCCCCGTTAAATCCACCATTCAGTGGGATGGCGTTGTGTCGTAATTCAGATTGCCTTGCTACAGAATTGGGGTGAGGGGCTCATAACAACGGTCTGATGGTATTTTATCACTGGAGCTCATCCTGTGGGTGAAATAGCGAGGGTGGTTGGTTTTATGGGGGTAGGGATGCAATTGGCTAAAAACAAAAAAGACTGCGGCAAAGTAACAACAATATTTCCTGCTAATTTATTAGGCCTATTTTAGCCTACCTTAGGCTATGTATTTATTTTAGTTCATAATACAACGATGCAAACTATTTTGCAGTGCATACTTTAGTTTGTAGGCCCAGAGGCCTTAATGTATGCTATACGTCTAATCCATTGAATATGGGGTTTTCTTATGGTCATATGCTTAAATGACTAGGGTATAGACCTAGGCCTACGTCTTGATATTGCAGTGTGGATCACCTCTAACCTTTTATTGACTTTCTTCACCCCCCCCCCCCCCCACCCCCCCTCCCAAGGACCCATCCTTGACACACAAGTTTTTTTTAAATACCCAGAAGAGAGGCAGATGTTCTCGGTAAAGCACGCGACTGCCCACCACTCTGCTAAAGAATTCAAGAGTGGCTCAGCAGTACAAATCCGTCCTAAAGAATGCACACAAATACAGGCACGCGCGCACGCACGCTCTCACACACAGACCCACACAAACAAAGTTACCCCAATCTCCCCCCATGACCCCAACAACATACAGGGCACAAAAAACGACCTCTTTGAAATGTGTTTTTGTCCACTCACAGAGCAGCTGGCCAGAGTAATCGGACTTCTTGAAGACAAATGAATCCCATCTCGTTCATAGAATCACAGGTAAGAACACGGGTAGGCTATTGTCATTAAAATAGGGGTAGGGCCAAAGCGAACAGATGATTTGCTATTGAGTTTCTGTCGTCATGGGATTATGCTCCGCTGTTGCCTATCCTTCATCTGGAAGCAATCGAGCCACGCGACAGATTCTTTATCATTGTAATCAACACAAGCCTTTTGCAGCATCACATAGGATGCCGACGAGAGATCCATTGTCCTAAAATAAATCTAGGCCTGGAGGTTCAGCGCACTAAACAAACCTCGTCTTATGTCTGTACTCCCGTTCAGTTATATCACTGAGCGAAACGATGGAGAAGAGATGCCTCAGCACATCTCACCTGTTGCCTGCATGCCTATTTGACAAAGCAAAACTTTAGACACTTCTTTTATTAACTGGTGTCTGTTGATGTTGTTCAAAACAATATACATTCATGTATTATTTACAACTAATAACATATTTATGCAACACAGTTATAACAGCAGGTCATCCTTTTGATCCAAAGGAGCAATTGCCATACCGCGGTACTTCAAATAAGGTCCTAAATTGATGATTAGGTTGTAGAAGTGTACTGTTAACATAGCAACTCAGGCGTTGGCCTATCTGGTCGTTATGGTGTGATGTTCACAGTGTTTATGTTCCCACGAGCAATCTATCCAGAAAAAGTTCTGGCTTCCCTAACCATATGGTCAGAATCATACCGTTGCAGTCTCTTTAACATGCTTCCAGTCCAATTTGGATGAAGACTGCAATATGTAGAGAAACAGTAGAGACATGCAGTTGAAGTTGGGGGGGAAACGCCATTTGGTGAGGAGCAGATGGTTGGCTTGGGGGGCTGTCCGCGTCTAAAGGCGTGTCGTGCCCTTCAGATAGAATCCCCAAGGGCTCCCCCTTGTATTCAAAATCAATGAAAATTAAAGCGCAAAGAAAAGATGAATAGTCAGACCTCGAGTCCCTCCTTTGTTCATTGGAGCTACTGGTGGGCAGGAGTTAAAGTACAACAGCCCCCTATAGAAACACTTAAGTTAAACAGTCTCCCCATAGTCCACCTTCAGAAAGAAGGGGGAGTTCGAATAAGGAGCTTTCTGCTTGATTTAACCAAGACAGAATCGCGTGGCATAAATTAAGTTTGAAAAGAATAAGTGTAGTGAGCATGATTCTGAAGGATTTCACCATGCCTTTCAGTTACGCTTTGCTGCAGTAATCGAGAAATGTGTGCCACGTCAATATAATAAATCCCTGATAGAAGACCGATATGATGATAGAAGGGTTGCGGGAAGTGGTGAATGCGTAAACCTCAAGCACGCGGAATTGCGCACACAGCAAAGACCTGTAAAAACGTGGAGCCACATCCTTCGGATTACTGCATTGAATCAACTGGTTAAATACAATTCAGATCTTAGAACACATATGGCCATGTAGACACATGAATAATGGTATTAGTCATAGTGTTTAAATGTTTTCTCTCCTACTTTTCCTTTGGGTACAAAGGTAGGCACCTATTCCAAATCTTTATTTGGATGTGTCATATCTTGAACATTATAAGGACTGTAAACAAAAAAACACCAGTCAGACATTATGCACACAATGTCTTAGTAAACTCAAGAGTAGATTAAAACACACGAAACAAAAACTTAGCATAATTGCGCATGGGATCAACGCTTTCCTTGTATTTAAACTCCGCTCAAAAATGTAAATGTCGTTGTTGCCACCCGCCAGAAATTGAAATGCCGTTTCAATTAGCGTCCTAATTAAGACCACCCCGACACACACACACACCCTCTCAGTGTCACCAGAGAGAGGCAGAGTAATCAGCTTAGAGCCACCAATACAAATGATGTCCTCTTTCACATGACACAAATCTGTTTCTAAAAGTTTCAGCAATGAAAAAGAATAGACAGTTTACCAGATTTGATAGGCTAGGCCTAGTTGTTGAATAATATCGAAATAATCAAAAAAGGGATGACTTTTTTTCTGGAATAGCAAACTACTTGTTTTTTTAACTGGACTTTGTTGTAGGGACGGCAGCGTGCGCCGAGGGGAGCTCTTTCTCCCTAGTACATTGTGGAGAGAGCAGGTGCTGCTGCCTGAATTAACATACAGCTGAGAGAAACAAAGAAGAAACTTATTCTTACCCCCGCACAATAACAAAGTGCCTTAATGACAGCCACGCGAATGACACACACCAGCTCAGTTTTTACTGCCCAGTGTATAAGAATGGAAAATGGAAAATCTACACATATATACCTAAAGTCAACACAATATTTACAGTTGTAAAAAATAAATAAAAATGAAAGCATTCACCTGTTGATGCTAAAAGTTTTCAAAACTCATAAAAGTGTTGAGGAAACCCATTGTACATGCGTAAAGTGCAAGCATCTACATTTATGTAGTTTGGTTATATTGAATTATATCGAGATAATATCCTTAGTTTTGGGCAAGATTTTTCAAGAGCTATGGGAAAACCTGTTTAGGCTATAGTTGATCGATTTTTCCTTTTGATTACATGTAAATTCATGTTGACCATTAGTTTTACATTATGGTTAAATAAACTAATTGTAATGGTGTGAACAAACAGTTTATGTTGGCAAACAATAACAACATTTAAAAAATGAAATAAAAAGCAAAGTTTCAGAGAAAATGGGGATGAAAAGCTGAAAAAGAAGTTTGAAATAATCTTACATTGGAGGCCTGAGCTATTTGGAGCGGGTACATGGAGCCTACATGGGTCTTACGATGTGGAGATGTTCTGTGATGTAATTTGAGGTTTATGTCAGAGAGGGATGTAAAGGATTCTTGAAGGTAAAAAATTTGTTGGAATGTAAATGAGAATGTTTTGTTTTGTGCCATGGGGAAGGAGGGTTGCACATTTTACAGCTCAGTGACCATTTGGCGATCTTTTGAGAGGGAGGTTTTGAAAAGTGTCCCTTTGTGACAGCTCGAGCCAGATTGGGGAGTAGCTCATTTGCATCTCATTACTCTAGCAGCGCAGTCTGTATATAACCAGCCGCAGGCTGACTGGGATATCAGACACACGCATAGCTACATAGGGAGAATAACTGAGAAAGCCTTGGGGAAGTGTTTTGGATCAGTACAACTTTTTCTCATTATCAATCAAGGGGAAATAAATAAAACACAAGCAACCCTAAAACTGGGTTGTCTCCTTTGCACCCTCAAATCAGAAGTTGTATTGAACTGCATTATCTCATAACTGGATTGGAATTAACGCCTTGGCACGGAATTTCGAGTTCATTCCCACATTTTTCGTCGGGATTTTTTCGTCACCAGCACCACTGTTGAGGATTACATTGTACTGTAAACTTTGTTCATGAAGATACACTGAGAAGCATCGAGATAAACTCCAGTTCCATTCAAAACGTCTGAAGACCGTACTCATTTTATAATTGGGAATTTTGATAACGGAAAATAACTTTCTCGATGATTTTCTGAGCTGGGTCATACATAAATTGCCCTGGCTCGTGGACATTTAACTATTTATTGAATATTCTCACCACAATGGGACGCCAGTCGCTCGCGATAGCTGTCATCCTTTGTATCTTGATATGCCAGGTATTGCGAATTTGACTCTCCCTTGAATTGATTTGTAATTTAAGTGTAGGCATATTCATTAGTCATGTGTACATATAGAAAACATATTACAACCTTAATGTTTTTATTGTGTTTTTACAGGGTCTTGGTTCAGGCGTTTTCGAGTTGAAGTTACAAGAGTTTCTCAACAAGAAAGGAGTGACAGGCAATACAAACTGCTGCAAAGGAGCCTCTGGGATTCAGCAGTGTGAATGCAAAACGTTTTTTAGAATCTGCTTGAAGCATTATCAAGTTAACGTAACACCGGAACCCCCTTGTACCTATGGCGGTGCGGTGACTCCTGTCCTCGGATCAAACTCCTTCCAAGTGCCTGAAACAACTGCAGAAGCATTCGCCAATCCTATTCCATTTTCTTTTGGATTCACGTGGCCGGTGAGTGTTTCAGCGCATTTTTGTAAAATTATACAATGTCGGCTTTGTCAGCATGCTCAGGGCTCACCACTTATGGGGCATTGACAATGTCAGTAACGGTCGTGAAATGTAGCCTATATTAGGACAGGAGGGGGACTTGGGCACGTTTAACAAATGCTATCAGGGTGGGAAACTTCACATCCTCATAGATGGCATATAATTGGCAGCTCTGCGTGAAATTCCTGAAACGTTTCATTTTACAGCTATGAGTAAGTGTGAACCTGGTTGAATTAAGTGTGAAGCCTAAAGGTGGCACACCTCTATTATTAGGCCTAACAGACGCCATCCTTCACATGTGAAATAGCCTGATGTTTATGGACAGTGGTGCCTCAGCATCTTATAACCCTTTGGCACAGTTGTTCATTATTATATTTTTTCCCCTTCTTTTTTTTCTCAACAGGGGACATTCTCTCTGATCATTGAGGCCCTACACACAGATTCCGATGATGATCTTTCAACAGGTAAATTCCATAGAGTGCAACAGGTCACCAAACAAATGTATATCGTCATTAATTGTAAATATGTATAGGGATATATGTACTAATTCCTGTATTCACCATTTTCAGATAACCCTGAACGTCTGATCAGTCGCTTCACCACTCAGAGGCATCTGACAGTGGGAGATGAGTGGTCCTCTGATTTACAGACTGGTGGAAGAACAGAGCTGAAGTACTCCTACCGATTTGTTTGTGATGAGCATTACTACGGGGAGGGCTGTTCTGTTTTCTGCCGTCCACGAGATGATGCCTTTGGTCACTTCACCTGTGGGGACCGTGGTGAGATCATCTGCAACTCAGGATGGAAGGGAACCTACTGCACAGAACGTAAGTAGACTGCATCCTCCTTACTTTTCCTTTCCCATACTTAGCCTACTTTAACATTTGTTGATCCGTTTTTCTTTTTCTTTGACAAAAGTATTCTTAATGTGGTTAATTTGCAGTCTTTAGTCAGAATAAATTATGTGTTATTACCAAATAGTTTCACTTATCAAACATTTGGGTTGCAACAGGTGTCTATGCTACTGTTTAGGCAAATTTAAATGAGAGAAGTTTGCCGAATAATCACACGCGTGCCATAGATTAAATGTAATGCCTGATTGGCTACTTGGCAGTGCGCTTGGCGTTGATTGGCTTAGTGCGGTGAGGCATTGTTGGAAGCGGGCAGCTGCTGAGTGAGAGTAGACAATGGAGCAGCTGTCCTGCACTGGCACCATGTACACCAGCTGTCCACTCTTATCTGCACAGACTCGGGGACATTAAGGGGAGGGGCTGTATGAGCAGAAAGGAAAAAAAGGGACTTCTGACCCATAGTTAGGAGAAAAAGAAGCCTTTGTGTGTGAATCTTTTGTGTGGGAGCAACTGTGTTAAGCAGAATGTTGGTCCCCCTGGTGACAAGGGGAGCGTATTTTCTAGGTAATGGCTAATGGGGCCACCAGCCCACTGAAATGAATTAGCCAGTGTTTACTGAAAAGGGCCCATCTGAAAAGAAGCTATGCTGGTATAAACACATGTTCCAATGAGTTAGATTCCCATGATTCACGTGTGATGGTTTCTTTCATTACAGCGATCTGTCTTCCTGGTTGTGGTGAGGAGCACGGGTTCTGTGACAAGCCTGGTGAATGCAAGTAAGTCCCAATGACCTGTCCAGCTCTGTGTTAAACACCAGTCAACAGGATCACAGTTTGGTATAGTTTCATATATGCCAGTATCTAACCATTTGCATTGTGTGTGGTTACAGGTGTAGAGTTGGCTTCAGTGGGCGTTACTGTGATGATTGCATCCGCTACCCAGGATGTCTTCACGGCACCTGCCAGCAGCCATGGCAGTGTAACTGCCTGGAGGGATGGGGTGGCCTCTTCTGCAACCAAGGTGAGTTCTGTTTATCTCCCATATGCAACTAACTAGTGCTCTTCTGTCATTATCCACCATATTCAGACTCTACTGGTTTTGAGACGGCATGCAGTATCTGTTCTTTAAGGCACTATACCAATCAGGTTCAGAGAATAGTACACTGCAATCCGAACTTGGTGAAAACATTGGTGGGGTGTGCTTTCTTCGCCTCAAAATAAGTCGTAGAACATCCTGGATATCACTGTACATTAACTCTCAGAAGACTAAGCCACATGTGCCATTGTCTGTTTCAGATCTCAACTACTGCACACACCACAAGCCCTGCATGAATGGAGCCACTTGTACCAATACTGGCCAGGGTAGCTACACCTGCTCCTGTAAACCCGGCTTCTCTGGGGCCAGCTGTGGGATTGAGGTCAACAAATGTTCCGACAACCCCTGCCGGAATGGGGGAAGCTGCACTGTAAGTAGTTTGGCTGAGCTGCCACTCATTAGTTACATTAGAAAGCATTTCTCAGTGATGTAATGTCACATAGTGTGTGGTTCTTCTATGGTAGAGCTGGCAAGCATTCCTTCTGGTGAATGTAGCATGTTGATAACAAGTTAATAACAAGTCGTTAGGGAGTTGTAACTTTTGCTAAGCAAGTGCTTTGTCTTTCCTCTGACAGGATCAAGAAAACACATACAAATGTACCTGCCCCCCTGGCTTCTATGGCAATAACTGTGAGCTCAGTGCCATGACCTGTGCCGATGGGCCTTGCTTTAATGGCGGACGCTGTGCTGACAACCCAGAGGGAGGATACTATTGCCAGTGTCCTCTTGGCTATGCCGGATTCAACTGTGAGAAGAAGATCGACCACTGCACCTCCAACCCATGCTCCAACGGTAAGCTGAAACAAAGTTCTCCAGTTCTGTGTTTACCGGTTGAATCTTTCTACTGTAAGTATGAGGACATGAATGAATACTGGAACAGACAGTTAACATGTCTTTCTAATGTCTCCAGGTGCTCAGTGTATGGACCTTGTGAACTCCTACATGTGCCAGTGCCCTGAGGGCTTCTCCGGAGCCAACTGTGAGGACAACATTGATGAGTGTGCCAACTACCCCTGCCAGAATGGTGGCACATGCTCGGATGGCATGAGCGATTACACCTGCACCTGCCCACCTGGATACACCGGCAAGAACTGCAGCTCGCCCATCAGCAAATGTGAGCACAATCCCTGCCACAACGGAGCCACCTGCCATGAGAGGAAGAACCGCTACGTGTGCGCCTGTGTGCCAGGCTACGGCGGCCATAACTGCCAGTTCCTCCTGCCAGCGCACCCCCAGGGACAGCCCGGGTTAGAGGGAGCTGATAAGAGATACTCTGATGACCAGGACCAAGGCACATTCCCCTGGACCGCGGTGTGTGCTGGGATTATCCTGGCCCTGCTGCTGCTGGTGGCCTGTGCCATGCTGGTAGTTTACATACGGGTCAAGGTGCAGCAGAGGAGTCAGCAGGGAGACAACCACAGTGAGAGTGAGACCATGAACAACCTGGCCAACAACTGTCAACGACCTGACAAGGACCTATCTGTCAGCGTGATCGGCACGACGGGGGTCAAGAACACCAATAAGAAAGTGGACTTTCACTCGGACAATGCTGGAGGAGAGCAGAATGGCTACAAGTCCCGATACTCGTCAACGGATTATAATCTGGTGCATGAGTTGAAGCCAGAAGATGTGTCGAAAGAGGACCAAGAAAAGACCGTGGCAAAGTGTTCCGAATCAAATTGTTCCGAATCTCTGTGTTCGGACAGTGATTTCGAAGATAAACACAGAAAAAGTTTAAAGAGGTGAATATCTACACATTTGGATATAAATTATGTGCTACATATGGGAGTAGTCATGCTTGTGTCTGAAGAGTCTTGGTGAATGTTGATGTTAATGTATTTATTTTTCTTGTGTTCTCAGTGACGCCTCAGAAAATAAACGTCCAGAGGAGTCGACGTGCAACGAAGCATCGATGTGCAATGACACAAAGTACCAGTCAGTCTACGTCATATCAGACGAGAAAGATGAATGTATCATTGCGACTGAGGTGAGTTGAGTTGGCTCTTTTTCACCACTGCTAATATCTCTTTTCAGTTTGCATATTTCGTTTTCACTGGTCCGCGAAAAGCTCAACACTCTGAAACTAAAGCATCTTTGCCTCTTGTCTTCCCCAGGTGTAACACCACAGCTGAGGTGTAGCTCGTCTTCTCTACAGGAGGTTTTACTCCGGTGAATGCTGCTCAAACCCAGGGGAAAGGTTTCCCTTCGTGTGACTGCTGCTGTGAGACTAAGACATTGAAAGTGATATTCAGAATGAGCTGGTTCTCGACTGAAGTAAGCACAGTGACTGCAGATAAAAAGGATGTTGGACCACACTGGCCCGCGCTCTCACAAGTTATGTTTCCCAGGAACGTGCGTAATATGGACTTGTTGCACTGCTTGTGAGGACAGTTTTTACCTCATTGCACTATGGAGGGTTGCTTTTTAATATGTATTTAAACATACACATTTGAGTTAATTACTGTGTATAATGAGTATGCACTGACTGCAGTGTATATTTGTAAATCCTTTGAGCCAGTCTTCTGAATTGGTTTAGAGAGGGGAAAACACTACCTTCAAATTTGTTAAAATACTGTTGCTTTTTTCTCAAAGATGTATTCTTTTAATTTAATTACATTATGTGTTCCATTTGTTTGTGGTTTTTGTAGAGTACATTTTGATATAATTTAAGTTCATTTTGTTTGTTTTGCAAATATGTATAATGTATATAAGGCACTTCAGGTCAATGTGACTTTGTTTTCCAACATAAATGTATTTAAGAAGCATTGTACAGAAGCTATTGGAATTGTTTTATCACTGTTGCCCATGAAGGAAATCAACAAAATATTTTTCCAAAATAAATAATGTATGAAATAATTAACATAACGTAGAAGTGTCTTTGTGATATTCACATACACCATAACATGTCACCCAAAACATCCAACATTGAATACTAGAGTTACTTCTCTTGCGTTTTCTCTTTGACATACAGTACATGCACACAATGTTTGACCTCAAGTTCTCTAAGTAGTCTCACTGCAAACTGTGTGAGTATTCTTGGCCTGATGCAACATGCAACTGTCTCCCTGTGGTACCTCACTAAGTGAGACAAAGACACACCCGGTAATCACAAATTACTACCCTCATCTTGATGGCAATTTATTTTTAGGAAGAAAGAACCCTCTGTCAAAAAAAGAAACCACCCCTGGAAAATGTGCTGGTCAGAGTTTTCCAACTTAGTTTAAACCTTATCTCAATGTCATTTAGTAAAGCTGTTAGTGGTAGTGTACAAGTAACTTGCCCTTTGTACTCGTCAAATACTTATTTGGTCCATACTCAAGGAGAAACCAAACTAGCATGACAAATGGTTACAAATATACACTTTTGGGAAAAAAGGTGCCATCTAGAACCTAAAAGGGTTCTTCGGCTGTATCCAAAGGAGAACCCTTGGAAGAACCCTTTTTGGTTCCAGGTAAAACACTTTTGGCTTCCATGTAGAACCCTTTCCACAGAGGGTTTTACATGGAACTCAAAAGGGTTCTACCGGAACCAAAAAGGGTTCTACATGGAACCAAAAAGAGTTAACCTATGGGGACAGTCGAACAGCCCTTTCGGATATGAAAGCAGGAAGAAAATACATCATTACTATATGCACAGTATGTAAGTCTTTCTTTACTCATTCATAATCAGTCTTTGAAGCACTGAGTGAGCAGTGGACAGCTGAAAACTAGACTGAATAACACATTGACTTGCAGCTGTCCAGATGGTGACTAGAGAGACACACCATTCCAGAATTGGGGAGTATGAGGCAGATACAGTATACTGTACCAGTGTATAAGCACAAGAGAGCCAAACAATAATATTGACTATAGAATGCTGATCCAGAGTTATGTTTATGTTCAATCCTTTTTCTATTTGATAAATAGCATCCATCTGTTAACATGCTACAGTAAGATACCTAAGAAATGTATCAGTTAACTGACACTCTAAAGGTTCATTCTAAAGTGAAAAATGAGCTCCACTAGTTCGCCATCTGAACAAAGATCTGACTGCAGCAGCATATAGATTTTATATTCTGACCAGAATGTGTAGTTGAATGTGTACTGTCAGGTTACTCACTGAAATGATAAACAAGCTCTTGAATCAAACAGCTGTGAGAGTGTTGGCGTCTTTTTACTAGCAACTTCAATCAGGGACGAGGAAAGTCAACCTCATGTTCTGACCATTTTAATGATGTGGTACAGCAAATGTTTATCAACCAGACCTGCTTTATAAACCTGCTATTTTAATCACAGTATTTCCCCAGGTTATTGGTAATGTATGACAAGCAATCTTTTTGAGAACTCACTTTGTAGTTCATTTTGATTCTTTCTTTATTGCGAAAGGGATGCTGCTGTCTTGAATAGGGTTCAAACGAGGGAAGGTCAATAGCAGCATTGACCCTCTTTGGCATTACAATTCTAACAACAATAATGAAAGTGTAAATATTATTCTCTTCCCTGGAATATGCTTTCAAATACAAAGCAGAGTGTGTCTCTAAATACATATCTATTTTGTGCTTTATAAATGTAATAGAAAGTCTTCTTAGCCTTGGTTAAAACGTTACAGACCACTTCCATGTGCCCATTTTGTTTGCAAATGAAATTATTTCAACTTTGTTTTAAAGCCAGCCAGAGAGGAGCGGTGAGAGAGTTTGCCCTGTGAAAGCAGGGAGAATATAGTGGCTCCGATAGGGACCAGTGAAAAGTATTTGCTAGTATTACACAACTATTGGACAGTTGTTTCCACATACCATGCTAAGCTTTTAACTTAACTTTTTTCAGTCGCACAAAGGCTTTTCGCTGAGTTGGAAAATATCAGGAGACAGGCCTAAAGCAGCCCCTTTGTTTCTTCATTCAGTGTAGTCCTGGTCCACGGCTCTGCGTCCAATGGGGAATATCTTCTTTTTAATCTTTTTTTTCTTTTCAGTTTTGTGTCTATAATCAAACAAAGGTCACCGATTAATGCCAATATGCCAGAGTGTTTTGAATGCAGAACTTTGAAGGTCTTTGATCAGCATGAAATAAAGGATTGTTAAAAAGGAAAGAAGGATTTTGAAAGTATGATTTACTTTAAGTTATGTTTGGACTTACACTAAACTAACTTATTTTTTTTAACTAACTGTTTTTTACGAAAGATTCATTCTCTTACTAAATGTTTACTTTTGTTTCCTACATTTTAAACTGTGTACCCTACATCTGATTCATTCTAACAGCCTGTATAAACGTATAAACGCTATAAATCTGTGTGGAATGCATTACACACAGAAAATCTATTACATTATAATCATAATCATAATGTTTCTTTTAACAAAACTATACCTATACATGCTTATAAATGTATTTGTAATGCAATACACACAATATAATGGATGTGTACGTGTGTGTACTTCTTGCGTACTTGTTCATGTTTAGGCAGGATTCTACCTTGAACACAATTCATTCACACACAAAGCTCAATCCTCTTCCCATTCCATAGCAATGATCAGAGCATTGGTTTTGATGGAATCACGCAGGGCAACTGTCTGCTTTTCAGCTATTAGTGCTGGATTCATCCTTAGGATTTGCGGCTTCTATTCATCCACTGGGGGTGGGGGGGAGCGGGTTGATCCAACTATATGTTTGGAATCTGGTGGGATGCCAAATGTTTGTGTGGGCATTCTTTTCTTTTGAAAAGATGCACATAAGCTCTAGCTCCTAAACATCTTCCCACCGCCCAACAGGACTGAGATCCCCCTGAGAACACTGAAGTTTCAACGGTTCCTGAACGTTTTGGCGCCATTCTTCAGATACATTCTTCAGATTTACATGAATGATATTTGAAGTAGATGTCTTTTGTCAATGGTGTTGATTGGATGTGACACTATCAAGTAATCAACTCACACAATATAGCCGCAGGATCTTTTTCAGAACTTTCTGTCACTGTGTAATGTACTGTACATCCAAGAGATGCCCAATGGTGGTGTTGCAACATTTAAACTTTTACTTAAATGTACCCAATTGTTTCAGGCTACGGCTAACAAGCTGGCTTTGTTATCTGTAGGTTATTTCTTAAATCCACACTGGGACCTCTGTGAAGGCAGAATTAGTTTGGGCCTAATCTATATTACCATGACAAGAGAGCAGTTAGTGTTCTGGTTAGTACAGTCAATGACTTGTTTAAGTGTTACTTTCCCATGATCTTATTAATCTGGTCACAGATATCCCCCTTTTTCTTCATCCGTATTTCTTTTTATTCTTTTTCAAGTAAAAAGGAGAGATGCTGGTGTTGTGGACCCCCTTTGGAAGAGTCTCTATGCGCACTCTTACTTCTGCATGGATTAGTCAATATAAAGCTGTTTTCTGCTGCCAAGCCCCTCAATGGCAAGTACAATTTTGACAGATTGTGGAGAGAGGGGAACATGGGTAGAAGAAAGGGGATCCTGGTCCGACAATGAGCCATCCTTTGTTCCTGTATAGTGGTCACCTGTCACTCCCCACAATGTGGAGCCACCCCCCTTTAGAACTACTGCAACCTGGAGCCTCAGATCTCATTCGACGAGCTACGGATAGGATTTAGGGTTGTGCCAGGGAAGTCTTGGGAAACAAAACTGTTTCATGCAGGACAATGGAAAGGACACAAAGGAAAGCGGTGGGTGTAAAAGCTAGTTTGTCATCACACAAATCCCCACAAAGGGGAATACTGTTTACACAACACTCTCGACCAGTCCCCACACCGCACACTTTAAACAGCCCACTCCATGCTCCATTCACTATAGACCGGGGACTAAACTGAAGACATTTGTAGATAAAGTTACTATGCAAAATTAAGAAGCTATTATGCAAAGGAATGAAGAGGACCACTGCTTGAAGTGAGGACGTAGTTGATAATGGACCGGCTGATATGTCCTCCTAATCACAGCAATACAAATGTTTAATGTAAATGTAGCTAAATGGATCAATTTGACAAAATAAACCCAAAGCTAGTGAATTAGATCAAATAAATAAAGGTACAAATAGAGAAGGAATTCTTGCCTCAGCCTAACAAATGTGGTAAACTCAAAATATTTACAACCTGGTCTGATCATCTTTCCATTGGCATGAACCAACATTGATGACCATTCAAGACAGGAGAGGCATGCCTCCATTCCATTAGTGCTACATAGGTGGAGTAAAGTAAAATTCCACATGTAGCATAATGCCCATACCCACTCTGGCCCTTTGGTGCCATAGTGGGTATGGTCATTATGGGACAGAGCTTTCTAATGATCATTAAGGGACAGAGCTTTCCACCCTCTGATACAAAACTCAGTGATCCAGCGAGCATAAAAATCTCTCTTTGTTTTCTCTACGCATGTTGTAGCTGACACTTTTACTGTCCGGGGACGGCCAGCACCCTTTCGGAGATTGTTGGTCCTCCTGAAAGCCTCTGCAGGAATCCAAGGGTTCCACATCCCCTTAGTCATGGAAAACAGACAAGAAGTCAGGCCTAGCTCCTCATCTGTCCAAACAGAGATTGTGTCAACATGTCAGGCAAATATGGCCGAGTAATTCGGGCAAAGGTAGTAAACAAGCTTGAGAGTGGAGGTAGAAATTTATTGAGAAGAGCTTATTAAAATCATTTAATTTGATTGAACATGTTTGAGAATCAACGTGAACTTTGGATGAACTGTGAAATGCCAGCATCTTGGTATGCCTGAAAATCCAGCCAACATCAATACATAAAATTGTCCTGAATGCACTGAGTACTGAGTTTATATTTTCTGAGTGCAAGATGGACGCATGCACAAAAAATGCAAACAAGCGACTTACATCAATTACTTTATTGATAATCAACAGACCAGCAGTTGACATTATTTACATGTACAGTTGAAGTCAGAAGTTTACATACACATAGGTTGGAGTCATTAAAACTCGTTTTTCAACCACTCCACAAATTTCTTGTTAACAAACTATAGTTTTGGCAAGTCAGTTAGGACATGTACTTTGTGCATGACACAAGTAATTTTTCCTTCTAGGCAGAGTTGCAAAGAAAAAGCCTTATTTCAGACTGGCCAATAAAAAAAAAAACGATTAAGATGGGCAAAAGAACACAGACACTGGACAGAGGAACTCTGCCTAGAAGGCCAGCATCCCGGAGTTGCCTCTTCACTGTTGACGTTGAGACTGGTGTTTTGCGGGTACTATTTAATGAAGCTGCCAGTTGAGGACTTGTGAGGCATCTGTTTCTCAAACTAGACACTCTAATGTACTTGTTCTCTTGCTCAGTTGTGCACCAGGTCTTCCCACTCCTCTTTCTAGGCAGAGTTGCAAAGAAAAAGCCTTATTTCAGACTGGCCAATAAAAAAAAAAACGATTAAGATGGGCAAAAGAACACAGACACTGGACAGAGGAACTCTGCCTAGAAGGCCAGCATCCCGGAGTTGCCTCTTCACTGTTGACGTTGAGACTGGTGTTTTGCGGGTACTATTTAATGAAGCTGCCAGTTGAGGACTTGTGAGGCATCTGTTTCTCAAACTAGACACTCTAATGTACTTGTTCTCTTGCTCAGTTGTGCACCAGGTCTTCCCACTCCTCTTTCTATTCTGGTTAGAGACAGTTTGCGCTTTTCTGTGAAGGGAGTAGTACACAGCTTTGTACGAGATCTTCAGTTTCTTGGCAATTTCTCACATGGAATAGTCTTAACTTCTCAGAACAAGAATAGACTGATGAGTTTCAGAATGAAGGTCTTTGTTTCTGGACATTTTGAGCCTGTAATCGAACCCACAAATGCTGATGCTCCAGATACTCAACTAGTCTAAAGAAGGCCAGTTTTATTTCTTCTTTAATCAGAACAACAGTTTTCAGCTGTGCTAACATAATTGCGAAAGGGTTTTCTAATAATTAATTAGCGTTTTAAAATGATAAACTTGGATTAGCTAACACAACGTGCCATTGGAACACAGGAGTGATGGTTGCTGATAATTGGCCTCTGTACGCCTATGTAGATATTCCATAAAAAATTTGCCATTTCCAGCTACAATAATCATTTACAATGTTAACAATGTCTACACTGTATTTCTGATAAATTTGATGTTATTTTAATGGACAATAAATGTGCTTTTATTTAACAAACAAGGACATTTCTCAATGACCCCAAACCTTTGAACGGTAGTGTACGTCAGAAACTGTAAGACAGTATAATTATGAATATTTTCTGTGGTCACAAACACATTTGTTTTATAACGCACAGCTTGTCTGAAGAGCAAACACTCGCTTAGGTGCCAAATGTTATTCTTAAGTGTGGCAAAAGCAAGCCTCTTTTGTGGTGTGGCAATATCATGCAAGTCTTTTATGTTGTCTGCAGCTTAGCAGGCTGCGAGTGAAACAGACCAATGGCAGTCATCCTGAGGAGGAGGACAGTGAGCAAAGTTTATCATTAACATCTGCTGTGTCTTCCCCACCAACCCCATGGTGGGCTATTATGTTGTGACACTGTGGACATTGTCAGGAGTTAAAAGTCGGTCCCTAGGGACCAAGCTTCTTTGAATCCCTTGTGCTCCCAGAAGGGGCTCTTGGAAATCGTACCAGCTGACAGATACACCCCAGGAGACAGGGAATCCACCAACTCAAACCACAAACCCAGCTTTTACAAATCTTTTAACTGACCACATTGGACAGATAGTTAGTTCTAAGTTATCAAAGCAAGCGTGGGTGAAAAAGACACATTTTTATAGGTTCACTTTATTTTCTTTAACATTTTTCTGTGCCCATTAACTTTCCAGTTCAGTATAAATTTCAGCAGTTCCTCCTTGATTACCGATGTCATTAAGCTCATCTTTTCAAAAGTGTATTTTTTTTCATGCCTTCATAGTAAAAGTGACGATCACTGCGCAGAGGCAATGACAACAGGTTTTTAATCATGGCAATAACTTCCTTTGCACGATTCGTGGGAACCGCCTGCGGCAGACAATGATTGAATTCACAATGGTGCATACAAAGGCCACCTTTGGGAGAAACCATATCCAACAGCATGCTGGGAAAGGGGAGCAATGGCAGCAGATGTTGTCAGAACTATAAGCAACAGATGCCTCCTTGCAAGTATTCAGCCCTGCGCACAAGCCAAGCCGAAGAGCTCAAGAATGGGAGTGCACACAAATAATAGTGGATGTCTCTGTTTTGGTGGAGAGTAGGAGAATGTGCTGGGATCAAGATACGATTGATTTGTGATTATTTAAATTTTATTCAACGCTGGTTACTTCTTCTTCTTCTTCTTTTATAAATCATGCCAAAATAATAAAGATGTCCAAAAAATTCTGGTTAAAGTCAGTAACGTGCATCTTTCAGACCAGGAAGACAAGTCAGTCATTTATATTTATCAAATGTTCAGTGAAATGGTTCTCATATCCATATAACATTATCATGAAATAGATTTTTTTTTAAAGTAAATTAACAATGATTGTGTTTTATAAGCTGTGAGTAAAATAAATGGATCATAATGGGTTTTATCTAACAGACCCATTTTGAATAAAGCATCCCCTAAAAGGCATATGTTCTTTATTTTGTTTATAAAACCTAAACCCAGGCTTTGAAATCACTGGTGATCCAGTCCCTGCTTGGTGTCTTTGCTTTGCTAACTCATAGACTTGCTGAAAATGTCTATGTGTAATCACAATCAGAATGATCAACCCTGTATCACAGAGAAGCCACAAGGAACTCAGTGGCATATATCAGTAGCAATTATATTGCTGGGAGTTGATTACAAATAGTGTCAATGACTCTAGTTGCATTTATTTTGTGAGTTGCTGTTGTTGTTCCCAATCAATAATCAATGGTGTTTTCTTCTTCTTTCCTCTGTTTTGTGTTGCCTGTCCTTGTGGCCCATGTGGGTTCTGGTCAACATGGCTACGTCAGGCCATAGAAAGTCACACAGAGCAGCTGGCTGTGCTTGTTTGTGTGGATCCTCTGAATATGAGTATTTTCTGAGGGCCCCTCCCTGACCTATGGGGGTCACAGGACACAGGACCTTGATCCCAGGCACCATAATCGACACAGTTCCAGAAAAAAGCCACAACACTTCAATAAATAGTGTGCCCCTGTCACATGTGAGCAAATATATAACGTGTATATAAATGCACAGCACCTCGACTCTCGTGCTCGGAAAGCTCCGGGTTGCCAGGTCTTCTCCATTGAAGCGAGAGTGGGGCGTGCCCCTTGGAGACAGTGTTCAGTGTGGGGTGTGTGGGAATGGACCTGTGGACTGACGCCTGATTAATGACCACAAACACTGAATGCTCTGCTCTCTTGAGATGATAATCATTTCAAATGGCAGATGGGTAGGAAAGTTGAGGTTAGGCCACAATCAACTCGCAATGAATGAAAATCCCTTCGGTTGAGAACAAAGGCGAAAGTATCCCATGTTTTTCGTTGGCCTTTAACTTAAGGCCAATTACTTGGGGGAAACAAGAGATGGGACCGATGTGTGCTGTTCACTAGATTAACAATGAGGAGGCATCTCACTGGGATTATTGTGACTAGACATGTTAGATGTGACTCATCGTTTCTGTTGTTTATTTTTATTAATAAGTATGGATAGTTACAATCGTGAGAAAAAAACAATTGAGGGAGAGGAGTAAATTATGTCATTTGAAATAGTACTGAAGTAATGGAAATAAATCAAATATGTGTCAAGGTAAATAACTCATCCATTTCCAGAGGAGCGTTATCCAATGTTGTTCTTCAAATTTATGCTCCAGAATTAGTAGGGTAGCAGTGGGCAGAGAGATGTAACAGGTGCTATGACTTGATGCCACCTCACACACCCCTCTGACTTCTCGTACGCCTCTAAAGCACATTCATCACTGGGCCTCTATAGCTGTAATGCACTGCTGTCATCCCTAACACTGAAACTGTATCTGTGAGCCTCCACTGCTGACACAAAACCTAGAGAAATTCAGTCTCACATTCAGACTACTGACAATAATGATTATTATATTATAGTTCCTTTCCACCTACAGTAGGTGCTCAAAGCGCTTTACATAATAAGGGGGGAAACTCACCTTTTCCAGTAACAATGTGTAGCACCCACTTGGGTGATGCACGGCAACCATTTTGTGCCAGAACGCTCACCACACATCAGCTATCATGGTGGAGATGACACAAGACGCAGTGTGAGTATGCAAAGTCATGGTGGGGGATGGATGAATCCATATACATTAGTGCTGAACAGCCCCTATCTCACCCACCCATCCCCCGAGTGCATTGTCCCTCTCCTCTTGTGTCTGTGTCGGACTGCTCTAGCCAGTGGAACTCTAGGGACCTCACTCTGGCTCCAGTCTGCCTGTGATGCCATGCGGCTGGGAGTTGACACGTACGCCTCGCCTCGCCACTCCGACAGACAGATGGTGAGCAACACCCATTAATGGGCTGAGCAGCATTGCTTCGTCCCTGCCCTGGTAACTGCCGGCATGTGCTGGCATTTTCTCATCCCTCTTCTCCAGCAGACTTGCCAGGCCCTGGCTGGCTTGTCCCACACTTCTCTCCAGAGTATGTAAATAACCAGACAGAAAAGGCCTGCTTTCATCTGAATATGAATAGAGGAAAAGAGGAGGCTGAGGGAGAGAGAGCAAGAGAGAGAGAGAAAAGGGGGGTAAACCATAGCCCCCCACCATCGCCCCTTATAGACTTCATTATAAAAACAAAACTCAGACAGGACACAATCAAACTGATTAAAACAATGAGATATGCCCCATTGTGTTCCAGCGTTTTTTCTTCTTCATTGTGTTTAGCATAACCATAACAATAATAATTGTTATTTTGGTCATTTACAGCAAACAGTTTACTTGAACAGAGAATTGAATTTGGTTTGTGATTAGTCTCATTCTTTGAAAGGAGTAACTTCTGAAGGGATCTAATGAGTGAGCTGAATTGACCCCAGTCTCTATGAATGAACACGCACATCAGAAAGTCTAATCAGAGAGCAAAGCAAGTCCTAACGCATGGACAAATGGCAAAACACACCCTGAACCACACTAATCAAAATGAGACAGATCACTGAGAAAATGTGGGTGAATTAGCTATGTTGTTATGTACATGTAAAAATGAATATTACACACACACTAAAATGTTTATTCTATTCTACTGAGTCATTTACTTTTTGTTCGTATTCTTATCTTTTATTATTTCTTATTGTTGTTGCATTGTCCAGAAGGAACCTTCAAGTAAGCATTTCATTGGACAGTATATACCATGTGTATCCTGTATATCTGACCAATAAAACTTGAGGTATTAGTCACACGGTAACAAGTGTGATTGACCTAGGTTTCATCCCTGCCTTTCTCCATTGACACAGTACCGTAAAGTGTGTGGTTGAGCATGATGATCAGCTTGATGTGTACTGAACAAGCCTAAATACACTTTTGCCAAAGGATAATTACACTTTTTGAAATAACATTTACATAGATGAGATGTTTTCCTGTCAAGGTCCAAAGTTAATTCATCTTTTGAATTTAAAGAAAATATTTGTGCTCCTTTTCACATTGAAGTACTAAAGAGACTGGGTATCAGTTTTGGAAAATTCATTTGTATCTATGCAACCCCTATTGGAAACTACAATATGGTTCAAACTAGAGTGTTCCTCCCAGACCAGGGAGGTAGAGCAAGCCTTCAAGGCAAACAACGATGCTTCCTCTGCTGGTAGGATAACAGAGAGTTGCTGATTAAGAATGTGTTGGCCGAGGGGGGATCGCAGGCTACCAGAGTTATTGCAGCAGGAAACTGTGCCTGCTTCCTCCCAGGAGTCCCCTGAATAGAGCAAAAACAAGTGATAGATTTACACTTGGATTAGGAGATTAACACGTTGTACATGTTAATTGGTCTAATTACTGTTAAAAAAACAGCATTAAAAATTGTTATTTTGTTCCCTTTGATTGTCCATCAATTGAGCGCAAAGTTTTTCAGATAGTTATGAACCTGTCATAGACATAGGTAATGAGGAATGCAACTGCAGTTATGTCGTTGTAATAACTGATATGATAACAATTTGACGGGAAAGTAGCACAATAACAGCATTGTCATAGAGTTGTTTCTTTTCCATGTCCTTTCCGTATTCTGTATTTGAACCTTAACCACAAAGAAACTCATTGCCCCTCAGTACGAGGGAAATTTGGGAGCAAACTGTGCATTCTGACTGGACAGAGAACCATTTGGTTAGGATACAAATCTCTTCAATAGCTTCTCCCTTGTCCACATGGAGGGGGACAACCTCTCTGCCTGTCATCTACTCCAGTATAATCAAACTAAATCAAACTCTCTGCAATGACAGTCAACACGAGACCCTAAAACAAACACAGAACACACTTTCCCTTCCCAAGTTATCGTGTCAGAGCAAATAAAGCAGCCACGTTCCCCAAATGTTGGCATTTCTTTCAGAGAAGCCCGCTGCTAGCTGTCAAGTGGGATGAACGTTAAAACCGTTTCGGGCCGGCCCAGTTAGCCACTGAATGGGGCTTTCTGCCTGGCCTGCCTAATGGGGCGCCAGTGTTAAAAGCAAATGTGCTGCTGCACAGGGTTTACCGCATGCCCGGATTTGTCATTTGTGAGATTTCATTTGTCCAAGAATGAGCCCGAGTCAGAGGTCAGTGGGCAGGAGAGCAGACCTGCTGACAAGTTCACCGTGCACTGGGGACTAATGAGAGCGCTCCGCCAAGTAAACGGAACAAAGGCAGACGGATTACATGAACTCATTTGTTGACTGGAATCAATAACACTAGTCACTTGGACTCACATTTTCATCCTACGGTCGCCACTGGCCTGGCAAAGGCGCCCATTCAGAAAGCGTCACATGTCGTCCTCTCGCCCCATGCGCACGCCGGCTCGCGTAGCAGCGGGCGACATCGATTTTGTGTCTCATTCCACTTGGCTTGCAGCATTGTCATCATCCTTTTGGTGGGGAGCAGAGGAGGGGTAAAACAGAGCTAAATACAAAATGATCACTTTGACAAACTTAGAAACATTATTTGCTCTGGTTAAAGCTAATTGGGCAAGAACAGTTTGTGTGTATGTGTGTGTGTGTGCATGTGTGTTCCAGAGGAATGCTTGAGATATTTTTCACACAGATGAGGTCTGGGCAAGAGATTTACTGAGGAAGTGCATAGGGACCAAGAGGAAGCCCTTGCTAGTATCCGCCCTCTATCTGCTGAACAAGGAAAGGGAAATAGAGATGCTAGTGTAAACAGTGCTACAGCAGTAAACCATCTGATTATACCTGAAACAAAGTAGAGAGTATTTACTTTTTAACTCCAACATTGATTGATTGCTGCTGGTTGAAATTACATCATGTTTGTGCCCATTGATTTAATTTGGTGTTTCCAAAAACAGATGATAAAAGCAGAGAAATTGGCTGTCCACATATGGAGCAGCAGATTATCAATTGGGTAGTTTAATCCAAAATCTCACTAGCAAGTTTTTCTATTCTTTAAAGAAATTATTCCAATGCAGCTGCAACAAGCTTACTCAGATGTGCAAGTGTTTTTCCTAACCCCCTGACTAGACCGGCCACGTTGCACATTCATGTGATTCAATCATTTCATCCACACTGCTTGCGTGCATCAACGAGCATCTGTGATGCAAGAATGCTAACGGTGCTGATTAACTGAAGACAATGTGGGGCTATGAAACAACGGAAAACATTCACATTTTTGCAAATGTATAAAAAATACAAAACTGAAATATCACATTTACATAAGTATTCAGACCCTTTACTTAGTACTTTGTTGAAGCTTCCCGAAATAGCCCGGCTGTTTTCAGTTAGTGTGCGAACCATCTGGAGGCGAATGTCTGAGTATTGATGTAGTCACCTCGTACAAGAACTTGGGAGTATGGCTAGACGGTACACTATCCTTCTCTCAGCACATATAAAAGCTGCAGGCTAAAGTTAAATCTAGACTTGGTTTCCTCTATCGTAATCACTCAACCCAGCTGCCAAACTAACCCTGATTCAGATGACCATCCTACCCATGCTAGATTAAGGAGATGTAATTTATAGATCGGCAGGTAAGGGTGCTCTCGAGCGGCAAGATGTTCTTTACCATTCGGCCATCAGATTTTCCCCCAATGCTCCTTATAGGACACATCACTTCACTTTATACTCCTCTGTAAACTGGTCCCCAAAGCACACACATGCCTGGGTCGCTACTCTTTTCAGTTCGCCGCAGCTAGCGAAAGGAACAAGCTACAAAACACACTCAAACTGGACATTTCTTAATTCAAAGACTCAATCATAGACACTCTTACTGACAATTGTGGCTACTTCGCGTGATGTATTGTTGTCTCTACCTTCTTGCCCTTTGTGCTGTTGTCTGTGCCCAATAATGTTTGTACCATATTTTGTGCTGCTACCATGTTGTGCTGCTTTTAAGTTTTTAAGCCTTAAAACAGCAGCCATCTCCACCGGCGCCATTCTTTCAGATTCGTCAATCCTTGAGAGAGGTAGCCATAGAGCCTCTAGGCCTGCCAGTCTTTGTTTTGTTTTAGTTAACTTCTTTAGTTTTGGACCATTGTAAATATGTATATTGGTCATCCTTTTGAACAACAAACAATAATTGGCTTGGGCTTGCCGACCCATATGAGTCAGGACGGAGGTCATACATAGCTATGTCCCTGAGTTTGGTCACGGTGTAAGAAGTATTTTGTCAGCAATGAATTCTGCATTGATCCTTTCATGTTTGCTTTCCCACAATTTAGATGTATTGATATTGTTAAAGTAGATCATAAAAAGTGTATTTATGGTGAAATGTCATTATGGGTCTATCTACAAATCATGTAGTATCATAAAATTATCTGCAGCTCTGCAAGTAAATACTGTAAATGTGTGACTTTTATCAACAGACAACCTAGACAACAGTGCTGATACGAATATACCAATGACATTAGATAGTTCTCAGCTAATTGTCCTAGTTGGAATTTGACACATTGAAGAGAAACTTCCTTTTCTGTGATGGTATGTGAATTTCCAAGGAGCTCTGACCTAGGCTACCGTTGGAGCCCTTAGAGGAGTGACACTGAGAAAACGTCCTCTGAGACAGACAAATGGCTCTTACTTTCACCTCTTTGCCGACTCAGGATACAGTAGCAACAGAGAGAAAGTGCATTTCATGGCAAAAAACATTTGACCGGAATAAAAAATACTTTTTTTCAAACAAATAGAATACTACTCTAAATGTTTCAGAGACAAAACACCATTTCCAAAAGTAAAACGTTCATAATTAAAAAGAGACCAGTGAAAGTGTTATGTTGCCCCAGTTTCCCTTTCTGCTGCAGCTGAGTTATGAGTATGAGGATAAGGCACTCTTGCCAATATTTACTGACTCAGTCAGGAAGTCCTGTACAAAGTCATTATCATTAATCTGTCGAACAATTCGCCTGACAACAATACAGTGAGAGACACTAATGCAGAGCAGTTCAGAGCAGTGTGAAAATGGACTCTAATCTCAATCCATTTATCATACTCACGCATGTCACAGTGATATACAGCAGGGGTAAATAAACTGGAAAGTTACATTTGTCTCTCTTAATCTCATAAAGCACATATTAAGTATGAAAGAGTTCATGAAGTTTATACACGTGATCATAATTTAAAAAAACCTGCAAACAAGTTCTGAAAGGATTTGCCTTTGTTTATCACCAATATAAACACTAACTGTATGTAATCACCGTTATAAACACTAACTGAATTCATGTAATCAGCATTATAAACACTAACTGAATTAATGTAATCACCATTATAAACACTAACTGAATTCATGTATGAGTATGGTCCCGCGTGGCTCAGTTGGTAGAGCACGGAGCTTGCAACACCAGGGTTGTGGATTCCTTTCCCACGGGGGGCCAATACAAAAAAGTATGAAAATACACTACATGACCAAAGGTATGTGGACACCTGCTCTTTGAACATCTCATTTGAAAATCATGGGCATTAACATGGAGTTGGTCCCCCTTTTCTGCTATAACAGCCTCCACTCTTCTGGGAAGGCTTTCCATTAGATGTTGGAACATTGCTGCGGGGACTTGCTTCCATTCAGCCACAAGGGAATTAGTGAGGTCGGGCACTGATGTTGGGCAATTAGGCCTGACTCGCAGTCGGTGTTCCAATTCATCCCAAAGGCGTTCGATGGGGGTTGAGGTCAGGGCTCTGTGCAGGCCAGTCAAGTTCTTTCACACTGATCTCGACAAACCATTTCCTTATGGACCACGCTTTGTGCACGGAGGTATTGTCATGCTGAAGCAGGAAAGGGCCTTCCCCAAACTGTTGCCACAAAGTTGGAAGTACAGAATTGTCTAGAATGTCATTGTATGCTGTAGCATTAAGATTTCCATTCACTGGAACTAAGGGCCCTAGGTCGAACCATGAAAAACAACCCAAGACTATTATTCCTCCTCCACCAAACTTTACAGTTGGCACTATGCATTGGGGCAGGTAGCGTTTTCCTGGCATCCATCAAACCTAGATTCATTAGTCAGACTGCCAGATGGTGAAGCGTGATTCATCACTCCAAAGAACGCGCTTCCACTGCTCCAGAGTCTAATGGCGGCGAGCTTACACCACTCCAGCTGATGCTTGGCATTGCGCATGTTGATCTTAAGCTTGTGTGAGGCTGCTTGGCCATGGAAACGCATTTCATGAAGCTCCCGACGAACAGTTCTTGTGCTGACGTTGCTTCCAGAGGCAGTTTGGAACTAGTTAGTGAGTGTTGCAACCGAGGACAGATGATTTTTACGCGCTACGCGTTTCAGCACTCGGTGGTCCCGTTCTGTGAGCTTGTGTGGCCTACCACTTTGTCGCTGAGCCGTTGTTGCTCCTAGACATTTCCACTTCACAATAACACTTACAGTTGACCAGGGGCAGCTCTAGCAGGGCAGAAATTTGACCAACTGACTTGTTGGAAAGGTGGCAACCTATGACGGTGCCAAGTTGAAAGTCACTGAACTCTTCAGTAAGGCCATTCTAATACCAATGTTTGTCTATGGAGATTGCATGGCTGTGTGCTCGATTTTATACACCTGTCCTCAATGGGTGTGTCTGAAATAGCCAAATCCACACATTTGAAGGGGTGTCCACATACTTTTGTATATATAGTGTATATGCTCTCACTACTGTAAGTTGCTCTGGATAAGAGCGTCTGCTAAATTATGTAAAATGTAAATGTCATTATCCAAGACATTGGGGACCAGGGGGGCTGGTGAGCGTGTGGCTTGGCTGTGAGGTAGGCTACAGGGCCCTTCCACTCTGCCACCCTCCTCAGGGACAGAAAGAGACCGCATAAATGCCCGTCCAGGGAAACGTGAACAAATAGTGAGTTTGTGCCTTACCCTATAGGGTTAAAGATGCAATCCAGGATCCTAAGCACAACGAATTCTCAACAAATAGTACAAATTGGATTCGTTACATATCATACGAATTGTATGATGTAACCATACGAAATGGATGACATAGTACACAAAAAACGGGGAGCACTTTTGGCTCATGAGCGGCACTTTCAGAACAACTGTCTGAAATTATACAAAAGTTTGAGAGTGCATTTTTAACTGAGCCCCTCAATCTCTCATTTTTATTAATCAACCCAAAAGAACATCCAACCGCTGGTTGTTAGATGAGACGCTTGTTTGAGTGTGTTTGTTATTTCAGCTAATGATACCACATCAACTAACCATGTTGTGGTTTAAAGATTCACCTATTGCTTAACTAATACTGCGCCTGTCACATCCAGCAGAGTTCGTGTAGCAAATGGTGTTCCAGTAGGCTACCTGTATTATTTCAATTGTAAAATGTATTGTTGATAGCCAAGATATGAGGTTGTGATAGAAACCATAGGCTAATTTGGAACTCGAAGCAATGGGATCCCTTCTTCCTCATGACTCACGTCATGTCCCAACAGTCTTGCCAAAGATATTCCTCAACACAGTAGTGGACTCCTCTCCTCTGTGACCTGTGCTGTTCCTGCCCCTGCTCCACAGTACTGTCCAGACAGATAGACAGACGGACGAACAGCACTGCTGAAGGGAGAGGCTGGATCACAGAGTGCCTGCCCAAATGATTAGTCAGGAACACAGACAGTTTCCTTGGAATCAGTGCCCATTTTCTATTCAAGCTAGCTGAGAACAAGTCTTTCCTTACTCGGGCCATTACCCTCCCATATCCTGAGCCCACCCTTTCCAACCGCCACGCTTGTTACAAACTTAACTGTTTCAACACCCTTAAAGGAACAATGTTCAACTCATTGTCTGGAGCCTTGTCCCAGATCTCTGCCTGCACCCTCCCCTCTATTCTATCTTGTCATCGCTTTTGAGACCCAGTTCTTTTAGGCCACACTGACCACCGCCATGTGTATACTGCATGTATTTAATTTTGAACTAACCCAAAATTATATCAAGTTCTATACAGTGGTATAAGTAAAGTACTTAAGTAAAAATACTTTTTTGGGTATCTGTACTTTACTTACCTATTTAAATGTTTGCTAACTTTTACTTCACTACCTTCCTAAAGAAAATAACATACTTTTTACTCCAATTTTTTAACCTGACACCCAAAGAACTCGTTACATTTTGACAGGAAAATGATCCAATTCACACACTTATCAAGAGAACATCCCTGGTCATCCTGGGAACCTAGAACCCCACATAGAAATAATAAACTAGACTAAAACCCCTAGTCACACCCTGACCTACTCTACCATAGAAAATACAGGCTTTCTATGGTCAGGAAGTGACAGTACCCCCCCCCCCAAAGGTGCGGACTCTGACCGGAAAAAGGGAGGGTTAGGGGGGGGTGTCTAGTGTCGGTGGCGGCTCTGGTGCAGGGCGATGTACCCGCTCATCCGCCAGCATCGGGGGCTGCTCTGGTGCGGGACGAAGTACCCGCTCATCCTGCGGATCCAGCCATGGACCTTGAGGTTCCGGACCGTTGACCGTCTCAGGAGGTTCCGAACCGTGGACCGCCTCAGGAGGTTCCGGACTGTGAAACGTCGCCGGAAGCTCTGGACTGGGAACTGTCGCCGGAAGCTCTGGACTGGGAACTGTCGCCGGAAGCTCTGGACTGGAAACTGTCGCAGGAAGCCTGGTGCGTGGGGATCGTCGCAGGAAGCCTGGTGCGTGGGGCCGGCACTGGTGGTACCGGGCTGGTGACACGCACCTCATGGCGTGCGCGAGGAGCAGACACAGGACGTACTGGACTGGGGAGGCGCACTGGAGGCCTGATGCGTGGGGCCGGTACAGGTGGCACCGGACTAGTGACACGCACTTCAGGGCGAGTGCGGGGAGGAGGCACAGGACGTACTGGACTGGGGACACGCACTTCAGGGAAAGTGCGAGGAGCAGGCACAGGACGTACCTGACTGGGAAGACGTACTGGAGACCTGGTACGTATAGCCGGCATCAATGGTACCGGAACTTTAACACACTTCGCACGGCAAGTGCGAGGAGCTGGCACAGGACGTACTGGATTGTGAAGGTGCACTGGAGACCTGGTGCGTATAGCCGGCATCAATTGTTCCGGAACTTTAACACACTTCTCAGGACGTGAGAGAACAACTCTCCCATTTCTCTCTCCTCCAAATTCTCCCTCTTCTCCCAGACTGGCTCTGGTTCACTCCTCGCCTCCGCCGACTGCTCCATGTGCCCCCCCAAAATTTTCTTGGGGTTTCTGTGGCCTTCCTCCCCGACTTCGTCGCTGTCCCTCCTTCGCTGCTTCCGCCTGCTTCCATGGCAGGCTCTTGTCTACTGCCATTATTTAGTCCAAAGTCTAGTTCTCATGTTCTCTCCCTGATCTCCTCCAAAGACCAGGATGCCATCTCCTCCCGGGCACGCTGCTTGGTCCTTTGTTGATGGGATATTCTGTCACGCTGTTCGTAATAATGGTCGGACTAAGGTGCAGCGTACTTTGAGTTCCACATAATTTATTAAAGAAGTGAAACTTTAGAAAGACAAAACAATAAAGAATAAACGAACCGTGACAACAATGCAGTGCTAACAGGTAACTACACAGAAACAATATCCCATAACCCACAGGTGGAAAAATTGCTACTTAAGTATGATCCCCAATTAGAGACAGCGATAGCCAGCTGCCTCTAATTGGGAATCATACACAAACACAGAAAATTAAACCTAGAACCCCACATAGAAATAATAAACTAGACTAAAACCCCTAGTCACGCCCTAACCTACTCTACCATAGAAAATACAGGCTTTCTATGGTTAGGACGTGACACATCCCTATTGCCTCTGATCTGGCAGACCCACTAAACGCAAATGTTTTGTTTGTATATCATGTCTGCTTTCTGGAGTGTGCCCCTGGCTATCTGTAAAAAAAACTATTTATACTTTCACTTTAAATTTTTATTCCATTTACTTTTGATACTTAAGTATATTTAAAACCAAATTCTTTTAGACTTTTACTCAAGTAGTATTTTACTGGGTGACTTTCACATTTACTTGAGTCATTTTCTATTAAGGTAGCTTTACTTTTTCTCAAGTATGACAATTTAGTAGTTTTTCCAGCACTGGGTTTATACTTGTTGACACTTTTCTAAATTACCATTTGCATGTTTGGCTGTAATTTTAGGGTTCTAAATTTGTCTGGTAATAAAGGTGCATTACACAACATACACTTCTGTTCAACATTTTTTTACATAAAGGCCATTATAAACCACGTTTCCATCCACAGTTTTTACGTGAGTAAAGTCATACCGTATATAAATAAATCAAGACAGCTGCAATGGAAACAGGAAGTCAAATCAAATCAAAGTTTATTTGTCACGTGCGCTGAATACAACAGGTGTAGACCTTACAGTGAAATGCTTACTTAACCAATAGTGCAAAAAATTTATTAGGTGAACAATAGGTAGGTAAAGAAATAAAACAACAGTAAAAAGACAGGCTATATACAGTAGCGAGGCTATAAAAGTAGCGAGGCTACATACAGACACCGGTTAGTCAGGCTGATTGAGGTAGTATGTACATGTAGATATGGTTAAAGTGACTATGCATATATGATGAACAGAGAGTAGCAGTAAGGTAAAAGAGGGGTTGGCGGGTGGCGGGACACAATGCAGATAGCCCGGTTAGCCAATGTGCGGGAGCACTGGTTGGTCAGCCCAATTGAGGTAGTATGTACATGAATGTATAGTTAAAGTGACTATGCATATATGATAAACAGAGAATAGCAGCAGCGTAAAAAGAGGGGTTGAAGGGGGTTGGGGGGGGGCACACAATGCAAATAGTCCAGGTAGCCATTTCATTACCTATTCAGGAGTCTTATGGCTTGGGGGTAAAAACTGTTGAGAAGCCTTTTTGTCCTAGACTTGGCACTCCGGTACCGCTTGCCATGCGGTAGCAGAGAGAACAGTCTATGACTAGGGTGGCTGGGGTCTTTGACAATTTTTAGGGCCTTCCTCTGACACCGCCTGGTGCAGATGTCCTGGATGGCAGGCAGCTTTGCCCCAGTGATGTACTGGGCAGTACGCACTACCCTCTGTAATGCCTTTCGGTCAGAGGCCGAGCAATTGCCGTACCAGGCAGTGATGCAACCAGTCAGGATGCTCTCGATGTTGCAGCTGTAGAACCTTTTGAGGATCTCAGGACCCATGCTAAATCTTTTTAGTTTCCTGAGGGGGAATAGGCTTTGTCGTGCCCTCTTCACGACTGTCTTGATGTGTTTGGACCATTCTAGTTTGTTGTTGATGTGGACACCAAGGAACTTGAAGCTCTCAACCTGCTCCACTACAGCCCCGTCGATGAGAATGGGGGCGTGCTCAGTCCTCCTTTTCCTGTAGTCCACAATCATCTCCTTAGTCTTGGTTACGTTGAGGGAGAGGTTGTTATTCTGGCACCTCCCGGCCAGGTCTCTGACTTCCTCCCTATAGGCTGTCTCGTCGTTGTCGGTGATCAGGCCTACCACTGTTGTGTCGTCTGCAAACTTAATGATGGTGTTGGAGTCGTGCCTGGCCATGCAGTCGTGGGTGAACAGGGAGTACAGGAGGGGACTGAGCACGCACCCCTGGGGAGCTCCAGTGTTGAGGATCAGCGTGGCAGATGTGTTGCTACCTACCCTCACCACCTGGGGGCGGCCCGTCAGGAAGTCCAGGATCCAGTTGCAGAGGGAGGTGTTTAGTCCCAGGATCCTTAGCTTAGTGATGAGCTTTGAGGGTACTATGGTGTTGAACGCTGAGCTGTAGTCAATGAATAGCATTCTCACATAAGTGTTCCTTTTGTCCAGGTGGGAAAGGGCAGTGTGGAGTGCAATAGAGATTGCATCATCTGTGGATCTGTTTGTGCGGTATGCAAATTGGAGTGGGTCTAGGGTTTCTGGGATAATGGTGTTGATGTGAGCCATTATCAACCTTTCAAAGCACTTCATGACTACGGATGTGAGTACTACGGGTCTGTAGTCATTTAGGCAGGTTGCCTTTGTGTTCTTAGGCACAGGGACTATGTTGGTCTGCTTGAAACATGTTGTTATTACAGACTCAATCAGGGACATGTTGAAAACACCTGCCAGTTGGTCAGCATATTCACGGAGCACACGTCCTGGTAATCCGTCTGGCCCCGCAGCCTTGTGTATGTTGACCTGTTTAAAGGTCTTACTCACGTCGGCTACGGAGAGCGTGATCACACAGTCCTCCGGAACAGCTGATGCTCTCATGCATGCCTCAGTGTTGCTTGCCTCGAAGTGAGCATAGAAGTGATTTAGCTCGTCTGGTAGGCTCGTGTCACTGGGCAGCTCGCGGCTGTGCTTCCCTTTGTAGTCTGTAATAGTTTGCAAGCCCTGCCACATCCGACGAGCATCGGAGCCGGTGTAGTAGGATTCAATCTTAGCCTTGTATTGACGCTTTGCCTGTTTGATGGTTCGTTGCAGGGCCTAGCAAGATTTCTTGTAAGCTTCCGGGTTAGAGTCCCGCACCTTGAAAGCGGCAGCTCTACCCTTTAGCTCAGTGCGAATGTTGCTTACCGGAGTGTGTTGTCCTATCTTGCCGGTGCAGCGTATATCCCGCTAGCTGAATATCCATATCGTCATTCAGCCACGATTACATGAAACATAGGATATTACAGTTTTTGATGTCCCGTTGGTAGGATATTCGTGATCATACCTTGTCTAGTTTATTGTCCAATAATTGCACGTTGGCGAGTAGTATTGACGATAACGGCAGCTTTCCCACTTGCCTTTTCCGGGTCCTGACCAGGCATCCGGCTCTTTGTCCTCTGTACCTGCGTCGCTTCCTCTTGCAAATGACGGGGATGTCGGCCCTGTCGAGTGTTTGGAGAATGTCTTGTGAGTCTTGCTTGTACAATTTCAGAAATGTTAACAGACAATTTGTTCGTTCAACATTGCTTACTTACTTAATAATTTTTTTCCCGGATGGGACATAAGGCTGAAACAATCTTCTGCCACTGGAGTATGTCTTTGGCCACAGTTTGCATCCCGAGAGACACATCACTTCCAGCTCAGCCACCACTGTCCGTCGCCATGTTGTTTTTGGCCTGCCTCTCTTGCACTTCCTCAGCATATGGAAGTGCAATAGGCATCCTCAGAACATGACCAGGCCAACGTAACTTGCATATTTATTTTCCAGGACAATGTTTTTACAGCCCGTCCTCCTATACAGGTTCTCATTGGAGATCTTGTTTGGCCTTGAAATGTTGGAGTTCTTATGGGGCAACTATTGTGGAAGGCATTAACCTTGCTCATCTCACTTGACTACCCTCAAGCACTCAGAACCATATAAAAGCAGCAACTTCCCATTGCCATCATAGAGCCTGATCTTAGTTTTGAGGCTGTATACTTTTGAGCTCCATATGGGTCGGAGTCGACTGAAAGCTCCTCTGGCTTTGTTTAGTCAGGCCTTGATGTCTTTTTTGGATCCGTTGTCGCTGCTGATTAGGCTTCCAATGTAGGTGAAGTTGTCGACATACTCAAGTGTAATTGGAGGTGTTGGTGTTGTATTAATGCACATGACTTATGTTGATATGGAGACCAGTCTGTTTCGCGTATATGCTGAGTCTGTCTGACTTCTCCTGGAGGTGGATGTATTTGGATCAAATAGAGGCCAGATCATCAGCAAAGTTGAGGTCCTCTAGATGGGAGAAGAGGGTCCAATGGATTCCTTGGGCATGGTCAGATGTTGTTTAACACATTACCCAGTTAATGGTAATAAGAAAAAGGATTGGAGAGAGGATGCAGCCTTGTCTGACACCAGACTTAACTTGAAATGGCTCTGTAAGAGAACGATCAAGCATGATGCTACATTTAACGTGCTCATAGTACTTCACAAGGAGGTTGACAATCTTGGGGGGTATTCCGTGGGCTCCAAGGATCCTCCATAAGCTCTCATGGTGAACACTATCAAATACCTTCTTGAAATCAATAAAGTCGATGTAGAGGGGTGCATTCCACACAAGGCACGGCTTGATGCCGTTGCGCAGGGAGAATATCTGGTCTATGCATCCTCTTCCTTTGCGGACAATTATGCCTGGATCTTGCAGCTAGCTAGCTGCTATCCGTGTGACTATTGGCTAACGTCGGTCCCGGAGCAAACATCAATTATTCGAGAGCTAGCCAGCTGAAGAGTTCCATCAGCCACTCCTGGGCTACAATCACCTATCCGGACCCGTTTTACTGCTGATGCGGAGCCCCACCGGGCCTTCACGACTGGACTACCAATGTTATCTGCCTGAGGGAGTTATCCGACTGGCCCCTCCGTTGCGACGTAACCTGAATGCCCATCTGCGGCCCGCTAATCGTTAGCTGTCTTATCGGCTGCTATCTGAATAGGTCTATCGGACAATTTTCTTGGGCCACTATAACTATAACTATTTTGCCAATTGGATTGGTCCCCTCTACCACAAGGAACCCCACTAATCTACCGACGGAAACGCACGAGGTGGCTAAAAACAGACCTCCATCCTCTGCCAACTTGCTACCCATGGCCCGGCTAGCTGTCTGAATCGCCGTGACCCCAACCAACCTCACTACTCACTGGACCCTTTTGATGACTCGGCTAAGCATGCCTCTCCTTAATGTCAATATGCCTTGTCCATTGCTGTTCTGGTTAGTGTTTATTGGCTTATTTCACTGTAGAGCCTCTAGCCCTGCTCATTATACCTTATCCAAACTTTCAGTTCCACCACCCACACATGCGATGACATCATCTGGTTTCAATGATGTTTCTAGAGACAATATCTCTCTCATCATCACTCAATGCCTAGGTTTACCTCCACTGTATTCACATCCTACCATACCTATGTCTGTACATTATACATTGAAGCTATTTTATCGCCCCCAGAAACCTGCTCCTTTTACTCTCTGTTCCAGACTTCCTAGATGACCAATTCTCATATCTTTTAGCTGTACCCTTATCCTACTCCTCCTCTGTTCCTCTGGTGATGTATAGGTGAATACAGGCCCTGCAGTACGTAGCTCCACTCCTATTTCCCCAGACGCTCTCTTTTGATGACTTCTGTAACCGTAATAGCCTTGGTTTCATGCATGTTAACATTAGAAGCCTCCTCCCTAAGTTTGTTTTATTCACTGCTTTAGCACACTCTGCCAACCCGGACGTCCTAGCCGTGTCTGAATCCTGGCTTAGGAAGACCACCAAAAACTCTGAAATCTCCATCCCTAACTACAACATTTTTAGACAAGATAGAACGGCCAAAGGGGGCGGTGTTGCAATCTACTGCAGAGATAGCCTGCAGAGTTCTGTCCTACTATCCAGGTCTGTACCCAAACAATTTGAACTTCTACTTTTAAAAATCCACCTCTCTAAAAACAAGTCTCTCACCGTTGCCGCCTGCTATAGACCACCCTCTGCCCCCAGCTGTGCTCTGGACACCATATGTGAACTGATTGCCACCCATCTATCTTCAGAGCTCGTGCTGCTAGGTGACCTAAACTGGAACATGCTTAATAACACCCCAGCCATCCTACAATCTAAGCTTGATGCCCTCAATCTCACACAAATTATCAATGAACCTACCAGGTACCACCCCAAAGCCGTAAACATGGGCACCCTCATAGATATCATCCTAACCAACTTGCCCTCTAAATACACCTCTGCTGTTTTCAACCAAGATCTCAGCGATCACTGCCTCATTGCCTGCATCCGTAATGGGTCAGCGGTCAAACGACCTCCACTCATCACTGTCAAACGCTCCCTGAAACACTTCAACGAGCAGGCCTTTCTAATCGACCTGGCCCGGGTATCCTGGAAAGATATTGACCTCATCCCGTCAGTAGAGGATGCCTGGTTATGTTTTTTAAATGCCTTCCTCACCATCTTAAATAAGCATGCCCCATTCAAGAAATGTAGAACCAGGAAAATATATAGCCCTTGGTTCTCTCCAGACCTGACTGCCTTAACCAACACAAAAACATCCTGTGGCGTTCTGCATTAGCATCGAACAGCCCCCGTGATATGCAACTTTTCAGGGAAGTTAGAAACCAATATACACAGGCAGTTAGAAAAGCCAAGGCTAGCTTTTTCAAGCAGGAATTTGCTTCCTGCAACACAAACTCAAAAAAGTTCTGGGACACTGTAAAGTTTTTCTACGGCTGGCCATGCTTTCCACCTGGCTACCCCTACCCCGGTCAACAGCACTGCACCCCCCACAGCAACTCGCCCAAGCCTTCCCCATTTCTCCTTCTCCCAAATCCAGTCAGCTGATGTTCTGAAAGAGCTGCAAAATCTGGATTCCTACAAATCAGCCGGGCTAGACAATCTGGACCCTTTCTTTCTAAAATTATCTGCTGAAATTGTTGCAACCCCTATTACTAGCCTGTTCAACCTCTCTTTCGTGTTGTCTGAGATTCCCAAAGATTGGAAAGCAGCTGCGGAAATCCCCCTCTTCAAAGGGGGGGACACTCTTGACCCAAACTGCTACAGACCTATATCTATCCTACCCTGCCTTTCTAAGGTCTTCGAAAGCCAAGTCAACAAACAGATTACCGACCATTTCGAATCCCACCGCACCTTCTCCGCTATGCAATCTGGTTTCAGAGCTGGTCATGGGTGCACCTCAGCCACGCTCAAGGTCCTAAACGATATCTTCACCGCCATCGATAAGAAACAATACTGTGCAGCCGTATTCATTGACCTGGCCAAGGCTTTCGACTCTGTCAATCACCACATCCTCATCGGCAGACTCAATTGCCTTGATTTATCAAATGCTTGCCTCGCCTGGTTCACCAACTACTTCTCTGATAGAGTTCAGTGTGTTAAATCAGAGGGCCTGTTGCCCGGGCCTCTGGCAGTCTCTATGGGGGTGCCACAGGGTTCAATTCTTGGGCCGACTCTCTTCTCTGTATACATCAATGATGTCGCTCTTGCTGCTGGTGAGTCTCTGATCCACCTCTACGCAGACGACACCATTCTGTATACTTCTGGCCCTTCTTTGGACACTGTGTTAACAACCCTCCAGACGAGCTTCAATGCCATACAACTCTCCTTCCGTGGCCTCCAACTGCTCTTAAATGCAAGTAAAACTAAATGCATGCTCTTCAACCGATCGCTGCCCGCACCTGCCCGACCGTCCAGCATCACTACTCTGGACGGTTCTGACTTAGAATATGTGGACTAAAAATACCTAGGTGTCTGGTTAACTCTCCTTCCAGACTCACATTAAGCATCTCCAATCCAAAATTAAATCTAGAACCTATTTCACAACAAAGCATTCTTCACTTATGCTGCCAAACATACCCTCGTAAAACTGACTATCCTGCCGATCCTTGACTTTGGCGATGTCATTTACAAAATAGCCTCCAACACTCTACTCAACAAATTGGATGCAGTCTATCACAGTGCCATCCGTTTTGTCACCAAAGCCCCATATACTACCCACCACTGCGAACTGTATGCTCTCGTTGGCTGGCCCTCGCTTCATATTCGTCGCCAAACCCACTGGCTCCAGGTCATCTATAAGTCTTTGCTAGGTAAAGCCCCCCATTATCTCTCAGCTGACAGGTCACCATAGCAGCACCCACCCGTAGCACGCACTCCAGCAGGTATATTTCACTGGTCACCCTCAAAGCCAATTTCTCCTTTGGCCACCTTTCCTTCCAGTTCTCTGCTGCCAATGACTGGAACGAATTGCAAAAATCACTGAAGCTGGAGACCCATGTCTCCCTCACTAGCTTTAAGCACCAGCTGTTAGAGCAGCTCACAGATCACTGCAAATGTACATAGGCCATCTGTATATAGCCCATTCAACTACCTCATCCCCATACTGTTATTTATTATTTATTTTTCTGCTCCTTTGCACCCCAGTATCTCTACTTGCACATTCATCTTTTGCACATCTATCATTCCAGTGTTTAATTGCTATATTGTAATTATTTCGCCACTATGGCCTATTTATTGCCTACCTCCCTTATCTTACCTCATTTGCACACACTGTATATAGACTTTTTCTCTATTGTATTATTGACTGTATGTTTGTTTATTCCATGTGTAACTCTGTGTTGTTGTTTGTGTCGCACTGCTTTGCTTTATCTTGGCCAGGTCGCAGTTGTAAATGAGAACATGTTCTCAACTAGCCTACCTTGTTAAATAAAGGTGAAATAAAAAATAAATAAATAAAAAGACCCTGCGACCACGGAGAGGTAAAAACCCGTCTATTTATGGAAAAATTGCCCTGATTAACTCCTTAGTCATATCTCAGTTTACTCACTTACTTGTGGCGCTGCCTACTCCTGATGATTTGTTTTTCTAATCATATGAGCAAAAAATATTTTGCTTTATCTGGGACGCTAAACCAGACAAAATAAAGCATGCCTATCTATATAATGAATAGGGTGGGTTGAGATTATTAAATATTAAAGCACTAAACCTCTCTCTAAAAGCTTCACTTATTCAAAAGTTTTATTTGAAGCCTAAATGGTTCTCTAGTAGATTATTAAGAAAAGCTCATCCGTTGTTTAAAAATTGCCTTTTTGCCTTTGTGCAGATTGCCATGTCTCATTTTCGATCAATTGAAAATGATACTTTTTTCAAGGTATCTCTCTTTTTCAAACAAGCATTGCAGAGCTGGATACAATTTCAATTCCATCTACCTGAAAAGATAGAACAAAAATTACAACAAATATTATGGCTGAACTCAAATGTGCTGGTTGATAAAATACCTGTATTTATGGGAAAGATGTTTGAAAATGATATTTTGCTCTTAAAAGACATTGTAAATTGGAATGGTAGAGTTATGTCGTTAATGGAGTTATCAGAATTGTACGGGAAGGTCTGCTCAATCCAAGAGTACAACCAATTGATTACAGGATTACCCCAAAAATGGAGGAGGCAGGTGGCAGCGGGAGGAGGTAGGGAACTGGTCTGTCTGCCCAATATATAGGATCAAAACTGGCGGAGGAATAAAAATAGCATAAATAGGAAAGTATACCAGTTTCATTTGAGGACCAGGATGTTGACAACTGTGCCATACAGATGGCAAAATAGTTGAGAAGAGATTTTGTCACGTCTGCTCCTCCCCTCCGGTGTACGACTTCGCCAGAGTACTAACCACCGGTCCTGGGATTCATCATTACGCACACCTGTTAATCATTATGATTCACACCTGGACTCCATTACCTTCATCATCTCCTCCCCTTTATATGTCACTCTCCAGTTGATATTGTTCTTGTGTATTGGCATTCTGCCTTATGTTAGTGTCGTGTTCTTGGTGTTGTTGTTTTACTAAAATGTTTCACCTGCTTCGGACTCACCGCCCCATCATTACAGATTTTTGATGTCCCGGTTCCATGGTACAGGGTGTATGAGTTGATATATAAAATGACGCAAGATTCAAGACTTTGTGCTTTTCAGCTAAAATTATTATATAGAATTCTTGGGGCATAAAATCCTCGAAGCTCTGCAGATTTTGTTGTGAGGATACAGAATCAATAGACCATTTAATTTGGTATTGCCCTCAGGTAGCCTGTTTCTGGTCTCAGGTTCAGGAATGGCTGAAAATGCATAAAATTGATCTAAAATTGACCCTAGAAATAGTACTGGTGGGAGATCTGGAGAGACCAGGTCAGTCAATTACTAATATATACTAATACTCTTAGTAAAACAATTTATATTCAACTCGCAATCTGTGGATTCTATTCATAGATTGAAATTGCACGTTAAACACAGCATAGTTGAAAGATATATGTTGCATAGAAATCTGAAGAGGGTGGCCAGCAGAGATAGGTGGGATGGTCTGAGGGTTGGGATGTGGAATTGGAGACAAGTGGGAGTGGAGTTGCTGGGCAGGGGGATAGAATGGTCAAAGATAAAAGTATAAAAATAAAGTCAAAATAAAACATAATAAAAAGTATGTTTGAATGACACTGAGTGTTTTTACAGCTAATGCCGTTTTGCCCGAGGCTGACGCCGTGCAGGTGTTTGTACACATGCATATACACACACTCTCATTCAAATGCACACATACACGGACACACACACACATGTAAATAGTGCCAGACATGCACTCAAACATATACAGTTGGCCTTGCTGTTATGATTTTAGTTCCTTTGTTTTTTTGCATTGTTGTTTTCCTTTTCTGTTTCTTTTTCTCTTTAGTTCATTTTTTGTTTTTTTGTGCATTGGAGGGGTTATTGGGGGTGGGGAATGGAATTATTATTATTTTTTACTATTTTTGTATTTTTTTCTTGGGGGGGGGGCTGTGGGAGGGGTCTCGGATGGTTAAGGGACAGCTCTTGGGGAGTTGTGGGGGAATATTGGAGGGTTTGGGTCCCTGTCTTTGGCCTTGTGGGAGATCTGTCGACGTGCCCTTGAGTAGGGCGTTGACCCTGGATGCTTCTGTGTGTTTCTCTGAATGGGAGTCTGTTGGATGACTGGTGTGGTGTAGTTGTTGAGCGGCTTCACTGCAAGTATATTGTATGTATTGGATATTCAATAAATACATATATATACAGTGGGGCAAAAAAGTATTTAGTCAGCCATCAATTGTGCAAGTTCTCCCACTTAAAAAGATGAGAGAGGCCTGCAATTTTCATCATAGGTACACTTCAACTATGACAAACAAAATGAGAAAAAAAAATCCAGAAAATCACATTGTAGGATTTTTAATGAATTTATTTGCAAATTATGGTGGAAAATAAGTATTTGGTCAATAACAAAAGTTTATCTCAATACTTTGTTATATACCCTTTGTTGGCAATGACAGAGGTCAAACGTTTTCTGTAAGTCTTCACAAGGTTTTCACACACTGTTGCTGGTATTTTGGCCCATTCCTCCATGCAGATCTCCTCTAGAGCAGTGATGTTTTGGGGCTGTTGCTGGGCAACACGGACTTTCAACTCCCTCCAAAGATTTTCTATGGGGTTGAGATCTGGAGACTGGCTAGGCCACTCCAGGACCTTGAAATGCTTCTTACGAAGCCACTCCTTCGTTGCCCGGGCGGTGTGTTTGGGATCATTGTCATGCTGAAAGACCCAGCCACGTTTCATCTTCAATGCCCTTGCTGATGGAAGGAGGTTTTCACTCAAAATCTCACGATACATGGCCCCATTCATTCTTTCCTTTACACGGATCAGTCGTCCTGGTCCCTTTGCAGAAAAACAGCCCCAAAGCAGGATGTTTCCACCCCCATGCTTCACAGTAGGTATGGTGTTCTTTGGATGCAACTCAGCATTCTTTGTCCTCCAAACACGACGAGTTGAGTTTTTACCAAAAAGTTCTATTTTGGTTTCATCTGACCATATGACATTCTCCCAATCTTCTTCTGGATCATCCAAATGCTCTCTAGCAAACTTCAGACGGGCCTGGACATGTACTGGCTTAAGCAGGGGGACACGTCTGGCACTGCAGGATTTGAGTCCCTGGCGGCGTAGTGTGTTACTGATGGTAGGCTTTGTTACTTTGGTCCCAGCTCTCTGCAGGTCATTCACTAGGTCCCCCCGTGTTTTTGCTCACCGTTATTGTGATCATTTTGACCCCACGGGGTGAGATCTTGCGTGGAGCGCCAGATCGAGGGAGATTATCAGTGGTCTTGTATGTCTTCCATTTCCTAATAATTGCTCCCACAGTTGATTTCTTCAAACCAAGCTGCTTACCTATTGCAGATTCAGTCTTCCCAGCCTGGTGCAGGTCTACAATTTTGTTTCTGGTGTCCTTTGACAGCTCTTTGGTCTTGGCCATAGTGGAGTTTGGAGTGTGACTGTTTGAGGTTGTGGACAGGTGTCTTTTATACTGATAACAAGTTCAAACAGGTGCCATTAATACAGGTAACGAGTGGAGGACAGAGGAGCCTCTTAAAGAATAAGTTACAGGTCTGTGAGAGCCAGAAATCTTGCTTGTTTGTAGGTGACCAAATACTTATTTTCCACCATAATTTGCAAATAAATTCATTAAAAATCCTACAATGTGATTTTCTGGATGTTTTTTTCTCATTTTGTCTGTCATAGTTGAAGTGTACATATGATGAAAATTACAGGCCTCTCTCATCTTTTTAAGTGGGAGAACTTGCACAATTGGTGGCTGACTAAATACTTTTTTGCCCCACTGTATATATATTTTTTTATAAGAAGAAAATGACAGATAAATTCAAAATGAAAGGCAACAAGGACAAAACACTTAATGCTGCAATGATGAAAATATCTCAAAAACCAACAGAGGAATTGCTAAAAAACTAAACCAAAGAAGAAAACACAACAGTGTTTTGCACTAAGTACACCAAGTGTTCAGAGAAAATGAAAGCAATCCTGAAAAAGCACTGGCATATTCTGCAATCAGACAAATAAATTGCACACCTCTTCAAGCAACCCCCACTGGTGGTCTATAAGCGTGGACTCAATATCGGGGATAGCTTAGTGAGATCTGACCTGCCCCCTGAGCCCACTCAGACTCTCTTGACACCCATTCCAAATGGGAACTACAAATGTGGCTCATGCGCACAGTGCAATAGCACTACAAAAACATCCTTCTTCAGACACCCACATACAGGTAGAAAAATCCCTGTTAGGGGTATCATCTAATGCAAGACAAAGGCTAACCATGTGTATGTGACAAATAAAATGTGATTTGATTTGAAAGGCAGTAATCTATCTCATCACCTGTACATGAGGGAAAGCCTACAAACAACGCATAGCTGAACACCACAGCTCAATCAGGTGTAAGAACACTGACTATGCAGTAGCAGCTCACTTTGTTGAAGCTAACCATTCCATCTCCTCCCTCAAATAAATACACAGGCATTGAGCATGTTGCTCTACCAAGGAGAGGAGTTAACATCGAGCTCCTACTATTACAGAGGGAGGCCTACTGGACATCCTATTTAAAAACACTGACCCCTAGTGGTCTGAATGTTGACTGATCTCAGGCCCTTGTGACAATTTATAATTTCTGTGAACAGGTCTTGTAAACTAATGTATTATTTCTACAGCTTATCAGAGTACACCCAATACAGTGGGGCAAAAAAGTATTTAGTCAGCCACCAATTGTGCAAGTTCTCCCACTTAAAACGATGAGAGAGGCCTGTAATTTTCATCATATGTACACTTCAACTATGACAGACAAAATTAGGGGGAAAAATCCAGAAAATCACATTGTAGGATTTTTAATGAATTTATTTGCAAATTATGGTGGAAAATAAGTATTTGGTCACCTACAAACAAGCAAGATTTCTGGCTCTCACAGACCTGTAACTTCTTCTTTTAAGAGGCTCCTCTGTCCTCCACTCGTTACCTGTATTAATGGCACCTGTTTGAACTTGTTATCAGTATAAAAGACACCTGTCCACAACCTCAAACAGTCACACTCCAAACTCCACTATGGCCAAGACCAAAGAGCTGCACCAGGCTGGGAAGAGTGAATCTGCAATTGGTAAGCAGCTTGGTTTGAAGAAATCAACTGTGGGAGCAATTATTAGGAAATTGAAGACATACAAGACCACTGATAATCTCCCTCAATCTGGGGCTCCACGCAAGATCTCACCCTTGGGGTCAAAATGATCACAAGAACGGTGAGCAAAAATCCCAGAACCACACGGGGGGACCTAGTGAATGACCTGCAGAGAGCTGGGACCAAAGTAACAAAGCCTACCATCAGTAACACACTATGCCGCCAGGGACTCAAATCCTGCAGTGCCAGACGTGTCCCCCTGCTTAAGCCAGTACATGTCCAGGCCCGTCTGAAGTTTGCTAGAGAGCATTTGGATGATCCAGAAGAAGATTGGGAGAATGTCATATGGTCAGATGAAACCAAAATAGAACTTTTTGGTAAAAACTCAACTCGTCGTGTTTGGAGGATAAAGAATGCTGAGTTGCATCCAAAGAACACCATACCTACTGTGAAGCATGGGGGTGGAAACATCATGCTTTGGGGCTGTTTTTCTGCAAAGGGACCAGGACGACTGATCTGTGTAAAGGAAAGAATGAATGGGGCCATGTATCGTGAGATTTTGATTGAAAACCTCCTTCCATCAGCAAGGGCATTGAAGATGAAACGTGGCTGGGTCTTTCAGCATGACAATGATCCCAAAGACACCGCCGGGCAACGAAGGAGTGGCTTCGTAAGAAGCATTTCAAGGTCCTGGAGTGGCCTAGCCAGTCTCCAGATCTCAACCCCATAGAAAATCTTTGGAGGGAGTTGAAAGTCCGTGTTGCCCAGCAACAGCCCCAAAACATCACTGCTCTAGAGGAGATCTGCATGGAGGAATGGGCCAAAATACCAGCAACAGTGTGTGAAAACCTTGTGAAGACTTACAGAAAACGTTTGACCGCTGTCATTGCCAACAAAGGGTATATAACAAAGTATTGAGATAAACTTTTGTTATTGACCAAATACTTATTTTCCACTATAATTTGCAAATAAATTCATAAAAAATCCTACAATGTGATTTTCTGGATTTTTTTCCCTCATTTTGTCTGTCATAGTTGGTGTACCTATGATGAAAATTACAGGCCTCTCTCATCTTTTTAAGTGGGAGAACTTGCACAATTGGTGACTAAATACTTTTTTGCCCCACTGTATGTTCCCCCTGCTGATGATGCTTATTATGCATTATGGTTGAACCAAAAGATTACATGTAACAAAAACATTTAATGAAATTTGAAATATTTAAATATATAGGGGAAATTAAATGAAACAATGAATGTTGATGCTAATGTTATGCTAATGCTACTGATAACAATGGCATAATATATTCAATATGCTGTAGGCTATTGTCTTTCAACAGTTTCGCTCAATTCATTCTGATCAACCTAGCAATTACGACACACCCCTCACTATTGTCATTGGTTGCACTAATTGGTTGTTTGTCTACATAACCTGGTTCAAGCATTTATGACATTACCCTGAAGAAGGCACAGTGATGCCGAAACATTGGTGGTTTTTAACTAATAAATGACTGGGAGGTTATACATATGGAGTGTGCGACTGTTTTTATAGCTTACAGTGTATTCACCATTAGTCAGCACCTCTACACTAAATAATTTTCTCTGGGTGTGCACCAGCTCAAGTTTTTTTTACTTAAAAAAAAAAGTGAAAAACAGCGCAAAAAACACACAAAATAGCACAATTGGTCAGGAGCCTGTAAAACGGCGGCCATCCCCTCCGGCGACATTCACAAAGATGAATCAATAGAGCGGAAAATGCAAAACACATCAAATGTTTTTTATTCGGTACATGAGAACTTCAGCACAAAAGTGTGTTTTATGTGCAATACATCATCACGCACATCCTTTTATCTGCAACAAGTCAGTTTTGATGGAAAAAAACCTCTGGTGGGAAAATTAGATAAAAAAAAAAATGCAGATTTGATTATATTCGCATTGGTATAATTGAATAACTTGTTTTTTTATACTTTACATCATTCAGTACATTCCATTTTCCACCATGTGTTCTTCATAATGTCAAAAACGGTGATAAATTATTTATTTACATTTTTATCTTGAAATTCCATCTCTCAAGCCTGCCAATAAAAGTTGTTTTGTTGAATGTTTTCTTCCCACCGGCCAAATAGAGAAAAAAGTTGAGGATGAAAAAAAATTAAAGGGGGCTTGTCACTTGTGTATGGTTGGCAATGTGGACTGACCGAGTGAGTGCTGGGAAAAAAAAGTTTGGGAGCGTGGCCCACATGCTGGCCAGCGACAGCGAGCTGGCCCGGTTGGGTTTATGAAGTGGAAAGTTTAATGAAGTAGCGAGCGAGGGGATGGTTGGGACAGTTCTCCCTGCACAGATGGCCCTTTGTAACTCCTGACACCTGCCAGCTGCTCCGGCTTCAAAATGATGGCGCTGGGGGGAGCAGAGTGAGCACGGAGAGGGCCCTGCCTTCTAAGCTGCCTACAGTGGCTGGGGCTGAACCCCTGACCCCTGGTGTCAGACAGGGCCACTGAATGTTTTCTCTCCTCTCAGTGGGTCTCCAGCCCCTGTCTATGGCGCCTCTCTCTCACCACAGTGGGCTGCTTGGGGGGACCGCCCCCTTCGGCCACCCGTCCTCAGCCACACCACGGCAGATCGTTTCTGTTTGGTCACTTCTTTCTCTGAGACAAACTGGATGAAGAGTGTCTTGAGACTGAAAATCAGACTGCTGTTGGATCTATTTGGATCCAAGCTCACTAAATGGCCAACAATTAGTTAACTTTTCAAACATTTAATGTATTTTATATGAATGAAAAACATCCAAGAAATACAAGAGCTTCATTGGTTTTTCAATTGTTCCAACAGATATGACACAGTATTGTTGAATAAGGCCTTGTCCTTCTTAGAGATAAACTATGTGTTCTCCAATTTCCCCACCCTTCTGACATCTTGAAATACAGTGCATTCGGAAACTATTCAGACCTCTTCCCTTTTTCCACAATTTGTTATGTTACAGCCTTATTCTAAAATGTATTAAATTAATTTATTTCCTCATCAATCTACACACAATACCCCATAATGAAAGCGAAAACAGGTTTAGACATTTTTGCAAATGTATAAAAAAGCAAAAACAGAAATACCTTATTTACACTTAGGTTGGAGTCATTAAAACAAATTTTTTCAACAATTGTTTACAGACAGATTGTTTCACTTATAATTCACTGTATCACAAGTCCAGTGGGTCAGAAGTTTACATACCCTAAGTTGACAGTGCCTTTAAACAGCTTGGAAAAGTCCAGAAAATTATGCCATGGCTTTAGAAGCTTCTGATAGGCTAATTGACATTATTTGAGTCAATTGGAGGTGTACCTGTAGATGTATTTCAAGGCCTACCTTCAAACTCAGTGCCTCTTTGCCTGACATCATGGGAAAATCAAAAGAAATCAGCCAAGACCTCGGAAAAAAAATGGTAGACCTCCACAAGTCTGGTTCATCCTTGGAAGCAATTCCCAAATGCCTGAAGGTACCACGTTCATCTGTACAAACAATAGTACGCAAGTATAAACACCATGGGACCACGCAGCCGTCATACCGCTCAGGAAGGAGACGCGTTCTGTCTCCTAGAGATGAACGTACTTTGGGGCGAAAAGCTCAAATCAATCCCAGAACAACAGCAAAGGACCTTATGAAGATGCTGGAGGAAACAGGTACAAAAGTATCTATATCCACAGTAAATCGAGTCCTATATCGACATAACCTGAAAGGCCGCTCAGCAAGGAAGAAGCCACTGCTCCAAAACCGCCATAGAAAAGCCAGACTACTGTTTGCAACTGCACATGGGGACAAAGATCATACTTTTTGGAGAAATGTCCTCTGGTATGATGAAACAAAAATTTAACTGTTTGGCCATAATGACCATTGTTATGTTTGAAGGAAAAAGGGGGATGCTTGCAAGCCGAAGAACACCATCCCAACCATGAAGCACGCGGCTGGCAGCATCATGTTGTGGGTGTGCTTTGCTGGAGGATGAACTGCTGCACTTCACAAAATAGATGGCTTCATGAGGAAGGAACATTATGTGGATATATTGAAGCAACATCTCAAGACATCAGTCGGGAAGTTAAACCTTGGTCGCAAATGGGTCTTCCAAATGGACAATGATCCCAAGCATACTTCCAAAGCTGTGGCAAAATGGCTTAAGGACAACAAAGCCAAGGGAGAACCTGGAGGAAACCTGGCACCATCCCTACGGTGAAGCATGGTGGTGGCAGCATCATGCTGTGGGGATGATTTTCAGCGGCAGAGACTGGGAGACTAGTCAGGATCAAGACAAAGATGAACAAAGCAAAGTACAGAGCGATCCTTGATGAAAACCTGCTCCAGAGCGCTCATGACCTCAGACTGGGCCGAAGGTTCACCTTCCAACAGGACAGTGGCCCTAAGCACACAGCCAAGACAACGCAGGACCGGCTTCGGGACAAGTCTTCTGAATGTCCTTGAGTGACCCAGCCAGAGCCCGGACTTGAACCCGATCTAACATCTCTGGAGAGACCTGAAAATAGCTCTGCAATAACGCTCCCCATCCAACCTGACAGAGCTTGAGAGGATCTGCAGAGAAGAACAGGAGAAACTCCGCAAATATAGGTGTGCCAAGCTTGTAGCGTCATACCCAAGACTCAAGGCTGTAACCACTGCCAAAGGTGCTTCAACAAAGTACTGAGTAAATTGTCTGAATACTTATGTAAATGTGATATTTACATTTTTTATTCTGAATAAATTAGCAAACATTTTTAAAAACCTGTTTTTGCTTTGTCATTTTGGGGGTATTGTGTTAAGATTGATGAGGGAAAAAACTTTTTAATACATTTTAGAATAAGGCTGTAACGTAACATGTGGAGGGGTCAAGGGGTCTGAATACTTTCCGAATGCACTGTATGTTTGTGTGTTTTCGTTTGCTTGTTTACTCTACTTTCCAGCCAAGTGTTTTTGTCCCTGCTGAGCTACATGTTTTTCTAATACCTCGCATGGCATACCAGACACAGCCTGGAAAAATACACTTTGTTATTCCCTAAGTAGCCTAATCATGTCACTGACACACAGAAGCCTGTTTTACCATCCACATGAAAGATAATAGTATGTGCCTTACTTCTGGATGAATCACACCACATACTAGCCCCATTGGCGGACTTACCATTAGGCAGAAAAAGCAATTGCCTCAGGCCTCACATCATCAAGGGGCCTCATGAGCTGGGATTTAAAAAATGTAATACAAAAATGTAATATATTTCTTTCTCCGCTTGAGGCCCTTTCATGCTCCAGTCGAGGCATAATGAACAAAAAACGAATTCCCATTCAAATCTGTTTAAGCTAGAGATACTCTCTCTGTTTTCTTGGCATGGGCTGATTCTCCATCCACTGCATCCACCAATGTGGGCCTTGTATCTGCGATGGAAGGTGGCCGAGCTACAGCTGTGTTTGTCAGACCAGGAGACATCCAGAAAATCGGTCTTCTCACGAAAACGTCTGTAGCGTCGAGCAGTTTGGGCTACACACTAATATGACCCCACTAAGATGACTCTCATGAACACGATGGTCTTCTCCGTTTTGCTCTACAACCCCCACAAGTGTCACGGAACTCGTCTGAATGTAACCAGATACTGGGCCAAAAAATGAATGATAGTGAATAGGGCATTTCCAAACATACTTCCTTTTGATTACATTTTTGACAATCTGTTTTTCCATGTATGAATCTGTTATTCAATGAGTTTCTATGGGATAATAGCAGTAAGGCCAAATTCAATGTTATCAAATATTTAATTTGTAATGATATTTTATTCCTACAGTGGTCTTAAATTCCAAATCAAATAGCTAAATGATCCTTGGTATGACCATCTTAAAACAATTCCATATGCTAATTCCAAAAACCCAGCCCCGGGCACTTAGGCTCTAGGGAATACAATATGCATTTCTTAGTAAAAAGACAGGTGCTGCTGATAACACTGCAATCGTTGTTGAGGCAGAGGATGTACAGTACGTGTAGCCCATGTATCTGATGCTGTCTGGCCAAAAAGATTAAGGCATGTCATACTCTTTTTGGCCATACGGCATCAGATACATGGGCTACATATAGTTAGACAGAGGGGCGCTGTTTTGCTCACTCGGATGCTTTCTCCGGTGAGATAGTTGGTGAGTGCACAGTGCACTGTTCGGATGCTGGAATTATTCTGGATGAACTTGTGAAGGTAACCTACTTTTTGAAGTTATTTATGGCACATTAAAAGGTAATACATGTTTACAGTAGCGCTGAGCAATTAACCAAAATGTTAGTTCTTTTTTTGTTTTTTAAACCAAAAATGGCCCATTTTTTTTCTTTGATCTCAATGTGCACATTGTGCTGCAGTTTCTATAGAGATAAATCAGATCATGCCCGAACTGTGCGATGTAGTAGGGAGTTGTAGTTTCCAAGTGGCCTCTGCCTGGGGCCCCAAAATTACAAAGTCCGCCCCTGACCAGCTCTACTGGTAGCCTACTGTAGTTTAAACTGTTTATTTTGTTGGAAAAAAATCCTGCAGTAGCCTCAGACACGTGATCATTTGTCCAGATCAACTAGCATGTGTCAAACCATAGATTTCGGCGCCGACAAAGATGGCTGCCTCACTTCGCGTTCCTAGGAAAATATGCAGTATTTAGTTTTTTTACGTGTCATTTCTTACATTGGTACCCCAGGTAATCTTAGGTTTTATTACATACAGTCGGGAGGAACTACTGAATATAAGAGCAACGTCAACTCACCATCATTACGACCAGGAATATGACTTTCCCGAAGCGGATCCTGTGTTTTGCCTTCCACCCAGGACAATGGATCTGATCCCAGCCGGCGAAACTAAACAACGTCGCCGTAAAAGGGGCAAACGAAGCGGTCTTCTGGTCAGGCTCCGGAGACGGGCACATCGCGCACCACTCCCTAGCATACTACTCGCCAATGTCCAGTCTCTTGACAACAAGGTTGATGAAATCCGAGCAAGGGTTGCCTTCCAGAGAGACATCAGAGACTGTAACGTTCTTTGCTTCACGGAAACATGGCTCACTCGAGAGACGCTATCGGAGTCGGTGCAGCCAGCTGCTTTCTTCACGCATCACGCCGACAGAAACAAGCATCTTTCTGGTAAGAAGAGGGGCGGGGGGGGGGGGGGGGGGTATGCCTTATGATGAACGAGACATGGTGTGATCATAACAACATACAGGAACTCAAGTCCTTCTGTTCACCTGACTTAGAATTCCTCACAATCAAATGTCGACCGCATTATCTACCAAGGGAATTCTCTTCGATTCTTATCACAGCCGTATATATTCCCCCCCAAGCAGACACATCGATGGCCCTGAACGAACTTTATTTGACTCTATGTAAACTGGAAACCACATATCTTGAGGCTGCATTCATTGTAGCTGGGGATTTTAACAAGGCTAATCTGAAAACAAGACTCCCTAAATTCTATCAGCATATCGATTGCGCAACCAGGGCTGGTAAAACCCTGGATCATTGTTATTCTAACTTCCGCGACGCATATAAGGCCCTCCCTCCTTTCGGAAAAGCTGACCACGACTCCAATTTATTGCTTCCAGCCTACAGACAGAAACTAAAACAAGAAGCTCCCGCGCTCAGGTCTGTTCAACGCTGGTCCGACCAATCTGATTCCACGCTTCAAGACTGCTTCGATCACGTGGATTGGGATATGTTCCGCATTGCGTCCAACAACAACATTGACGAATACGCTGATTCGGTGAGCAAGTTTATTAGAAAGTGCATCGGCGATGTCGTACCCACAGCAACTATTAAAACATTCCCAAACCAGAAACCGTGGATTGATGGCATCATTCGCGCGAAACTGAAAGCGCTTTTAACCAGGGCAAGGTGACCGGAAACATGACCAAATACAAACAGTGTAGCTATTCCCTCCGCAAGGCAATCAAACAAGCTAAGCGTCAGTATAGAGACAAAGTAGAGTTGCAATTCAACGGCTCAGACACAAGAGGTATGTGGCAGGGTCTACAGTCAATCACGGATTACAAAAAGAAAACCAGCCCCGTCACGGACCAGGATGTCTTGCTCCCAGACAGACTAAATAACTTCTTTGCTCGCTTTGAGGACAATACAGTGCCACTGACACGGCCCGCTACCAAAACCTGCGGACTCTCCTTCACTGCAGCCGACGTGAGTAAAACATTTAAACGTGTTAACCCTCGCAAGGCTGCAGGCCCAGACGGCATCCCCAGCCGCGTCCTCAGAGCATGTGCAGACCAGCTGGCAGGTGTTTACAGACATATTCAATCAATCCTTATCCCAGTCTGCTGTTCCCACATGCTTCAAGATGGCCACCATTGTTCCTGTTCCCAAGAAAGCTAAGGTAACTGAGCTAAACGACTACCGCCCCGTAGCACTCACTTCCGTCATCATGAAGTGCTTTGAGAGACTAGTCAAGGACCATATCACCTCCACCCTACCTGACACCCTAGACCCACTGCAATTTGCTTACCGACCCAATAGGTCCACAGACGACGCAATCGCAACCACACTGCACACTGCCCTAACCCATCTGGACAAGAGGAATACCCATGTGAGAATGCTGTTCATCGACTACAGCTCAGCATTTAACACCATAGTACCCTCCAAACTCGTCATCAAGCTCGAGACCCTGGGTCTCGACCCCGCCCTGTGCAACTGGGTACTGGACTTCCTGACGGGCCGCCCCCAGGTGGTGAGGGTAGGTAACAACATCTCCACCCCGCTGATCCTCAACACTGGGGCCCCACAAGGGTGCGTTCTGAGCCCTCTCCTGTACTCCCTGTTCACCCACGACTGCGTGGCCATGCACGCCTCCAACTCAATCATCAAGTTTGCGGACGACACTACAGTGGTAGGCTTGATTACCAACAACGACGAGACGGCCTACAGGGAGGAGGTGAGGGCCCTCGGAGTGTGGTGTCAACAAAACAAAGGAAATGATTGTGGACTTCAGGAAACAGCAGAGGGAGCACCCCCCAATCTACATCGACGGGACAGTAGTGGAGAGGGTAGTAAGTTTTAAGTTCCTCGGTGTACACATCACGGACAAACTGAATTGGTCCACCCACACAGACAGAGTTGTGAAGAAGGCGCAGCAGCGCCTCTTCAACCTCAGGAGGCTGAAGAAATTTGGCTTGTCACCAAAAGCACACAAACTTCTACAGATGCACAATCGAGAGCATCCTGTCGGGCTGTATCACCGCCTGGTACGGCAACTGCTCCGCCCACAACCGTAAGGCTCTCCAGAGGGTAGTGAGGTCTGCACAACGCATCACCGGGGGCAAACTACCTGCCCTCCAGGACACCTATACCACCCGATGTCACAGGAAGGCCATAAAGATCATCAAGGACAACAACCACCCGAGCCACTGCCTGTTCACCCCGCTATCATCCAGAAGGCGAGGTCAGTACAGGTGCATCAAAGCAGGGACCGAGAGACTGAAAAATACAATTTGATTTGATTTGAGATTTATGGTAAACCACTCGATCCTGTCCATCTATAGGCCTATCACTCATCACCTCTCTCAAAAGTTTAAGTAGCCACACCTGTGAGAAATGAAATAGTCAGGGGTTTAGGGGCCTTATAGATACATTAAAATAGGGGAAACATGTCATTCATTCCAATATGCTCAGTGGAAAATGTTAACACTTCTGTTTGTTCCATTTCATCCCATGATCAAAGATCACCCCATGGTATACACCTATAACCAAAGAAGCACTCATCTCCTGTGTCTCTACAATGTTAATATAAAACTGAATATTCCAACAATTTAAAAAGTGTTTTAATTGAACCTGTAATACCTTTCTGTATATTATACCTCAGCAACAGATAAACAGATAACTCATAGCAAACGGATCAGTGTCAGGGATGATAATACCTTATTCCCTGTCAGTGGATGGTTTGGAGGACTGTGTCTCTCCAGGACTTAGTATTGTAAACGGCTCAGGTTTCTGCCCACACCCAGCCCAATGACAGACAGACACATCAGAAGCGGTAGGACGTTGGTTGATGTCTGTAAATACTGGCTACTTGAATTACTGCACAGACAGATACAGGTCTGGGATGTGACGTCAAACCTACAGCTGCCCGTTCAGGGGACTGTAACAGGGATTGTTAAGTGAAAGAGGGCAGACAGAGAGGGAGAAGAATAATGCACCCCAAACAAAAGTCAGGTTGTTTTGGAAAACACAAACCTCAACTCGCTGCCACATAAATTATTGCATAAATACAGGCAAGAAACAAACTTGAGAAACACACTATATGTACACCAATAAACATCACACCCATACATTTTGTCGTTATTTCTACCCCATCAGTTTGTACCAAAAGCCTAAAACAGAAGACAGCTATAGAGATGGCTAACACAGATCGTCAGGAAAATGCTTTGGAACTGTTGCTCTGCCCTCAAAAGGGCCTGCCTTCCTCCCTGAGAATGGCCAAGGAAACACTGGAAGGGAGTTCATAGTGACAGCTGGTTGGCTGCATCCCTTCCTGCAGATTCCATCATCTTCTCCCTGGGCCCAGAGTAAATGAGTGATCCCATAGGTCAAAGGTAGCACTCTTTTTCCCAGGAGTCCACCCAGCCAGAACAACATTCCCTTGAAACAGGAAGGGAGGGCAATGTCCATATGTTGTCTTCACTCACAGGGATCCCAACAGTGCTTCAGCAGCTCAGTGACAAGGCGGGACCACTGTTTGGAACAGGACTGTGAAACTATCCCAGCGGCCGGAGAAACTGTAATGAGCTGTAAAATGAAGACTGCCCACCCACCTCCAAAGCAGCAGCACAGACACTCAGGGGAGAGAACAGGGTTTACATCAAAGTCTAGCTTATTACAGAATGTGGTGGAGGAACAGGTGTTGAAAATGGGAGATGGTCACTGACTCACCTCACGGCTGGTATGTATGTCACAGGCAGGACAGCACATCTAGGTGTTGTGTAATGCTTATACCGACACTAAAAACAATTCCCATTTCAAATGAAATTTTATGTCACATGCGCCGAAAGAACAGGTGTAGACCTTGCCGTGAAATTCTTACTTACAAGCCCCATAACCAACAATGCAGTTCAAGAAATAGAGTTAAGAAAATATTAATTTACTAAATAAACTAAAGTAAAACTTTTTTTTTTTAAATAACACAATTAAATAACAATAACGAGGCTATATACAGGGGAGGGGGTACCTGTACCGAGTCAATGTGCAGGTGTACAGGTTAGTCGAGGTAAATTTGTACATGTAGGTAGGGGTAAAGTGACTATGCATTGTTTAATTGTTCAGCAGTCTTACGGCTTGGGGTAGAAGCTGTTAAGGAGCATTTTGGTCCTAGACTTGGCGCTCCGGTACCGCTTGCCGTACGTTAGCAGAGAGAACAGTCTATGACTTGGGTGACAGGAGTCTTAGAATTTTTCTGGGGCCTTCCTCGGACACCACCTAGTATATAGGTCCTGGATGGCAGGAGGCTTCGCCCCAGTGATGTTCTGGGCCATACGCACTACCCTCTGTAGCGCCTTACGGTCAGATGCCGAGCAGTTGCCATACCAGGCCGTGATGCAACTGGTCAGGATGCTCTCAATGGTGCTGCTGTATAACTTTTTGAGGATCTGGGGACCCATGCCAAATCTTTTCAGTTTCCTGAGGGGGAAAAGGTGTTGTCGTGGCCTCTTCACAACTGTCTTGGTGTTTTTGGACCATGATAGTTCGTTGGTGATGTGGACACCATGGAACTTGAAAAGTATTGACCCGCTCCACTACATCCCCGTCGATGTTAATGGAGGCCTGTTCGGCCTACCTTTTCCTATAGTCCACGATCTGCTCCTTTGTCTTGCAAAAAAAAGGGAGTGGTTTTGTCCTGGCACCACACTGCCAAGTTTCTGACCTCCTCCCTATAGACTGTCTCATCGTTGTCGGTGAGCCTTTGTGTCGTCACAAAACTTAATGATGGTGTTGGAGTCATGCTTGGCCACACAGTCATGGGTGAACAGGGAGTACAGGAGGGGACTAAGCACGCACCCCTGAGGGGCCCCAGTGTTGAGGATCAGCATGGCAGATGTGTTGCTGCCTACCCTTACCACCTGGGGGCGGTCCGTCAGGAAGTCGATCCAGTTGCAGAGGGAGGTGTTTATTCCCAGGGTCCCCTAAGTGATGAGCTTTGTGGGCACTATGGTGTTGAATGCTCAGCTGTACAGTTGCCCCAATATTAATATGCATTCTTAACACCCTGAGGGATATTGTGTGTACTAAAAATGTATTTGATCATACAGCTGAGTACATTACATTATATGTGGTATTCAGTTACATGAGGTTACCGCTGAAGCCCAGCATTCAGGCCATAAGGTCTAAAACTGATACATGAATTCATTACACATTATCTGATACAGGCTGCAGGACTGAAGGGGTGAAGTGGCCACCAGTGCTGAACAAAACATCTGCAGTCTTCTGTGCTGAGGGGGGACCATATGCGAAGCTTCGTAGTGAGTGTTGGCTGTGCAGCCGGTCACTAAACTCACTCAAGCATGTGGTGCAACTGGAGAGCAGCTGCAGCCAGCTGTTGGTCTGAAGCAGTGAGTGGTGAAAACTGGAGAAGCCCTGTCTAGGTCCTATGTGGCCCTGACAATAACATACACAATCACACTAGTTAGCTGACTGCTACTCAGACTAGATTACAGAGATCAGAAGGTTGTCAATGCAGATTAATGTCCTAAAGGTCCTGTTCGTCAACCAGAGTGCACTGTACCCGGGAAGGAGTGCTTTTCACCAGGCTTCTAGATTTGCTCAAGTGTGAAAATAATATTGATAAGTGTATCTACATTCGCACAACATTGAGCTGGCTTGATAGATCATGATTGAACCAGACAGACTCAGGTCAGGTGTGGCACTGTCACACCAGGGCCGGCTCCAGGCATAAGCAACATAAAATTGCTAAATGTTCTCTCCGCCCCATGGCAAAATGTGTAGAACTGCAGAAAACTAGCTTTAAAACTGCAACATTTTCTCTACACCATGGCAAAATGTGTAGTATTGCAGGAAATTAACTTTGAAACTTGAATTCTCTCTCCACCGTCAAGAGGGGGGCCCTCAACCAAATCTCACTTAGGGGCCCCAAATGGCTAGTGCCGGCCCTGTGACAAACAAAACATTTAACACAGCATAGAGATGGAAATTAGTAACCTACACAGACACACCCCAGTCAACACCAAAGACATCAAAGGTAGATCCACCAACGCTTCAAACACCTCAATTATTAACTCTGTGGTTTATCATCAGTTTAGGCCTTATTCTGGTAGTACGATATAACTGGTTAAAGATACCTCACTGGAACAAAACCAGCAAATGCCCTCCATTCATACACTCCCTTCTTTACTCCCCTCAAATGACACCCCTCCATTAACTGCTCCATTCCAGCCTGGTGAGACGGAACGGCGGTGAAAGGTGCCTACTGCATGGCCAGTCTCCACTTAAGCAGCTTGTCCACCGGGGCGAAGGCACTCTCCTTGTGGATGGGCAACAGGTGTGAGGCAGGTGCCCCGGCTTAAAGCCTTCTCTAGTCAAATATGCATGAGGATAGTCCCATAACCATGCTGCTGTCTGCGCTCAGCCTGGTTTAACAGCCTGGCAACAAGAGAGGATCATTACATCCTGAGCCTATACCCACTCCAAGTCAAAACAGCAGAGGGGCCTTTTAATTTAAAAGCCCTAATGAGTTTGTATTTTCCATTGGCATGCTGATTAATAATTGATACATAATAACAAGTGATCCAGCGTTTGTTTTAGGGTTGCAAAAATCTATACATTTTCTGGTTTTCCCAAATCCCGGTTGAAGGATACCTGGAATAAGGAGGGTATACGCAGGAAATACAGAATCTTCCAACCAGGATTTCTGGAAAACCGTGGAAAGTTCCTGGAATTTTGCAACCCTAGTTTTGACCCAAGGGACAGAAGCAAGCCATTTGAGGGATGTATGAGAGCCTAGCAGTGGCGTGTATTCATGGATGTCAAGGGAAGACAGGTTTCACAAAATGATTGACCAAGAAAAAATGAACAATTATGTATCTCTAGACTCTCTGTGCTTCATACTTTTCAAATTAATAACCAATTAGCATTGAGCTAAACTGAGTGAGCTCAACTGTGAATGGTCCTGGCGCACCAATTTGTTTTTTTGAGATGTTGCATCTCATTGTATTGTCCTCCAGTGGCTAGCTAGCTAAAATTGGCCCTTTCCTAAATTAGCCATGGATGGAGATAGGGATTTGGACTTGTGGATTTACTTAATTCTCCGTACTAGACAATGTTAATAACAGCAATTCTGATCCAACCATACATTGTGCCCCTGGCCTGAGAGGATGGAAGTTCAATATGTAGCTATGTAGTAGGCTAATGTTAACTAGCTGGCTCATCGTTGCCCATGAAAGGAAGTTAGGCTACCTGACTAGCTAACCTAAGACAACAAAACCTAAAAGTGTGTACTGTATGATAGTCAAAGACCGTTTCGGCAACATGAAAGAGAGGATGGCATTGGCGTTTCTCTACAAGTAGGGTGAGTCAACATGTTTTTTTCTAATTATGGACACACACAGAGAGAAATTAATCAGTACCATGGAAAGCTACATGATATTTAGCTTACATTGATTTGAATAAATAGTTTAAATATTTTAGGTGAAATGGTGCTGGAATAGCAGTGGCAGCTCCTGATTTTTTTGTGACTTGCTGTAACTCTCTAGTGTTCTAAAACAATAGTTGTTTAGTAGTCTGAAAATGTCAGAAACATTTAACTTGATTGACCATGCTGTAGGTCATGTAACTGTTTGTTACATGCAATATCCTTCGTGGACTCTACCGGATAGATGTTGCTCTCCAGTTTTGTGATGAAACAAAGGTGTGGTTGAAAATATTCTGCCACCGTGTCTTCTTATTGTCTCTGCCTTCAGCCTATATACAGTATATGACGGTCACAAGGCATAGGAACTAACAGGTTATAGAGCAAACAACGATATTCTCACAACACATTGGTTGTAATATGCCATTTTTTTTCTGGCTTGGCTTCCCCAGTGATTGTACCCATGTACCACTACTGGAGCAGAGGACACAGGAACGAGCAGAGTGGAGGTTCCCAGAACAAGCGAGGGTCAGACACAGCCACAGCATTTTCATTCCAACTAGGGATATTGAAGGAAAGCAAAGGTGTCTCAACGATAGCTCTTGGCTTCCATCTAGTGGTAATTTCAGATAAAGCACAGCAACTTTTTACTGCACCCTTAATTAAGACCAGCATGCATAAAAAACAGAATACTGCACATTTCCAGTATTCCTCTTCTAACCCCAATTTTATTCATTTATATATATATTTTAAAACTAATGGCTGATATACATTGCAAATAAGAGGGAAATTTACACAATTCTCATTGTTCAACAGACCAAGCCAGGCTTCAGTTGTTGAACGCTGTTATGTTTACTGACTGGGCTCCACAAAATAAACACCGGCTGTTGAGTGGAACACTGGCCTTTTAATGCCAAGCGGCAAGCGTTCACACGCGTATTGTTACAGTGTGGCTCGCTGCTGTACCCAACTGCCCATTGTACTCCACACCTATCAGATGACAGGGACATGCATGCGTCTGTCACTTAGTGTAGTCTAACAGGTCGCCACGTGGCAGCTGCTATATGACTTCACAGCATCACCTGGGCCCAAAGGGACAGTAAGAGGCAAGCTGATCCCCTTTGACTCTCACCTGGACAGATGCTACACAGGGCCATGCTCTCCAGGTGACTAATTGGTCGCTTTAAAGCCAGTCCTTGTCAAATATGCATGAGGAGCTATTGTGGTGCCTGCTGTATGTCTGGTTCTATTGACTATGGCCTTAGAAACTTCACATAACATGTTGTGGTTGATTTAGCATTCTATTGTAACTGTCACCTGAGAGGAATAGGCTGTAAATAAAGAATCTTGCGTCAGGACTTTGATAAGCACTTATTGATCCCTCTTTCCCTTTCTGGAGACATAATCTGTGCTGTAATGAAACATCAGGGCAGTCATGGGTTATTAAAAAAAGCTTTTACTGGCAATTTTTTTTACTTCAGTGGCAATGACATTTCAAATCCAATTGTGACAAATAAATCCATATATACAGGATTACCAAACTTAATCTTAACAATCAAAAGTACAAAAAGTATCTTTAAAATTGAGTATTAGCTTGTTGAGTTGATCATTGTCCGTAATCACATTCTATTTGTGTGCAGATTTAGACTTTTTGGGTGTTTTTATTCCTCCTTTTTTCTTGGGCGTTGAGAACTCCTTGATGCAACACTCACAAACCCAGCAACCTGAGGAGAAAAAACTATGATGTTACATATTACAGTAGAGCCACATCAAACCAAAGGCTAAAAAGAGACTGCATTGTGGGATCCTTCAGCCTAAAAGGCATCTGACAAAAAACAGCTATTTCTAACATTTGATTTCAACACTTATAAAGCACTTTGACCACATTCCAAACATGAACTTTCTGATGTTTAATGTGCAGCTACACTAACTATAGCAAATTGAGGTAACAAACAACCTTCCTTGACTGCACAAAAAATAAAAAACTTAATTGGCAGTCTTCACCCCAAGCCGAAAAGTAGTTCAGTTGGCTAAGCAAATTAATAATGCTGTTTCACATAAAACCAGCTAAATTCAAATCACCACAAAACTACATATGAGACTACATAAAAGAAAGTGAGAGAGTGCGCGACAGAGTCCCTTCCTTCCATGAAATAATCACTGATCTAACACACGCATTGATAGGAGTAAGCAACGATTCCATCACAAAGATTTCACCAAGGAAAGAAGTAATGATGCATCCTTAAAGTATTTGAAAAGACCCAGAGAGAGAGCTCACCTAGAGGGATGGAGTCTAGGCCCACGCAGAAGGTGTGGAAGCCCCGGTCACACTTGTCACAGAACATCATCTCCTCCTCGTGGTGGGGCTGCTCACACACCGTGCACGTCTTACACTCCATACACTGCCACGGGTAGGTCTTAATCAGGCCCACCAGCTCCTCACTCATATCCAGGCACGATGGGTGACCTGGGACACACACACATACACACAGGGCATCGCTCGCACCACAGCACTACTCCAAAACACACTGCATAATCCCAACTTGTGATCACGACTAGGCTAATTGAACTAAGTAATTTTGCTCATATTTTAGAAGCTGTATTTTCATTGTGAACAATGCTATGTTGTAAATGAAAGCTAGTGTGATTTGTCAGTTTTAATTTAAAAACAAAACAGAAGTTCCACTTACCACTGTTCTTGCACTGTGAGCAGTGAATGAGAGCTTCTGGCTTTCCTTTCTTGTTGGACTCCTTACCCTTCTGGCAAATGCCACAAATAGCATTGGGTATGACCTTAGGCTGCAAGGGCAGAACAATGCTATAATTTTTAGCAACAAGTCTTAGTGCACCATGTGACAAAGGGCTTCTGAGCAACACGCATTATACTGTACAATATGTAAAAGCCTAAAAGGCCTGATAGGATGTATATATACACATGTATTTTCACTCGCAATTGATCCAATCTTGTTAGGTGCTTCTTATTTCACCCCCTCAAATAAGAATGACTAAAAAGAGCCTATTGTCTAATTTTGAGAGCCTCCCACATCAAATCTTTGCTTGTAGTCATCACTTATATATAGTCATGGGGACTGGGAGACTACGATACTTGGATCTCAAAAGCGCCAATGGCAAAAACCAAGAGGTCAAGTTGATTTAAGATTAAGTTGGATGTGCCATGCTGTCCCCCATCACCGCTCATAGCAGGTTAAACACTTGAATGTCCCTCCTGAGGAGACCGAGGTGTTTCCACCCATTGTTAACCCACATTTATAAAAAGGCAGTTAGCCAAAGACATTTCTGACAGGAGGAAAACTCCTCTTTCACCGCAGATATATATTTCTTTACAGGACCTCAGTCTGTGTGCTGCTAACACAATCAAAACATCTCTGTACAGTCTATTTGTTTGAAATCTTTATTTCAATGGTTAACTGTGTCTAAATACTGACACATCAAACGATTTCCTACATAAAAAGTATTGGATTAGATAAGAGCAGTTAAAGCCTTTCTAAGAAAGAAACAACGAAACGTGGGAGGGCAAATCGGAGATTAGAGACACACAGTTAAGTTAATAAAGGACATAGCTAATTGAATACAAGAGGTCTTCACAGAAAGAGGAGTGCCAGCTAAACTAGGAGAACAAAAATAGATATGACAATCAAAAGGGACACCAATATGCCATTGCACTCAAATCAAACATGTAAGACACATTAAATTCTGAGCGTGAAAAATATACAAATTGAGCTTTGAAGGATCAACATAAACTGTACCTACTTAGGTGCGCAGTCTGCACAAATATTGGGAATGTGTGCAATCAATTGGGAGGATACAGCCCATGAGTATGAAGTAGGCTGTGTGTTCATGGAAATATCACCTATTTTCAAAATGTCAACCCATTTGATGTTGCCATCCTGAAAATTTTTCATTTGACTGGTGCAAAACATAAGAAAAGAAAAGGTTACATATTTTCTGTTAGGCTTCAGATGGCTACCCCTGCAGTGTAGTGCCAACACAAGCAATTTATACCACTACGATTATGAAAATAATAATTTCTTGTAGACCCTGAACTCTACTTTAATGCCATGTTTTCTATGGCGACATTAATAGGTTGAGTACATTTTTCTGCAAGTATTGTATCTGTATTGGCTTCAGTCTTAATTCAATGAGCGCCGATATTGGAAAGTTATTGTTAAATTCCGAACACATCTATGACGCATTACATACTAACAATAAAGAGAGGGTAAGTAGACAAAGGTTTAACAAAGTTTGCTTTAAAAGTGTGGTGTGCACTCAAAACAAATAATTCTAAATCCCTTTGGAAACATGCTGATTGGAGACATAACAGACAAATCCATCCCTGTGGAAAGTTATGACCTCTCCACATCAATCAATGAGCAAATCCTGATGTATGATATGGTGTTTGTGGTGTAGTAATACGTAATACTAGTCATGCCATGACAAGCTATGTATATTTGTGCTTACTGCTCTTGCTGTCGGTTTTGGCAAACTAAATTTGATCAATTCTGCCATGTTTCCCTTGCAGTAAAACAGATGAGTAAATTGTCAGAAGGTAGATCATGTTGATCCCAGAAATGCCATTCTCTTATCAAACAATTTAAACTTAACACAACAATAACTTTCAGAGGCAACCGAAAGTAAAAAAGCCAACATATAGAATGTGTATTAACAGGCGTCTGACACACTGACATTGTGTTCTCCAGTTTCATAATAAACAAAGAACAGTCTGTAAGGTTATATCAAACAACCGTTATAGAATAACGGCACAAGAATACTGGTTTAAAAGCATACTAAATATACACAGACATAATTTGAATTATAAAACTTTTAAACACTCAAGTATTAATGTAATTTTAGTGCTACTACTAAATAAAATGTATGCTACTACTAAATAAAATGTATGTATCTTATAAAGTATGTATCATAAGAAATATGTTGTTTAAAAACAATGAATCTAGCAGCCAAATATACTGTAACTGGTCTCTTGTCTTAATTAGTGTGTTGCCAAGTACACAGAAGAGAGGTATATTAAGACATTCAAATAGGGTAAAAAATGTACAAGTCTTTAAGACCAATCAAAAGTGCAGTGAAGAACAAGTCCTAGATGTGACAGAACTACTCCAAAATGTTATTGCTCATAAATTCTGATACGGAACTATCAGTGTATTACCATATGTTTGGTATAGAACCATCACTGTTTTAAAGAGACTTTCCGGAAGATTTGCATACTTTATAGCCAGTAGTTCTGAAAGTAACGCTGAAGAGCCAAAACAGGTCCCTAAAATTGCTTCCATGCAGTACGTCATTGCTCGCTGTGTCACTGAGTCGTTGGGCCCGCCCTGCAACCTCATTGGATAACGCTGGGCAGGCCTGGGCCAGCCTTCTTCTTCTCTCACTGAGCAACTCGTCAATGTGGATCTTGCTAGCTGTCACTCAAATGGCAAAGGGCTGAAGCAGATTGGCTGGAACTCTAATTGCAATGGGGCTTGCCCACGTGGGCCAAGCTTGCATTGCTCAAAACACAGCTTCCAGAAAAGTTGTTTTCAAACTAGGGATTTTGTGGCTAATTGAGGTAAGACAATAATTCTACTCATAGACTATGCATGTATGAACTACACATTGCCACATCCAGCCCAAAGCGGGAGGTTTAAAAAAAATACTTAAGTAGTCGTCAAAGATCCGGAACGTCTCTTTAACCATATGGTCGGTTCACAACCAAACTGGACCAAGTGGAAGAGGGAAGGCAGAGTGTTGCCCCAAGAGAGAACTATTGCCACCTGGTGGAGTGTGTGTGTTAGGAGTGACAGGGCCAGAAATCGGGGTGGGGACAAAGGAGGGTCTCTCTACTGAAAGTGCTGAAGAAGCTGGAAGAGGTGGTGGAGTAGGGGAAAGGGAAAATAAGTGCTGTTGGAGAAAGTCAGGGGCTTTTTTCTTCTACCTTGTACCCAGGGACAGATTTGTGTTGGTTGAGGCGTGGGGTGGCATCTTTAGCCGGGGTGGCAGTCCTGTCCTTGGCCTTGCCCTTTGACTGCACTCCACTGTCCTGACTGTCCCCATCTGAGGTGTTTCCAGATGAGCTGTCCTGTAAACACAATTCAGTTCTTACTATTCAAGCAAGCAGCCAAGAAGTTTACATAGTCAACCTACAAAGCATCTCTAGGCATTTACTGGAAATACAATAAAACATGTCATTGCATCTCAAGCTCTGAAATCAAGAGAAGCGTGTAAAAATAGTTCCAGAATCCAGTTCCTTACTGAATTTTTCTTGCCCTCTTCTCCCTTGTTTTCATCTGCATCATCCGAGTCCCCATCGCTGTCCAGGGCAGGCAGCTCCGGGTCAAGGGGGGGCTCGAACAGGGCTGTGTTCAGGGGCAAGTAGCGCAGCTCGTTGGGAGAGTACCTGTATCAAACACAGGAACATCAATTTATCAGCTATTCAAATATCTTTAGAGGTCAGGACCTCATTCATGAAGACTAGTTTTTTGGTTAGTGACCCATACCTTTTGTAATAGTCTTGGAACTGCCCAGGGATGAGGGCCACTGGATAGGGTCCAGTCTTGGTTCTCTCTGGAGGAAGAACTTTATACCTCCCTTGGGGTACTTGGATAATCTGTTCGAAAGTTGCATTTGAAACACTACAATTACATGTTCAAATTCACACAAATAAGTCTTACAGTTTACCAATGTACCGATATACTGTATCTACTCAAACATGAACAAGTGGGAGTTCTTATGAACACATACAAAATATGTATGACTACTAAGCCTATGTGTTTATTCAAGGTATTAACGTACATGTGTCTGAAGGTCAAAATATGCCCTTCTCTCTTCCATCCTTTCCCTGTTAAAGTTACTGTTGAACTCTGCAGCTTTCTTGGCAGCTTTCTTTATGTACTCTGGCACTTTACTGGCTTCAACCTTCTGAGGGTTTTGTTGCTGCATTTTCTAGGATATAAAAATTCAATGTTACCATACAACATATAGAATAACCATGTCAACCGTTAATGAACTGTGAGTGAAAATATAATCTGGGAATTTAAATCAAAGGCTGTTGTAACATATATTCACACTCCCTTTTTTCATCCACACCAAAGCTATAAAAAATGTGTCAATGTTGCGGAGCATACTAACATTAGTAATACTCTCTGAACTCAGAGTACTTACAGAGTACTCTTTTGCTATCCTCTGACGCTCCCTCTCTTGGAGAATGACAGAATACTCAGCATGTTTGCCCGGGTACTCCTTGATCATTAAATCAATAACTTCATCACTTCGTAAAGCAGTCAAACCTGGAAAAAGAGATTCACAATTACTTAATGTATACAGTTTCAAGGTAAGGAGTAGTCTAATTCCCCAAAACAACTATTGGGATGGCTTTGGCCCTGATTGGTCTGTCACACTCCAAGCTCTTCCTGGTTACGCAACAATTACACGTTTCTAAGTTCTTACCCAAGGTGCACTGTGTCTCGGTGATGACATTTTGCTCCCTCAGATATAGCTTCTCCTTGTGGGAGAGGTCTCTCCTTTCCAAATCTAAAATAAGAATATATTGGATAATTAAAAATAGTAGGCACAAACAACATTACATACATAAAAAAATGACAATATAAACAAAGCCTGAAGGCTTATTTCCATTGATGGTCCTTTGTAGCTCAGTTGGTTGAACATGCGCTTGTAACACCAGCCCAGTGGGTGTATTAATGTATACACGCATGACTATCAAATGTCAGCCACATCACCTGGATATTTTCGCTTGAATGAAGTCACTCCCAGATATTCACTGACTTGTTCTTGCAACATATAGTACTCCCCACTGCCATCTGAGGGCCACCTGTACTCAGTCAGATTTTCTGCTGAGAAGTATGTGGGCCTGGGGAAACACACGTATGACTGAAAGGTTAAGAGCAGGGTAAAGTCTTAAGCCTATGTTAATAGACACAGAGCAGCCTAACTGTTAACGGGGATTGGGTGTGGTCTATTAGGAAGTAGTGATGCAAATATGTCTATCTACGCCTTCAGATACGACCTTACCACATACCCAAGTTCCTGACTGGAGGTGTCGCAACTTCTGGAACTGTCGCCTGAACCCATGCGCCGCCTTTTTGGAGCTTGACTGCCATCATTGGAAACTTCCTCAATGTCATCCTAAAAATACAGTTAGGATACACAGTTAGGATACACAAAACACCTGAACTATTACTTGTTAAAGTTAAAAGTTCTCTCCAGAATTTAAGTTTGTTGGCCACTGAACAAAAATGTAAAGGAAACATGTAGTGTTGGTCCCATGTTCCATGAGCTGAAATAAAAGATCGCAGAAATGCTCCATATGCAGAAAAAGCTTATTTCTCTCAAATGTTATTTCTCTCAAACATTTCTTATTTTCCAAGATAATCCACTCTAAAATGTGCAGTTGTGACACAACACAATGTCACATACAGCGTCTTAAGTTGAGGGAGTGTGCAATTGGCATGCTGACTGCAGGAATGTCCACCAGAGCTATTGCCAGAGAATTCTATGTTAATTTCTCTTCCTATAAGCCACCTCAAACATTGTTTTAGAAAAATTGGCAGTACGTCCAATTGGCCTCACAACCTACTGTAAGTCGCTCTGGATAAGAGCGTCTGCTAAATGACTAAAATGTTTCAAAAAAATTACATGTAAAAAGCAAGCCTAGAGGTAGCGCATTCATAGATGCCAGCTATAGGGCCTTCAGAAAGTATTCATACCCCTTGAATTTTTCCACATCATGTTGTGTTACAGCCTGAATTTAAAATTGATTAAATGTAAATGTGTTATTGGCCTACACACAATACCCCATAATATCAAAGTGGATTATGTTTTTAGAAATGTGTACAAATTCATTAAAAATGAAAAGCTGAAATGTCTTGATCAATAAGTATTCAACACCTTTGTTATGGCAAGCCTTACTAAGTTCAGGAGTAAAAATGTGCTTAACAAGTCACATATGTTGCATGGACTCACCGTGTGCAATAGTGTTTACCATGATTTTTTTTAATGACTACCTCATCTCTGTACCCCACACATACAATCATCTCTAAAGGTCCCTCAGTCGAGCAGTGAATTTCAAACAGATTCAACCACAAAGACCAGGGAGGATTTCCAATGCCTCGCAAAGAAGGGCACCTATTGGTAGATGGGTACATTTTTAAAAAGCAGACATTGAATATCCCTTTGAGCATGGTGAAGTTATTAATTAAACTTTGGATGGTGAATCAATACACCTAGTCACTAAAAAGATACAGGCGTCCTAACTCAGTTGCCGGAGAGGAAGGAAACCGCTCAGGGATTTCACCATGAGGCCAATGGTGACTTTAAAACAGTTACAGAGTTTAATGGCTGTGATAGGAGAAAACTGAGGATGGATCAACAACATTGTAGTTTCTCCACAATACTAACCTAAATGACAGAGTGAAAAGAAGGAAGGACATGAATCGTGCTTGCAATAAGGCACTAAATTAAAACTGCAAAAAATGTGGCAAACAAATGAACTTCATGTCCTGAATACAAAGTGTTGTTTGGGGCAAATCCAACACAACATTACTGAGCACCACTCTTCATATTTTCAAGCACGGTGGTGGCTGCATCATGTTATCGGTATGCTTGTCATCGGCAAGGACTGAGGAGTTTAGTATAAAAATAAATGTAATAGAGCTAAGCACAGGCAATATCCTAGAGGAAAACCTGGTTTAGTCTGTTTTCCAACATACACTTGGAGACATATTAACCTTTCAACAGGACAATAACCTAAAACACAAGGCCAAATATACACTGTAGTTGCTTACCAAGACAACATTGAATGTTCCTGAGTGGCCTAGTTACAGTTTTGACTGAAATCCACTTGAAAACCTATGGCAAGACTGATACAATCCAGATGTGCAAACTGCAAAGCTCTTAGACTTACCCAGAAAGACTCACTGCTGTAATCGCTGCCAAAGGTGACTTTAACATGTATTGACTCAGACATGTGAATACTTATGTAAATTAGATATATTTCTGTATTTTATTTTCAATCAATTTCAAGGAAAAAAAGCTCAAAACATGTTTTCTCTGTCATTATGGGGTATTCTGTGTAGATGGGTGAGAGAAAAAGCATATATTTAATCAATTTTGAATTCAGGCTGTAACAACAAAATGTGGAATAAGTCAAGGGGTATGAATACCTTCTGAAGGCACTGTACCTTTAGCATCTATTGACGATAGTATGTTCGTGCCAAGAGCCCTGACGCTTGTTCTAAACGTTAACACGTATATTCCGCGGTACAGTTTTGTAAACAGAAGGAACAGATCTTTCTTATCAGCAAGAAATTTTTTTTTTTTTTAAACGGTTAAATTACTACACACTAAGAGTGTGAACGTTAAAATGTCAAAACATTCAAACAAAATTGGAATCCTTAACATTAAAGAACAATCCCAAACCCTTTTTATGGCAGTGCAGTTACCACAAAACAATATTTTCTGTGTTATAGCCTAACTAGACAATAGGCTATAAAGGCGGGGGAAAGTTCTGTAATTTAAATAGAACTTTAGGCTACTTTGGTGAATTTGCGAGGCATGCAAGATAGATTACCAAGACATATGCACACAATTTTTTTCTGCTTGCCCACTCCTCGCTCTCCCTCGCCTGGGGCATATTCATTACACAGATTCGGTTGCAAAATGTTTCTTAAACGAAAGCAAACTGAATGAAACGGCGAGGGAGAGACCTAACTGCATTTCTCCAATAGAAACTCTCCTTTTAGTTGCAAATTGTTTTGCAACTGTTTCAACTAATGATTACACCTGTGTGTTCAGTCTTGGTAACTAAATCAGACTCCTCCGTTCCAAAACTACTGAATCTTTCTTTTGATTTTCCCATGATGTCAAGCAAAGAGACACTGAGTTTGAAGGTAGGGCTTGAAATACATCCACAGGTACACCTCCAATTGACTCAAATTATGTCAATTAGCCTATCAGAAGCTTCTAAAGCCATGGCATAATTTTCTGGAATTTTCCAAGCTGTTTAATGGCACAGTCAACTAAGTATGTAAACTTCTGACCCACTGGAATTGTGATTAAGTGAAATAATCTGTCTGTAAACAATTGTTGGAAATATTGCTTGTGTCATGCACAAAGTAGATGTCCTAACTGACTTGCCAAAACTATAGTTTGTTAACAAGAAATTTGTGGAGTCGTTGAAAAACGAGTTTTAATGACTCCAACCTAAGTGTATGTAAACTTCCAACTGTATGTGTGGCAACATCCAAACTTTTCCCCAACAGATATTATCAATCAAACAATTCCAATAAGGCATGACATAAGGTATAGATACAACATCCTGCTGAAACAAGGTTCGTATCGCTCTGTTGTTTAATGGACCAAAAGAGAAACAAATATTTCCTACTGATGAGAACAGAGTTAATGGAAGGTAGGCTCTGAGGGTCAGGTCTTGACACGTTCCTGAATAATAAAGCAACACCTGAGAGAATTGCAAAATCTTTTGGTGTTACAGGGACCTTGTAAAGTGATAAGAATTCCTCATAACTAAGTAAAAAAACCTCCGCATTTACAAGTTGGCTCACCAATAGAATATTATTTCTGAACCCAAAATCTAAAAACAAAGAAGTATTTTTATACAATATATCCCGATTATTCCATATATAATATCTGTGTGGAGAATAATTTCTACGCATAATTTAAGTCCATGACAAGAAAACCTGCCGATGAAAAGCAGAACGTTTCACTGGAACTTTGTCAATAATATAATTGCAAACCAACATGAAGTTAAGGCCATCAAAAGTAGAGAAGACATGATGAGGAATAAAATTCTACATAGAAGTGGGTCTTCTTAGGAATAGTTTTATCCAATTGATCTTAAAAGTATAATTTAAGGTAGTAAAGTCCAGAAAACTCAGCCCACCATACTCATACGTGTTCATTACAACAGTTTTCCTAGTGTAATGGGTACAGTTTCTCCACAGAAAGTTGAAAAGCATCTGATCTATCTCCTTGCTTATTTTACCATCAAGATATAAAGATATCTGTAGAGATACATTCAGCCTTGGTTATTATGACTCTTCCTTTTAAAGATAAGTCCCTCCGTAGGCATTGATTTAGCTTCTTCTGAGTTTTTTTTATGAGAGTTAAAATTTTGTAAGGCTCTAGACTTCTGATCCATAGTAATGGTTATGCCTAAATACGTAAGTTCTTCTTTCACTGGAATACCATAATATTAAGGTGTCACACAATCTTTGACGGCCATGAGTCCACATTTATTCGAGTTCGATTCACATTGATCGATATGGGAATTTGGTTAGCGTCTTCCAGCCAGCTAGATTATAATAATTTATTTACCAGCTATGGAAATACCTTGTACAGGACTATTATTTAAAGAATGTGTAAGAAGTTGGGTGATTAATAAAAACAGATACGGAGAGATTGGACAACCTTGCCTAATTCCTCTCTTTAACTCAAATCTAGGTAAGGTGCCATATTTCAATTTGATAGTGCTGTTACCATTTGTATAGAGTCTTAATAACATTACAGAAAAAATCCCCCAAGCCAAATTTCTCAAGGGAGTGGAAGAGGAACTGATGCTCTACTGTGTCAAATGCTTTATAAAAATCTTAAAATAATATGAAGCTATCCTCGGCTATTAGGTCTGAGTAGTCAAGTATGTCTAATACTTGATATTGTTAGAAATATGTATATTCCTCATAAAGCCACTGTGTCTCATCAATGATTGCATCCAGGACTTCTTTAATTATTTTTGCAAGTAGTAAGGCTAATATCTTATAGTCATTATTAAGAAGACAAATTGGACACCAGTTATCGATGAGCAGCACTTATTTTTTAGGCTTAGGTGTCAGTGTTATTAACCCCTGACTCATTGTAGGAGGGAGAACATTGTTTAGAAAATAATATGTAAAATTCTGAAGTAATTCCATCAACACCTGGTGATTTATTGTTCTTAGATGTTTGATAAACTCTAATCTCTTCAACTTTGATGGGTTCATCACACTGTTTAGATTCTGTATCACTGATAGTGAACATTATTCAGTGAGTCAAAAAACATCTGTGGATTCCTGACAGTACGTAGAGCTATACAATTTCCTGTAAAAATTGCTACAGTATTTCGCGATTAATTTTGGGTCATCTGTAATAACACCATCAATGTTTATCTTATTGATAGTGTTATTTGTAGAGTGAAATTTCTCACGTCTAAAGAAATAAGATGATTTCTGTTCTCCCTCAATCCATTTTTTCCTAGATCTAATAAAGGCTCCGTCTGCATTTAATCTCTCTCTCTATATATATATATATATATATTTATTATCCAGTTTATTTTGTAACTCAATCAGTTCAATCTTCTCCCCCGAGGGGCTGGCTGGGGACCTCTGAGAAAGGGAAGTTATCTTAATGATCACCTTTTCCTCCTCAGCTCTTCTGGTCTTAGCAAGATTACTACCATATTTTCTAAGGTATTTGGTAAATTCAAATTTAAAGAGCTCCCAGTTCTTGCAATAAGATTTTTCTTCACAAGCCCTTTCCCAAAAGTGTGAGAGCACATCTTTTACCTCAAAATATCATTATTTAATAACAAGCTATTTAGCTTCCAGTAGGATGCTCTACCAAGGTCAGTATCAGGGGTAAATATTTTGAAATCAATGTAAATGGCACTATGGTCTGTGAGTAGTACAAATATTTGTAGTAACACACTCACTATCAATACATTTGGATATAAGCCAAAAATCTATTCTGGACTGTCTGGAACCTGTTTTGTTACTCCAAGTGAACGATCTGTCGGCCGGAAACCTCGATCTCCATATATCAGTAAGATCAATCTTTTCCATAAAGTATTAAACCCAAATTCTGACCGATTGTCCTACCTGGGGGCCATCTATCAGTTGAATTATCTATAGTAAATGTTAAGTACCCTCCTATCAATAATAACGAATTGGGAAATTTAGATAACCAATGAAGTATATATTTCTCTATAGATTCAAGCAACTAATCAGTCTCATGTTTGGGGTTGTACCCATATAAGTTTACAGTAATGAGCGTAATGTCATTGTAACTGATCATAAGACAAATAAAGTGACCAAAGTGGTCACATTACGAGTGTAGAATATTACCACCAAAGGTATTTTTCGTTGTAGTGACACCAGCGGAGCGTTCAGATCCATGGGAAAGCCAAATATCGTTGCCCCACTGTGACCTCCAGAAGTTGGCATCGGCAGAAATTGAGTGAGACTCTTCAAAAAAGCTAAAATCTGTTCGAAATTGTTTAGCAAATAAAAATAAGGCCTTGTGCTTCACATTGTTTCGTAACCCCCTAGCATTAAGAGAAACTATAGACAAAGACAAAACAACAAAGATTATATAAAAGTAAACTGTAGGATGAGTCAAAAACATAGGAGCAGTGAAGGTAAGCGATAAGGAACCGAGATCTGCACCATTTAAGTCAACTTAAAGTGAAAATATCTTATACCATAAACTCTGAGCTAGTTGTTATCCTGCTTTTGAAATTCAACTCAACAGAAAATGATGTTCAAGACCAAACCAAGGTTTCTCTGTAGTAAGAGAGAGTACAGTAAACCCTCTTTAGTGTAATCAGGAACTATTCTGAGAAATAAAATAGAAAATAATTTAAATAAAAGGGTACCTACTATTTTAAGTGCATATGAAAACTGATAATAAAAAATGTTTTACATATACATGTTCCGAATACCTTTTTCACTTGGAAATAAGTATTAATAACTAAATAGAACAATAACCGTGTAAAGTCAGAGCAGAACTGTATGCCCCTTTAAAACAATATCAGTTACTGTATGCATAAAAAATAAATACAACTTTCAGTCTTCTTCATAAGTTTGTAAACAAAATAGACCTTCTGGTCTGGTCACACAGAACAAAATAATAAAATTGAGGTACCGGAGTATTCTGAAAAATAGTCACCTGATGCTTGCTAGGTAACATTACTCAGTACAAGGGAAATGGGAATACCATGGCTGAAACTATCAATCTGTCCTTCTGGTGAGATTCTACGGAGGAATATGGATTTTCGAACCGTTGATGAAGCCTCGTCTTCCGACGAAGTAAGCAGCCTTTCCCTCATTTCGTGCTTTCTTGATCGTTGGCCACAACTTGTTCCTTCTTTCTATGTCCTCCGGGCTGAGATGCTCAGCGAAACGCCGACCGTGGCTCTCAAGGAAGGCGTTCTTCCTAGCTTCTTTCCAGACAGCATTCCTGTAGAATCTGGCAGTGAAGAGGATAATTATACCACTTGGTCTTGAATCGTTTGTTGCTGTTGCTTCTTGCCGAGGTGATGCACAACGTCGATGGTATCACCAACTTTGTTCTTCTCTGCAGGCATAACTTATTGGCAGATAGCCTCTCGTTGCACCTCCTCATTCTCCACCTTTGGCACGTCATAAAGTCTCAGGTTCCATCTTCTTGTGTATTGTTCCAGATCAGTGAGACGTCTATGGTAGACATTGTTATTCTTTCCCACACTTTTTTCAACTTTTGCCACTAATTTTCACATCATGCAAACTCCAGTCTTTTTCAAGCCTTGGATAACCATGGTGTTCGCGCCTACCATTTTCTCAATGGCATCAGACCTGGAGTTGATAAGTAAGGAGAGGGTAGCCACGATGTCAGAGTTCATGTTGTTGTTTTTTGGAGGGTGGAGGTTTGCGCAGAGTAACCGGTGAAGAGGGGAATTCGTCATCTTCAACGGCATTCGAAAGCATGAGATTATCCATAGGGCAAGCGTAGTTATGGCAGTTGTCTATAAGCACGTTCCTCTCTTGTTGATTAGCAATAGAACGGCTAGCTTCTTCCTTTCTTTTTTTGTCACAACTTCACATGGACATGCCAAAATAAATTATCCAATTATTATTCTAGTCCCAGGAAAGTTCTTATATCTTGAACAAATTCAACTTTTCCCCCCCACAATCTTTCTGAAAGTTTGTTGCGGAGCTCGGTAAAAAAAAGCCTCTGTTCAAGCCGCCATCTTGGCCTCCCGCCTTAAGTGGACACTTCTGATGACGTATCATGACGTCTGACATACACTTTCAGGGCAAGGGAGGAAGGAATGATTTTTAAATGGACCACCCTTGGCCGGAAATGTGTCTCGTTCATGCCGCGATGATTGAGTTTTCAACCACCGGTAGCATATTGGTGCTTTATATGCACTACAGTCAATAATAAGTGCATGTCTACTTATATAATTGTTAATATACGCCTACTGTATGATAGCTAGCATATTAATTAGCTAACTAACGTTAGCCTGCCTAGCTTGAACTTCCGAAGAAGGAAAATATTTTATTTCTACAATTTCCAAAAGATAACAACAACAAAAAACATGGAGACGTTTGTGCCACCATGTGCATTAGTAGCACAATTTCGAACTTATTTGCATTCGTTTTTCCTTACAGTTGTATGGTGACTTCTCCATTGATGTTGTTTTTACGTTTTCGGGGACTTTTCTTAGTGGATGTACAATCGTCACAAATGTAATTATGGGGAGTTCAGGCCCGAAGTGAACATAATCGTACACTCGCAAAGCAAACTAAAAATTTGAGGACTGAGGGGCTTACGTTGCAAACTTCCCTTGCTTGGCTAATCATTTGGACCGCCCTCCAAGATGGTGAAGGGGATCCCCCAAAGGCATAAGGCAAGGGTAAGTGGGCGAGGGTGTGTCTTTCACATTTTTGGACCGCAGCCACAGACCAAAGACTGATACCACTACATGTTCTAATTAGCCATCTGCGTCTCTGAACATCTGTTTGTGTAATCGGAAGACTAATTCCACAAACCTGTTGTCACTAAAAAAAACTGTCGGCTGCAACTGTGTTAAAACTAGTTAACAGTAAGTGGATATTTAGCATTTGTGAAATTATTTTGATGTGATATGAAAGTAAAGGGCTTTATGTTTTTAGAACTGTACCGCAATTGAGAATACATTCACGTTTAGATGGTATTTATTAATTTTGGCTGACAAAGCCCAATCGCCTCGAAGCAGAACACATAAGGTCCTTGGACTATAAGGAGTAACATTAGGCTCATGTAGTCCATTATTGGGTTAGCCTGTGGAGGCTGCTGAGGGGAGGTCGGCTCATAATAATGGCTGGAATATAGCAAATGGAATGGCACCAACATGCGTTAGGTGTTTTGATACCATTCCACTCTAGCCATTTCCACGAGCCCGTCCTCCCCAATTAAGGTGCAACCAACCTCCTGTGGCTAGCCTTGAGGTAGGCCTAGTCCCAATTGTGATGACGCCCTCCATTGCCTGTGCAGCATAGTCACGCACGTTTACATAGAACGTCCCTTGTATGTCACGAATGTTGAATAAAAATGGAACTTACTCTGACCATTGTCCTTGGGGTTGGTCCTTCAACTGGTTGAAATTTAGAACAAAATAACGACAGGAAATAATTATTCAACCGACTTCAAAACGCAGGACTCTGTGTGGCAATCAAGAATTTGTTTGGTCATGACCCAGAGAAAGTGCACAAGACGGAAGTCATACCTGTCTTGCAAGTCTTGCAGGTGTTTACATGGTTTTGCACATGTGCCAGGTGATAAACTTTAATGGCAGTACCAGCGCTCTAAAAAGTCAGCAAAATAATACTTTCCTGTGGATATTATATATATATATATTTTGTTTTATTACTTCTACCCCTTTTTCTCCCCAATATTCGTGACAGCCAATTGGTAGTCAGTCTTGTCCCATCGCTGCAACTCCCCTACGGACTAGGGAGAGGCGAAGGTCGAGAGTCATGCGTCCTCCGAAACACGACCCTGCCAAGCCGCACTGCTTCTTGACACGCTGCTCGCTTAACCTGGAAGCCATCCACACCAATGTGTCGTAAGAAAAAACATTCAACTGGAGACTGAGGTCATCTTGCAGGCGTCAGGCCCGCCACAAGGAGTCGCTAGAGCTCGATGGGACACGGAAATCCCCACCGGCCAAACCCTCCCCTAACCCAGACGATGCTGGGATAATTGTGCACCGCCTCATTGGTCTACCAGTTACGGTCGGCTTTGACACAGCCTGGGATCGAACCCAGGGCTGTAGTTAGACTACTGCGCCACTCGGGAGGCCCTCCTATGAATATTTTGTCTCCAATTTCGACCATCTGAAGGACCAACCGCAAAGACAACTGGTCGAGTAAGGTCAAATGCAATTGTATTCAACATTCTGGATAAGAATTTTTTGCAGTGCTTTGTTTCAGATAGTAACGTTATACCAATAATTGTCAATCCTTATCCCAGTCTGCTGTTCCCACATGCTTCAAGAGGGCCACCATTGTTCCTGTTCCCAAGAAAGCTAAGGTAACTGAACTAAATGACTATCGGCCCGTAGCACTCACTTCCGTCATCATGAAGTGCTTTGAGAGACTAGTCAAGGACCATATCACCTCCACCCTACCTGACACCCTAGACCCACTCCAATTTGCTTACCGGCCCAATAGGTCCACAGACGACGCAATCGCAACCACACTGCACACTGCCCTAACCCATCTGGACAAGAGGAATACCTATGTGAGAATGCTGTTCATCGACTACAGCTCAGCATTTAACACCATAGTACCCTCCAAACTCGTCATCAAGCTCGACCCCGCCCTGTGCAACTGGGTACTGGACTTCCTGACGGGCCGCCCCCAGGTGGTGAGGGTAGGTAACAACATCTCCACCCCGCTGATCCTCAACACCGGGGCCCCACAAGGGTGCGTTCTGAGCCCTCTCCTGTACTCCCTGTTCAACCACGACTGCGTGGCCATGCACGCCTCCAACTCAATCATCAAGTTTGCGGACTACACTACAGTGGTAGGCTTGATTACCAACAACGACGAGACGGCCTACAGGGAGGAGGTGAGGGCCCTCGGAGTGTGGTGTCAGGAAAATAACCTCACACTCAACGTCAACAAAACAAAGGAGATGATTGTGGACTTCAGGAAACAGCAGAGGGAGCACCGTCCACATCGACGGGACAGTAGTGGAGAGGGTAGTAAGTTTTAAGTTTCTCGGCGTACACATCACGGACAAACTGAATTGGTCCACCCACACAGACAGAGTTGTGAAGACAACCTCAGGAGGCTGAAGAAATTCGGCTTGTCACCAAAAGCACTCACAAACTTCTACAGATGCACAATCGAGAGCATCCTGTCGGGCTGTATCACCGCCTGGTACGGCAACTGCTCCACCCACAACCGTAAGGCTCTCCAGAGGGTAGTGAGGTCTGCACAATGCATCACCGGGGGCAAACTACCTGCCCTCCAGGACACCTACACCACCCGATGTCACAGGAAGGCTATAAAGATCATCAAGGACAACAACCACCCGAGCCACTGCCTGTTCACCCCGCTATCATCCAGAAGGCGAGGTCAGTACAGGTGCATCAAAGCAGGGTCCAAGAGACTGAAAAACAGCTTCTATCTCAAGGCCATCAGACTGTTAAACAGCCACCACTAACATTTAGTGGCCGCTGCCAACATACTGACTCAACTCCAGCCACTTTAATAATGGGAATTGATGGAAATTTATGTAAAAATGTATCACTAGCCACTTTAAACAATGCCACTTAATAGAATATAATGTTTACATAACCTACATTACTCATCTCATATGTATATACTGTACTCTATATCATCTACTGCATCTTGCCATCGTTATGTAACACATGTATCACTAGCCACTTTAAACTATGCCACTTTATGTTTATATACCCTACATTACTCATCTCATATGTATATACTGTACTCTATACCATCTACTGCATCTTGCCTATGCCGTTCTGTACCATCACTCATTCATATATCTTTATGTACATATTCTTTATCCCTTTACACTTGTGTGTATAAGGTAGTAGTTGTGGAATTGTTAGGTTAGATTACTCGTGGGTTATTACTGCATTGTCGGAACTAGAAGCACAAGCATTTCGCTACACTCGCATTAACATCTGCTAACCATGTGTATGTGACAAATAAAATTTGTTTTGATATCACAGTCAGATCCGAGTGGCGCAGCGGTCTAAGGCACTGCATCTCGGCGTATAATTGGCCCAGCGTCGTCCGCGTTTGGCCGGTGTAGGGCGTCATTGTAAATAATAATTTGTTCTTAACTGACTTGCCAAGTTAAATAAAGGTTAAATAAAATGTTTTAACGACAACGAACATTGGACTTGGACTGAAGTCTAATGACACACACGATGCTAACAAAAAAAATGATATACTGGTACACTAAACAGCTAGCTAGGTACCTAGCTAGATAGGGAGACACTATGCTAGCTAAGCAAGTTAGTTAGCTAACGGTATGGATAGCTAACTAGTAATGTTAGTCGTTTGCTAACAACGACAAGTTACAACACATCGAGCCTCCCACAGTAACATAACTAACAACTATCTACATTACAAGTGGCCTGCGTTCAACAACGCTGAATAAAACTAGTAGCTAACCTGGCCTACCACTATTAAATAGTAATTTGTAAATATTTCTCACGTTGCTAACTAGCGAAACGGCGGTAGGTTTGATGACAACAAAGGAGTTGGAGGTTGATGTGTTGTCGTTAGCGCGCACCGGCTTAGCATGTTGTCTTAAACACATTATTAGCATGTATGGCCAACAATTTGTATATTCTGTTACGATATATTTGCCAAGTTTACCTTTATAGACTGCGCTCCCGGGGTTGCAGGGTTGCTATCGCAAGGTCTGGGTGGGAGAACTGTAGCCATGTTCAGCGGCTACTAGCTAGCTAGTTTCAGAGATGCACACTAGGAGAATAATGTTACCGACTGGAAACAGGCACGGAACACATTTCCACAAACAAATGTTCCTCGAGTAATGTCCAACTCTAACCACTGATAATGCAACGGGTTGGTTGTTTAGCAACAAAACCGAAGCGTGCGCAACTATGGGGCGAAGCAGACGTGATTGGTTTACATTGTTGACAACATGTTAACTGTATTTCGTCTTCAACGTTTACTAAAAACATAAATATTTGCACAATTAGCACTTGTCTCTCGTTGGTTAGCTAGCTAACATTAGTGCATTTTAGCATTCACCAGAAATCAGTCATAACACCTCAACAAGACATGATGCAAGAACAAGATTAAACTAGCTGAAAGGAGTCACTTGAAATTACCCACATGAAAGTTATTGTCATTTGGTAGCTGTCTGGCCATCCAGAATTACAACAACTCACGGACCTCTTCCCCCGAAGCTTGCGCATCGTTTTTGTGACATTGTCAGCTAACACATCTACAGTCGTGGCCAAAAGTTTTGAGAATGACACAAATATTAATTTCCACAAAGTTTGCTGCTTCCGTGTCTTTAGATATTTTTGTCAGATGTTACTATGGAATACTGAAGTATAATTACAAGCATTTCATAAGTGTCAAAGGCTTTTATTGACAATTACATGAAGTTGATGCAAAGAGTCAATATTGGCAGTGTTGACCCTTCTTTTTCAAGACCTCTGCAATCCGCTCTGGCATGCTGTCAATTAACTTCTGGGCCACATCCTGACTGATGGCAGCCCATTCTTGCATAATCAATGCTTGTTGTTTGTCAGAATTTGTGGGTTTTTGTTTGTCCACCCGCCTCTCTTCTCAATGGGATTAAGGTCTGGGGAGTTTCCTGGCCATGGACCCAAAATATCAATGTTTTGTTCCCCGAGCCACATGCTGGAAAAAGGCATTGTTTATCACCAAACTGTTCCTGGGTAGTTGGGAGAAGTTGCTCTCAGAGGATGTGTTGGTACCATTCTTTATTCATGGCTGTGTTCTTGGGCAAAATTGTGAGTAAGCACACTCCCTTGGCTGAGGAGCAACCCCACACATGAATGGTCTCAGGATGCTTTACTGTTGGCATGACACAGGACTGATGGTAGTGCTCACCTTGTCTTCTCCGGACAAGCTTTTTTCTTGATGTCCCAAACAATCGGAAAGGGGATTCATCAGAGAAAATGACTTTACCCCAGTCCTCAGCAGTCCAATCCCTGTACCTTTTGCAGAATATCAGTCTGTCCCTGATGTTTTTCCTGGAGAGAAGTGGCTTCTTTGCTGCCCTTCCTGACACCAGGCCATCCTCCAAAAACCTTCGCCTCACTGTGCGTGCAGATGCACTCACACCTGCCTGCTGCCATTCCTGAGCAAGCTCTGTACTGGTGGTGCCCCGATCCCGCAGCTGAATCAACTTTAGGAGACGGTCCTGGCGCTTGCTGGACATTCTTGGGCACCCTGAAGCCTTCTTCACAACAATTGAACCGCTCTCCTTTAAGTTCTTGATGATGTGATAAATGGTTTATTTAGGTGCAATCTTACTGGCAGCAATATCCTTGCCTGTGAAGCCCTTTTTGTGCAAAGCAATGATGACGGCACGTGTTTCCTTGCAGGTAACCATGGTTGACAGAGGAAGAACAATGATTCCAAGCATGATTCCACCCTCCTTTTGAAGCTTCCAGTCTGTTATTCAAACTCAATCAGCATGACAGAGTGATCTCCAGCCTTGTCCTCATCAACACTCACACCTGTGTTAACGAGAGAATCACTGACATGTCAACTGGTCCTTTTGTGGCAGGGCTGAAATGCAGTGGAAAAGTTTTTGGGGGATTCAGTTCATTTGCATGGCAAAGAGGGACTTTGCAATTAATTGCAATTCATCTGATCACTCTTCATAACATTCTGGAGTATATGCAAATTGCCATTATACAAACTGAGGCAGCAGACTTTGTGAAAATTTATATTTGTGTCATTCTCAAAACTTTTGGCCACGACTGTACATGGATGGGGATACATTTGTAAATACATTTTTGAAACCAAACCAATCAAATCCAAAATAAATGTTTTGATCTCGTAAATAGATACATTGATGTTAAAGCAGGTGCAGCGAAATGCTTGTTTCTAGCATCTGTAATGATCAAGTGCTTTGAAAGGCTGGTTATGGCGCACACCTCTATCACCCCAGACACCCTAGACTTTGGGTCTCCAAAAGGTCAATCGCGAGCTACCAGTAGCATTATAAACTCAGCAAAAAAAGAAACGTTCTCTCACTGTCAACTGTGTTTATTTTCAGCAAACTTAACATGTGTAAATATTTGTATGAACATAAGATTCAACAACTGAGAAATAAACTGAACAAGTTCCACAGACATGTGACTAACAGAAATGGAATAATGTGTCCCTGAACAAAGGGGGATCAAAATCAAAAGTAACAGTCAGAATCTGGCGGGGCCACCAGCTGCATTAAGTACTGCAGTGCATCTCCTCCTCATGGACTGCACCAGATTTGCCAGTTCTTGCTGTAAGATGTTACCCCACTCTTCCACCAAGGCACCTGCAAGTTCCCGCACATTTCTTTGGGGAATGGCCCTGGCCCTAGCCCTCATCCTCCGATCCAACAGGTCCCAGACGTGCTCAATGGGATTGAGATCCGGGCTCTTCGCTGGCCATGGCAGAACACTGACATTCCTGTCTTGCAGGAAATCATGCACAGAATGAGCAGTATGGCTGGTGGCATTGTCATGCTGGAGGGTCATGTCAGGATGAGCCTGCAGGAAGGGTACCACATGAGGGAGGAGGATGTCTTCCCTGTAATGCACAGGGTTGAGATTGCCTGCAATGACAACAAGCTCAGTCCGATGATGCTGTGACACACCGCCCCAGACCATGACGGACCCTCCACCTCCAAATCGATCCCGCTCCAGAGTACATGCCTCGGTGTAACGCTCATTCCTTCGACGGTATACGCGAATCCGACCATCACCCCTGGTGAGACAAAACCGCGACTCGTCAGTGAAGAGCACTTTTTGACAGTCATGTCTGGTCCAGCGACGGTGGGTTTGTGCCCATAGGCAACGTTGTTGCCGGTGATGTCTGGTGAGGACCTGCCTTACAACAACTACAAGCCCTCAGTCCAGCCTCTCTCAGCCTATTGTGGACAGTCTGAGCACTGATGGAGGGATTGTGCGTTCCTGGTGTAACTCGGGCAGTTGTTGTTGCCATCCTGTACCTGTCCCGCAGGTGTGATGTTTGGATGTACCGATCCTGTGCGTGTTGTTACACGTGGTCTGCCACTGCGAGGACGATCAGCTGTCCATCCTGTCTCCCTGTTTTAGACGTCTCACAGTGCGGACATTGCAATTTATTGCCCTGGCCACATCTGCGATCCTCATGCCTTAGGCACGTTCACGCAGGGACCCTGGGCATCTTGCTTTTGATGTTTTTCCAGAGTCAGTAGAAAGGCCCTTTTAGTGTCCTAAGTTTTTATAACTGTAACTGACCTTAATTGCCTACCGTCTGTAAGCTGTTAGTGTCTTAACAACCGTTCCACAGGTGCATGTTCATTAATTGTTTATGGTTAATTGAACAAGCATGGGAACCAGTGTTTAAACCCTTTACAATGAAGATCTGTGAAGTTATTTGGATTTTTACAAATTATCTTTGAAAGACAGGGTCCTGAAAAAGGGGCGTTTCTTTTTTTGCTGAGTTTATATTCTACCATGGTAACACACAATTATGATAAATGGTACCAAAAAATATCATATAGTACCATCTTTATTAATTGTTCATTACCATAGTACAATGGCAGTATATTGCATTAAATCAATAAACCCCCCAACGTCAAAAGAGGTTGGTTGGTATTATATTGATTAATTTATATACCAGTTTGGGTATATTTTTTGATAAAGTCAGAGGCAGGCTACGATTGTTGGTCATAGTTTGTATCAAAGAAAAAGGAAATAGTTGCTGTGAAAAAGGGGTAAAACTTTCTGTATTAATAGTACAATTTTTTGCTCATGTTTTGGTTCCCTGTGTTGCCAACCTGAAATGTGAGAGTATGTGAGATTATATGGGGTATCCTAATCATTTACAGTATTTATCGTCAAGGGGTGTTGTGCTCGTCTCAGCACGCAGTGGGAGCCGCTCGCACTCTACAGCTTCACGAGCTAGCCTGCCTAGTAGTCAGAGAATGAGAGAGCCAAGCCAACAGAAAACTGAAGAGAGAAGCACTAGATAAACAAAATATTTTAAACGTTATAATCACGGTGAGCAAGAGTTATTAAGCATAGGATATGAAACACCAAGTTACGCAGAGTGTAATGATATTTTATAATTTTGTAAGGTTTCGATTTTTTATTGTTAAAAGTCCGTTTGCGAACATTGGCTAAAGTTAGCTCTAGTCAAGCTAGCCTTTCATAGTCTTTTAAAAGCATTTTTTTATGAGATATGATAATTAATACATTTTTACAAATGTTTTAGTATGTTGCTATTTAGAATTATAAGTGTAGCCAAGTCAGTTGATTGAGAGACAACTGAAAACTGTATTGAAGAGAGAAGCACCAGAAACTTTTTTCATTTTCAAGTTTTCTTAATTCTTCTCACCATGCCCAATCCAGGTACCAAGGTTGAAGAGAGTAGACTACCCTACTAGACCATGTGTGTTGTGGTTTTTCACTATGAGCTAAAAGGGTTTAAGAGGGTACTGTTGCAGAGCGAGTAGTCAATGTTGCATCATGCGAGTACCATAAATTACTACATTTTTGGTCTCTTTACCCGAAAAATGGTGGGACACAGACCATCATAATACATTGTAAACGAATACCATGCTTTCACTACATGCTGCTAGTTTTTTTTTTTTACATTGTACTACCATGGTTGATTTTAGTAGCATGGTAGCAAGTACAATGAAAAAGTAATTTTTTTGTCACTACCATGGCAGAAAAATACCATGGCATTTTTTCATTGTACTACCATGGCACATTTTTTGTAAGGGATTTACATTATCCCACCTCTGCTTATCTCCCTCCTCTCTCTCTCCCACCCTCTCAATTCATTTCAAAGGGCTTTGTTGGCACGGGAAACAAATGTTTACATTGCCAAAGCAAGTGAAATAGATAAACAAAAGTGAAAAACAGTAAACATTACACTCACAAAAGTTCCAAAGGAACATTTCAAATGTCATATTATGGCTATACACCATGTTGTAACATTGTGCAAATAGTTACAGTGAAAAAGGGAAAATAAATAAACATAAATATTTAAAATGGTGTTTGTTCTTCACTGGTTGCCCTTTTCTTGTGGCAACAGGTCACAAATCTTGCTGCTGTGATGGCATACTGGTATTTCACCCAATATATAAGAGTTTATCAAAATTGGATTTGTTTTCAAATTCTTTGTGGGTCTGTGTAATCTGAGGGAAATTTGGGTCTCTAATATGGTCTTACATTTGGCAGGTTAGCAAGTGCAGCTCAGTTTCCATCTCATTTTTTCTTCTCTTGAGAGCCATGTCTGCCTACGGCGGCCTCTATGCTCACTGAGTCTGTACATAGTCAGAGCTTTCCTTAATTTGTGGTCAGTCACAGTGGTCAGGTATTTATACTCTCTGTATAGGGCCAAATAGCATTCTAATTTGCCCAGTTTTTTTGTTAATTATTTCCAATGTGTCAAGTAATTAACTTTTTGTGTAATCATGATTTGGTTGGGCCTAATTGTGTTGCTGTTCTGTTTGTGAACAGAGCCCCAGGACCAGCTTGCTTAGGGGACTCTTCTCCAGGTTCATCTCTCTGTAGGTGATGACTTTGGTTACGGAAGGTTTGGGAATTGCTTCCTTTTAGGTGGTTGTAGAATTGAATGGCTCTTTTCTGGATTTTGATCATTAGCGGGTATCTGCTTAATTCTGCTCTGCATGTATTATTTGGTGTTTTACATTACATGCAGAATTCTGCAAAAATATCCTTTGTGTACAGTCTCCATTTTGTGAATTCTTGGTTGGTGAGCGGACCCCAGATCTCACAACCATAAAGGGCAATGGGTTCTATAACTGATTCAAGTATTTTTAGCCAGATCCTATCTATCTGTCTCTTTCTCCCTCCCATCTTCCTCCTTCACGACCAGGGAGGTTTTGCAATGCCTTGCAAAGAAGGGCACCTATTGGGTAGATGGGTATAAAAAAGTATTTAAAAAAAGCAGACATTGAATATCCCTTTGAGCATGGTGAAGTTATTAATTACACTTTGGATGTTGTAGCAATACAGCCAGTCATTACAAAGATACAGGTGTCCTTCCCAACTCAGTTGCCGGAGAGGAAAGAAACTGCTCAAGGATTTCACCATCGGGCCAATGGTAACTTTAAAACAGTTAGTTTAATGGCTGTGATAGGATAAGACTGAGGATGGATCAACAACATTGTAGTTTCTCCACAATACTAACCTAATTGACAGAGTGAAAATAAGAAAGATTGTACAGAATACAAATATTCCAAAACATGCATCCGATTTGCAACAAGGCTAAAGTAATACTGCAAGAAATGTGGCAAATCAATTCACTTTTTGTCCTGAATACAAAGTGTTGTGTTGGATTTGCCAAAAACATAACACATTACTGAATACCACTCTCCATATTTTCAAGCATAGTGATGGCTGCATCATGTTATGGTCATGCTTGTAATCGTTTAGGACTGGGGAGTTTTACAGGATAAAAAAGAAAGAAACTAATGGTGCTAAGCACAGGCAAAATCAGAGGAAAACCTGGTTCAGTCTGTTTTCACCAGATACTGGGAGATTAATTCACCTTTCAGCAGGACAATAACCTAAAAAAGAAGGCCAAATCTACACTGGAGTTGATAACCAAGAAGACAGTGAATGTTGTTTAGTGGTCAAGTTACAGTGTTGACTTAAATCTACTTGAAAATCTATGGCAAGACCTGAAAATGGTTGTCTAGAATTTAACAACCAATTTGACAGGGCTTGATGAATTTTGAAAATAATAAAATGGGCAAATTTTGCACAATCCAGGTGTGGAAAGCTCTTTCAAGACTCACAGTTGTAATCACATACGAGCCTTTCCCAATGATGCAGATAATAATAATACAAATAAATTAGTAACACATGGAATAAAATACACAAGAATGGAGTTCTACAGGGACTACCAGTATAAGATCAATGTGCAGGGGTACAAGGTAATTGAGGTGGACATGTACATGAAAGCAGGGTAAAGTGGCTAGGCATCAGGATAAATTATAATAAAAGTAAAATAAGGAACAGTTGCAGCAGCATATGATGTATGTGTTGTGTCGGTATGCTTTGTGTACGTATGTAGTGTGTTTACAGTATATACTGTAGTTTTGCGAGTCAGTGCAGATAGTTAATTAAATGGTTACCCGGACTATTTAGCAGTCTTAGAGAAAGGAAAGGGAAAGGGGATATCTAGTCAGCTGCACAATAATGCATTAAACCGAAACTGGTCTTTCGCATTTAACCCAACCCCTCTGAATCAGACTGGTGCTGGGGGCTTGCTTAATCGACGTCCACGTCATCAGCTCCCGGGGAGCAGTTGTTGTTGGGGGTTAACTACCTTTGCTCAAGGGCAGAACAGCTAATTTTTCCACCTTTCCGGCTTGGGAATTCGAACCAT